>NW_028270139.1:25688388-26292933 GCF_037043375.1 Chiloscyllium plagiosum
TCCAAGGAGATTAAGCAGCTTTTAGACATAATCTTCTGTAATATTAACAATCCAAGGATACCAGATCACTCCAAAGTAATGTTGTCCACCCCACCCACCAAAGATGTACCAGGACAATGTGCATAGGGGTGCCTTGCCTCTCACCCTGACTATCCAGATGTATAAACAAAATTCATACCTATTCAAAAAAGCTCTAATGTGTACATTCTGGATTCCATACCAAAGAGATGCCAGAATCTGTTTTCTGTGGTAGGGCTGTTAGTGACTAAAATGGCAATCTTCAATCATAAACTGTGTATACGGAAAACCCAACCTGAACCTATTTTTCTGTGCTATGAAATAGACCACATCAACTGAGGTGATGTGTGTCCACCAATCCTCCTTTTTATAGTAAGTCTAAAGGGCCATTTGGTTAACAACCATAGAGGATGAACCACTAGTGAGCCTTAATGAGAAGGGAAACGTATCAAGGTACTAGTTACATAGTCTTGGTTATTGTATCTTACTAGTCAATCAAGAGATTTTTCTGGCTTATCCGTCACCATCAGGATCTTGAGTTAAATATCTCTCTTCCCCATCAAAGACTATATGACATTGTCAGATCGAATGGAGCTTAAAACCATCTTTAACACTAACCCTTTAACCTTTTACAGTTCCACTCCTATCCTTGTGAATGGGGAGCTCAAACCACGTTGGGAAGTGGGGGTTACAATTTCAGGCCATTTTTTACAATTTTGCCACAGTAGAGATTCTTTCTGTAACGATACTATAGCTTTAAGAAGTGTATTTCTTTTTTCTGTTTTATGTTTTTCCAGAGTTCAATAGATTCGGGGTCGGTTCCTAAGGATTGGAGGGTGGCTAATGTTATACCACTTTTTAAGAAAGGTGGGCGAGAGAAAGCAGGAAATTATAGACCAGTTAGTCTGACCTCAGTGGTGAGTCTATTATAAAGGATGAAATTACTGCACATCTGGATAGTAGTAACAGAATAGGACAGAGTCAGCATGGATTTATGAAGGGGAAATCATGCTTGACTAATCTTCTTGAATTTTTTGAGGATGTAGCTATGAAGTTGGACGAGGGAAATCCAGTAGATGTAGTGTACCTGGACTTTCAGAAAGCTTTTGATAAAGTCCCACACAGGAGGTTAGTGAGTAAAATTAGGGCGCATGGTATTGGGGGCAAAGTACTAGATTGGATTGAAAATTGGTTGGTTGATAGGAAACAAAGGGTAGTGATAAACGGCTCCATTTCGGAATGGCAGGCAGTGACCAGTGGGGTACTGCAGGGATCCGTGCTGGGACCGCAGCTTTTTACAATATATGTTAATGATATAGAAGATGGTATCAGCAATAACATTAGCAAATTTGCTGATGATACAAAGCTGGGTGGCAGGGTGAAATGTGATGAGGATGTTAGGAGATTACAGGGTGACCTGGACAAGTTAGGTGAGTGGGCAGATGCATGGCAGATGCAGTTTAATGTGGATAAATGTATGGTTATCCACTTTGGTGGCAAGAACAGGAAGGTAGACTACTACCTCAATGGAATCAATTTATGTAAAGGGGCAGTACAGAGAGATCTGGGTGTTCTTGTACACCAGTCAATGAAGGCAAGCATGCAGGTACAGCAGGTAGTGAAGAAGGCTAATAGCATGCTGGCCTTCATAACAAGAGGAATTGAGTATAGAAGCAAAGAGGTGCTTCTGCAGCTGTACAGGGCCCTGTTGAGACCACACCTGGAGTACTGTGTGCAGTTCTGGTCTCCAAATTTGAGAGAAGACATTCTGGCTATTGAGGGAGTGCAGCGTAGGTTCACGAGGTCAATTCCTGGAATGGTGGGATTACCTTACACTGAAAGACTGAAGCGACTGGGCTTGTATATCCTTGAGTTTCGAAGATTGAGAGGGGATCTGATTGAGACGTATAAGATTATGAAAGGATTGGACACTCTGGCAGTAGGAAACATATTTCCACTGATGGGTGAGTGCCGAACCAGAGGACACAGCTTAAAAATACGGGGTAGACCATTTAGGACAGAGCTCAGGAGAAACTTCTTCACCCAGAGAGTGGTGGCTGTGTGGAATGCTCTGCCCCAGAGGGCAGTGGAGGCCCAGTCTCTGGATTCATTTAAGAAAGAGTTGGATAGAGCTCTCAAAGATAGTGGAATCAAGGGTTATGGAGATAAGGCAGGAACAGGATACTGATTAGGAATGATCAGCCATGATCATGTTGAATGGCGGAGCAGGCTCGAAGGGCTAAATGGCCTACTCCTGCACCTATTGTCTATTGTCTATTGTATGAAGTGAAGTTGAGATAGAGGTACCGAGTGGTCTGCTCCAAGCCAATAAAGTAAACAGCTTGCGAGGCCTTGGTTTTTTTTAAAGTTGGAACAACAGGAGCACCATGAAAGGGTGGTATCAGGCTCACACAGAACCAAGGTTTTAGCTTAGCTTTCAGTAGTTATTGGGGTTTTGAAGCTGCCCTACATTTCTGTCAGCTACAGCTAAAACCTTGAGTTCTCTTTTGCTCTGCCAGGATTTTCTCTTGATGTTCTTTCCTCCTAACTTGAAGAACATTGCATGTGAGAGAATCTATTTTACTGAACTTTTCAAAGATTGTGTTTATGGGATGCTACTATATTGGAACAATTGCAGTTCAGTGTTAAATAATCAATTATTCTGTTATGTTTTCCAATAGTATTAAAGTTATACCAATTCTTCTTTCTTTGGTTTGTGTTTTAACTATAGGGTAAGAATAAAGAGTGTTTTGCTTAAAGCTGGTAGTGTAACCAATCAAATTACATCTGGAACATAGCACCTTACACTTGCCATTAAATGAGAAAAATTCAGGCTACATGAAGGCTACCTCCTTGATATGTTTAAAGAGGTTTTGGTCTGGTTCATATCATTTCCCTCATAGTGAAAATTAGGACCTACCTGTCTAAGCCTTATACACATAAATAATGGTTTTAAGCTTTCAAACTTCACCTTTCATGCAATAAAGAAAAGTTTGAAGAAGGAACATGTTGTAACTTTGGTACTTTCCTTGGACCTTGACTTCGTGATTCATAATGATCAACTTTTCACTGTTTTCTTGTTTTGACAAACGCTACTGAGATTTTGAGGAATTTCCACCTAACTAACTGTTTGCCATGTTTCAGGAAATTTTAGGTCACATGTTTAAAGTAGGACTTTTGCATCATTGAATCAGTGTGATCCAAACGAATAATTGAATCTGAAGCTAGGAACTTTGTGGTGTGTAACTCACCTCCTGCCTTCCCAGTGTCTGTTCATCATTTGCAAGTCTGTACCACGGACAAGATGCACTGCAGTAAGTCACCCAAGCTCTTCCAAATAGATAGATAGATAGATTGCAGACCCAGAGCACCTGCTACTTAGAAAGACAAGGATAGAAAATGTAGAGCAATACCACCAGCTGCATATTCCCCTCTAAGCCACTGAAAATCCTGTCTTGGAGCGACATTACTATTCCTTCACTGTCAATGGGTTAAAATCCTTTTCAATTCCCTCACTATAGGTGTCCTACACCCGTTAAAGTGAGCATACAGGTGTAATAGGTAGTGAAGAAAGCAGTTGGTATATTAGCCTTTATTGTGACAGGATTTGAGTACAGAAGTCAGGATGTCTTGCTGAAGTTGTGCAGGGCCTTGGTGAGACCACATCTAGAGAACTGTATTCAGCTTTGCTCTCCTTATCTGAGGAATGATGTTCTGGCTATGGAGGGAGTACACTGATTCCTACAATGACATTACTGATATATGAAAGACTTACTGGGCTGGTTAGGTCTATGTTCACTGGAGTTTAGAGAAATCAAGGTTGGGGTCTGCAGGTGGAATTTCATGGAAAACAATAACATTCTAACAGGATTAAACAGGCTGGCTACAGCAAGAATGTCCACAAATACCAGGGAGTACAGAAATAGGGATCACCATTTGAAGTTAAGGGGTAGGCCATTTAGTAATGAGATGAGGAGAAATCTCTTCACCAGAGAACGGTGAGCCGGTGGAATTCTCTGCCACAGAAAACAGTTGAGGTCAAAACGTTGAATGTTTTCAAGAAGGAGTTAAATATAAGTCTTAAGGCTAAAGGGATCAGAGGGTGTGGGGAGAAATGAGAGTTCTGAGTTGGATGATCAACCATGATCACATTGAATGGTGAAGCAGGCTTGGAAGATTGAATGACCTACGCCTTTTCCTATTTTCTATTTTTTCAAGTTAAAGACTGAAGTGGTTAAAACACAGTTCACCATCATCTCAAGGACAGTCACAGTTGGACAATAAATGCTGGCCTAGGCTGGGCAGCACACCCAATGATACATTTTTTAAATTAGTTGTGTAATTTTCAATCTAATCCAAAACAATACACTCAGAACATTTGATTGCAACAAGTTTAGCCTCCATACCTTATGTTTGAAAATTAATGCCAGCAACAGGCTCTGGTCATGCAATGAATGAACTTGTGTCAAATTCTTGTTTCCTGTACTCAATAGAGGTATTAACCCATTCTAAATTGATTAGTACACCCAGTATATATTGAAGATAGGAAATTCATATAAGTGCATGAAAGATTTATACAAAAACATCAGACACAATGATTTCCAGCAATTAATCTTTACTTTCATAAGTTAAAGGCAGAATTCTGTACTTATGAACAGTAAAAGGTATTGATAGAAATATGTTGTAATATTGGTTGACCAATAGAATCGAAAGGTCTGTGGTATGGAGATTTTCAATGGCCTGGACGAATGTTATCAGTGGAGACCCACAGGGCTATGTTTTGGGATCCCTTTCATTTAATATGTTCATAAATGCTTTGGAGTCAGGCAAACACAAATAACTTAAAATTATACCAGGCACTGTAAGGGTGGTAGACTCCTCAGACGAATAAGCTAGATTTGAGAAGGATTTGCATGTGCTTGGGGATTGGGCATTCATGTAACAGATGAGATTAAATGCAGAGGAGTGTGTTACATAAGACAAAAAATATCAAGGAAGAGACGTTTGCTACACAGAAAAGGAATAAATATGGATCATGAAGGAGGAGGGTGCAGGGAAGGGGAGGGTGCAGGGGGGGGAGCGGTGGGAGTGTGGTTTTCATTGACAAATGCTTGGCGTCAGTGGGTAAAGTAAATTTTAAATGCTGTGATACTTTAAATGGTCAGTATTGAGCTAAAAGTCTGAGGTATCTCTCTTGACAAGTCTCACATCCTACTGGATTTCACTTGTAATTCTGTGCACGGTATTGCTCACCACAGAGCAACAAGACTATTGCAGTGATCAAGTGGGTATAGAATAGGTCACCCAAAAAGATTGATGGGATGACGGGTCTGAATTTTGAGGAGCAATTAGGTAAATTAGAGAGGTTCTATAGTTACTGGGTGCCATTTCCAAGCTGGGCAGGGAGATATTAGAGTTTGAAACCAGGAAGTGCAGGTTTCCCTGAATGCTGTGGAGTTTTAAAGTTCAGAGTGTGTGTGTTTTTTTTGAGGCTCCTGGCTGAAAGGTTTGATGGATTGACGGGTGCAGCAAGAAAGATTAGTGGTGGTGAGAGGGACAGATGGTAGGAAGGGTCAGGGTGATTACACAGGGTAGGGTGATAATAGTGAGGACAGGGGGTATGGGTAATCCATACGAAGCCATGAATGATTTTAGGTGGGTCAGGACTGATTGAAAGTGCAGATCTTGGGAGGGTTTGTCGGCGGTGGGGGGGTGGTTTGTGGTAGCGGTTGTGTAAAACGAATGCTCATGCAGGTAAGCTTTTTAGATCTGGAGAAAACACTCTGACTCATCTCAGCTGACAGACTGCGAGATAAATGCATATATCTCCTAAGTCCAACCTGCTGGAATTTCTAGGCCTGAAAACTGGATGGGATCTGTAAAAATGCAATGTCACTTCAAATGAAGGTGAGTAAAGTTTGTGAGAAGATTTGTAGCTCGGGTGCTCGTTGTTGTGGTTCTGTTCGCCGAGCTGGGAATTTGTGTTGCAGACGTTTCGTCCCCTGTCTAGGTGACATCCTCAGTGCTTGGGAGCCTCCTGTGCAGCGCTTCTGTGATGTTCCCTCCGGCATTTATAGTGGTTTGAATCTGCCGCTTCTGGTTGTCAGTTCCAGCTGTCCGTTGCAGTGGTCGGTATATTGGGTCCAGGTCGATGTGCTTATTGATTGAATCTGTGGATGAGTGCCATGCCTCTAGGAATTCCCTGGCTGTTCTCTGTTTGGCTTGTCCTATAATAGTAGTGTTGTCCCAGTCAAATTCATGTTGCTTGTCATCAACGTGTTTGGCTACTAAGGATAGCTGGTCGTGTCGTTTCGTGGCTAGTTGATGTTCATTGATGCAGATCGTTAACTGTCTTCCTGTTTGTCCTATGTAGTGTTTTGTGCAGTCCTTGCATGGGATTTTGTACACTACATTGGTTTTGCTCATGCTGGGTATCAGGTCCTTCATTCTGGAATTCACCACAAAGGTATACAGGAAAGCCACACACACAGACCAAGTCCTGAACTATGAAAGCAACCACCCCAACACACACAAAAGAAGTTGCATCAAAACACTATTCAAATGGGCCACAACACACTGCAGTACACCAGAACTGCAAAAAGAGGAAGAAGAACACCTATACAATGTATTTGCCAAAAAGGGATACTCATGCAATTTCATCAACAGATGCCTAAGGGAAAGACAACGGAACGAGGACATGCTGCAACCCAAAGGACTAGCCACACTACCATACATCAAGAGCATTTCCAAACTGACAGCCAGACTACTGCGACCACTAGGACTCATAACAGCACACAAACCAACAGCCACTCTCAGACAACAACTCACCAGAACGAAGCACCCGATACCCAGCATGAGCAAAACCAATGTAGTGTACAAAATCCCATGCAAGGACTGCACAAAACACTACATAGGACAAACAGGAAGACAGCTAACGATCCGCATCCATGAACACCAACTAGCCACGAAACGACACGACCAGCTATCCTTAGTAGCCACACACGCAGATGACAAGCAACATGAATTTGACTGAGACAACACTACTATTATAGGACAAGCCAAACAGAGAACAGCCAGGGAATTCCTAGAGGCATGGCACTCATCCAAAGATTCAATCAATAAGCACATCGGCCTGGACCCAATATACCGGCCACTACAATGGACAGCTGGAACTGACAACCGGAAGCGGCAGATTCAAACCACTATAAATGCCGGAGGAAACATCACAGAAGCACTTCACAGGAGGCTCCCAAGCACTGAGGATGTCACCTAGACAGTGGATGAAACATCTGCAACACAAATTCCCAGCTCGGCCAACAGAACCACAACAAGAAGGTGAGTAACCTCCTTAAGAGGTTTCCAGGACCAACAGATTGTTGCTTATGTCTGTTCATAGATCATAGAATCCCAAGTGTGGAAACAGGCCATTTGACCCAACAAGTCCACACCGACCCTCCAAACAATCCCACCCAGACCCAATCCCCTATCCTATTACTTTACATTTCCACTGACTAATGCACCTAACCTACTCATCCCTGAACACTATGGACAACTTAGCATGGCCAATTCACCTAACAAGCACAGCTTTGGACTGTAGGAGGAAAACCAAAGCACCTGGAAGAAACCCAAGCAGACACAGGGAGAATGTGCAAACTCCAAACAGACAGTCACCCAAAGCTGGAAATGAACCCAAGTCCTTGGATGTGTGAGGCAGCAGTACTAACCACTGAGCTACCAAGCCACCTTTTGTTTTTTAAACTTCCCCCACTGGACAAAGAAAACAACTGTTTTGGGAAGCACTTGCCATTTTGACGTCCTCTATAGGTCATGGCAAACTGATTCCTTTCAGGAGGAAGAGTGGGACAAGAAATCATGACTGTACCTGAAAGGTAACAATTTTCAAAATTAATCTGCCAGAAGACTGACCGTGATATTCACTGAACTTTAAACCACACCACTGAATTTGTTTGTAAACAATTACATGGCTGGATGCTCGGAGGTAGTTTTAAAAAATATTTTAACCCTTTCTACACACCAATCTCACTGTGCAGTCATTGGAATCAGAGCCATAATTTCACTGAGTATATGGGATATCTATAGAGCAGTCACCAGAGGGAGGAGCTAGGAGCTGGAGATATTGATTAATGCAAGTATATTTTAGAGCACGGTGTGTGATTGCTGGATATTGAGAGGCTGGATGATTCACTTGGAAGAGGGACAGATGTTAAACTGGCCAAATTACATGTTTATTGTTATCATCAAGCGCTGGGCATTTGCACAGGAAATGAGTTTTGTTTTAATTCATTCACAGGATGAAGGCTTCGCTGGTGAGGCAGCACTTATTGCCCAGAGGGCAGTTAAGAGTCAACCACATTGTTGTGGACCTGGAGTCATACATAGGCCTGACCAGGTAAGTATGGCAGTTTCCTCTCAAAAAGGACATTCATTTTTCTGACAAGTTGCATTGGATTCATGGTTATCATTAGACTCTTAATTCCAGATATTTTATTGAAGTCAAATTCTACCATCTACCTTGGCAGGATTTGAACCCATGACCTCAGTATTATCTGGGTCTCTGGGTTAACAGCCCAGCGATAATACTACGAGGTCATTGCCTTCCTCTACTTGGGTAGTGTCAATGTGAATTACAACATATGGGAATCACTCAGAGTAAGAATGTCGCAGTAATAATGGCAGAACTGGTAGTGTCCACTTTTATAGCCTGGAAGATGGACATTGCTGAATGTGATGTAGCTGGGTTTTTAGCAGTGGAGTGGCTTCATAGTTAATGTGTAACCTCTCAATGCCTGCCAGTAGATTTAACAGCATGCAAAACTCACATGTATTCGAGCTCCTAAAATCCTCCAGCTCTTCAAATCATTATAGATATGTTATTGCTGGTAACTTTTATTGGGGCATCCCAGAATGACAGTAAGGTGGAGACTAGTGGAGCTGAGGTAGTAAAGGGAATTTGTACCATGGGAGATAGAGTCTGAGCAGGAGATCTTGCACATCAATCCAGAACAAACCTAGCCTGGATGCAATCTCCCTGCTTCCTCTTCTTTTTCAACTTGCTCCTTTTCCTATTTCTTCTACAAAATAGCCCCCTGATTCCAATGGGAATAGCTGAGCCCTCAGGATGTCAATGTTATGGAGCATGCCATCAACAATTTAAATGCACACTCCGGCATTTACTAAGAGGTGCTGACGTTAGGAGAATTGCTTCAGCATACCAAAGGTCTGCTCAGACATAGTGGTTCCCACTCTCATTATACATAGACTGTCATTGTGTATTAGGGTGACACAGGGAAATCATGGACAACATGTCCAGGGGAATAGCCTTTATTCCTGAGCAAACATCCACTGGATTGTCATGGGTGTGTAAAGGCGGTGGGAACTGCAGACTCTGGGAATAAAAACTTTGTAGTTGTTACTGGGACTGATGAGAAACATTCACTCTCATACCGTGTACTGTGGATGGTCAGTCACAAATTGCACGTTGATGGAATGATCACCCTTTGTAATTCCTATATTTCTCCCTGTGACCATAGAGTTGGGTTCATTTGGAGTTTACCTAAGGAATCAGGACTGCTGTGCTGGAAAATCCATATGTGCACTCATTCTCCTGTCTTTGTTTAGATGAGCACAGTGTAGTCACCTTTCTTGATGTATTAAAACTCCAGTTGTATCAATGGGTGACATGTTGGAACCTTTTGAATATGCTCCCCATTCACACATGGAAAGATTCAATTTCTTGGACATCTAATGCCACTGAGATTTTTACAACCATTGGCATCACCACTCCCACCCAGGTATAAGGCTCCAAGTTATGTTGAAGGAGCTGGCAAAGTTCTATAACCATTTCCTTGGTGTAGATGAATTGTATTAATAAGATGGAGGGATACAAAGGGCTTGATAGGGCTTTCTGTGCAGAATCCTCCTCCTCCCTCTTGCTGATCTTGCCATCAATGCAGTCTCTGCTCCATTTGTTGGTCATGGGGAGTATATCCAAAAGTTTCCAACATGTCAGCCATTGATACAGCTGGAGTTTTAATACATCAAGAAAGGTGCCTACACTGTGCCCATCTAAACAAAGAGAGGAGAACGAGTGCACATATGGATTTTCCAGCACAGCAGTCCTGATTCCTTAGGTAAACTCCAAATGAACCTAACCCTATATCCAAAGAAAGAAATACAAGGAGATGCATTTCAACTAATATCTAGCCATCCTTAATACTGCTTGCAAAAACCAGAAGATAACAAAATCTTCTGAGCAACAGGGAGACAAAAATAAGTGCTTCACCGATAGGAAACGTAAGCCAGCAGCACCTCACCTGCGAAAGCTATGACTTTGAGCTAGAAATAATTAGCACAGGCATTCAATGGATCTAAAAAGTCAGAGTTATAGCAAACTGCATCAAATCAGTCCAAACTGCTAACATCTCACTTAAATCTCTCCTAATTTATACACAGTACATCTATGCCAACTCCCTGCCCAGTCCATTGAGATGCCATGGGAATGTGGCACTGTCTGTGCCTGGCAGTGAAGCTGCTGACATTTTATGTCATGTAACATCTTTTGTTTCACCAGTAGCAGTGATGCTACAAAGCCAAATTCTGCAGCATCTTTATATACATTGTACTATAACATTTGTACAAGTTACAGAATTAATTTTACAGAAACTATGGTCTTTGTATATTTATATAGGATGGCATGGTGGCTCAGTGGTTAGTATTGCTGCCTCACAGCACCCGGGACCTGGGTTCGATTCCAGCCTCGGGCAACTGTCTGTGTGGAGTTTCCAGTCTGTGTGGAGTTTGCACATTCTCCCTACGTCTGCATGGGTTTTCCTCCGGGTACTCCGGTTTCCCCCCAAAATCCAAAGATGTGCAGGTCAGGTGCATTAGCCGTGCTAAAATGCCCATAGTGTTAGGTAGGGGTAAATATAGGGTAGGGGTAAATATAGGGTCTGGGTGGGTTACTCTTCGGAGGGTCAGTGTGGATTTGTTGGGCTGAAGGACTTGTTTCCATACTGTAGGGAATCTAATCTAATCATCATATAAAGAGAGATATATGTTCTTAAAATCACTTTAAGGATACAACTTCATTTAATAGGCTGCAAATTTGGGTCTTCCAAGTGATTTATCCATCAGTACAGTACATTTTAGATTGTAGAAACCAGTGCACGTGTGCTGTCCTGCTACTGTTGTCGCAGTTATTTACAGAGTAGAATTAGTTACTTTACCTTTAGTCAAGAAATAAAGGAGGCCAGAAAGCAGAAATTCATAGACCTTCTGGACTTTCTTATGGAAGGTGATAGAATTAATTATTAAGGAGCTCATTTTTTACCTTTATCGGTCAAAACAGAGATTATAAGTGCAGGGAGGTCATGTTGGTGCTGTACAAGATTTTGGTTAGGCTGCAGCTGGAGTAGTGTATGCAGTTCTGGTCACTGCACTGTTGGAACAATGGAGTGGTTATAGAGGAGATTCACACAAATGCTGCTAGGGATGAAACACTTCAACTAATGAAGGAAGGCTGGATAAACTCAGGTTGTTTTCTTTGGAACACGGAAGGTTAAGGGGAGACCTGATAGATGTGTATAAAGTTGTGAGGGGAATGGACAGGGTGAATAGAAAGTGTACCGTGGTGTACCGTGCACCGTGAGTAATTTTGGCTCCGATATTTACGGAAAGATATCAATTCATTGGAGGCAGTTCAGTGAAATTTCACTCGGCTGATCCCTGAGTGGAGGGATTGTCTTCCAAGCAAAAGCTGGATAGGTTGGGATTTTACTCGGCAGAGTTTAGAAGAATGAGTGACGATTTCATTGAGACACATTGAATTCTTAAGGAGCTTGACAAGGTAAATACTGAGAGGATGTTACCCCTCATAGAAGGCACAGTCTCAGAATTATGGGGTGCCAATTTAAGACTGGGATGAAGGGGAATTTCTTCTCTCAGACGGCTGTGAATCTTTGGAAATCATTGTCACAGAGACCTGTGAGGACAATGTCATTGTAAACATTTAAAGCTGAGGTAGATTGGGGATCAGTCAGGAAATCAAAGATTGTAGGGAAAATGTAAAATTTGGAGGTCCGTTGTTGGATTGGGGTGTACAAACTTAAAAATCACATTACACCAGGTTATAATCCAACAGGTTTGTTTGGAAGTACTAGCTTTCAGAGCACTGCTCCTTCATCAGGTGGTTGTAGAGTATAAGATCATAGGACACAGAATTTAATTACAAAAGTTTCTGTGCAATGTAAGAGCACATGACGAAGGGGGTAATATATTAGCAGATATAAAGGATTGATTAGATAAAGGAAGAAATCGGTGGGGATAAATGGCTCATTTTTGTGTTGGCAAGCTACAACTAGTAAAGTACGACAGAGATCAGTGCTGGTCCCTCAACTATATACCATCTATATCAATGATTTGGATAAGCGGACTGAATGCATGGTGCCAAATTTGGCAATGACACCAAGCGGGAAGGTAAATTGTAATGAAGAAGTAAAGCATCAACAAAGGGATACAGACAAGTTAAGTGTGCAGAAAGTGGCAGATGGAGTGTAATGTGGGAAAATGTGAACTTGTATATTTTGACAGGAAGAATAGAAAAGATGGATATTTAAATGGAGAGAGATTGTAGAAAGATTTGGGTGTCCTGGTGTGTGAAACACTGAACATTAGTTACAGATACAGCAAACTGTTAGGCAGACAAGTGGAATATTATAGTTTGTTACAAGAGGATTGGAACATAAATGTTTTACTGTCACTGTAAAGGATGCTGGTGAGACCAAACCTGGAGTACTGGTTTAATGCTTTAGAAGCAGTTTGGAGACAAAAAAAACTGCAGATGCTGGAATCCAAAGGTAGACAAACAGGAGGCTGGGAGAATACAGCTAGCCAGGCAGCATCAGAAGGTGGAGAAATCGGCGTTTCGGGTGTAACTGAAGAAAGGTTGCACCTGAAACATCAACTTCTCCACCTCTTAGAAGCAGTTGAGAGAGAGTTAATTCCACTCATTCTTGGGAAGAAGTGCTTAGCTTATGAAAGTGTCTTTAAATTTATTCAAGGCTGAGTTAGATCAATTTTTGATGGACAAGGGAGTCAAGGATTCCAGGATTCAGACTGGATAATGGAATGATACCATAACTAAATCAGCCGTGATCTTATTGAAAAGTGGTGCAGGCTCAAAGGGCCAAATGACCTACTTCCATTCCTGTGATCCACTGTTTCAGCACCAAAGTACTGCTGTGGAGCTTTGCACAGTTCCCAGATTTTTATTGTGGAAGTTTTAACCCATACGTATTCTGCTCCTTCAAAAGGATTGAATGAAGTGGAGAAAGCCTGTGAAGTTACAGTCTGTACACAGCTTTCTAGAAAGCCATTTCTCATTCTAATTCTCTCAACTGACTAACTTTCTGAAAGAGTTTCCTGATGTTACCTTCTTAAAAACACACAATGCATTTGCCTATATAGCTTTATATTTAGCTTGGAGGTGGTGAAGAGGCGAGCTGCATATCAGCAGTGAAGCAGACCCCTTATCTGTGGATGGTGCCTATAAGGGTCAATATGCAGGTCCCAAAGGAGGATGGGAATTTCAAAGGTAACAACTTTGATCAGGAATCTTTTTTATTAGTCATGTATTTAGGGATTGTATAAGCTAGAGATGTTAGGGTAGGCAAAAAGATTTGTTTAGACGGACACAGGAATGGGGAATATGGTAAAGGAGAGGAAAGATTCTCTCTGGAAGAACCGTGGTGACATGTGAAGGAAGATTCTACAATTGACTGTTGTTGGACCACATGGAAACCTTCATGAGTCCGTATTCCTCAATTTCTATGCCTCTCTTGATTTGATCCCTACTTTCCATCTATGTCTTGAGACACTACATTTTTGATATCTGTGTCTCTCTTCAATCCCCCATTCCCTACTTACCATTTCTCCCAAGTTATAAATTCTCCAATCATCATCGCTCCTTCAGATTCCCCATTTCTCAACTTCACCTCTCCTTCCATGATCTTCCACTCTGCAGTCTTCATTTCTCCACTGGACCCCCATTCTTCAAAACCCACCTCATACTGTCCAAAAATCCCATTCCAACTTCTGTCCTTAAGCTTGCATTCTCCCTTCTCAAGTTTGCAGATTACACCAAAATTGGCAGAGGTGCTGCATTTTGATAGGGCAAATCAGGGAGGTTTTATTCATTTAATGGTAAGGTTCTGGAGAGTTTTTCCGAACAAAGAGACCTTGGGGTGCAGCTTCATAGTTCCTTGAAATTGGATTCATAGGTAGACAGGTTACTGAGGAAGGAATCTGGTATGTTTGCCTTTATTGATTAATATATTAAGTGTATGAGTTGGGCGGTCATGTTGTACCTGTACAGGATAGTGGTCAGGCTACTTTTGGAATACTGTGTTCAATTCTGGGGTTCCTGCTTTAGGAAAGATGTTGTGAAACTTAGAGTCACAGAGTCATAGAGATGTACAGCATGGAAACAGACTCTTTGGTCCAACCTGTCCATGCTGACCAGATACCCCAGCCCAATCTAGTCCCACCTGCCAGCACCCGGCCCATATCCCTCCAAACGCTTTCTATTCATACCCATTCAAATGTCTCTTAAATGTTGCAATTGTACCAGCCTCCACCACTTTCTCTGGCAGCTCATTCCATACACGTACCACCCTCTGTGTGAAAAAGTTGCCCCTTCGGTCTCTTTTATATCTTTCCCCTCTCAACCTAAACCTATGCCCTCTAGTTCTGGACTCCCCCACCCCAGGGAAAAGACTTTGCCTATTTACTCTATCCATGCCCCTCATAATTTTGTCAACCTCTATAAGGTCACCCCTCAGCTTCCGACGCTCTAGGGAAAACAGCCCCAGCCTGTTCAGCCTCTCCCTATAGCTCAAATCCTCCAACCCTGGCAACATCCTTGTAACTCTTTTCTCAACCCTTTCAAGTTTCACAACATCTTTCCGATAGGAAGAAGACCAGAACTGCATGCAATATTCCAACAGTGGCCTAACCAATGTCCTGTACAGCCACAACATGACCTCCCAACTCCTGTATTCAATACTCTGACCAATAAAGGAAAGCATACCAAACACCTTCTTCACTATCCTATCTACCTGCCCCTCCACTTTCAAGGAGCTATGAACCTGGTCTCTTTGTTCAGCAACACACACTCGAACCTTACCATTAAGTGTATAAGTCCTGCTAAGATTTGCTTTCCCAAAATGCAGCACCTCGCACTTATCTGAATTATACTCCATCTGCCACTTCTCAGCCCATTGGCCCATCTGGTCAAGATCCTGTTGTAATCTGAGGTAACCTTCTTCACTGTCCAGTACACCTCCAATTTTTGTGTCATCTGCAAACTTACTGACTGTACCTCTTATGCTCGCATCCAAATTATTTATGTAAATTACAAAAGGTAGAGGACCCAGCACCGATTCTTGTGGCACTCCACTGGTCACAGGCCTACAGTCTGAAAAACAACCCTCCACCACCACCCTCTGTCTTCTACCTTTTCAGTTCTGTATCCAAATGGCTAGTTCCCTCTGTATTCCATGAGATCTAATCTTGCTAATCAGTCTCCCATGGGGAACCTTGTCGAATGCCTTACTGAAGTCCATACAGATCACATCAACTGCTCTGCCCTCATCAATCCTCTTTGTTACTTCTTCAAAAAACTCAATCAAGTTTGTGAGACATGATTTCCCACGCACAAAGCCATGTTGACTATCCCTAATCAGTCCTTGCCTTTCCAAATACTTGTACATCCTGTCCTTCAGGATTCCTTCCAACAACTTGCCCACCAGCGATGTCAGGCTCACCGGTCTATAGTTTCCTGGTTTGTCTTTACTGCCCTTCTTAAACAGTGGCATCACATTAGCCAACCTCCAGTCTTCCGGCACCTCACCTGTGACTATCGATGATACAAATATCTCAGCAAGAGGCCCAGCAATCACCTCTCTAGCTTCCCACAGAGTTCTAGGGTACACCTGAATAGCTCCTGGGGATTTATCCACCTTTATGCATTTCAAGACATCTAGCACTTCCTCCTCTGTAATCTGGACATTTTGCAAGGTGTCACCATCTATTTCCCTACAGTCTATATCTTCCATATCCTTTTCCACAGTAAATATTGATGCAAAATATTCATTTAGTATCATCCCCCATTTTCTGCAGCTCCACACAAAGGCCACCTTGCTGATCTTTGAAGGGCCCTATTCTCTCTCTAGTTACTTTTTTGTCCTTAATATATTTGTAAAATCCCTTTGGATTCTCCTTAATTCTATTTGCCAAAGCTATCTCATGGCCTCCTGATTTCCCTCTTAAGTATACTCCTACTTCCTTTATACTCTTCTAAGGATTCACTCAATCTATCCTGTCTATACCTGATATATGCTTCTTTTTTCTTAACCAAACCCTCAATTTCTTTCGTGATTCAGCGTTCCCTATACCTACCAGCCTTCCCTTTCACCCGGTCAGGAATATACTTTCTCTGGATTCTTGTTATCTCATTTCTGAAGGCTTCCCAATTTCCAGCCGTCCCTTTACCTGCGAACATCTGCCTCCAATCAGCTTTCGAAAGTTCTTGCCTGATACCGTCAAAATTGGCCTTTCTCCAATTTAGGACTTCAATTTTTAGATCTGGTCTATCTTTTTCCATCACTATTTTAAAACACGTAGAATTATGGTCACTGGCCCCAAAGTGCTCCCCCACTGACACCTCAGTCACCTGCCCTGCCTTATTTCCCAAGAGTAAGTCAAGTTTTGCACCTTGTCTAGCAGGTACATCCACATACTGAATCAGAAAATTGTCTTATATGCACTTAAGAAATTCCACTTCATCTAAACCTTTAACACTATGGCAGTCCCAGTCGATGTTTGGAAAGTTAAAATCCCCTACCATAACTACCCTATTATTCTTACAGATAGCTGAGATCTCCTTACAAGTTTTTTTCTCAATTTCCCTCTGACTATTAGGGGGTCTATAATACAATCCCAATAAGGTGATCATACCTTTCTTATTTCTCAGTTCCACCCAAAAAACTTCCCTGGATGTATTTTCGGGAATATTCTCCCTCAGCACAGCTGTAATGCTATCCCTTATCAAAAATGCCACTCCCCCTCGTCTCTTGCCTCCCTTTCTATCCTTCCTGTAGCATTTGTATCCTGGAACATTAAGCTGCCAGTCCTGCCCATCCCTGATCCATGTTTGTGTAATTGCTATGATATCCCAGTCCCATGTCCCTAACCATGAGCCCTGAGTTCATCTGCCTTCCCTGTTAGGCCCCTTGCATTGAAATAAATGCAGTTTAATTTATTAGTCCTACGTTGTCCCTGCCTGCCCTGACTGTTTGGCTCACTTCTGTTCTCAACTGTACCAGTCTCAGATTGATCTCTTTCCTCACTATCTCCCTGGGTAATTCCTGCCTAACTCTCTGTAATCTCCCTTCAGAATCTCAACCTTTTCCCTTCCTATATCGTTGGTTCCAATGTGGACAATGACCTCTTGCTGGCCCATCTCCCCTGTGAGAACATTCTGCACCCTCTCTGAGACATCCTTGATCCTGGCACCAGGGAAGCAAAACACCATTCTGCTTTTTCTCTGCTGGCCACAGAAACGTCTGTCTGTACCTCGGACTACAGAATCCCCTAACACAATTGATCTCTTGGAAGCCGACATACCCTTCATTGCATTAGAGCCAGTCTCAATACCAGAAACTTGGCTGTTCGTGCTACATTCCCCTGAGAATCCATCACCCCCTACATTTTCCAAAACAGCATACCTGTTTGAAATGAGTATATCCACAAAAGACTCCTGCCCTAGGTGCCTACCTCTCTTACCCTTCCTGGAGTTAACCTATCTATGTGACTGTATCTGAGACTTTCCCCCCTTCCTATAACTGCCATCCATCACATACTGTTGCTGTTGCAAATTCCTCATCGCTTCGATCTGATAAGATTTGTATCCAACAGCATTTATTGTAAATATAATCTGCAGAAACCCTTAAACTCTTTTTAAACTCCCACATCTGCCAAGAAGTACATATCACTTTACAAAAGGCCATTTTTGCTCCTTCACAATCTACAAACCCAAAAAATAACACAATCTTATTCTCTACAAAACACTGCACACCAGGTTAAATTAATAGTTATGGCTTATGTTTTAAGTTTAATCAAGAGACTTATCTCCAAAAACATATAATCAAGAAAGAACCCACTGTACTCACTACTGCAGCCTTTCTATTGGACAGACTTAAAACAACGATTAACTTATCTGTGTTGTGTACTTCGCACATACAAGTTCCTCCAAGATTAGTTGTGAAATTCACTGTTTGTTAATTTTCCCAGACACACTCCGATGTCCAGCGATACATGAATTCAAAAACAGCAAAGGCAGTAACTGTGCAGGTTCTCTTTCTCCCTCTCTCTCTCTCTCTCTCTCTCTCTCTCTCTCTCTCTCTCTCTCCTGCACTGTCCTCACCATGTGCTTCCTTTGTCTGTACTTCTCCCTTTTAAAACTGCTGTTGTTTTGACTTTTTTCCCAAAGTTCCAAAACAATGCAGCAGCATATAAAACAGTAATTGCTGCTCCTGGGATTCAAGGAAATCACCTCCAGCACCTAAAACACCTCAAAAAAAAGGAGCAGCTCTTACCTCCAGAAATTTTTCCCGTCCTCGATCTTGGACTGAAAGGGTTCAGAAAAAATTTAAAAGGATATTGCCAGGGTTGGAGGATTTGACCTATAGGGAGAGGCCAAATAGGCTGGGAATATTTTCCCGGGAGCATTGAAGGCTGAGGGGTGACCTTATAGAGATTTATAAAATCAAGAGGGGCATGGATAGGGTGAATAGCCAAGTTATTTTCCACAGAGTAGGTCAGTCCAAAACTAGAGGGCATAGGTTTGCATTGAGAGGGTAAAAATTTAAAGTGACCTAAAAAGCAATGTTTTCACCAGAGGGTGGAATATGTATGGAATGAGCTACCAGAGAAATTGGTGGAGACTGGTACAATTGCTACATTTAAAAGGCATCTGGATGGGTATATGAATAGGAAGGGTTTAGAAGGATATAAGCCAAGTGCTGGCAAATGGGACCAGACTAATTTGGGGGATGTCTGGTCAGCCTGGATGAGTCAGACTGAAAAATCTGTTTCTGTGCTGTACATCTCTCTGACTCTATGACTCTCAAAAGGTCCCACCATCCCCCCAGCCTGTACTCGGGCAGCCCCACAATTTCTGAGTTCTTTCCCCAAATTTGAACTTTGTTGCCTCCAAGTTCCAGGTACTTTAGCGGTTTTCAGCTAATGCACCAGTTGATTGTGGATCTCTGTGTCAGTAGACAGTCTGAACATCGAATCCAAAGCCCAGCTTCCCTGAACAGCTACTGATGATGTTGCAATGGAAGAGCATGCTGTGTGGATGGGGAAGTGTAGTGGAACTCTGCACATGAGAAATTCAAAGCTCTGAACTCCTAAAGACAAAGCTTGGGAAAGGAATGACCAATTTTGGAGAATTCCCAAGTTTTCAATTCTATCGATGTGTAACTGGTATGTAACAGCATCATTCATTGGAAACATCTTGTGACAAAGTGATACTGTCCCACCTGTGGGCTGAAAGGCCTGGATTTAAGTCCTGCCCTGCTCCAGGGGTGTGTAATAACATATCTGAACAGGTTGATTAGAAAATATTCATTGTCAAGATCTTGCGCCTCAGTGGTAGTGTCTCTACCTCAGGGCCAGAAGGACAGGGTTCATGTCCTACCCTGCACCACATGTGTGACTGCACAGTTAATTTGAAATGCCTTCATAGCAAAGATCTGTCACAGGTTTTGAATTACTAGCTCAGAAAATTGGGGGCTGGCTGGTGGCTTAGAGTGGCAACTTAATTATAAAATCATTAAAGTTTAATAATAAAAGAAGCCAGGGATGAGTCCATCATTATTCAAGTAGCATTTTAAATTACAGTAGGGCTTACTACTTCAATCAATTTCAAACCAAGACCTCAGTCCTTTACTCGTGTAAAATTAAGTCCTCGTGTCAGCTCAGTATTTATATCAATATATGGATGCATGGTATTTTTGTCATAAAAGTGTACTTTGGTATGAAATGCCTTAAAGCACATAGAATTGTTTTTGAAAGACTTGCTTTAATTGTGCTTTGATTCATGGCAAGATGTCTCTGTTTCATATTTTGTTATAAAGATACTATTTTAGGAACATAAGCTTTCACTAGTGTATTCACCGGCCTTATTTCTTACACTTCCATGAGTTTGCCATAGCAGACGCTGGAAGATCATACATATGTATGAAAGGAGAAGCTCTCATAGCACTCATTAACATTGACAAAGAATACCTCGAGCTGTGAGTGTTAGGAACTCCACACAGCCAGGAAAGTGGAATTATATTAAGGCATCATCAGCTTACTGAAGCACTGAGTTTATTCCTCAGTCGATAGACCTCTGCGTCCTCACATTATCACTTGCAGCAAGGCTATTATTTGCTAATTCTTTTTATTCCCTCGAAAAAAAACCAATTAGATAAAAACAGGCTCCTCCTTTTATTAAAGAGCAAATGATGAGAAATGAAAGAGCAGAGAAATACAATTTATGGATTAAATTCCTCTCATAGAAGAAGTGAAAAAAAGAAAAATCCGATTTAGCATGTTGAATATCTCTATTATAGCTCATTCAGTGCCTCTTTGCAACTCTGTGGATTTTTGTTTTGTGATTAATCCTCATTTTACCCATGCCCGGCTCAGTTTCAATAATGTACGTGCTGGTGCTTCGGCTGGGTGGATGCAGAGGCCTCCTTTTCTTCCCTGTTAATTGGTTGAGACCACCAGAATTCGGAGGCTACAGATGTCGCTGATAGTTTGCCTAGGGAGCACATTCAGGCCCATCTGTTGCGGTCTAGAAGCCTGTTCTTGTGTCCAAAAGGCCCTAATTTGATTCTTGTCAGAAACTAATGTAAATGCAGTTTACCTCTTGGGTCACTGCTGGGTTTTATGCCAGTGAGGTCTCCCCCTCCTCCCCCATTTTTAGACGAAGGTTGAATAGGAAAAAAGGAGTTTCAATGTAAACTAAAGAAACCCTTCATGTTAATGCATATTACAAACCACAATGTCTGCCTTACAATAGGGTTTTAATTTTATTCTGCATATAATTAATTGAATCCTTATAATAAGATTGTGGAAAGAAATAGAAAGTCCAACAATTGACATTTAAGTGGGAACTGTTGAAATTTAAGTTAAGCTGGCTTTCAGATCCCAAGAGATACTGCATTCACAGTTTCAAGTGCAAATCAATCAATAACTTATATTACAAATATTTCTGCATTAATTGAAGACTGCAATAATCTTGCCTTTATGGTTTGCAACATCTTTGCCCCTAGGTTGTATTAAATCTAAAATTGTGTATAGAGCCAATAATAAGCTAGTTGCTAATTCCTATCTTTGGATGCAAACTGACATAAATAATATTGATCAGTGGAAACTTTCACAAGACAGGGCTGCGAATTCTGATTCCTTTCTTTGGTTTGGTCTATTTTGCAGTTGTTCATCTATGGATTAACCCGTGAGCTTTCTGAGAGGCGAAAGTTATAGTAAATATGACTGTTCTGCAATGCGCCCAACTGCGGACAACTATTTGAATTATTTTTAATTGATCTTATTTTTAGCTGCTGTATTATCTCCTTTATTTACTATTCTCCCTCCCTTCCCCCACTTCCCATCCACAATATTCTTTTTTTAAGTTCATGTGGGGGGCAGTTTCAGCTTAATTGAGATCAGGGAAACCGTCCCTAGAGAAAATACAAGTGCCAATTTTAATCTGCAAATGAAGTCTGAGTAACTTTGCATTATAATTATTTTGCTGCCCCTTCCCTTCCTTCTCTCCCTTCTGCCTTTCGCTTTATTTATAAATCTCCGGTATAAACTCGGTAAGCCACAGATAAAATGCAAATGTACTGCTTGTGACTTCCAGCTCTTAATGGGTCAGAATTTGTGAACCAGTGTTTTGGAAGTGAAAAAGGTTTCAGGAATTTTTGTTTTGAGAAAGAAATGGGAAAGGGATTTGGTATCATAAAAGGCAGCAGATTTCTGGAATCCGGGTAAAAGCAGCTCTGGTGAAGGAAGAAGTTACGTTAAACATTACATATACAGCACTTCTGAAAGCCTCCAGATGCCTCAAAACACTTCATATCTAACAAGGTACTTTTCAAAGTAGGAAAAGCAGCAGCCAAAACAACAGGAGAGATATGGCAAGATTATCTTTTTTTTGATGATGTTTGAGTGTTCAATGTGGACAGCATAAGGTATATGGGTATGGTGGGGATGGGGTTGTGTAGTCTGTCATTTATCGTAAAAGTGAAAATGTACATACTTTGTAAAGAGAAAGGTGCTTGGAATTGGAATGTGGAGTTGAGGCTTCGATCTGATCAGTCCTGATATTACTAAATGGCAAAGTAGGCTTGAGGGGATGAATGGCCTCATTCTGCTCCTAATTTGTTTGTAAATATTGTATGTGCACGCTAGGTAATGGTTCTAAAGGCTGTCATTTTGTAAAATATATCTCTCAAAGACAATCCTCCCTGCGAAATAAAGTCGGGCACTATGTTCCAATAATCTAAACGTCAAAGCATAATGACTGCAAACAAGATCAACACTACCTGTTGACACTTCTGGGGTTTAGTTCTTCTTTGAGAAACCCTACCACAAATTCCCAGTGGAGGTCTCCGTAGAAACATGTGAATCAGGAGCAGAAGTGGACCATTTGGCATCTTCGAGCCTGCTCCGTTCAACATTTAGAGTCATAGAGTCATAGACATGTACAGCATGGATACAGACCCTTCAGTCCAACCCGTCCATGCCGACCAGATATCCCAATCCAATCTAGTCCCACCTGCCAGCACCTGGCCCATATCCCTCCAAACCCTTCCTATTCATATACCCATCCAAATGCCTCTTAAATGTTGCAATTGTACCAGCCTCTACCACTTCCTCTGGTAGCTCATTCCATACACGTACCATCCTCTGCATAAAAATGTTGTCCATTAGGTCTCTTTTATATCTTTCCCCTCTCACCCTAAACCTATGCCCTCTCGTTCTGGACTCCCCCACCCCAGGGAAAAGACTTTCCCTTATGACCCTATCCATGCCCCTCATAATTTTGCAAACCTCTATAAGGTCACCCCTCAGCCTCCGACACTCCAAGGAAAACAGCCCCAGCCTGTTCAGCCTCTCCCTATAGCTCAAATCGTCTAACCCTGGCAACATCCTTGTAAATCTTTTCTCAACCCTTTCAAGTTTCACAGCATCTTTCCGATAGGAAGGAGACCAGAATTGCACGCAATATACCAACAGTGGCCTAACCAATGTCCTGTACAGCCGCAATATGACCCCCCCCCAACTCCTGTACTCAATACTCTGACCAATAAAGGAAAGCATACCAAATGCCTTCTTCACTATCCTATCTACCTGTGACTCCACTTTCAACGAGCTATGAACCTGCACTCCAAGGTCTCTTTGTTCAGCAACACTCCCTAGGACCCTACCATTAAGTGTATAAGTCCTGCTAAGATTTGCTTTCCCAAAATGCAGCATCTCACATTTATCTGAAATAAACTCCATTTGCCACTTCTCAGCCCATTGGCCCATCTGGTCCAGATCCTGTTGTAATCTGAGGTAACCCTCTTCGCTGTCCACTGCACATCCAATTTTGGTGTCATCTGCAAACTTACTAACTGTATCTCTTATGCTCGCATCCAAATCATTTATGTAAATTACAAAAGGTAGAGGACCCAGCACCGATTCTTGTGGCACTCCACTGGTCACAGGCCTACAGTCTGAAAAACAACCCTCCACCACCACCCTCTGTCTTCTACCTTTGAGCCAGTTCTGTATCCAAATGACTATTTCTCCCTGTATTCCATGAGATCTAACCTAGCTAATCAGTGTCCCATGGGGAACCTTGTCGAATGCCTTACTGAAGTCCATATAGATCACATGTACTGCTCTATCCTCATCAATCTTCTTTGTTACTTCTTCAAAAAACTCAATCAAGTTTGTGAGACATGATTTCCCACGCACAAAGCCATGTTGACTATCTCTAATCAGTCCTTGCCTTTCCAAATGCATGTACATCCTGTCCTTCAGAATTCCCTCCAACAACTTGCCCACCAGCGACGTCAGGCTCACCAGTCTATAGTTTCCTGGTTTGTCTTTACCTCCCTTCTTAAACAGTGGCACCACGTTTGCCAACCTCCAGTCTTCCGGCACCTTGCCTGTGACTATCGATGATACAAATATCTCAGCAAGAGGCCCAGCAATCACCTCTCTAGCTTCCCACAGAGTTCTAGGGTACACCTGATCAGGTCCTGGGGATTTCTCCACCTTTAACTGTTTCAAGACATCCAGTACGTCCTTCTCTGTAATCTGGACATTTTGCAAGATGTCACCATCTATTTCCCTACAGTCTATATCTTCCATATCCTTTTTCACAGTAAATACTGATGCAAAATATTCATTTAGTATCTCCCCCATTTTCTGTGGCTCCACACAAAGGCCACCTTGCTGATCTTTGAGGGGCCCTATTCTCTCCCTAGTTACCCTTTTGTCCTTAATATATTTGTAAAAACCCTTTGGCTTCTTCTTAATTCTATTTCATGGCTGACCTGTTTGTGTTCCAAATTCCACCTTTCCATCTTCCTTGATAAACTTTAATTCCCTTTCCCTCATAAAAATATTACCATTTCTGCCTTAAAGATATTGAATGATCCCATCTCCACTGGGAGAATAGAACAGTGGAGCCACTGATAAAACTACACAGTGACATCAACAAGTTTCATCCCACCATCAAACTTACCATGGACTACTCGCGACTGTCTGACTCATTCTTGGACACGTGTGTCTCCATCAAGGACGGACACCTCAGCACCACACTCTACCGCAAACCCACAGACAACCTCACAATGCCACACTTCTCCAGCTTCCACCCAAAACATATTAAAACAGCCATTCCCTATGGACAAGCCCTACACATACACCAGATCTGCTCAGATGAGGAGGAACATGATGGACACCTGGAAGTACTCAGGAATGCCCTCACAAGAACGGGGTACAATGCTCAACTCATCGACCACCAGTTCCGATGTGCCACAGCAAGGAACCGTAATGACCTCCTCAGGAGACAGACACGTGCTGAAACTGACAGGGTACCCTTCGTTGTTCAGTACTTCCCAGGGGCTGAAAAATTACGCCATGTTCTTCGTGACCTGCAACACATTATCAATGAGGATGAGCACCTCACCAAGACCTTTCCCACACCTCCACTACTTGCCTTTAAACAACCGCCAAACCTCAAACAGATCATTGTTCGTGGCAAACTGCCCGGCTCTCAGGCCAACTCCATACAACCCTGTCACGGTGGATGCTGCAAGACGTGTCAGAGTGTGGACTTAGATACCACTATTATACGTGGGAACACCTCCCACCTTGTACATGGCAGGTACTTATGTGACTCAGCCAACGTTGTCTATCTTATACGTTGCAGGTAGGGATGCCCAGAGGCATGGTACATTGTGGAAACCGAGCAAAGGCTACAACAACAGATGAATGGGCACCGCACAACAATCAACAGACAGGAGGGTTCCCTCCCAGTTGGGGAACACTTCAGTGGTCCAGGACATTCAGCCTCGGACCTTCGGGTGACCATCCTCCAAGGTGGACTTTGAGAAAGGCAGCAGAGGAAAGTGGCCGAGCAGAGGCTGATAGCTAAGTTCGGTACCCATAGGGAGGGCCTCAACCGGGACCTTGGGTTCATGTCACATTACAGGTGATCACCATTGCACTACACACACACACACACACACACAGATATTCCTACACACACACACACACACTCTCACATACACATGGCCACAGGTACACACAGGTGTGCACACAGACACCCACATACACCCTTATAGACACACACACTCCCACACTCACACATGCACCCCATCACAGAGTTAAGATACTCTGCACTCACCACACACACACACACAGCCCCCACCCCAGACAGACACACACACACACACACACAGACAAAGACCCACATGCACACATATATTTTGTGTGGTGAATTTGTACTTGCAGAGCTACATTGCACTTTGCTCAAAAACTGCATACATTCATGTAGAACTCTGAGCTCAAAAACTGCATGAATTTATGTAAAACTCTGTTATCTCACTTTTCTGATTAGAATCAATCTAAACATCAGGTCATAGACAGAGAACACAGGGGGCTAACACCTTCAACATATTGTCTAGCTATCACCATTGTTAACAGCTAACCCGAGAATGCAACTTTTTGAAAAAAGGGTTTTGTGATTTACACATGAAAGAAATGAAACTATCACTGTATTCTAACAGATGAAACGCTTAACAGACAATCAATTTTTCAATGTATAATTTCAGTTATATCACACTGCAAATTTTTGCTATAAATTCTGTGTATTAGGATCGAGCCCTCCACAATCACCTGATGAAGGAGAGTCACTCTGAAAGCTAGTGTGCTTCCAATTAAACCTGTTCGACTATAACCTGGTGTTGTGTGATTTTTAACTCTTCAGAGGGTCAGTATGGACATGTTGAGCCAAATGGCCTGTTTCCATACTGTAAGGAATCTAGTCTAATCTAATCTAAAAATTTAATCAGATTGTACTGATTGGTTTCCATTTTGTTTAGATGTCATTATGGAGTTTGTTACTGGTGGATCCCCCTTCTCAATCACATGGTATGTCATTATTGGATTATAATTCATCTTACTGAATTAGAATTTTATGAATCAGTGCATTGGATTGAAAAAAGGTTCAGGAGTTTTCATTTTAAAAAAAGCAAAAGACTATTACTATGGTCTTCCTGCACATTGCTAAAATCCAGTGATATTTAAAGACCCGAATACTACATTAGGAACAACGAGACTCATGATATGAAAGGAGTATGAGCGAAGTCACACTTGCACCCACCAGAAAGAAAAGATTTTTGCCCTGTTGTTTGTTGTCACTGAGACAAATGAGGATTTGATCTATCAGTGGTCCAGATGGCATTTTATCCCCCAGTGGCTGTAACACTGGGAAAGCAGATTTACATTTCCCATTGGGAGGGAGGGGGTAAATCACAAGGAGAAAATATTATCACAAAAAAATGGTTCCCTTGAAACAAAACTTGAAATTGCTGAAGAAACCCAATAGGTCTGGCAGCAGTCATGGAAAGTAGAGTCAACATTTTAGGTGCAGGGATCATACATCAGAACTAATTGTAGCTAGGAAAAGGTGATATTTATGCTGAAAACTAGGGCTGGGAGGGAGACGGAGGGGAGGGAAGTGAACAGTAGGTGGAGATGGAGCCCAGAGAGAGAAAACAGCAGTTTGGCAAACAAAAGACGGCTATTGGTGAGCTAGGGAGAAAGAAGAGCTGCTAATGGGGGCCATCAGTGGGTGAAAATGGGTTGTCTGTGATGAAAACAGCCCATGAAGCTTGGGGTGTGCGGGGTAGCTAAAAAACCCAAAAGAGAGTGCTCAATTTCTAAAATTATTTGAACTGGAGATTGAGTCCAGAAGGCTGCAAAGTCCTCAGATGGAAAATGAGATGCTGTTCCCTTGTTTTGGAGCACTGCAGGAGGCCCAAAACAGAATTGTTGGCATGGGACCATGATGACTTGTTGAAATGGCAGGCAACAGGAAGCTCAGGGTCAGCTCAGAATGTCAATGTTCCGCAAAGCAGTTGCCAGTCTGCATTTCATCTTCCCAAGGTAGAGGAGACCACAGTGTGAGCAGCAAATATAGTAGCCTGGATCGAGTTATTCACTCCTTTCCCCTCCCCATCCCTAGTCTTCAGCATAAATACTAACTTGTCCTAGCTACAATCAGTTCTAAGAAGGGTCACTGGATATGAAATATTGACTCTGCCTTCTCCCCACAGTTTTTCCAGCAATTTCTGTTTCTTATTCAAACTTCCAGCATCTGCAGTCTTTGTTTGTTTCATCATTCTTCTGATACCGATTGAGACCCAGGACAGCATTTTCACTGCCATGTGGGGATGAGAGCAGAATTGGGTGGGCAGACAGCCAGACACAAATAGCTACGGCGCTGGGCAAAATGTTGGTTTGCTGTCTAGCCATTTTCCCAGAGCCCGGCTGACGGGAGGGAGACCTACGCAACCAGCACAACCCGATTCAGGTAGGGTAATCATGGGGCAATTAATATTGGCTGACTGAAATCTTCCATCTCGCTAACAAACTTCCCACAATTAAAATCACACAACACCAGGTTATAGTCCAACAGGTTTAATTGGAAGCACACTAGCTTTCGGAGCAACGCTCCTTCAACAGGTGGTAGTGGAGGACTCAATCCTAACACACAGAATTTATAGCAAAAATTTACAGAATGATGTAACTGAAATTATACATTGAAAAATTGATTGTCTGTTAAGCCTTTTAGAATACCGTGATAGTTTCACTCCTTTCATGTGTAAATCACAAAACCTTTTTTTAAAAAAGTTGCATTCTCAGGTTAGCTGTTAACAATGATGATAGCTAGACAATATGTTGAAGGTGTTAGCCCCCTGTGTTCTCTGCCTATGACCTGATGTTTAGATTGATTCTAATCAGAAAAGTGAGATAACAGAGTCTTACATAAATTCATGCAGTTTTTGAGCTCAGAGTTCCCACAATTAGAGTGGCCTCCGGGTGGCAGAGTGTAGCAACAGTTGCCAATTTTAAAATTAAATTTTTATGAAATTACTGAAAGGATAATACCTTGGTCCCCTCCCCAGAATCAGCAAGCTGTTGCTTCTTTCAAGCTTGAGGACCTTCTGTTGGCAGTCAGTCTAGGTTGAAGAGTTTGCCCCTATCCTTCATTGAATAGCTAGCATGTCTATATATTACTAACTGGCCAATTAAGGAGCAGGAGGCCTCTTATGGCACAGTCATAATGTCCTTACCTTTGAGCCAGGAGACCTGGGTTCCAGTCCTGCCTGCTCCAGAGGTATGTGACAACATCTCTGAGCAGGATGTTTCAAAATATCTCCTCATTCTTGGCCAGACGGTCCAGCTTCAAGTCCTGTTTGCCAGAGCTGTATCATGTGGTGTCTGAAAAGTTTGATTGATAACCATTAACATCACTGTTACTCACACAGTGTGGTGTCAGGACCCCTGGTTGTCAGGGTCCAGACTCAAAATTCTGCATCTCATGTCAGTGCAACTATGAAAAATAGCTGTGAAAACAAATCCATACCAGCATGTTTCTGACAGATGCTGAATCCAGGAGCACCTTTGTTTGTACAAAATACCAAATTCTGCCTATATTATTAGCTGCTATTGGATTTTATGCTCCTGGGCCTCCTTGCTTGTACCTCAGTGTGAAAATCTGTTTCCCAGTAACCAAGTTATGAGCCTTTTCACCAGGTGGCAGTGCTCTGGTTTGTTACTGGATGCAGGATCCACAATATTTCAGTCCGAATCTCACTATTTGAATTCAGGTTTCAAAACAAAAACAAAATTGGTAAAATAGTAGAATAGCACAAAAATGCAACAGGTTCACTAATGTCCTTCAGGGAGAGAAATATACTGTCTTTACCTGATCTGACCTCTGTGTGACACCAGTGGCCCTGTGTTAGCAATCTTCTGAACCGGCCTGGCAAACTCCAGGTGAACTACAGAGGTTCAGGTCCAGGCTTGTCAATACCACAGGGAACCAGCAGCAATTGCAAATCTTTGATGGGCTATTCTCCTCCTGAGAACACAGTTCCAGCTGTCAGTACAGTATAGCTGCATATTACTTATTTCTCAGGTTAACGTTGCAGTGTCAGCTGTCTAACCAAAACCCAATACTCCAGCAATGATGTTTTTGATGGGAGTCTTGGCCAACACCAGTTTAACACTGAGGAACAAGAACTGCCAATTCTTGATTTCCATCAACGACCACTTGATCATTTTCAATGTTAATGTTTGACAGTGTGGTGACCTAGTCTCTGAAGGGCTTGCAGTACAGTTTCCTTCATAATTTGTTGAAGCATTGGCTTGGATTTTACACTTTCTAACCAATGTATTTGAAAGTGGTTGGGAGGTGGTAGGATATGTAAAGAGCCAACCTGTTACATACCCACCTACCTGTGACCTATCTCAAATTTTAATGAGATAGAGTTGATATGTCAGGCAGGCCATCTGCTCCTATTGAGGCCCTCAAGTGGTTATTAATTGACCATTTAAGGGACCCCTTTCTGCCTCCATTTTTTTTTCACACTACAGGCCATGGTCCATTCGAGGAGGGTCAGCAAGGGGGTGTAACTTCTTTTGAGACTCCCTGTCCCTTTTGAGGCCCCTCCAACAAGGTAATTCCACCCCCTTTACCTGCAATCCCCTCTCTCCAGTTTCTTCAACCCTGAACCTCACCTCCCCCTGCACCATCTCTGGTAATCTGCCAGCCTCACTGCAGGAATACACCATTGTTGTCCCTGTTGTCTGGACTCTGTCGGCTCCTCCGCTTTCAAGTTTCCTGTAGCCCAGCAGTGGCCACCACTCAGAGATCTACCTGTCAAGTGGATTAACTGTCACCTCTATAGCCCCAGCAGGATCAGATTTAAGGTGGGACTTCCTAATGAGATCTGGGTAGAAGTGTTTCCTCACAGCCTCCAGCTTTAAATGCTGCAGAGTATCTTGGGTGGACTTCCTCAGCCCACCCCCACCTTTTTTAGGCAGGTTTAGGTTGTAGGTACGTTGTGCTCCATAAAATCCAGCCAGTGGTGTGGGATTGGATTTATGTACAGGCCTGACTGGCCAGATATGGCAGGTTTCTTGGCACAATTAGTCAGGTTTTACGATAATCCAATAGTTGTTTTTTGAGCACTTCCCTGAAGCCAGTCTACAATTATCATGTTTGCCATGGCTAGATTGAATCCACAACTTCTGAGTCATTAGACCAATAAATAACCACCAACCTCATGTGCCCTAGACTGTCCAACAATGTATGTCTGAGATTACAGAGTCGATAAAGTGTGGCACTCTAAAAAGCACAGCAGGTCTGGCAGCATCTGAGGAGCAGGAGGGTTGACCTTGCAGGCAGGACGCTTCATCAGGACTGCACTATCTCCTAATGTCTGAGATTACATCCTCAGTAGAAGGCACTAGAACCAAAATAAATTAATTTTGCTTCAAAGGCAAAATGCAGGGGGTTCCAAAATGCTGTAAAATGCATCAAGTAAAAATCAAGAAGTAAAAATGTCTTTTGACTTTGATGGGAAACAAATCTCACATTCAGTGCTCACACTCCTCCTCAGAAATGCCTAGAAGATCCAATGCTTCAAACTGCACTGTAGTGTCCTTTGAAAAGCCACTTTTCTTCCATTCCAATTTTGGTATCGAGCCTCTCCAAATGAAACCAGTCAAAGGGGACACAACCTCATGGTTTGGCAGTCAATGTTTTTTGCTCCAGTGCAAGTGATTGAATGTTGTGTGCAGTCGTTGATTAAAGATGTTTTATGGTTATATCAGTCGAACATTTGTGCCATTGGTTCCTACAGCCTCGCCTTATAGGGTTGTGCAGGATCAAAAATCATATGACCCTGGGTTATAGTCCAACAGGTTTATTTGAAAACGGAAGCTTTTTTCAACATAATTCAACATGGGAACCTCCACATCAGGGTTATACAAGAGTAGATATCAGCTGCATTTTACCCATTCTTTGTCAATCTGTGATGAAACACCTTACTGATATCAATTTATAAACAGTGAAGTTACAGGATTCTCTTAATTCTCTATTCTTGTGTCATAACTGTATTTAGGAACTTTTCGGGGATCTAATGAAGATTTTTCATATGTTTTGAAGGCTGGCGCATGTGGATTTAACATAGATTTCAACCTGCTGTTTTTGGATAAGAGTGCGGAGCTGTGCTGAGGTGATTGTTTTTCTCAGACATGTCTGAGTGATGAAGGGGGCAGATGGCAGCAATGCTTCACCTTGACCTGGGATGTATTCAGAGCTGTTCCGGCAAGTGTTAGCACATCCGGTCCTCACATTAACACTTGCTTGATCAGCGTCCCAGTCATCAGGTGTCAGTGCTATTGACAGCATGTTTGGCTGCCATAGCAGACGTTTATGGTAGTTTCAGGAAACTACTTAAGCAGCTGGAAGTGTTTTTCTTCAGAGATTAACAGATAGCTAGTCACTGACCCTGAACATCTCTTTACCAGCTAATTTAACCATCATGTTTACCTGGACATCAGTGTTTCAACTGAAGAGAAAGAGATACTCAAGAGGGCTCTTCTATGTGTGGTTAAGTATCGATTTGAATCATAATAAAATGTTTTTTGAGAATTTACTATAAATTGTGTACAGAGACTATATTTTTCACTGCTTTTCTGCAATTTCCTGTATTCGTTTATTAATTCTAATGTTGTCATTTTGCAAGTTACATAGGAAGAGCGGGAGGGATAACTTTGTAAATAAATATTACCTCGCACCAAGCAGCCAAGTCAAGACTCTCAATAGGCTCAAGAGAATATCATTGTTTTGGCCCTTACAAACTCGGTTGAAAGCAGTTCCAAATCTTTTTGGATCACTCGCCAACTATCTTTTACACAAGCCTCTGGTTGAGCTGCTCTTCACTTGTTGTTTTTGTTTGAAAAATGTTCTACCCATTGCACTTGATTGCCTCCCACCTGGGATCCCCGTTTGCATATGTACTCAACCTCCTGCCTGTTTCAGGCAAGCATGAAGTGTATTTATTTATAGATCCACTTGAAGACTGCTGTCCCTGCTGATCCAGATAGAAATCTCTCTGATATTCTATTGTCTCCAGGCCGCTTCTCAGACAAAGAAAATGGGCTGGTGTCAGTCAAAACTCAAACTCACAATCTAGACTGACGTTATGGTTCAATGCTGACAGAGTTGAACATGGTCCAAGGTTCTGTGGTGAAAATGTGTTGCTGGAAAAGCGCAGCAGGTCAGGCAGCATCCAGGGAACAGGAGAATCGACGTTTCGGGCATAAGCCCTTCTTCCCGAAACGTCGATTCTCCTGTTCCCTGGATGCTGCCTGACCTGCTGCGCTTTTCCAGCAACACATTTTCAGCTCTGATCTCCAGCATCTGCAGACCTCACTTTCTCCCCAAGGTTCCTTGGTGGCCTGTTCAGATGAATGTAGGAGGTGCCACACCAACATACAAAGAAAACCCATGGAGAGCACCCAGTGTGTTGGAAAACTGTCTTTTTTCGATCAGCAGCAGCGAAGATTGATGGTATGGTCATTCCTTGATTAAAAAGGCCATTGCTACCATGGTTGCCAAATATAGACAATAACTACATGACAAAAGTAATTAGCTTTAGTTTTACTCATCCCCACCCTGGTGTCAGGTAGATGTCAGTAGGTAGCAGAGGAAAATTAAAATAGGGTGAAAGGCCCCTGCTTCTCCAGATCTATTGATATTTAATCAGTTACAGGATGGGTGTTGGGCAACCTTTGCCCAATTGAGGCCTTTTGAATGACCAAATAATGGTCATTGAAGAACTTTCTTCCATGCATTACAGTTGCCTACAGCCAGCAAGTATAAAGCTTGATGATCACATACCTTCCAGTCTGGTCTTCAGCAACACTAATCCTCAGGGACTGATTGCAGCCTCAGTGTGGGCCAATGTTTCCAGTTCCTCTGCTGGAACTGGAGAGCTCTTGACTATTTAATTGGCTGGAGGGAATATATCCTCTCTCGAGAAGGCATAAGCCACAACCTTGGGCAGTCACCTGCCTGAACCACACAAAATTATGTCGTGGCTGGTGAGGCGGGCTGACATTGCAGCCAGTGTGCAGAACCACCGCTCCCGCATAGAATTCAGCTCATCAGATGTGAGGCATCTCTCAAGCCACAAAGCGTTACATAAGTGGAAGTTCGCTCTTTCCATCAATGTAAATGAATTGACCTGTGTTAACCTTTCATATACTAATACTGCCAGCAGAATTCCAAGCTTTGAGATTAGTGTAATTATATTGAGATAATGTCTTGTGGCAGTGCTAGGACTACTAAACAAGAGTGTAGTTAGAAACATGGTATACGTTCCTTGTGCATTCTATATATGGTGAATTTAGAATGATATCTGGAATGACCACTTTATTACATGTTGTGCCTTAATGATTTATGTTAAGATGCTGAAGAGAAATCCAAAATAGTAAGTCTTTGTTTTAACATAGCCATCCTGTGCACATTTGACCCTTGGGACCAGTATATTCCTTTTTCTTAGCCATTGCTGCTATTGGCTATGTGGCTGAGATGGAACAGACCCCATTAGTGACACAAAAGGAGATACCAATACTGGGTATTCGTTCCTGTTGCAGCCCAGCAAAGTATGCTGGGAAAATTTTCCCTGATGACTCACTCCACCCAGAGTTTGAAGTCTGTTGGTCCGCTAACAGTTGTCTTCTCTGCAGCATGGTAAAGTATTGGCCAATTTAAATCAAATTTTATAGTAGTTTTACTTCCACTTGTCTTTCCCAAATTAAGGAGCCACCTCAGATACCACAGCAAATCTATCAGACCTTGAGTTGCTTCACTCTTGGTTGCCTTTAGTTACATTATAAAGTAACCATGGTCCTGTTCTCCCGTTAGAGAAGGACAATTGATAGTAATCTAACCTGAAGGACAGCACGGCTCAGGCAAGGGGAAGGACTGAAGATGATCCTTCATGGTAACCTCATCCAATGCAGGGATTGAACCCACCATCCAGCCAACTGAGCTACCTGACCTCATAGTAATCTTATATTCATAGAATCCCTACAGTGTGGAAACAGGCCCTTCGATCCAACAAGTCCACAGAGTAAACCAACCAGACCCATTCCTCTAGCCTGTGTTTACTACTAACTAATACACCTAACCTACACATCCCTGAACACTGTGGGCAATTTAGCACGACCAATTCACCTAACCTGCTCATCTTTTGGATTGTGGGAGGAAATCATGCAGACACGGGGAGAATGTGGAGTCCACACATGGAGTCACCCGAGGCTGGAATTGGACCCGGGTTCCTGGTGCTGTGAGGCAGCAGTGCTAACCACTAAGCCACCATGCCACCACGGCAGAACAGGACCATAATATAACTATTGAGATGGAAATGTGTTGCTGGAAAAGCGCAGCAGGTCAGGCAGCATCTAGGGAACAGGAGAATCGACGTTTCGGGCATTAGCCCTTCTTCAGAAAAGATTCCTGAAGAAGGGCTAATGCCCGAAACGTCGATTCTCCTGTTCCCTAGATGCTGCCTGACCTGCTGCGCTTTTCCAGCAACACATTTCCATCTCTGATCTCCAGCATCTGCAGACCTCACTTTCTCCCATAATATAACTATTGGCAACCAAGAGTGAAGCAGCTCAAGGTCTGGTAGATTTGCTGTGGTATCTGAGATGGCTCCTTAATTTGGAAAAGACAAGTGGAAGTAAAACTGCAATAAAATTTGGCTTAAATTGGCCAATACTTTACCATGCTGCAGAGAAGACAATTGTTAGTGGACCAACAAACTTTCAAACTCTGGGCGGAGTGAGTCATCAGGGGAAACTTTCCCAGCCTACTTTGCTGGGGCTGCAACAGGACCAATATACCCAGTGTTGGTATCTTCTATGTGTCACTAATGGAGTCTGCTCCATCTCAGCTACATATTGCCCATAGGAATTCACAGTGCAGGTCCGACTGGGGCGATCTGAGTTAACTGTACCTGCTAGAGGTTGGAATTGATGCTGTATTCATTTTTCCACACTCTGGATCATAGCAACCCTGATTTTCTCACTATAGCTGTCAGGTAAGTAGTGGGATCATTTGGCTGCAGCTGGGGCAGGCAGTGCTGATATCAAGTGGTAGTTTGTTTTGTTTGCCCTCTGCCTCCTTTGACCATAAAACTGAAGCAACAGTTGCTGTTAGCTGAAATTTACTGGTTAAAACCCAGGCAGAGATTTGCACTTGCCAAGGGAGAAATAGAGTTAACCTTTCACGTCCAAGATGACTGTTCTTCCGAACTTCTGAGTTAAGACCATAAGATGGAAGCGCATAAGTAGGCCATTCAGCCCATCAAATTTGCTCCACTATTCAATGAGACTGCAGTTGATCTTATAATTCTCAACTCCACTTTCTTGTCATTTCCCCATAATCATTGACTACAGATTAAAAATCTATCTCAGCCTTGAATATACTTAATAAATCAACCGCAACAGCCCACTGCAATAACTGGATTCGAAACGTTAACTCCGTTTTTCTGTCTCTGCAGAGGCTGCCAGACCTACTGAATTTCTCCATTTTCAAAACGCAAATCCACCGTAGCTTGCCTTTATTTGAGAGTTCCTTCATTTTCTGATTTCAGTTCAGATTTCCAGCATTCACTGTTGCTTCACTTTTCTTTGCTTTTGTCCCTACAGTCCCAGCACGATGGGCCGAAGAGCCTCGTTGTCACTCTCTGGCTCTGTGCCTCTTCCTCGCATCCTGCGGCAGTTACTGAAGAAGATGCGCAGATTTTGACAATCCAGCCGCGGCTGAGATGTTGAAAGCACACAGTAGGTGTTGCTGCTGGTGGAATGCGGGAATCTGCCCCATTGTGTAAAATGGAGCAGATTTCAGAGCATCAGCAGCTGAGACAGACAACATGAAGTCCTGCGTCTTGGGCCCACATAAGCACTCCTGTTTTGATGGATGTGTGCTGTGGCCTGGGGAGTCAATCAGTGAATGCATCTAAAAAGAAAGAAATGGTGTGGGTGCTGGGAAGTGGGTGCAATGTGTCTGTATGTGTGTGTGAGAAAAGAGTGTTGCAGCTGCTGATGTCCCAGCACCAAACCTAGTCATAAACTCTGAAGCTGTGGATAATGTCCGCGGAGGCTGCCCGTGTATTTTGATGGAACTCCAGCATTATCTTGCCCTGCTTGAGTCTTGCAGATAATTGATGACAGTTTGAGTTAATCATTTCTCCCCTTTGTTCACCAGGTAGTTCGCCTGAAGGATCTTTTATTTGGCTTTTGTGTCTTCCCATAGGTAATTGATCATTCCACACCCAGGGAAGTTCAATTCATAGTCGAGCGAGTGGTCATGAATAACCAAGAGGTGCTTGCACTCCTCCAGGACTGCAAGCGGGTCCTAACTGCACCCCCATCAGAACCGTCAGAACAGGACATGACAGAGTACCGGCAGTGCGAAGGTGAGAGCTATTGAGCAGCCGAGCAAAGGGATAGCGGCAGTGTCTGCGAGACCCACCAGCACGGTCCACGCTGCCGAGAGACACGATGCCCTGTCGCTTTGGCTTCGTTTTTCTTTTGGCAGGCGAGTGTCGAGAAATAACTGGATTTACAGCACATGAATAGGATTTAGCCTTGAGTCGGGAAGGAAGCACACTTTGTCACAGTGAATTGCTGTCAGTTCTCATTTTAAGCTCCAATAAACACAAGGGGTGAATAGTTGCTGTGATAGAACAGTAGGCAAACCCCTGCTGCACATAACTTGTCACTATATGCTGGTAAATCCTGGTCTTAAAGGACATTACCTTTTTTTCAGACTGGTGTCCCTGTCTATATGTGCAAGTATGTATGTCATACTTGTGGAACACTGGACATTTCATATTTATAACCCCCAGTCCTCTCTTATAGTTCAATATATTTGTACAAACTTTACCAACCTAAAGGAAACAAGAATCATTGCAGATCACTTGAGCCCCACTGCTTGTTAAAATGAGTTTGTGGACAGTGTTTTGAGAACACTATTGACTGAACCACAAACACTTCTGCTTTGACACAATGGTACCACAAGTACTAGCAAACAATCTGCCATACACATTCATCAACACTTTCTCACATACCTTAGCCATTGGACCCAGGCTGGTGGTGATGCTGCTAGAATTAAGACTCTGTGAAATACTACATTTACGAGCAGTCTTGAAGAGCATTCTGTAACATTTTTGGCAGTGTTTTAATTTGCCAAATACCACAGCTAGTACCTTACAGCCTTTGCTCCCTCTCCGTTTTATTCCTTTCAAAATATAAGGGAGATCAGGATTTGAATAATGTTTATTTCCGGACTACTGTTCACAGAAATGTCTCCTAATTTCTATCCACCTGCTGAATGAAGCATATCCAAAGTAAGAGCTCAGGTGTGAAAGGTGAATTCATCATGAATCAGTCATTCGAATGCGTTTGAAATATAAGCCCATACGACTAATTCAAGGCAGCAGTTACCTACGACTTGTTTCAACTCCATTCTAAGCAGCTCTTATTGCATCAGTAATGCTAACCATGTAAGGTCAACATGCATATTCTTTGGTAAATCATGCACACTTTACATCACTCTGGCACTCAAGAAGAAATCTGAGCTTAACTCGCTTAAAAGATATCGAAACAAAGTGTGAAAAAACATAAATAATCACAGGATCCTCATGATTATATTGGGTAAATTTAACATGTGGTGCTACGCTGAACCATGAGCAGTTCAATCCTAATTTCCTTCACTTCCCATTAGGCTCATTAACAAGGAGGATTAGAATGCTTCTTTTGATGTGATGGCTTCAATATAGCAACTGAGATGACATGCACAAATACTGGTTTACCAATAGTTATACAGTTCCAAATAATAATCCCCACTGGATATGCAGGTTTATGACAGGAACTGGAGGAATTTGCATGAGGGCAGTTAAAGCAACTTATAATATTGATCATTAAACTTTCTTTTCCCTGAAACTCGTGGTGTTGCCACACATAAACCAGCCCAGATGTTGGCAAGTGTACTGTTACACTCCCAAGTTTCAGGGTGAAAAATTGTACAAAATTATAGGGATAAACAATATAATTTAATACTTCTCCAAATGTATGGCACAACAACGTTATAGTCTTGTTATGACCAGATCTCAGATGAGACCCAGATTTGCTCACCACAGGCCCTGGGTGAGTTCCTCAAGTTATTACAGTTGCAGGCAGGATACATCAAGTTCTCTGAGGATGGGTGAACTGGCTCCCGATCTTTATTCATCCACCCCGTCAGATGGTCACAAGGTTAATTTACAAAGGGTCGCTTCCATTCTGGATACCTTCCTCCCAAACCAATTGAATTTATGATTTAAAAGGAACCAATTTAACAATACTTTCTTAAGTTAACAAAACAGTAAGTTTATTAGTTACTAAATGCAAGAAAAAATAATAATCCAGCACACATAAGCACACATTAGAAATAAAAAAAAAGAGTCTGAGAAAAGAGAAAAGTTACAATACATATGATCAGTTTCTTTGGGTCTTTCATGAAGATAAGATCATGAAACATTGATTGGTTAACATATATTTCAAATTTGTTGGCTTTGCAGGTTATTTATCTTGTTTCCTTTTGACAATGGTTGATTAGCCATACTCAGGAGGAAGACAGTCCTTCTTTTGTCATATTTCCTTTTAACTAGCTTGCTGGCCAGCTCATCTGTAGCACCCACAGGAATTGAATCTTTTATTTGCAATGCAGGGGTGACTAGTGGGTGTAACTTTGACTGTGATTGCACTAGCACTCAAACTCAGACTAGTACACACAGAGTACCTCAGCACACAGGCACGCAACAGTCCCTCACCTTGCTAACATCTCTTCCACACAGACACAAAGAACTCCTGTTCTTTTGCATTCATGAAAGAGGAAGACACAATACCTGTGTCGTTCCCAGACTTCCATCTTTTTTCTCATCATGTTCACAAATTATAGTCTAGTTTGTAGGGCACTTCTCCTCTTTGTAGTCATAGAGTCATACAGTTGTATAGAACAGAAACAGACCCTTTGGTCCAACCCGTCCATGCCGACCAGATATCCCAACCCAATCTAGTCCCACTTGCCAGCACCTGGCCCATATCCCTCTAAACCCTTCCTATTCATATACCCATCCAAATGCCTTTTAAATGTTGCAATTGTACCAGCCTCCACCACTTCCTCTGGCAGCTCATTCCATACACATACCACCCTCTGCGTGAAAAAGTTGCCCCTTAGGTCCCTTTTATATCTTTCCCCTCTCACCCTAAACCTATGCCCTCTAGTTCTGGACTCACCCATCCCAGGGAAGAGACCCTGTCTATTCACCCTATCCATGCCCCTCATGATTTTATAAACCTCTGTAAGGTCACCCCTCAGCCTCCGACACTCCAGGGAAAACAGCCCCAGCCTATTCAATATCTCGCTATAGCTCAAATCCTCCAAACCCGGCAACATTCTTGTAAATTTTTTCTGAACTCTTTCAAGTTTCACATCATCTTTCTGATAGGAAGAGGACCAAAATTGCATGCAATACTCGAACAGTGAGCTAACCAATGTCCTGTACAGCCACAACATGACCTCCCAGCTCTTGTACTCAATACTCTGACCAATAAAGGAAAGCATACCAAATGCCTTCTTCACTATCCTATCTACCTGCGACTCCACTTTCAAGGAGCTACGAACCTGCACTCTAAGGTTTCTTTGTTCAGCAACACTCCCTAGGACCTTACCATTAAGTGTGTCCTTTCCTTTGAAGGTTCCTTGACGACTCATCAGGTCTGACATTCCAGGGTGTCTTCTCCCTAGAGAGATACTAAACTTACATGCACAGTCATTTTTGGGATGTATGTTTTTTTGTTATAAAAAAGTAAATAAAAGGTCACGATGTGTACAAGTGATCCAGGGTCATGATCCATCATCTTGATATTATGAACAGCATCGCATTTATGGACCACATTTTAATTTTGCGCAAAACATTTAAGCAATTTATGCAGGTATGATGCAGCTTGAGTTGATCCTTTACCATGCAGCTAACACAACATTTAAAAGTAGAATGTGCATCATTGGGCAAAATGATTTAAGTAAAGAATTGTTGGTAATGCAAATACAGAATTCCGCATACTCAGCTAGTCTAGCAAGACGACTAGCTGAAATGCTCAATATTCCTGACATTGATATTAATCTCACTGTGACCCAATGTGCAGGCATTTAATCACAGCATACAAATAGAATACTGTTTCATTTAATGAAGAACTGCCTGAAACATGGAAATCCTATTGCCCTTTAAACTGAGCTCCTTGAGCTTTCACCACTGGCAAGACTTTGCTTCACCCTGTAGCTTGTATTCTCAGGAGGTTCTAATCAATTTTGTTCCAGTCAAGGTTATGTAAGAATCCCCAGTAATCACAAATGTCATGAGTCTTCAGTACTCAGTTAAAATAAAAGAAGGATAAGGATCTCTGGAAGTTTCTCCTCAGGCCATTGTGGTGCTTCAACAAGCTCCAGTAGAAAGCAAAAGTACTGCAGTAATGTACAAAATGTGTCTCCAGGTTTGTTAAGTTCTGTTTTCATCAAATTTTCCGAAGAATGGCCTGTGATGTTTCTACCAATTTGGACATTTCATGTATCAATGAATAATTTCACCTGAATAGCGGCAAACTATGGCATCAATACAGAACAAGTGCTAGGTGTGAAATTTGTGACCAGAAAGAGAGAAAACAAGAGAGTGAAATTTCAAACTTCAATAAAGGACATTGCAGGCTCTTTTCCTGATTTTTCCATCCACTGGTTTTATGAATCAAAGATCTGGGCAATACATCCGTGATTTCCCAGAATATGTAAAATTTCCCTTCTGAGTTAGATTAGATTAGATTCCCTACTGTATGGGGACAGGCCCTTTGGCCCAACCAGTCCACACCAACTGATTTACTTTTGCCTTGAAGAATGATGTACATCTAAAGAGAGTAGATTTCAAAATTAAAATGAATTATTGATGCTCTCATAAATACACAGAAAATTCCTTACTTCACACCGAGCAATCAGAATCAGCCCAACCATGTAAATCAATTGCTATCTATAAAGATGTTTCTATATAATGTGATTTCTGCTCCAGTCAGGAGGCAGTGCAACTCTTTCTTATAGGCCTTCAGAGAGTCAGTAGGCATGTACTGACTACTGCCTGCAGCAATATGTTCCTAAGACACATTATCCTAGGTGAAATTTGCCCAATATCCAATTCTTACATAATTTAAATTCATGCACTCTGCTCCTCCCAAAATTGAAAAAAAAATCCTATTGACATCCAAACCAGAATTCCATTACACACTCGCTCAGAGTAATATTAACGTCTACTGTGATCTGAAAAACATGAAGCAATGACTCAAATTAACATCTGACAAAAAATTAAAATGATCCCTTCTGTGTGAAAAAGAAGTTTCTAATACTGAACATTAAATTGCCTTTTGCATTTGTGTGTGCAATAATTTGTTCTAGATTTACCCTTTAGTATCCACCATTTACTATCATCCATACTATGTGGTCCCCTCTCAGTGCTTTCTTTCAAAGGCTGAAAAGCCCAGTTTCCCTTGCACTCCTCTTAACTCAGTTCTCTGACAGAAGGGATCAGTCTTGTGGCTTTTTTTTCCACCGCCTCCTTGTGTTCATGTTTTAAAATCTATAGAAGTCATTCAGCACTCAAAGTTTGAGAAAAGAAAGAAAGAAGCTTAGCTTGGCATCAGCCAGAATTTAGCTTTGTTAATCCAGCCTTATTCATTAGCACAAGGGGTTGATGCATAAACCAAAGCAGTAATGAGTAGGTAGGTGAACATTATTGATGAGCACTGCATTAGTGGATTAACTTAGGCATAAGGTTAAAAAAAAAGACGTGTTCAAACACTGATTCATATGTTTTAACTAATAGGGTATACTTGCTGAATTCTGGCTGGCATCCAAATCAAATTGTCCAAAATTTTCTCTGAAATTCTGCTGGAGTAGTCCTGATCTCCAACTATAACTCCAACATGAGACGGAGAAAACCACCAGTGAATTTCGAGGACAAATATTCCTTTATTGTAAATTCATCAGTTACACAGAGTTCACAAATAGGCCCTGGCTAATTCTGTTTAAAACAAATCCCAGGCACTTTGCTACAGTGAGCATTACTAAGTGTTTTGATGATCATTTTGTCTCATTCCATTCCTGCTATGGTTCTTCATGCATAGAGTGTCATTGAAAGGATTTACTTCCTTTAAAAACGTTTTTTAAGAGCTGATTGAGTTTGTTTACCTGCAGGGCATGGTATAGTAAAGCACCCAGTGACAGACAAATCACCATTATGATTCTTTTGTAAGGACTGAGCAGCTTGTAGTTACTCTCAAGTGGATGTGCTTTCACAACTTCAGATGCCATATCTTTAGCATTTGCAATTGAGGTGTCTTTTATTTCTTTGAGATTTCCTTACATGAACTTTGACCTTCCTAGCTTCACTCTCTGCTGATCTGAGGACCTTGCTGGAACAGGCAAAGGAAATGAAGTGGCCCTTTGTGCCAGAGAGGTGGCAATACAAACAAGAAGTATGCCCAGAAGACAAAACAAACCTGAAAGATATCATCAGCGAGAAGCTGCCAGATTTGCTGGTATGAATAATGCACCTGTTGCACACAAAAAAGCATTTCCTTTCAAAAAAAAGAAATCATAATTGAAAACAAAATATTTTCTCATTTAATTCATACATCATCATCATATGTATTTAAGTACTTTCAAGAGCTTATCTTACAGCGTCTTTCTAGCCTTGCAAATTTATGTTCGTTCTTTCACATTAAGCATGAAGCTAAACAAATGCTGTTCACCAAAACTAATGAGTAAAAGTGACCTCTCTCACATGAACGGAGATGAGCCAATATTCCAAACATTTTGAAAGCCACAGACGTGGGGATCATTATAAAAGAGGGGTCGTCTCTTCCCTCCCCCATTTTTTTAAACAAACAAAGCCAAAACAACCCATTCTGTCTCAGGAATTCAACTAAAAAGTTTTCATACATTAGTTCCACAAAGGGTGTTCAACATTTTTCTCAGAATCTCTAAGCTAAAACAGACATCCCCCCCCCCAAAAAAACTTCATTTTTTTCTCTGTCACAAAGCCTTGGATAAATATTTTCCCTTTATTTTCACATGAACTTTTAAGTCCAAGAACAATTTGCTAATGAACACTTGGAGAAATCTTTTTAAAAGTCGTACTGTGTCTTGTGCATTTTTGTTTTTTGCGGGGGGAGGTGATTGTCTATAAAAGTAGTAAAGCTGTTTTTGTTCCTCCAAGACAGGAATTTATAGCTCTGCCTGACCTTCGTTATCCCACACAAAAGCTTTATAACTTTAGAGAGTTTGCCTGCATCAGAAGGCTTTCTCACAGAAGAAACACCTGCAGTAAACTCCCCAAGAAACCTGTGTATATGAGAGATTAATGCAGCAGTAATAGCGACCCCATGTTTCTTGTATTATGCCTTCTCCCCAGGTAGACGGCTCTTTTCTGAGATGATACCAATTATTTATTGCTGAAACATCTGTTGATAACCGCAGCTGCCACAGCCAAACAAAGCAAATCATGGGGTCACAAACTATTCAGGCCCAAAATCCAACCTCATGCCAGTTCGAACCATTCACTAATACTTGAGCCCATAGGTTAATGTCTCTTCTTGAAATGTTTCATCATGCTGCTTAAAAAATACTTTGTAAACACCACAGCCTTTGCAATCGGCTTTGAACTATTATTTAATCGCTGCTGGTAATTTATATTCCAGTGCCATTGTGTACTTCTGAAAGAGAAAGAGGTGAACAAAAAAAGAATTTCCAAACTGCAAACAGTGCAGAGAGAGTGCCACTTTGACCTGTGATATTATTTACATTTAGGGATGCCAATTGTTTTACACTGAGTGCTTGCTTTGGTTGTGTGGACATTCTGTGGTCCTCATTTCAAGGAAGAAGCATGACTATAGAATCAGAAAATATGCTGCAGTGTTTAAACAATTATTTGAGGTGAAAGTGCTTTAATTATAGTGTTTGTTTTGATTAAACCACGCAGTATTGTACAAAGTTTTCCACGAATGCAGGATATTGCACGCAGATTTTTCTTTTTAACATTTTAACCCTCTCTTAGTTGGGAGCCTTTCATAACTATTTTCATGGCATTTGTAATTTACATTTTTCATTATGGCTGTAAAACTAACTGTTTTTTGAACCATTTCCCCACAATTTGGTGTGATCAAATTTTTTGACACACATGAATTTGTATTAAACATCCTTCAATATCACTTCATTATCATGCTTCCATCAACAATAGAGAAGGAACATGAAGGCATAACAGACTCTGAAAGTGATCAACATTCAACAGTTGTATTCTGTAGAAAATGCTGAAAATTTTTATTTTATCAGACCAATATGTGAAAAAACAAGCCTAGAGAGATACCCTTCAGCTGGCTGCTGAGAAAACCTTCCATTTTACCTAGATTTTCCAGGACCAGTGTAATATACAAAGATAACTTTAGAGTGATGGTTTTGTTCATGTCTTTTCAAAAATGTAAGGTTTCTGTATGAATTGACCTGAGACAACCTTAGCCCAATTGCCCAATTTTTCGTACCAAAGGTTGAATTTCCACGATAAATCTCTGGGTCATCCTCCCCAACAAGAGAAGTGGGAAATAGTCTACTTTTCTATGATCTCCACAATCTCTCAGCCAAGCTTCCAGCAGGTAATCAGGAGAGCCTCTTGGGAATTAAAGTGTGTTCCTCACCGCCTGACAGTCTGATGTACAGAGCCTTTAAAAATGATCAGTGTGCAAAGGAGAACCATTGACAGTAAGAAGGTTTTTGATTGTGCGATGTTAAGATTCTTGAAGCACTGAATTATTTAATTCACTTTTTAAAGGGGATCTTTGGTTTCCTGCCACATCATGGGCATTGGTCTTTGTGCCACCAGAGTTGGAAGGCACATTAATCAATTATATTGCAAAGCTGGCCAACTGCTGCAAGACGTGTTGTGTACAACCAAACAGCAGTAAGACAATCCTTAGCATATTCCACCTGCACAATGACGGCATTAAGAGAGAACTGCACATCATTTGGGCGGCACGGTGGCACAGTGGTTAGCACTGCTGCCTCACAGCGCCTGAGACCCGGGTTCAATTCCCGCCTCAGGCGACTGACTGTGTGGAGTTTGCACGTTCTCCCCGTGTCTGCGTGGGTTTCCTCCGGGTACTCCGGTTTCCTCCCACAGTCCAAAAGATGTGCAGGGTCAGGTGAATTGGCCATGCTAAATTGCCCGTAGTGTTAGGTAAGGGGTAAATGTAGGGGTATGGGTGGGTTTCGCTTCGGCGGGTCGGTGTGGACTGGTTGGGCCGAAGGGCCTGTTTCTACTCTGTAATGTAATCTAATCTAAAAATGTAATCTAATCTAATCATTCCAAATGACTGAAGTTTGGTCTCTTAGATAAATATCATTCTCTCTGAACCCTTATAGACAGCATGTTATCAAGAGTGTTAAAAAAAGATTAAAACCTGTATAAGCTCCTGAGTAAACTGGCTAATACTTAATCGGGATAACAGGCCAATGACTATTGCCATCATCTACTCAACTTAGAATATTGCATCTCAGAAAGGTAACAAAATCTGTCCATACCAACTTGATCATTGTGAAATGAAAATCAATGCATATCATCAGAGGCAATCCTCAACAAACTTACCTCCCCAATCCTGAGCAACATTGATGCCCCCCTTCCACCCCTGAAACAAGGTAACTGCAACAGGTGAAATACTGGGGAAGGTCTACTCCAATCCAAGCCCACCTTATTCAATGACTTCCTCAACACATCAGCAGTGTGCCATCGCTCACTCCAACCTTTTTGATTGAAGCCACCAAATTGAGGAGTAACAACTAGAGGCTTGTGGCTAAAGAAAACATTCACCAGAAATTAATTTCTCATTGTAGATGTCACTTTCCGTTCACTCAGATTTGATCTCCCATGGCAACAGTGAACACTTTTAAACTGTTTCTGAATGGACTAAGGTCTCTATGCAGCCACAAAACATTGATGAGATTGCTAAGACCATCCAGGCTGAAACTACAGTGCCACCCAAACAATGGCCCAGATCTTCGAATCTCTGAATCATCAGAGACCAGGGAGATGAAGCAAGATGCTCATGAATCATAGAGACATACAGCACAGAAACAGATCCTTTGATCCAACCCGTCCAGGCTAACCAGATATCCCAATCTAATCTAGTCCCACTTGCCAGCACCTGGCCCATATCCCTCTAAACCCTTCCTATTCATATACCCATCCAGATGCCTTTTAAATGTTGCAATTGTACCAGCTTCCACCACTTCCTCTGGCAGCTCATTCAATACATGTACCACCCTCTGCCTGAAAACGTTGCCCCTTAGGTCTCTTTAATATCTTTCCCCTCTCACCTGAAACCTATGTCCTCTAGTTCTGGACTCTCCCAACCCAGAGAAAAGACCTTGTCTATTTACCCTATCCATGCCCTTCATGATTGGTGCTGGGTCCATTACTTTTTGTTATTTATATAAATGATTTGGATATGAACATAGGAGGTATAGTTAGTAAATTTGCAGATGACACCACAATTGGAGGTGTAGTGGACAGCAAAGAAAGTTACCTCAGATTATAACAGGATCTGAGTAGTGGCATTTGGAGTTTAATTTACATAAACGCGAGGTGTTGCATTTTAGGAAAGCAATAAGGTCACCCCTCTATAAGGTTACCTCTTAGCCCACGCTTCAGGGAAAACAGCCCCAGCTTATTCAATCTCTTTCTATTGATCATATCCTCCAACCCTGGCAACATCCTTGTAAGTCTTTTCTGAACTCTTTCAAGTTTCACAACATCCTTATTAGATTAGATTGGATTACTTACAGTGTGGAAACAGGCCCTTCGGCCCAACAAGTCCACACCGACCCGCCGAAGCGCAACCCACCCAGATCCATTCCCCTACATTTACCCCTTCACCTAACACTATGGACAATTTAGAAAGGCCAATTCACCTAACCTGCACATTTTTGGGTTGTGGGAGGAAACCGGAGCAAACCCATGCAGACACGGGGAAAATGTGCAAACTCCACACAGTCAGTCGCCTGAGGCGGGAATTGAACCCGGTCTATCAAGGTCTCTGGCGCTGTGAAGCAGCAGTGCTAACCACTGCGCCACCCATATGATAGGAAGGAAACCAGAATTGCACACAATATTTCATAAGTAGCCTAACCAATGCCCTGTACAGCTGCAACATGACCTCCCAACTCTTATACTCAATACTCAGACCAATAAAGGAAAGCATACCAAATGCCTTCTTCACTATCCTATCTACCTGAGAGTCCACTTTCAAGGAGCTATGAGCCTGCATTCCAAAGTCTCTTTGTTCAGCAACTCTTCTTAGGACCTTACCATTAAGTGTATAAGCTCTACTAAGATTTGCTTTCCTAAAATGCAACACCTTGCATTTATCTAAATTAAACTCCAAATGCCACTACCCAGCTGATTGGTTCATCTGATCAAGATCCTGTTATAATCTGAGGTAACCTTCTTCGCTGTCTACTACACTTCCAATTTTGGTGTCATCTGCAAACTTACTAACTATATATCCTATGTTCACATCCAAATCATTTATATAAATGACAAAAAGTAGTGGACCCAACACTAATCCTTGTGGCACTCCACTGATCACAGGCCTCCAGTCTGAAAAGCAACCGTCCACTACCACCCTCTGTCTTCTATCTTTGAGCCGATTCTGAATCGAAATAGCTAGTTCTCCCTGTATTCCATGAGATCTAACCTTGCTAACCCAGTTCCCTATGAGGAACCTTGTTGAACGCCTTACTGAAGTCCATATAGATCACGTCCAACACTCTGCTCTCATCAATCCTCTCTGTTCCTTCTTCAAAAAACTCAATCAAGTTTGTGAGACATGATTTCCCATGCACAAAGCCATGTTGACTCTCCCTAAAGTCCTTGCCTTTCCAAATACATGTAAATCCTGTCCCTCAGGATTCCCTCCAACAGCTTGCCCACCACCAAAGTCAGGCTCCCTGGTCTATAGTTCACTGGCCTGTCTTTACCATCTTTCTTAAATAGTGCTACCACATTAGCCAACGTCCAGTCTTCTAGCACCTCACCTGTGACTATCAATGATACAAATATCTCAACAAGTGGCCCAGCAATGACTTCCCTTGCTCATCTGAAATCCCAATGCACTGACCTCCATTGGAAATGCCTAGGAAGTTTGTACTTCTGATGAGCAATTTGCCAACTCCCGTGGACCATCCACAAAACCCTCTGATTCTGAGTTACTGTGGGAGACTTTGGTTACTTACCTGGATAATTACTCAGGAAATGCTGGACAGATTAAACTCAGACTAGCTGGTAGGTGACTATAGAACTGGCCCCTCAATCACTCATGTTAATCCATCCCCCAAATCTTCCTACACCCACCATGACCAACCACTACCATTCAACCTGACTCCCTGCCCTCCCAACTAACCCCCAACCCTACTCAAATACACCCCTGATTATGCAACACCGCCTAGCCCAACGAAACCTGGGAACCGCCTACCACCTGAATTACATCCATCTTTCATCACAATCGTAATGGCTGTAGACCAGACTACCACTTCCAACCTACCCCAACTGCCCCCTGTTCTTCCTGTGCTCTCACTTGATAAACCTACCCTCTTGTCACCCTTCCTTCCTACCACCCTTCCTAACTACCACTTTACTGATTTGCTACACTACCCACCCATTCTACCCACTTACTACACCCACCTACCATATAAAGCATTCACCCTTAAATCCACTCACCATTTACTGGCATCCATGCTGTACCTTCAAAAAAAAACTTACAGTGGCTATTGCCATAAAAGTCTTCTCCTTGCATTACAATGAGAGAATTAACTCTTCCAGGGACACTATGCTTTTCCTTTCTGGAGAATCAGAGCTCAGAAAACCAGGCAGCAAATGTGAAGCAAGTGACAATTTGACAATGCACTTGATGCCAGATCATTCCTGTGGCTACATTGTCCAGGAATTTGCTGGAAACATCGATTCTCCTGCTGCTCGGATGATGCCTGACCTGCTGTGCTTTTCCAGCACCCCACTCTCAACTCTAATCTCTAGCATCTGCAGTCCTCACTTTCGCCTATATGATTGTCCAGGAATGTCCACTGTCTAAGCTTTAGGAATTCTATCCAGCCACTAGCAAGTTATTGCTTGGTTGTGTGAGTATGCACAAGTTAAATAATTAAATACTAAGAAGTTGCTCATCTTTGATTAGGAATTACAGTAACAAATTGAGCAGAAGGCCTCTCCTCAATTCCTCCCAAACCTGTTACATGGATGAGTGTGGCAGGTGCATACAAACATTACCACCCTAAGGTTACATAGCATCTAACTGTTGAAATATAGCACTGTTCCTCATTGTTGCTGAGTCAGTATCAGGGGACTGTGGAATTGTCTTCACCACTTGGACAAGAGTAGTTCAAAAATGCACATCATTGCCTTCTGAAGGGCAGTTATAGATGAGCAATGAATATTGGCCTTGCCAATGAATCCCAGAACTCAAGAATTCATTAAAGAAGTAAAGGATGAAAAGAGCATTTTCCTAAATTAATCCTAAATTACTTTTCCTGTTCCTTTTAATATCGGAATGTGTTCCATTCTGCAGCATGTTGCCCTTCTCCTAATGAACACAAATATATATTTGTGTATTTAATTTTATAATGTCAGAAAAAATCACTTTATTCTTATGTTTGTGTATCTATTAAGTATTTCTATAGGTATTTCCTCACTCGTTAAATCAAGGGATGCATTGTGGCGATTTGGTGAAAATCTCTTGCTTTTCAGGGGAACTACTGGAAATATAAATGACTTCCCATTGAGTACACGAATGAAGGCATCTCATGATGTGATACTGAACTACACTCACGTGAACTGTTCTAAGTTTAATCCCTGAACTAGAATGATTCAGTTGATCTCAGCTGGGATAGAATAAAATCATTCAGTGTCTCTGTGTTTGCCTGATATCCAGCGAACCTAGCTGGCTATAGAATGAGGAGCAAATTAAAGTTGTCTTCCTGTAGTTAAATGGATCTCTAACACATGCTAGCCAAATTCTGGCATTAAAGATATTCAGTTGAACGATATCTCAGTGAGCAATTAACGCATGTGGAGCTAACTACATTGACCCTGAAACTCAATCGGTGATGTTCCTGTTGGTGGGACTAAGCTTGTGCCCAATATTGCCTCCCAACACTGATCCCTAATGTAGTTTGGAGGTCATTAGAAGGAGAATTACCTTGGCACCCAAATTGCATCATGACTAGTAAACTGTGGTCAGCCTCTGCCATAAGGAGAGGTAGCTGCTTCACAGAAAAGGCTTAAAAGTAACATTTTAATTTCACTTTCATTGGGCAGGGGAGATGTAGGGTTTTAACCAACCACAAGATCGGAACCTGTGGGGCCATACAGTCCCTTTATTCTCAGTATCTTTGAAGATTTCACTGGCCTCCCAGTTTCTTTTAGGTGGAAAATGATTAGATAAGAGTAATGAGAATATATGAATTCTTTGAATAATATTTTACATTAGCATTTTGGAACTGAAATGATAAATCAATTTAAGATGTAAAGTAAATTTTTGGAAGCTCACCTACTTTGAATAATAAGAATAGAATGAAAGCTTCATATTTCTTAACAATAGGTTTTAGTCCTGGCCTTTCATCAAAACACTTTAATGTAGAAATGTTTCTAGGTCTCTATGAATGATTTAAAAAGTGCTAGTTTATTGCCGTACTGCGTTAGAACAGTAGTAGGGCAAAATGCTCCTTATGCATATATAGATTAATAAAGCATGCTTTTTTAAAATTCTACAGTATGAGGCATTTGACTTAGTCATAGAGTCATGGAAATAGACCCAACTCATCCATGCTGACTAGGTTTCCTAAACTTAACTAGTCCCATTTGAATGAGTTAGGCCCATATCCCCCTAAACTTTTTCTATCCATATACCTGTCTAAATGTCTTTTAATTTTGCCATTGTACCTGCCTCTACCACTTCTTTTGGCAGTTTGTTCCATATATGCACCACTGTCCATGTAAAAAATGCGTCCCTCAGGTCCCTTTAAACTTTCCCCCTCTTGCCTTACCCTCTAGTTCTGGACTCCCTTACCGTGGAGTAAAAAAACCTTAACCAATCATATTATCCAGGACCCCTCATGATTTTATAAACCCATATAAGGTCAACCCTCAGCTTCCAATGCTCCAAGGAAAAAACTCTCAGCCTATCCTGTATTAGATTACTAGATTAGATTACTTACAGTGTGGAAACAGGCCCTTCGGCCCAACAAGTCCACACCGACCCGCCGAAGCGAAACCCACCCATACCCCTACATTTACCCCTTACCTAACACTACGGGCAATTTAGTATAGCCAATTCACCTGGCCCTGCACATCTTTGGACTGTGGGAGGAAACCGGAGCTCGTTGTAACTCAAGTCTTCCAATCTCGGTAACAATCTTGTAAATATTTTTTGCACCTTTCCAGTTTAATAACATCCCTATAGCAGGATGACCAGAATTGTACACAGTATTCCAAATTTGTCATGTACAGCTGTAACATGTTATCCCAACTCCTGTAATCAATGCCTTCTTCATCAATCTGTCTACCTGTAACGCCACTTTCAAGGAAATATGTACGTGCACTTCTAGGTCTCTCTATTTGACAACACTCCCAGGGCCCTATCATTAACTGTATAAGTTCTGCCCTGGGTTGTCTTACCAAAATACAACAAGGACACTTTTGTTTAAACATTGTATACTAAATTAAGGACAAGAGTTAAGTTCATTTGGACAGCAGTAATCTGCCACATCAGCTGCAGGTGCAGGAGTAAAATAAGGGAAAACAACCCCACAATTTTGCTTTTAAATGAATTATTGAATATCAAATTAAGGGCCAGCATGAATCCAAAATTAAATCAAGTATTAATTGATGCCAATCTTGTTCCAAATGGGAGAGAGTTATAGTATAGTTATTGCTGTAATAGCTGAGAATGAGAAAACGCCACTTGAGAATGCATATTTGAGGTTAGTGGGGACTGTTTTAGAACAATCAAAGCACGGGAACTAAACTGTAAACAAGAATAGGACAGATTTTCCTGTTTTTTTTAAAGAATCCATACAGTATGCGGAAGCAGGCCATTCAGCCTACACCAGTCCTGCAAAGAGCATTCCCATCCAGACCACCTCACTACCCTATAACCCTGTATTTAGCATGGCCAATCCACCTGTACATCTTTGGACTGTGGAGAAAACCAGAGCATACCCATGCAGACATGGGGAGAATGTGCACACTGCACAAAGACATTCACCTGAGGAGGGAATCAAACTCAGGTCACTGTGAGGCAGCAGTGCAAACCATTGAGCCATTGTGTTATGTTATTCTTTACCTCAGTTGCAGACAGCACTCAGTTCGGTCCTTTAGGGAAATAAAATTGCTTCCTTACCTAGTTCGGCCTACAGGAAACACCAGACCCACAGCAGGGTGGTTGACTATTAATTGCCCTCAGAAATGGCCATCAATCCATTCAGGGCAATTATGGATGGCCAATTAATTAAGGGCAATTAGGGATGGGCAATAAATATTGGTGTTGATGGTGATACCCAACTTCCAGGAAAGATTAAAGAAGGTAGTACCACTGTTCCTGATCAAGGGCTTATGCCCGAAACATCGATTCTCCTGCTGCTGGGATGCTGCCTGACCTGCTGTGCTTTTCCAGCACCACACTCTCGACTCAGTACCACTGTTCAATCCCTGGTTGCTGGAATTTGTTGACCCAGGTCATTGTAATATGTATTGGATAGCCTCAGCAATCCACATTGAGCGGCACGGTGGCACAGTGCCAGAGACCCGGGTTCAATTCCCGCCTCAGGTGACTCTCTATGTGGAGTTTGCACATTCTCCCTGTGTCTGCGTGGGTTTCCTCCGAGTGCTCCGGTTTCCTCCCACAGTCCAAAAATGTGCAGGTTAGGTGAATTGGCCAAGTTAAATTAGGTGAAAGGGTAAATGTAGGGAAATGGGTCTGGGTGGGTTGCGGGTCAGTGTGGACTTGTTGGGCTGAAGGGCCTGTTTCCACACTGTAAGTAATCTAATCTGGCAAGATGAGTGACCTTTTTTCCATCATATTGGACAATATAACATTCCTGTGCTATGTCAAAAGGGTAGGTGCCTGATCAGTGTTGCCTGGGAGTAAAGGCCCAGAAAAAAAGTCCTACTATTGCAGAAAGTAATACATTTAAAGTCATAACCTGACAAACTCAGCAATCCTCTCATATGTATATAAATACATAAATATTGGGTGAAGGGCAGGAGTACAGGAATGGGTTAAATCATACTTCAGAAACCACAGATGAGTCCACAAGTGTTGCATTGTAAAAGATGAAATTAAGAAGGGAGTAGAAAGCAAAGGAAATATGCCCATTCCATGAGTAAAGACATTAATGAAACAGATTAAATGATAGTGGTTTATTAATTCCTCTGGAGCAAGATTCCGCACTTGCCTTCCTCTTGTTCCTGACTTCTGCTCCCTTTGGGAACTAATCAGAGTTTTACGAATTTAAAGTTCTCCTTAAAGCTAAGGTCTCATTTCTTCTTCAAAATTTTGAGGACGCTGTGTTTGAAATGGTAATGCTTCCAGAGAAGTGTTTCATTAATTTATTCCTGTCTTTATGATTCCACAATAGTACAAACAATATCAACTTTCTCCAGTTTTTCACAATGCTGTTGAAGTGCTCATTTCACTCCACAGAGACACAAACAGATGTAAACTTTTGCAAACACTTTAGAAAGTAATTCAGTAAGTTTGTCTTCAGTGCAGCAATGAATAGTTGACGGGAAAAATGTCTAATTAGTGTAAGTGCAAATAATAGAGCCACTTGGATTTTTTCACCCTCTTTGAGGGCTACTTTCCCTTCAGATTCAAAGCCCCTTTTGTTGGCAGAGTCACTTGCATTCAATCTTTTGTTCAGGGACTGATAATAAATGGAAGAAGACTAAGAGAATGGAAGAAACCCACTTGCATTTGAAGCTACAGCTTTTACAAGTTTCTTAATATTTAGCAATGTTTTCCGTGCATTGTCACTGTCAAATACAACTGGAGCTATGTCTGATGACTCTATGAAGCATAGAGTTTGCACAGACAATTATTTTTGAAAAATATAGATTTTATCTGTCAACCAGTTGAAAATTTTAAATATAAGTTAAATGAATTGTCAAGTTGTAATGGAGTTTTGGTTTCCCTGCTGTAATATTCATTGCTATGAAAAGGGAGACATGTTGCTAAATCTCTTAATTTTGCACTTATCAGCACTAACACAAGAAAGCAAATATTAAATGATCACAATTTATTGTGCAAGAGAAAAAGGTGTTAATTGATTGAAAGTTGACTCTGATTGATTGAGACATTGCTATGGAGAAAGCAAGAGGGAGATAAGCTCCCTAATTTCCTATGATTAATCTGTGCTTGTTGCACTGGTCGCAGACAGCATGCAAATCTTGTGATATTTACTTATTACCATGATTGTAGAGTGTAGCCTGCGATGCTGAAGGACTACATTCTTAACTAAGGCTTAAAACTGAAATAGCTCCGCTTGACATTAGCCAGCACTACTGAAAGGAAGGTGCTTTGTCGCTGCAGTAGGTGCTGAAAGTGGCTGGAGAAAGGTACCTACGCAGGAAACACAGTGAAAAATGATGCACATGACAGGAAGCATGCTCCAGGACCTTCTAATGCAGCACAGGAGGCTTTGGTGCACATTACAGAAAGAGGGAGAGGGATTCTTTATTAACAGGGGTCTAGGTGACCTCTTGGTAGACAATGTGCAGGTGGTGACAGAAAATATCCATGGATGTGGTGGTTCTGTGTTTGCTAACACAAATTTACATACTCAGCCTAGGAATGGAAACTAGACATAGGACTGAATCGTCCCCTACTTTGGCCAAGTATCACTCAGTTTCATAGGGGGCCGATCTTTCTCAATCTGTAGCAATCATCTGCTGCTTCCACCATTAATTACCCATCACATTCCAGGGGCTGTTCATGTTATATCATATGCTTACAGAGATACAAGTATTTCTACTGCTGGGACCTTCTGGTGATAATGCCATGGATGCCATATTTAAACCCAAGCTGTACATCACTTCAAACAGCGCAAGCCACAAACTACCACTCCAAATAAGTTGCATTTGGAAGGAGGTAGCCAAGAAAGGGAACATGCCACCCCATTTTGCCAACAGGAACCTGGAGGTCCTAGTGGATGGGGTGTTGGAGAGGAGGACCATCCTCTTTCCTCAGCATTGCCAACTGAGACCATGACACCAGACACTGCCAGCATGGATGGAGATAGCCATCAGAGTCAATGCAGTTGCTATAAAAAATACACAGCAGTACTGTAAGATCATTGATCTCCTGCACCCTGCAAAGGTAACTGATATATTGTCAGGCATAACCAGTCAGACAGGATTTAATTATTACCCACTTTCAAGGGATCTGAGTTAGGTGAATACGTCATTCACTGAATGTGAAGTTTTATTGCCACAAGGGCGAGAAGGCCTTGTAAATGTGCAAAAGCAGAAGTCATTTCTTTCTTAATACTTCACTTTTTCTTGTGCAAGAGAAGTAACCATTATCAGCTGTTTGAAAGCTTCACAACACCTGCTGCTCCTGCATTCAAGAATGGCGACATTGTCTGTTCTGATAGGCACTAGGGAATGATTAGAACTCATTCAGAATTTCTAGTTGCAAGGTGCTATGTAAGGTTAGTTTCTGAAGCTTCGTTACTGATCATGTAACTGAGAGCTACCTACTGTGCTCTGCCATGACCATTATCAGGCTGAGAGGCATCCTGACACAAATCTTTTTCAACTACCCACCAACCTTCAGTGTCTATGATTCATGTTCACCATGAAATAAGGATGTAGTTCTTAACCAATTTCACTCCAGCATCTAAAATTACATAGTCAGCAATTAAAACCTCTTTAACCACCAGAATAATATGCTAAAGGCAGATTTTGGATGTTAATGGAGCACTGGACATCACCCAACTGTAAATGAATGTGTACTCCCTTGTAAGACTCCTACGTAAGAATGTAGACAGACTTAAGACAGAGATGGATTGGTTAGATGTATATTCACTGGAGTTTCAAAGAATGAAGGTGGGGCAGTGAAATTTCATGAAAACTGATAAACATCTAACAGGACTAGGCAGGGGAGAAGCAGGAAAGATTTTCACCAACACTAGGGAGTCCAGAACTAGGAATCACAATTTGAAAATAAGGAAAGGCCATTTAAGAGATGAAGAGAAATTTCTTCACACAGAGAGTGGTGAGCCTGTGGAATTCTTTGCCACAGGAAGCAGTTGAGGCCAAAACATTGAATGTTTTCAAAAGGAGTTAGATGTAGTTCTTAGGGCTAAAGGGATCAAAATGTTTGGGGAGAAGACAGAAACAGGGCTCTGTGTTGGATGATCAGCTGTGACCATATTGAATGATGGAGTAGGATCGAAGGGCCAAAAGGCTTACTCCTGTTCTTTTTCCTTCAGAGCTTTTATGAGATATTTACTCCCACAAGGAGACAAAACAGAGGGAATGAGTCAGATTAAAGTGGTGGATAAGCTATTACTGCTGGTGTAGACAAATGACAGGTGGTGTGTCCTGAAGGAAAGAGGTGGAAGCACAAGAAGGTTTGACAGCTTCACAGTTTGGGAGGATGAGATGGGTGAGAGTCATTGAAGCTTCCCTACTGCATGCAGTAATGAGAGAGGTGGATCATTAGCCTTGTTGGTGCATGAACCAGCAACAGAAGATGGTTTCCATGTTTCATACACAAGGACTTCCAAAAGTTTTTAGATCTAGTGTCAAACAGCAGTTTTGTGACAAAAGTTAAAGTTTGTTGAATAAAAGAGACAGTGGCAACGTAGGTACAAAACTGATTCAGTGTTAGGAAACAGAGAATGTGATGAACAGTTTTTCAGGTTGAACAAAGTTTGATAATGGTGTTGCTCTATGATTGGTGTTCAGAACTCCTGCTCTTCCTGACAAATGTTCATGATTTTGATCTTGATGCATGGAGCAAGTTCAAAATTTATGATATGATTTGACGCTTAGAAATACCCCCAAATCCCTTTGTGTTGCTGCTTTCTGAAATCTCTCAAGACCAAAAGAACACTTGATTCTGGGAGTTAGATGTTTTAGCAAGAACTGAGAAGATGGTAAAAGAGGTGGGGGTGTGGCATTGTTAGTCAAGGACAGTATTACAGCTGCAGAAAGGACATTTGAGGACTCATCGACTGAGGTAGTATGGGCTGAGATTAGAAATAGGAAAGGAGAGGTCACGCTGTTGGGAGTTTTCTGTAGGCCTCTGAATAGTTCCAGAGATGTAGAGGAAAGGATAGCAAAGATGATTCTCGATAGGAGCGAGAGTGACAGGGTATTTGTTATAGGAGACTTAAACTTCACAGATATTGACTGGGAATACTATAGTTCAAATACTTTAGATGGGTCTGATTTTGTCCATTGTGTGTAGGAGGGTTATCTGACACAGTATGTAGATTTGGTTCTAGGCAATGAACCCGGCCAGGTGTTCGATTTGGAGGTAGATGAACACTTTGGTTATAGTGACCACAATTCAGTTATGTTTACTTTAGTGATGGAAAGGGATAGGTATACACTGGAGGGCAAGAGCTACAGCTGAGGAAAGGCAATTATGATGTGATTAGACAAGATTCAGAATGCATAGGGTGGGGAAGGAAACTGGAGGGAATGGGCACGATAGAAATGTGGAGTTTATTCAAGGAACAGCTACTGTGTGTCCTTGATAAGTATGTACCTGTCAGACAGAGAGGAAGTTGTCAAGCGCAGGAGCCGCAGTTTACTAAGGAAGTTGAATCTCTTGTCAAGAGGAAGAAGAAGGCTTATGTTAGGATAAGATGTGAAGGCTCAGTTATGACAATTGAGAGTTACAAGATAGCCAGGAGTGACCTAAAGAGAGAACTAAGATGAGCGAAGAGGAGACATGAGAAGTTGCTGGCGGATAGGATCACAGAAAATAAGGGATAAAAGAATGATGAGAGCAAGTTTAGGGCCAATCAAGTGGAAAGTTGGGCATGGAGTTAGAGGAATTGGGGAAGCGTTAAATAAATATTTATTTTCAGTATTCACACTGGAAAAAGACAATAATATCGAGGAGAATACTGTGAATCAGGCTACGAGACTAGATGAGATTGAGGTTCACAAGGAGGCAGTGTTAGAAATTCTTGCAAGTGTGAAAATAGATAAATCTCCTGGGCTGGATGGGATTTATCCTAGGATTCTCTGGGAAGCCAGGGAGGAGTTTGCCAAGCCTTTGGTTTTAATGTTTATGTCATCATTGTCTACAAGAATAGTGCCAGAAGACTGGAGGATAGAAAATGTTGTTCCCTTCTTCAAGAAAGGGAGTAGAGAAAACCCTGGTAATTATAGACCAGTGAGCCTTACTTCGGTTTTGGATAAAGCATTGGAAAAGGTTATGAGAGATAGGATTTATAATCATCTCGATAGGAATAGGTAGATTAGGGATAGTCCACACGGTTTCGTGAAGGTCGTGCCTCACAATATTATTGAGTTCTTTGAGAAGGTGAACAAACAGGTGGATGATAGTAAAGCTGTTGATGTGGTGTATATGGATTTCAGTAAGACATTTGATAAGGTTTCCCATGGTAGGCTACTGCACAAAATACAGAGGCATGGAATTGAGGACGATTTAATGGTTTGGACCAGAAATTGGCTAGCTGAAAGAATACAGAGAGTGGTGGTTGATGGGAAATGTTTATCCTGGTGTTCAGTTACTAGTGGTGTACCACAAGGATCTGTTTTGGCTCCACTGCTGTTTGTCATTTTTATACACGACCTGGATGAGGGTGTAAAGGATGGTTAGTAAATTTGCAGACAACACTAAGGTCGGTACAATTGTGGATAGTGCCGAAGGATATGTAAGTTACACAGGGACATAGATAAGCTGCAGAGCTGGGCTGAGAGGTGGCAAATGAAGTTTAATGCAGAAAAGTCTGAGGTGATTCACTTTGGAAGGAGTAACAGGAATGCAGAGTACTGGGCTAATGGTAAGATTCTTGGTAGTGTAGATGAGTAGTGAGATCCCGGTGTCCATGTAACATAGATCCCTCAAAGTTGCCATCCAGGTTGATAGGGTTATTAAGAAGGCATACAGTGTGTTAGCTTTTATTAGTAGAGGGATCGAGTTCAGAACCATGAGGTCATGCTGGAGCTATATAAAACTCTGGTGTGGCCACACTTGGAGTATTGCATACAGTTCTGGTCATCTCATTGTAGGAAGGATGTGGAAGCTTTAGGAAGGGTTCAGAGGAGATGTACTAGGATGTTGCCTGGTATGGAGAGAAGGTCTTATGAGGAAAGGTTGAGGAACTTGAGGCTGTTTTTGTAACAGAGAAGAAGGTTGAGAGGTGACTTAATTTAGACATATAATCAGAGGGTTAGATAGGTTGGACAGTGAGAGCCTTTTTCCTAGAATGGTGATGGCTAGCACGAGGGGGCATAGCTTCAAATTGAAGGGTGATAGATATAGGACAGATGTCAGAGGTAGTTTCTTTACTCAGTGAGTAGGAGGGGCATGGAACACGCTGCCTGCAACAGTTGTAGACTCGCTAACTTTACGGGCATTTAAATGGTCATTGGATAGGCATATGGATGAGAATGGAATAGTGTAGTTTAGATGGGCTTCAGATTGGTTTCACAGGGCGGCACAAGATTGAGGGCCGAAGGGCCTGTACTGCCCTGTAATGTTTTATGTAACAGAATATTATTTAAATTAATTCTCCTACCTTCATATGAGGAAATGAGGAACTTCACATTTTCCCACTTTTAATCCATTTGTCAACTTTTACCCACTTACATAACCTATCAATATCTCTTTGGAAACTATTTTATATCCCTCTCACATCCTGTCTTCCTACCTGTTTTAGTGTTGTCTGGAAATTTGGCTACAGTTCATTCACTTCCTTCCTCCAAGTCATTAATATGTATTGTAAATATTTGCAGTCCCAGCAGTGATCCCTGTGGAACCACTTTGGTCACAGGTCACCAAGCTGAAAAAGAACTCTTTATCCCCACTCGCTGCTTCCTGCTCATGAGCCAAATCTGTGTCCACGTCAATATACCACCTCCAACACCATGGCCTCTTATCTTATGACTTAACCTTTTGCTTGTGGATTGCGCCAAGTTATTTCCAATGGTTTGTGATGGTTTTTACAATGAATCATTTGCTGAATATGTGCCCATGTATTTTGTAATTCCAAATGCCAGAACAAAGGCTTCATGCTCCATAGTTGAATAATTGGATTGCATTCATGAAACATGTTTTGAGCCAAATGAAATAAGTTTGCCCTCTTGCATGGTTGCATTTTCCTTTTTAAAATCTACTTTAATGATAATGTTTTATCGGCTTTAAAGCATATGATATGAAGAAGTTTACAAATCTGAGCACCTTTGCAGGTCTGCTTTATCCTGAAAAAATAGGTATTTGTCCTAAATCTTCTAGTTTTCCTGGGTCAGGACGTATTCCATAATATGAATAGTGACATAAGAATATAAAGTTAACCTGGCCTACATTCACTTGGTATTTCTTGCTGAACCAGGTAAGTTCTGCATGACAAGTTGCCACTGTCAGTGAGTGTAAGTAGCAGTCATACTGTTCTTTCGTGTTGCTTATCACCACAATATAACTGACAACATATGCCCACCCAGGAAAGTTTTCTCTAATTCTGCCCACATGCTGGCACTGATCCTGAGTGAATAAACCAAAACATGGTTTCCTGAAGCAGTATTTTCCAAATAGAGTTCCAAAGTGGTGATTTCTTGAGATCCCTCTGCCAACTGAACCAAGCAATCAATATCTTTGTTTAGTGTCCACCTTGGAGAAGAATTCGGCTCTTACGCATTTGGAATTCCTCTAATGGTGAAATCTTGTGTGGGAATCCCTTTATAGCAAATGTAGACATCTTGGCCTGGGGGAATATTTATGCTTGCTCCCATGTTGACTTTGATTGTGAGTGCATCTTCGCCTCTTTTCTCAGGCATATGATGCTAATGTAGCAAAGGTTTCCTAATTGTTTGACTTTGTCCACAACTTGTGTCGCATTCGCAGAGTGGAAAGTATGTTGGCCTTCTCATCAAATATTTTTCTGCTCTGAATTTTACCCTTGTCTGTCTGTCTGCTAGCCTCATGTTTGAATTGCACATGCGGGTCCCTGGCAGCTCCATGCTGTTGCTGTTATTATGCTGCACATAGTTTTTGTTTGGCTGCATCATATTGTGGTGTCTGTTTCCATCTTTGGGAGCAGATTTTTTTCCATAGGCAGAGTTGGAACAGACTTTTACAGTCGGACTTTTTTAATAAAGGCATAGAGTGCTAGAGCAAGGAGTTGATGTTAAAGTTGTATAAGATACTTATTAGACTTCAGTTGGAGCAGTGTATACTGTTCTGGATGCAACATTATAGGAAATATGGGAATGCGCTGGAGTGCAAAAGTGATTTACAAAATTATTCCAGGAATGAGAAGCTTCAGATATGAGAATTGATTACAAAAGATAAAACTGTTCTATCTGTGTGCCTTCATTTCTCCACCGAGACTGCAGCTCCCCAAGCTGACACAATGCAGCCCAGCATCAGATTTCAGAAGACCAGAGCGAATCAAGGTCATTCTCATTGGCGATCTGACACCTCTCCACTGAAGGACAGTAGTGTTTCACCATTTGTGCTGGAGCGACTGTGGCACTTTGCAGGAGCTCTGGGACAGGGAAACCCATGCCCTTTTCATGTATGTGTGCTTCCTTTGCATGGATTTCCACTCAATCTATGACCAGGGTGATCAGTAGACAGAACTTGTTGCCCAGCAGCCATAGTTGGGTTTCTTGTGTTAATGGCGCAGCAGAGCATGAAAGTAACAGCTGCTACCAGGATATTGGTTTTCCGCCTGTATGATGCTCTGGGTAAGCACACACACAGCAGCTGAACATGGAGCCATTGGCAGTTACAGCGCATCTCCAAACTTACATGCAGCTGCCCAAGTGCACGGAAATGTTCTCGTGATGAGAATACTCATTCTACCTGACTTCAGAGGCTGTGAGCAGGTCCTGCGATCAGCAGCTATAAGTGAGTCCTACTGGGGCATGTTCTGGAGGCAACACAAAGAGATCGGAGGCAGCAGCTTCAGCAGCGATGGCATCGCAGCTTTGTTGGATCCGGAGAGTGGACTTAGCCAGATGCATTCGAGCCCATGTGGTAGGAGCAAGCAGTGAGGGAGGTCCCTTGCTACCTGAGGTCTCCAGGAGCGCGAACTGAGCAGAGGAGTTTGGGGCCCCATTATCGTAAAGCACCCAAAAAGATTGTTGAACTTTCCACTTTATTCCTTTATTTTTCTAGTTTATATTAAAGAATGACTTTTATGTTAACTATTACTTTATTTCTTTATTTTTCTACTTATACTGACTTTTTAACTTTGTTTCTCTCTTTTATTACTTTGTACTTTTTTTTTGTTCCTCGGTACCTTTGTAACTAAGATGGTACCCTGTGTGGCAACATTATACACTTTTCTCTGTGCTCCAAAACATCTGTACTTGAGTACACATGACAATAAAATCTAAATCTAATTCTAAAATCTCCTGATAATACTGCCTCTTTACATACAGAACATCAATATATCACTTCTACAACTGTACAACTGGAGATGTCACCCGCTCAGACTGTTAAACAGCCCAACACAAAGAAGTTCTTGCCTATAGTCACCTTTCCAGCTACTACTAATGCCATCCTCACCCTGAGGCCAGTAACAGATGGCAGCTATCCGTGAGACACTTCCTTTACTAGAAGACATTGCACACATAGTTACTTCTTGAGGCTGGGGAAGAAGCATCGGTTGCTGAAGATTCTTGGATATAAATGGAAGCCATTATCCTCCTTCCTCTTTGAAGAGCTTGTGTTCCTGTCTGTTGCCTCTGCTAATTGTCCTGACCGTGCTGCAGATCGAGTGGGAGAAAAGCTGCTATGGTCAGGATTGGGAGTAAGTGATTTGAGCAGAATGTTTGAAATCAGAACAAAGGCCCTCACCACATGTCACACCACTGCTTGTCAACATCAAAAACTTTAGCTAACAGTACCCACTGCTAAACACTTCTAGCTTAGCAGCAGCTGGTAGAAATCAATCAGCAACTAAGTTGAAAGTAGTTGAAGAGTCCTTTAAGTAATGGTGATACTTGCCCCAAAATCAGGAAATGAAGGGAGACTGTCTTATGACATACTAATCCTTTGTGAAGGACCCATACACTTTCCAGTCTCAGCTCAACCTACTAGACTGAGATTCCATTGAACTCCAAGGACCCTTTAAATACCCAACTTAACAACTCTGGTACTGGAGAGTGGTATGCCACCATTGGAATTTGCAGTCGGGCACTGGCAGGCTCCCTCTTGGCAGTAGGAATCTTGCCAAGAGTCGATGTGTATAATTAATGACCACTTGAGAACCAGTATAATTTCTGTTCTGCTGCTTTTGTAGTGCTTTTCATTTTATTTGGTGAGATCACACAAAAGAACAAGTCACTTATTTTCTCTGAAATATGAGGGCTATTCTGGCAGGCAGACTATAATTTTCAAGCAGAGTCAATTAGTCACAAGTTCACTTGCAGGACCACAGTCTATTAAAGGAGACAGATGATAATCTGCAGTTATAGGCTCCTGCATACCCAGGCATAGATTATTTTTATCATTGTCCTTTCTCCACAAAGGAGCTTAATTTAGGACATTTTCCAGTCCTCATCCAAATTCCCTGTATATATACCAATTACTTGATTCTGTGCTGCTGGAGTGCAGCAGTTTAATATCTACCCCTTTGACAGCTATTCTAGAAAACACACTGAAGTAAAAATGAAGAGAATTTCCCGCTGTCAGTTCATTACACTTTACTTACGGTCTTATAAATCAGTAGCACTTAGAGAAATGGGCATAATAATTCTAATATGTTCTTTTATGCGATCCCAAGAGCATATGAAAAAATTATCACTTTCAACCCTGAAACGTTAGGAACAAGAGAAAAGGAATAGGTTATACAGTCAATTGTGTCACTATCACCATATGGTTAGCTCTTGACTGAACTCTATATTAACTTCATTTATCCATCTTGGATCTGTAACCATTAAATACTTTGCATAAACACAAACCATTAATTCCAGAATTGAAATTGTAAACTGGACTAATCATGATGGATTGCATGATGCTTTATGTGAAGAAGCACTTACTGACATCAGTCATCCAGGTCAAATTTTAGGATTATGCCTCCTTATCCTGATGTTCCAACAGGGAAAATAGTTTCTAGCTACACAATCAAATATGTTCAATTTTTTAAAAAATTCACTCATGGACCAAGGGCATCTTTGGCTGAGCCAGATTTAATACCCATGTCTACTCACCTAGAGAAGGTGATGGTGAGCTGCTTTCTTGAACTGCTGCTGTGCTGTGGGTAGACCCATAATGCCGCTAGGGAGGAAATGCAAGAATTTTGTCCCAGTGATACTGAAGAAATGGCGATATATTTCCAATTCAGGATAATAATTGGCACAGAGGGAACTTCTAGGCGGTGCTTCCATGCATCTGCAGCCCATGCCCTTCTAGGTAGAAGTGGCCATGGGTTTGGAAGGTGCTGTCTACATTGCATATTGTTAGCATACACTGCTGTTACTGAGCATTGGTGGTGAAGTGACTGAATGTTGATAGATATGATGCCATTCAAGTGAGTTGGTTTGTCCTGCATAGTATCAAGCTTCTTGAGTGTTGTTGGGAGCTGCTCTGATTTAGGTAAGTGAGGAGTATTCTATTACACTCCCGACTTGTGCCTTGTAGATAGTGGACAGGCATTGGGGAGTCAGGAGGTGTTACTCATTGCAGGACATCTAAACATTTTTTTAAATTTCATTTGTGAAAAGCTAGGCCAGACTTATTGTCCATTCCTAGTAGCTCAGAGGACAATTGCTATTGGTCTGGTGTCATATATGAACCAGACAAGGATTTCCTTTCTAAAGGATATTTATAAGCACATGAGTTTTTAACAACAATTCACATTGGTTACATTGTTGTCAATAGACCAGCTACTTAGCCCAGGCTTTTGTTGAATTCAGATTTCACCACAGTGAGATCCAAATCCAAGTCCCAGAGTGTTAGCCTGGTGTTCTGGATTGCTAATCCAGTAACATTACCATTATGCCACTGCTTCCCCCAGTCTCAATTGGATCACTCTTAATATTTTACTTTCAAGGAAATACGGGCCAGCTTCTATTTAACTAAAATGTGATGAATTTTCAAATTCTGCATTTTTTGCATGAGCACTAGGCATTTCTAGTATGGGTAGCATACTGGAATCTATACTGCATGGGGAAGTAGGTTTTTCTTTAGACCAGCAAAGGAAGATTTATTATGTTTAGTCAAAGTGCTGTACAGGAACTCCACCGGGCATTATTTCAGTGCATCTACTCCAAGCTGATTGTCTTTTCCAAGGAGTTTACAAAGAATTCTAACAGATAAATGGTAGTATTGCATTCAGTGTTGTAGATGGGTTGACTTTTAGTGATACTGATGAGTTTTGGGAGTGAAAATCATTTCCAAAAAGTACTGTATGAAAATTGCATATATTGTGGCCAACTCATTGTTTATATTCTAGGTTTTTAGCTGGCTTGAACTCAAGTCTTTAACAACTCTCAGCCAATGTGATTGTTTAAAGAGGATGATGATGAGGTAGACAAACAAATTGAAGATTCAACGTTTTTTTTTAAGGAAAAACATTTTATTTGATTAAGTTAAATTTAGAATTGAACTTCGAAACACAGTTAGGCAGAAAAAAATGTGAATATAGGGATAAAAAGGGACACTGGCAGAATTACAATGTTTACATATTTTACTTTAAGCAGAAATATAATTTTATTTTTGTACCTGATGTTGGAGAATGTGCTTCAAACAGTCTGCAATTTTGATTTTGATTTACTATCGTAAATTCGTGTAGTTTCCATTTTATTAATGGGTATGTGAGCCAAACTTTTCCCAGAATTCAGTTTTGTTGAGTCTGTCAGTAGTCCAAGGATTAAATTACAGACTACAAGAGAGGGAAAAAAAACAATTTTCTGTAACACAAATTGTACAAATTATGAATTTAATATGGAAATTTACTTGGTTCTAATTTTAGTTTAATGATTCAAGAATATCAATTGAAAAAGTAAAACAATGTTTAGCTCATATAAAACATTCTGACTGAAGACTTCAATAACTTATTGTTAAACATGAATATGTCTCCAGTATAGAGGGGAACAAAATTAACTTTTTGTTTTAATTCATGAAAAAGCCAAATGTTAGCTGGCAACATATCTTTAAACCATTAAGCTTATCATATTTAGACAATGATGTGAATTAATTTTTATAACATTATTTTTGATTTATAGTTCTGGATGTTCTTTGCTTGAGTTGATGCACAAAGTGAAATTCATGTTAAAGGTTTGCGCTAGATGTGAATTCTTAGCTAAAACGAGTAATTGAGCTAAACGGTATCTGCCGATGGGGACCAGTGGTCTAATGGTTTGTCTAATGGAGTTTGAAGAAGGGATTATTCTCATGGAGCAAAGGAAGGAGGAACGAGTTGCCAATGACACAATAGCTTAAAAGAGACAAGCATGGTGCGCAGTGAACAAAGTAGGAGCAATGCATTTCTAAATGATTCAATGAAGATATAAAGTAATTATAGTATTTACTGTGCGGAGTTTAATTTTATCACAGGCAGCTGAATTTGGAGAGCTATTTATATTATTATTTATGTCTTGTATTGTTTGGCTCGCTTTTTAGTAATTTAGAAAAGCATGTATATTCCAAACCTGGATCAAATAAAGATGTTAATCTTTCACTGCCGATTTCACACCTAATTATGTATTATTCTTCTTTATGGCTGCTTCAACTCTTAACCTGTGTACCGCGAAGATTGCTTTTGACTTTATTTCATTGATTGGGCTGTTAAACATTTTAATAGCAAGTGTTAAAAAGGGAGAGAGCTAACAAGTGGAAAACATTATACACTATTAAACAGAGTTGGACAATAGCTTTCTAACAAATCATTTCTGTATAGAATTTCAGTTACATGGTATCAGTTACCATGTAAAGGGAAATGCTGATGTTTCTGTAACCTAAAAATAACCCCAAAGTAGCATTCTCCACATGGCAACACTACTATCATCATATCTCCCAATCAATAATAAGCCAGTTAGTTACAACATAGCAACAATGTAAAAATTCTGAGCATTTGCTAATTCAGCTTCTTGTAAAAAAGGATGATTTAGGGAAAGTTTACGGTATAAAATTCTGAATCCGTATGGAATAAGTTTCCTTCCATTCATCATATCGTATTGTCTTACCTGTCATAAGGTTATATATTATATCGTTTACATCATAATCCACCGTAAAACCATTATTATTTCTCACTCTGGATGTCCCTCTAGTGCTATTCAGTTATGCTCCATAAGTTTAAGGTACATAAAACTAAACGGATATAGCACACAATGTGCTTAACCATCCAGCCATGTTTGGACTTCTTAAACTATTACTGGCTCTGCTCTCATCTACTAAAACTACTTATGATTCACGGATCATTCCAGAATGCAAAGTTTCTTCTCAAAACACTCTTCCTGATCCCCTCCACTCTCACCTCCATCAACAAGTAAAATGAATTGCTGGACTTCTCTGTCACCAAGGTTATGACAACCCGATCGATTGCTTTTATGATTTCACTCCTTCTCCTGAGCAGCTTTCTCAATTTTTTCTCTTACATTCTGTTATGTTTTCTCTGAGCTTATCTTGTCCATGAAACCTACCTCTTGTTCCATTGGTCATATCCCCCCTAAACTGGTGATCACCTAACCTCCTCTCCTGCCCCACATTTTAGCCAATATTTTAACTGGCTGTCTCTTTCTACAGGGGTTGTCCTTCTTTCTTTTAAATTTGCTGACATCATCCATTTCTTCCAAAAAACCATTCCAAAAATACACTGTCCTTGCAAGCTATATTCCCATTTCCAACCTCTTTTCTTCTCTCCTTGACTATATTGTCAGTCACCAAATCCATTCCCATCATTCCTGGAATCCTCCATATGAATCTATCTGAAAAGGTTTCCATCTTGTCAAACTACTGGAAATCACAAACAAAATTTTCCGTGACAGTGACAAAGGTAACAATTCCGTCCTCACCCTTCTCCTGTCTGCATCTTTTAACATGGTTGACCACATCATTGCCCTACAATCCCTCTCCATTGTCACCAAGCTGGGTGCATTGTGTCTGTCATATGGTCCATTTCTATTGATCGATTCATAATCAGAGAATCAGTCACAATGGCTTCTATTCCTGGTCACATATCATTAGCTCTGGTGGGCCCAAGAATCGTTCCTTGGCCCTCTTCTACGCAATGTTAGTTTTCACATGTAAGCTGAGAACATTCAACTTTGAGTGTTCACCACAGCCTCTCTAAACTCCTCCACTGTTGCTAAATTATGTAACAGCCATTATCCAATCTCATATTCGTACCATTGCTAATGTAGCATTTCCGTCGCTCCACTTCACTAGTATCGCTGCTCATCTGCTGTTGAAACTCTCATCCATCCCTTTATTTCCTCCAGACTCAGCTTTTCCAGTACAATCCCAAATTTTATCCAACATAAACTTGAGGTCATCGAAACCTTTGCTTCCGTTTTGACATGCAACAAGTCCCATTCTCTAAACGCTGCTCAGTTTTCTTATGCTGTCTCCTGTCAAACAATATCTTGAGTTTAAAATTCTCAGCCTTATTTGAAATCTCACAATGGGCATCTCTCCCTATATTTGGCATCTCCTTAAATTCCTCTGAAATATCTGAGCACTTCGAGTTCTGGCCTCTTAGAGTCATAGAGATGTACAGAATGGAAACAGACCTTTTGTCCAACTTGTCTATGCCGATAAGATATCGTAAATTAATCTAGTCACATTTGCCAGCATTTGGCCCATATCCCTCTAAACCCTTCCTGTTCATTTACCCATCCAGATGCCTCTTAAATGTTATAATTGTATCTCCCTCCATCACCTCCACTCGCAGCTCATTCCATAAACACACCACCCTCTGTGTGAAAATATTGCCTGTTAGGTACCTTTTATATCTTTCCCCTCTCACCTTAAACCTATGCCCTCTAGTTTTGGACTTCCCTACCCTAGAAGAAAGACTATTCACCCTATCCATGCCCCTCATGATTTTATAAATTTCTATAAGGCCACCCCACAGCCTCTGACGCTCCAGGAAAAATAGCCCCAAACTATTCAGCCTCTCTCTATAGCTCAAACTCTCCAACCCTAGCAACATTTTTGTAAATCTTTTCTGCATCCTTTCACATTTAACAACTCTTGAGTTCACCTCAATTTTAATTGCTTGGTGGTCATGACTAAACTCTGGAATAATGTCCCTACACCTTTGCACCTTTCTTTCCCACTTTCCTCCTTTAAGATATAGTTTAGGCCTAACCTTTTTGCCCAACCTTTGGTCATCTGACTTCTATTCCTTTGTGTGGCCTGATATCACACTTTATATTGTAATGCTGCTGTCAAAAGTCTTGGATATTTTATTACTTTAAAGGCACTATGTAAGTATAAGCTGTTGTTATTGTTTAGCATTCTAATTGTACTTGGAAAGGTCAACACTTAGACACCAAGAATTAGCCAAAGAACAGTTGCCTTTGTGACTCATCATTATTATCATGCATCATTGAGTTGTTGTCATGAGAATTTATTTCCCCATCACCAATTTTGATTGACTAGCACTGGTGTGGAAGTATTGAATTGTTCACTTGGTCACTTCAGAGGTTTGATTCCAATATGATGTGGCTGTTAATTCTCCACTATTTCACACCACAGTGAAGCCTATTGACACAGTGCAGGAAATGGTGTCTTGACTTTGCAACAAACCAGAAAGTCATGGTCATGGTAGATAGGGTCACAGAGAGTTTTAGAGAATGTACAGCCTGGAAACAGACCCTTCGGTCCAACCCGTCCTTGCCGACCAGATATCCCAACCCAATCTAGTCCCACCTGCCAGCACCCAGCCCATATTCCTCCAAACCCTTCCTATTCATATACCCATCCAAATGTCTTTTAAATGTTCCAATTGTACCAGCCTCCACCACATCCTCTGGCAGCTCATTTCATACACATACCACCCACTGCGTAAAAACGTTGCCCCTTAGATCTGTTTTATATCTTTCCCCTCTCACCCTAAATCTATGCCCTCTAGTTCTGGACTCCCTGATGCCAGGGAAAAGACTTTGTCTATTTATCCTATTCATGCCCCTCAGAATTTTGTAAACCTCCATAAGGTCACCCCTCAGCCTCCGACGCTCCAGGGAAAACAGCCCCAGCCTGTTCAGCATCTCTCTATACCTCATATCCTCCAACACTGGCAAAATCCTTGTAAATCTTTTCTGAACCCTTTCAAGTTTCACAACATCGTTCCGGTAGGAAGGAGACCAGAATTGCACACAATATTCCAACAGTGGCCTAACCAATGTCCTGTACAGCAGCAATATGACCTCCCAACTCCTGTACTCAATACTCTGACCAATTAAAGAAAGCATACCAAACGCCTTCTTCACTGTCCTATCTACCTGCAACTCCACTTTCAAGGAACTATAAACCTACACTCCAAGGTCTCTTTGTTCAGCAACTCTTCCTAGGACCTTACCATTAAGTGTATAAGTCCTGCTTAAATTTGCTTTCCCAAAATGCAGCACCTTGCATTTATCTAAATTAAAATCCATCTGCCACTTTTCAGCCCATTGGCCCATCTGATCAAGATCCTGTTGTAATCTGAGGTAACCTTCTTCGCTGTCCAATACACCTCCAATTTTGGTGTCATCTGCAAACTTATTAACTGTACCTCTTATGCTCGCATCCAAATCATTTATGTAAATGACAAAAAGTGGCACTCCATTGGTCACAGGCCTCCAGTCTGAAAAACAACCCTCAACCACCACCTTCTGTCTTCTACCTTTGAGCCAGTTTTGTATCCACATGGCTAGTTCTCCCATGTGGATTCCGTGATGAATATGAATGTGAGATTGTCTCTTCATCTCAGCTCTGGCTATGACTGCGCTTCGTTTTTGTTGAGTGTAATACACAATGTAGGTAAAGATTGTAGTAACTTTAGGAAGCCACTAATGCAAATAAAGCAGGGATTCAGGACTGACCTCCTATTCCTTCACAAGAAAATAGCAATCCCATATTGGACAAATGCATTCAACAGAGAGCCAGGCCTGAATCCCCGATGTTGTTTAAATCAGTACAAAACAAATTTCATTGGACATTAATTCTTTAACTTTGATCTTTAGGTTTGGCCTTGCTGCCAGGCTTGTAATTCAAAGTGTAATCTTGTGCAAACACCAATGTACATAGGGACGAAACAGTGACCGAATAGAATACTATATGTAATTTAACTGTTGATTTAGCATGCACTATCCAGTCTCTTGTCAGGATTTGTCCTTAGGAATTGTATTCAGCCAGCTAGGACGTTGCTCAGAATTATTTTAATTGTATCAAAAATCTGTCTTTGAACAGTAAAATAGAAATCACCTCTTATAGGAAGGATGTTGTGAAACTTGAAAGGGTTCAGAAAATATTTATAAGAATGTTGCCAGGTTGGAGGGTTTGAGCTGTAGAGAGAGGGTGAATAAGCTGGGGCTATTTTCCCTGGAACATCAGAGGCAGAGGGATGACCTTATAGTGGTTTATAAAATCATGAGGGATATGCATAGGGTAAGTAGACAAGGTCTTTTCCCTGGGTCCAGAACTATAGGGCATAGGTTTAGGGTGAGAGGGGAAAATTTAAAAGGGACCCAAGGGCCAATGTATTCATGCAGAGGGTGATGCGTGTGTGGAATGAGCTGGCAGAGGAACTATTGGAGGCTGGTACAATTACAACAATTAAAAGACATCCGGATGGGTGCATGAAGGGCTCTTGCCCAAAACATGATTTTCCTGTCCTTGGATGCTGCCTGACCTGCTGTGCTTTTCCAGCACCACACTCTCGCTATGAATAGGAAGGGTTTGGAGGGATATGGGCCAAGTGCTGTCAAATGGGACTAGATTAATTTAGAATATCTGGTCAGCATGGATGAGTTGGACTGAAGGGTCTGTTTCCGCGCTGTGCATCTGTAGGCCTCTGTGACAAGCATCCTCCATAGTTTTAAAGAGCTTTCTGTACAAGCGTGTGGTGATCAGCAGCACATCATTGGCAAATTACAGCATAATAAAGACAATTCCAATTAGTAAGCATTTAAAAAAGTATTAAAAATACTTCCCAGCTCAGGCAGCAGCTGTGGAGAGAGGAAGAGAGTCAATGTTCAAGACTGGTGATCTTTCATTGGAACTGAAGAAGACTAGAAATGTAAGACATTGTAAGACAATAGAAGGAAGACAAAGATGAGAACAAAAGGGAAGGTCAGAGGTTGAATGTGGGCGGGTGAAATGACCTGATGAAAGAATTGATGATGATAAAGCCAAAGAGAATGGTAAAGGCCATTGTAAGAGATACAAAGGGCAGAATTTTCCCAGTGTCTGAATGACACAGGCAATGGCAAGAAAGTTTAAAACTTATGATGAGAAAGAAAAACAAATAAGATTCTGAACATCAAGAAAGGACAGCCTGAGTTTCCCTTTTAGGCTCCATGAAACATCCTGAAATTTCATACTTAAGTCAAAATTTGGGAAAATTTTGTCAGATAAGGCCTAAATGGCTACCTAACAGCCACCTGAATGTGACTGCTCATTAGTTGACTCCTAAATCCAACTAATCTAGGAGTTGGTTGGTCACTAATTCCTAGATTAGTCTCAGGTGCACATTCTGGTGAGCACACCACTGACATTTCCAGGCAGCTACAGCAAGACGATGGCAGAGTAGGGTTCTTAAGCTAGAGCTCAACTGTTCCATCCATTTCTTTTCTTTTTCCTCTTTTCGTGATTTTTTTTCTCTTTTTCATCCTTTTCTTCTCCCTACATACCTCCATTCCTCAGATGGCATCAGTGGTGCAGAGTTGAGCCAGTGCAAACTTGAGGGATTCCCGGTCTTGAGGAAGCCCAGCGTGGACTCCATGCTTTAGGACTTTAGGAGTGTAATGCTGAATGTTTACCTTTACTGCTTTGTTGTTCTAATTTATACCTAAGATGTTGTGCAGGTATCTAGCTTTATAAGGATTGTAATGCTGATCTTTTAACTGTATTTCTTCATTTTTCTACCTAATACTGAAGATTTTCAACCTAGGCATTTTTGTATCTAAGATAGTGCCGGAAATAGCGACTTTGTACATTTTTTGCTATACTCATGTATCCCTGTACTTGAGTACATGTAACAATAAACCTAATTCTAATTCTAATTCTCACATGGGGTTAAGTTGTTGGCAAAGCCCACTGCCCTAACTGCAACACCGAGCTTGTTATGGAAAATAAGGTGAAGTAGTGCAAATACGAACAAATTGCTTCAGTAACCGCCTTGACACATTCACGGGTTGAGGGTTCAAAGATCCCACACAGATTCCCAGTAGACCCATGGAAGCAGTCAGTTGCATCACAATTAAGGTACAGGTGGTTTGCTGGCCTGGAGAGAGCACTGAGAGGTTTCTTTAAATTTTCTTGTGGGGCATGAGTGTCCCAGGCTGGCCAGCAGTTATTGTCCCCCCACTGCTAGTTGTCCTTGAGGAGGTGGTGATGAGTTACCTTCTTGAACTGTTGCTGTCCATGTCGAGTTGTGGGATTCTCACATGTGGTTTTGGTGGAGGCTAGCTAAGGTGGAGACATGGAGAAAACCCCAGTGAACTGCAGCCACTAGATAACCAAGCAGGCTTACTTTTAAATCAGGAATTGTGTTTCCTAGTTTCTCATCAATACCTGGGAAAAAAACAACTTACACATAAATGAGGTGTGCTGAGGTAATAATGAGAGATCATGCAAATCGGTGCCTTGTCATTTACAAACAAGATCCTGATTTATTCTATTCACTCATGGGATGTAGGCAGCACTGGCTGGGCCAACATTTATTGTCCATCCCTAGTGAAGCTAGTGAAAAAACAAACACAGAATGATGGAAGCAACAGCATGATGAAAGATTTTTGAACTCAGTAGAGTTCAGAAGATTGTACAGCAGGTGTTCCCAAACATTTTCCCATTGTGATCCCAATTTAAGGCAAAAAAATGTCAAGTTCAGTGAAAAGATCTAGAGAGGATAAGAAACAATTGTGAGGGGTTGATAGTGGGAGAGTATTGGAGAGGGGTGAAGTGATTAGTCAAGCAAGATTGAGACCTGGTTAATTCCAGTTATTGGGCCTTCTTCAACTCCATCCTCAATACGCTGGGTAAAAAAAAACACTTGGCTGACATAGGAGTTTGCAAGAGCAGAAACTTGCCTGTTCTTCTTACAACACCATTATTATAATACAGCTAAGCATTTTGTTTGCATATCCAACCCAGATTGATGGTATAAAGTAAAACATAAAAACCAAACTACTGACATATTTTTCCAGGATATTCTACAGCTTACAAACCATTACATGTTCATGTTGTGTCAACAACATCCTCATGAGAAAAGGATCTAGGATCATATCATCATAGACAGGTTATAGCTCAGAAAGAGACCATTCTGGGCCAGCTTTCTGCAAGATACATTTCGCAATTGCCCATTCCCCCATCCTTTTCCTGTAACTCTACAAGTGTTTCCCTTCAATTCTTATCCATTTCACTTTTAGAGCCATAACTGAATCTTCTGCCACCATACTTGCAGGCAGTGCACTCCAGATCCTAAAACACGCTGCCTAAAAGAAATCTCTTGCCACTTTTGGTTCTTTAGCTAATCATCTTAGTGAGTGACCTATTGTTCTTGACTCTTTCACACATAGGAACAGTTTCTCCTCATTTGTGATATCTACACCCTTCATGATTTGGAACACATCTATCAAATCTGTCAAACTTTTTTTTCTCCAGGAAATATAATCCTAGTTTCTCCAATCTATCCACCTAATCCTTGGAACCATTTTCAGAAATTTTTTTTCCACACTCAAAAGTTTTCATGTTTTTTCCATAGTGTGGTGCTCAGAATTGATCATAGCACTCCATTTGAAACCAAACTTTTTTTTTAAATAGATACATTACTTTTGTACTCCATGTCTCAATTTATAAAGCCAGAGACTGTTATATCTTCTTAATTACTTTCTCAACTTGGCCTGCTGTCCTCAGTGACTTGTGTGCATATACCACCAGATGTCTCGGTTCATGTGTCCTATTTAGAATTGTGCTATTTAATTCATATTGCCTTCTCTAGTTCTTCCTACCAAAAAATATCACATCATTTGCTGGCATGATATTTCAGCTGCCCATTCCATAATTCACCTTCATGAATTCTATCACTAATCACTTTTGCTGCTCGTCATCCGCAAATTTGAAGTCTGATGCATGATTGTATATCAAGAAAAGCAGTGATTTGACTTCCAATCTTATTGTTATCCCATTGTTTGCCCTCCCCCACTACTCAGTAGTTCCTGTCACTCAGCCACCCTCACATCCAAGCTGCCACTGTTGCTTTCCTTCCATGGCCTTCAACTTTGGCATTTTATCAAATGCATTTTGAAGTCTATGTACACGACCTGCAATAATATCATTAACCGTTTCTCTATTACCTCATCAAAAATTCAAAATAGTTGGCATGTTTTTCCTTTCACAAATCAATGCTTTTTTTAAAAATTAATCCATATTTTCCGAAGTAACTGTGAATTTTGACCCAGATTATCATTTCCAATAGCTTTCCCACCCAACGGTTACATTGATTAGCCTCTAGCTGATTGGATTAAACTAACTCCCTATGTTGAACTAGAGTATACATCTCAATTCTCAGTCCTCTAGCATCACACTGGCATCCAAGGAAGATTATTGCCAGTATTGTTGCAATTTCTCCTTGGATGTTTGACCTATTTGACTTACTTTATTTCCCAAAACCATTATTCCACCCTTGATGGCCACACCATCGAACCACCTAGATCTTGTACTCTGGACTTGCTTTCCCAATTATTTTCCATGACCATATCTCTCATACCTTCTTTACTACCATTCATAAACTGTATTTTTGATCAAGCTTTTTGTCACACATCTTAATACTGTATTTTATTCATTTTATTATTACAACTCTGCAATATACCTTGACATGTTTCCTACGTTAAAGGCAAAGACAAGTTGTTATTGTACAGAAATAATAATATTACTATAACTTTGTGATAGAGTCTGTGGTTTCAAATATTTTCTTTTTAAGTCAAGGCCATAACAGTCAGGAAAGCTAAAGCCTGGATTTTTGCCACAATGGAGATCTTCTCCCATCTTTTATAAATGGCAACAGAACGCAGACATTAAGACTTTTGTAGCCCTGGTATTTGAAGCCTGATGTATGAGGAGCAGACCCGGTGTGAGCAGATAAGACCATAAGACATAGGAGCAAAAATTAGACCATCCAGACCATTGAGTCTGCTCCACCATTCAATCGTGCTTGTTAAGTTTCTCAACACCATTCTCCCGCTATCTCCCCATAACCCTTGATCCCCTTGATACTCAAGAACCTATCTATCTCAGTCTTAAATATATTCAATACCAGGCCTCCACAGCCTTCTGTGGCAATGTATTTCATAGATTCTCCACTCTCTGGCTGAAGAAGTTTATTCTTATCTCTGTTCTAAAAGGTTTTCCTTTATTCTAAGATTGTGTCCTTGGGTTCTATTCTCTCCTATCAATGGAAACATCTTCTCAATGTCTACAATGTCCAGGCCATTCAGTATTCTCTATGTTTCAATTAAATCCCCCCTCATCTTTCTAAACTCTACCGAGTATAAACCCAATATCCTCAAAAGTTCCTCTTATGTTAAACTTTTCATTCCTGGTACCATTCTCGTGAACATCCTCTAAACTCGCTTGAGGGCCAATACATCCTTCCTGAGATATCGGGCCCAAACTGCACACAATACTCCAAATGGAGCCTCAGAAGTACATCCTTGCTTTTATATTCGAGTCCTCTCAAAATAAATGCCAATATTGCATTTGCCTTCCTAACTACTGACTCAACCTGTAAGTTTACCTTGAGAGAAATCTGGACTAGAACTCCCAAGTTTCTGTGCACTTCAGACTTCTGAATTTTCTCCCCATTTAGAAAATAGTCCATGCCTCTATTCTTCCTATCAAAGTGCATGACCTCACACTTTCCCACATTGTACTCCATCTGCCACTATTTTGCCCACTCTCCTAACCTGTCCAAATCATTCTGCAGCCTTCCCATCTCCTCAATGCTACCTGTCCCTCTACCTATCTCTGCATCATCTGCAAACCTTGCCAGAATGCCCTCAGCTCCTTTATCTAGATCATTAATGTATAAAGTGAACAGTTGTGGTCCTAACTCTGAGCCTTGCGGAACACCACTTGTCACCAGCTGCCATCTTGAGAAGGACCCTTTTATCTCCACTCTCTGCTTTCTGTCAGACAGCCAAGCTTCTATTCATGCTAACGCCTTGCTTCTAACCATGGGCCCTTATTTATTCAGTAGTCTCATGTGTGGCACCTTGTCAAAGGCCTTCTTGAAGTCGAGGTAGAGAACATCCATTGGCACTTCTTGGTCTAACCTGCTCATTACTTAGATTCATAGAGTCATAGAGATGTACAACATGGAAACAGACCCTTCAGTCCAACTCGTCCATGCCGACCAGATATCCCAACCCAATCTAGTCGCACCTGCCAGGACCTGGCGCATATCCCTCCAAACCCTTCCTATTCATATACCCATCCAGATGCCTTTTAATTGTACTAGCCTCCACCACTTCCTCTGACAGCTCATTTCATACACGTACCATCCTCTGTGTGAAAATGTTGCCCTTAGATCTCTTTTATATTTTTCCTCTCTCACCCTAAACCTATGCCCTCTAATTCTGGACTCCCCCACCCCAGGGAAAAGACTTTGTCTATTTATCCTATCCATGCCACTCATAATTTTGTAAACCTCTGTAAGGTCACCCCTCAGCCTCCGATGCTCCAGGGAAAACAGCCCTAGCCTATTCAACCTCTCCCTATAGCTCAAATCCTCCAACCTGACAACATCCTTGTAAATCTTTTCGGAACCCTTTCAAGTTTCACAACATCCTTCCAGAATTGCACGCAATATTCCAACAGTGGCCTAACCAATGTCCTGTACAGCTGCAACATGACCTCCCAACTCCTGTACTCAATAATCTGACCAATAAAGGACTCAAAAAATTCTAGCAGATTTGTTAAGCATGGCCTCCCCTTGATCAAACCATGCTGACTTTGCCCTTTTTTACCATATACTTCAGAAATCTCTTCCTTCACAATGGATTCCAGTATCTGACCCATGACCAAAGTTAGACTAATCGATCTGTAAGTTTTCATCTTTTGCCTTACTCCCTTCTTAAACAGAAGTGTCACGTTCGCAGTTTTCCAGTTCTCTGGGACCCTCCCTGATTCTAGTAATTCCTGAAAGATCACCATTCATACCTCTTCAGCTATCTCCCTTAGAACTTTGGGTTATAGTCCATCTGGTCCAAGTGATTTATCCACCATCAGGCCATTCAGTTTTTCTGGCACCTTCTCCTTGGTGATGGCCACCAAATTCAGCTCTGTCCCCTCACTCTCTTGAATTTTTGGGATATTACTTGTGTCTTCCGCCATGAAGACTGATGCGAAATAATTATTTAGTTCCTCAGCCATTTCTTTGTTCCCCATTACTATCCCTCCAGCATCATTTTCCTGCGGCCTATTGTCCACTTTTGCCTCTCTTTTGTCCTTTATATATCTAAAGCAACTCTTATAGTCTTCACTTATACTACTGACTTGTTTACCCTCATATTTAATCTGCTCTCTCCTATTTATTTTTTTGTTGCCCTCTGTTGGTATTTGTAAGCTTCCCAATTCTCTGGTTTCCCACTGCCCTTCATCACATTGTATGTTTTACCTTTTGCTTTTATGTTATCTCTGACTTCCCTAGTCAGCCATGGTTGCCTCATCCTCCCTGTACCATGCTTCTTTTTCCCCAGGATGAATCACTGTTGTGTCTCTCGAATTGCTCCCAGAAACTCCTGCCATTGCTGTCCCACTTCTTTCCTGCTAGGCTCCTCTCCCAACCAATTCTACCCAGCTCCACCATAGGCTGCTCCAAAAAGCCATCTCATAGACATTCCACAAATGCCTTTTCTTGCAATCCACTACCAACCTGATTTTCCCAGTCCACCTGTATATTGAAATTCCCCTTGATCACTGTAACTTTGCCTTTCCTACACATCTTTTCTGTCTCTTGGTGTATCTTGTGCCCCACCTCCGGACTGGAGGCCTGTAAATAACTCCAACTATGGTTTTTTTTAACCTTTGCAGTTCCTCAAATCTACCCACACAGATTACACATCTGACTCTTTCTTACTATTGATTTAATTTCTTTTCTTATCAATAAGGCAACCCCACCTCCTCTGCCCATTGCCTATCTTTTTGATAGGATGTATATCCTTGAATATTCAGCTCCCAATCCTAATCCCCTTGCAGCCACGACTCTGTGACATCCATCACATCATACTTGCCAATGTCGATCACGCCACAAGGCCATTTACCTTATTCCTTATAAAGTGTGCATTCAGACATAAAACAACTTCAGTCCTGTACTAACTGTCCCTCTTTTCATTGTGGTTTGTTTGTGCAGTGTGCTTGAAGTTTGATTGCCCACCCTTTCCATACATTCTGTCCTATTTGAGTTTGTGCTAGAGATTTTAATAACATCTCCTGAGTTCTGCACTTTTACCTCCTCCTTTATTTTGGGTTTTTTTTTTTATTTCCCATACAACGGAACCCCTCCCATTAGTTTAAAGCCCTGTCTACAGCCCTAGTTATGCGATTTGCTAGGACTCTGGTCCCAGCATGGTTCAGATGAAGACTGTCCCATTGAAACAGGTCCCTTCTTCCCCAGTACAAATGCCAATGCCCCATGAATTCAAACCCATTTCTTCCACACCAATCTTTAAGCTACACATTTACCTGCTTAATCTTATTGACCCTGTGCCAATTAGTTCATGGCTCAGGTAGTAATCCAGAGATTGTTACCCTTTGGTTCTACTTTTTAATGTAGTTCTCAGCTGTTCATATTCCCTTAGCAGAACCTCTGCCCTAGTTTTATCAATGTTGTTAGTACCTATGTGGATGACAACTACTGCATCTTTATCCTCCCACTCCAAGTTCATCAGTGGCCCAGATGAGATATCCCAAACCCTTGAATCACGAAGGCAACACAACCTTCGGTACTCTCAATCCTGGTCACAGAGAGCACTGTCTATGCCTCCAACTATCCTATCCACAGTTACAACAACATTTCCCTTCTCTTCCCCCACTTGAATGGCTCCCTGCACCACACTGCTGCAGTCAGTCGGCTCATCCTCCCTGCAGTCCCCATTCCCGTCCACACAGGGAGCAAAACTCTTGAACCTGTTGGACAAGGACAGGAGCTGAGGCCCCTGCAACTCTACCTCCTGAATCCCTCTACCTGCCTCACTCACACCCACGCCAACCCCCACCCACACCCACACCCACACCCTCCTCTCCCTGACCACTCGCCTAATTTGTGTTAGTTAGTCTAAGATGTGTGACTGGAGGAGAAAGTGAGGTCTGCAGATGCTGGAGATCAAAGTTGAAACTTTATTGCTGGAACAGCACAGCAGGTCAGGCAGCATCCAGGGAACAGGAGATTCGACGTTTCGGGCACAGGCCCTTCTTCAGGAATGTGTGACTGTCTCCTGAAACACAGGGTCCAGGTAACTCTCCCCCTCCCTGATGTGTCACAATATTTGAAGCTCAGACTCCAGTTCATCGACTCTGAGGCGGAGTTCTTCCAGCAACTGCAGACATAGTCACTGAGAACCACAATGGGGTCCACTAGCTCCCACATCATGCAAAAATAACACAGCACCTAACCTTTTAAAAAATTTTTACCTCTTTTTGTATCTCTGCTTATACAAGTTGTAACTAATAAATTAACAAGAATCAGTTTAACACAGATTCAAATTTAGCAGATCCCTTATTAGCCAATCAACTCACAGCCTGTGATGTCAATTTTTAGATTCCCCTCAGAATCACTTCCCTTCCCAGACTACTCTCTGCTTACTCCTGCTCAGCTCCTCTCCCGAAGTGAAGGCTCAAAATCTGAGGTACGTTTTTATATCACTTCCCTTCCCAGACTGCTCTCTGCTCCTCTCCCGAAGTGAAGGCACCAAATACTTGAGGGAAGTTTTTATATCACTTCCCTTCCAGACTGCTCTCCACCTGCCCCTGCTCTGCCCTGGTCCTGACCCTTGTGCATTTCTTTGGATAGCCAGGGAATGATCTTGAAGATGTAAGATACCTCTTTAGATCATCTGAGATGTGTTATCTCTCCCAGCACTGTTGGGGGAGGTACGGTGACCTTAAGTTTGAGTGAAAGCTACAAGTGGTTATAGGATGTAGGTTTATGAATTTAAATGCTTGTTGTTAGAAGCTATTGTGTGCTTTAAATAAATGCTTTTGCTATTAGAATTTATTTATCTAAATAATTGAAAATGTAGTAAATGAGCTTTTATGAATGAGCTTTTTTTATGATATGGTGAAGTCTGCATCAACATTTAGAAGTTCATCTTATAGAACTTTATTTTATTTAGTTTCTGCTTGATGTCTTCCCACTAGTAGATACAAAGTGAAACAAAAACAGAGAGTGTGGGAGAAACTCAGCAGATTTGGCAGCATCTGTGGAGCGAGAAAGAGAGTTCACATTTCAAGTCAAAAGACTTTTCTTTGATAGAGCAAGTGTTCTATCAGAAAAAGTTCAGAGCTTTGATAGTTTTGTGGCTATTAGCTGAGTAGAGCCTTGAGATTTGTTTTTGTTGCATTTGATGTACTTTCTAATGTGCAGACTGCAATTTTCCTGGTATTTGTGTTTAACTTATGTTGATTTTTTTTTGTTTAATTATTAATGTAAAAGTTAGAAAAATTGTAAGCTTGCCTATTGGTTTTCTCACTGGGATTGTTCAGTAAATTTGGTTATTTTTGCTTGTTGTTCCCTCCCCATGAATGTAAAATATAAAAGTTATGCAGAGCAAAGCACTTGATTAACTCACAGACATTAAATGTAAAGGGTTCTCCTATTTTTATTTTAAATGTTGTTTTCTCCAATACATTTTTGCACTGAAACACTTCTGAAATCAGCAAAAACCCAGGGTTACCAGTGGCTTAGATTTTTCAGTGGATTGTGTGGTCATTTTGACAAGGTAAGCTGGACAATCAAAACTTGATTGTGAAATAGCAGAACACGTTCACTCTTTACATGTCTAATGTTTTAAGAAATAGCTATTGTAATTGTCAATGCCTGAAATGCAAACATCATAGGGCGGCCTTGCTCCTGTCCTGCCACCTCTCTGTCCCTCTATGCCCTTGTTGTGTTTAGCTGAAGGTAGCCATCTTGAGTGTAATTAAAATTTTTGAACTGATTGTCACACATACCGAGGCTCAGGGAAAAGCTTTGCCTTGAAGCAATATAGGCAAATCACATAGTTAAGTAGCATAGATAGTAAATAATAGGTAAACAGTGGCAAAAACAAAAGCATAGGTATAGGGAAATGTTAAAAATTTGAGTCCATTCAATATTCTAACAGTAGGGTAGAAACTGTTGTAAAACCGGCTGGTGCGTGTGTTCAGGCTTCTGTATCTCAACATGTTTCGGTTAAGCTGGTTCCGTTTTGGATATTGCCAGCACTGCTGATTATTGAGCAATCCATTATTCTTCTGGGAATTGTCAGAATAGCAATTCGCTGTCCAGGTATTCCAAACAGTACTGAAAGCAGGACTAAAGTGCACTCTGATTGTTAACATTGATCTATGTCGTCTTTACTCACTGAGCATAATTTTGACTTTGGTGGTGACTTAATATGATCCTGTCATCCATCTCTGTGTAACTGAAAATCAAGGTGAATATTGAGGAGTGACTTTTCCAATAAAGCTGAGGCTACTATATCACTCAACATCAAAATTATCACCAACAAAACCTTTAATATTCTGTCTCTATAGCTAACTTCCAGTCAGTGATACAGCATTTTATTCTGTTAGGTGGGAGGGACACTGAATGGCATTCCATTAAGTATTATACCACATTCTTTTCCATTTAAGATGTATAGTGCCATCAATCTTTTCTAACACTGGGACAAAAGCTTTTGTGCCTTAATAGCTTTTTGTCAATGCTTTTTGCTAGCATATTAATGAGAGGAAATTATCCCACCTTACAGATAAATTTGTAATTAAACAAGAAGCACCAAGCTAATGATTGGACTATTTATTTTAGATTTCTATTTATCTGCCTTGTAGGGTTTTTTTAAATTTAAAGTGTATTTTCTCTCCACAGGTTTTTCTGAAAGCCTCAACCTCTGTTGGTGACTATGCTTCAGCAGCTGCCACAGTATTTTTGATTGACAGGTTTCTATACTGGGTCGATGCATCCAGCAAACTTCTGCAGATTGCCAAAAGCCTGCACAGGCGTTGCCATGAAATACCAATCGCACCACAGGTGGTTGTTCGCCAGGCCCGAGTCTCTGTAAATTCAGGTGACATAACTCCTGTTGATCTTTCTCTGTTTCCGTGGCAAAACTCCAATTAACAAGCACTTGACTAATCAAGAGGATATTTTGTTCCATTTGAGATGGGGAGGGGAGAACGGGGGAGAGAATGTCATTTTGCTAAGCGTAGTGCCATCTTTTCAAACCCACTGCTGACCCTTTGAACGCACACAAAGGCTCAGAAGGAAAGGGATTTCAAGCCAAAAGAGTAGAATGAGTGTGGAAAATACTAATTGGTTGCTTTGTTCCCTCATAAATGTACCCTAGCAATTTAAAACGAGAGATGTCTGAATTGCTATACTTCTGATCAAGAATTTAACAAAACAGATTAGTATTGTCAGTTTTTCCCTATCTCTTTCAGCATATTCATTTTATTTCAGCAAGGCCAATTGACAATACAAACAATGCAGCTGCTAACTGATTGCAGTAACCCAATATGTTTTATCACACTCAGTAGTTACCTGGATTGCAGAAAGTGCTCACAGTTTTGTTGTCCCCATACACTATTAAATTGCAAAGTGTACGGTATCATTACTGAATACAGCTTTTTTTTTTTATTTTCGATTGCCTTTGTTAAATCTAAAGCCAGGTAAATGGCTATTTAAATGCCACAATGAAAATTCAGTGTTCAGGGCGAATTCAACATGTATTATACTAACTGGGAAAAATGGAAAAGGAAATAAAGGGAGTAAAGATCATTAAATTACTGCAAAGAAAATTGAAACAGGAATGGATAATATCAAACAGAACGCACAATGAATCATTCAAAACTATGTTGTTCTCATTTGTCAAGCCAATAAGTTTGGAGTTGTTGTTTCTGTTCATCCTACTGGTAAAGTGAAGTCCCATTGTGTGATCTTATTGTTTGAATGTGGTCATAATTCAGATAAAATTTATTTCCCACTATTTTAACAGGTGTAGTTATTCATTTTTTGTTCAGTAAAAATAATGATCCTCATTGAATGACACGTGAACTTTGTTCAGCGTCTGTACAGTCATATTATACATAATGATTTCACTTTATAGTTATTTTATTTTCCACCTTTGCTTGTGACTTGGAGTCTTCCCTGTTCATGTATAATTTTAAAAATGGTTTATGTAGCACCTTTCATGACCAAACTGTATTCTAAATACTCTGCAGAAAGTGAACTGGAACAAAGAGCTGTGAATGTTGAAGATCTGAAACAAAAACAGAAATTTCTGGAAAACCTCAGCTGGTCTGGCAGCACCTGTGAAGAGAAAGCAGAGTTAACATTTCTAGTCCAATGACCCTTCTTCCAAAGAGTCTAAGTTTCTTTAGCAATTTCTGTTTTTGCTACAGCAAATGAAGTTCTTTTGAAATGTAGTCATCATTGTAATGTTGAAAACACTGCAGTCAATTTGTGCACAGCAATATTTGCACGCACACAGTAAAGTGCAATGTGTCGATTGAGGGATAGATATTAGCCAGAGGTGGGAAGAATTGTGATTTTTTTTTTCTCTCTATGAAATAGTGCTGTGGGCACTTTCATTTCCATTCGCAAGGTTCGGCACATTCCTAGTTTGGCATCTCATTCAAAAGAGACCAGCCCTTTTAGTGCAGTATTCCCATCAATACTAGATGGTAGATTTTAACCCACCCTGACTTGGTTGGAATATGGTGAGATGCTAAAACTTTAAATCTTTCAAACCTGATATCAACCCACCTCCAACATGCTCGAGTCTAGGTTTAATAGAGAGGGTTTAGAGACAGAACAGCTAAGCTGCTGTAACTAAATATTGTAACTAAAGTGGAAGTCTTTGGTTTAACATACTTAGCAAATTTAACCCTGTTGGCTGGGCTTCCTGGGAAATCCAGCAGCTGAATGGAGGGCCAAAGGGAAATTAGCTGATTCCTGTTCCTTCCCCCCCCCCCCCACTCTGAACCTCCAATCAATATTTGGGGTTTGGAGCCTTTGTGTAAAGATTGCGAAAGTCAACCTTCTCTGTGATTCAGGGATTGGAGTCTCCCGATGCTCCCACTTGCAGTGTCAGGGAATTTCTGTTGCAATCTGCTCTGGATTGCATCCTGTCGATGATGCAGCAGTTACATGGCTGTGCAGCAGCCTGGAAGGTACAGCAAAAGCGTTATTCAGTGATCGTTACTGCATATCTGAGACCATGCAAAAAAGAAAATTAAAGGGACTCAGTACTGAAAACACTGGCAGTGCACAGCATGTGAATTGTAAAGAGAATATTTCTCACTGTCTTGTCAATCACACATACCTATGGATGGGGGACCTATCAAAGTGAAACTCCTCAGCATGCAGAGAAATCCAGGCTTCCACTCTGCCGGATATATAGGTCAGCCCAGTCAACAGTCAGCGCAAATTGTCTCTCTAGACAGTGTATTCCATTAAAAAGACATCTATATTTTAGAGATTAACTCTTTGACATTGAAGAAAGAGAAGTCACAGAGACCTCCAGGTAGCTTGGTACAGGACAACACTGGTAAAAGGCTTGGAGATATTTTTGTAAGCACATTCTCTCAGCCAGGCAACGTTATATTTCAGGATCAAAGAAAGCAGAGAAAATTATTTAAGTTCTCTACTTTGGGATGTTTTGCTATGTCAAGATGCTACAAACAAAGTATTACTTATTAATCATTAAAAAATATATCTTGATACAATGCCTTTTACAGCTTCACATTTCAAGGTATTTTCTAGTCAGTGAATTACAATCACCATCGCAATGTAGAAAGTACAACAGTCAAAGAAAGTTCCCACAAACAGCAATGAGCCAAGTGACAAATAATCCATTTTTAATCTGAATTTATTCAAGGTGAGCGATGAGTATTGGCCAGATATTGGGAGAATTTGCATTTTCTTTTCAATGAAGCATTATGAGATATTTTATGTCCGAATGAGAAGGGAGACCAAGGCACATTTTTATCATTTCATCCAAAACACAATACCTCTAACCATGCAGTATCTTATGACTCCATGCTACAGTTTTAGTTAGGTTATACGCTCAGGTTTTAGGAATGCGACTTCAGTGCACAGTTTCAGCTATGCCAGGAGCCTGTAATAAGTCTCATTGTCTCCTGAATAAAAAGAAGAACTGCAAATGCAGGAAACAAAAACAGAAAGTGCTGGAGAAGTCAGCAGTCTGGCATTGTCTCTGGAGAGGAAACAGAGTTAATGTTTTGAGTTCAGTGACTCTTCTTCAGACTGTTTGTCAAACCTGTATAGAGTATAATGTTCCTTTTCTCACCACAGTCACTGCAAACTATCATCTAAAGAAATATTGCATTATTAATTCTTCCTGAATCAAGTAACAGTCTTTTAATGTTGACAGGCAAACTTTTGAAAGCTGAATACATCCTGAGCAGTCTCATAAATAACAGTGGGGCAACAGGTTAGTGATTACTTCAGTAAAAATCACTCTCTCTCTTATATGTGTGTTTTGTATCAATATATGATGAATGGTGTTTCTACTTAATTTCTGTCCTTGCAATCGTTCTTGGATAACTTCAGCTCGCTGTCTCAATAAGCGTATCATCTTTCTGCTGGCTCGAACAAAAGGAATCACTGTTGATTGATTAATGGGAAATAAATCACAGCACAAGCAATAAACATAGGGGAACATAAATTTTATTATGTTGTGATCATTAATGCCTCTATGAAAATAACGACATATTTAAGTAAAATAAGAAAACACATTGAAACCCGATCCATCACATCTATTCCTCTGTGCAGCAGTAAATTCTAGACTATGATTGCATAGTTCCCAGGATTGCTTCATCCAAACATCCCATTATTTAGATTTAGATTAGATTAGATTACTTTACAGTGTGGAAACAGGCCCTTCGGCCCAACAAGTCCACACCAACCCGCCGAAGCGCAAACCACCCATACCCCTACATTTACCCCTTACCTAACACTACGGACAATTTAGCATGGCCAATTCACCTGATCTGCACATCTTTGGACTGTGGGAGGAAACCAGAGCACCCGGAGGAAACCCACGCAGACATGGGGAGAATGTGCAAACTCCACACAGTCAGCCGCCTGAGGCGGGAATTGAACCTGGGTCTCTGGCGCTGTGAGGCAGCAATGCTAACCACTGTGCCACCGTGCCGCCCACGGTATTCTCCACCCCATTTGATTTCCAGCATTGAAGACCTCAACTCAAAAAGTTGCTTAGTTGTAGATTTGTTTAACTGTCATTACTTATGCACTGTTGGGAGTTTATTTTCATTTTGATGCTTGTGATAGATAATGGCTGTGATTTATTTACAAAACACAGGTGTAGACCATTTGGCCCTTCAGCCCTGTTCTGCCATTCAATAACATTTTGTCTGACCAGTGGTCATCTGAATTCCACAGTCACATTTATTCCTGAAAATATTTGATTCTACTTCCGAGAAGAATCAATCTAACTCCACCTTAAAAATAGTCATCTCCACCACTTTCTAAGGCAGAGAGTTCCACAGTCAGACAATCCTCTGAGAGAATTAAAATCCCCTTCTCTCTATTCTCAAAGGAAAACCCCAAATTTTAAAACTGTTGCTTTGTTCTGGACTCACCCACAAGAAGAAACATCCTTTTCATGTCCAAATCGAGAAATCTTTTTATATTTTTATGAGAAATTAGCATAGTATAATGTAATCAAAAACCTTGTGAAAACCATTCAGGATCCTACATATTTCAATCAATTCATCCTTCACTCTTCTAAACTCTGATGGATTTAAGCCCAGCCTGTCCAATCTTTCCTCATCAAACAATCCATTCATTCCAGGAATCAAATGTAGTAAACCTCCTTTGAACCATCTCCAATGCATTTACGTTCTTTGTTCACTAAAAAGACCAAAACTGCGCACAGTGATGGAGGTGTTGGCTCACCGATGTCCTGTATATCAGTGGGGGGCAATTTTTTTTTCTATTCAACAAACGAGTGCAAATTCCACATCTTCTCCAACACTTCAATCTCTCACTTTCTTTGTGCATTGCAATGCTGGCGTGGCATCCAAAGTGATGATACTAAATGCATCTAAAACCATGGAATTACAGAATGGTAAAGCACAGAAGAAGGCCATTAAGTCCAAGTTGCATATGCAAAGTCTCTGGTAGAGTTATTCATTTAATCCCACTCCCCTTCATTTTCCTTAAACCTTGCAAAATTTCCTCTTGACATACTTACTTCATTCTCTTTTGAATGGTTCTAGTGAAGTTGCTACCACTGCTTTCCAGATCAGAACAACCCATTTTGTAACGGAAGGGTTCCCTGCATTCCTAGTACCATTCTTGTAAAGCCCACCTGCACCCTCGCCAAGCCTAGATATCCATTCTGAGGTATTGTGCCCAGAATGGAAAAGAGTGCTCCAGCTAATTTGTCAATAATACAACTGCTTTGCCTTTTAAACTTATGCCTCTATAAATGAAGTCAGACACTACTTTCCTTCAAGCAATCCAGGCTGACATTTATTTATTAGTTCATGTCAAAAATCATATGCCAGTTAAAAATATTCACTGGCAGACAATTAATTTTAGAGAGTTAAATATTATTCTGACAAAGTGAATTGGAATAGAAATTATTGGCAGAGCAGTCATGAAACAAGGAGGCCTTTAACATGGCCATTTCTGATCATGCGGCAGTGTACATGGAAGTTAAGGCCGGTGGCGATGGGACAGGCTTCATGGCACTGGCTCATGGATCCTTTTCTCCTGAAAGATAGCCAGTTCATTGAGTATTTTTCATGGAAATTTAAAATTTTCTGGGTCACTAATTCGGATACGGCCAGGAATCTGTCGGTGCTTTGGGAGACTGCCAAGGGGTTTGACTATTTCTTACTCGCCGACCTGGAAGCAGCAGAAGTGAGAGCAGCAGTGTATCCTCGAGGCGCGGCTGAGACTCCGAGACAGCGGATTACTGACCTCGGCCACTCTGAATGCTGCACTCATCCAGACAGCAAAGAGGGAGATTTCCTTTGCAAAACAGAGGTTGTTCGAGTATGGTGATAAACCAAGTAGGTATTTGGCGTACTTGGCCAGAAAGAAGACTGTGTGCTGGTACTATCACCTGTGATCCCAAAAAGATTAATGCAGCATTCAGGAAGTTCTACTCTGGATTGTACTGGTCAGAGGGCTGTGAAGACAGATTGGCGAAGATGGAGTCTTTTTTTTAAGACCGTGGCCCTACCAGGCGTAACTTCAGAACAGGCATCTCTTTTGAATGCCCCTCTGAAAATCTAAGAGATACAGGAGGCGGTGAGGCAGCTCCAGGGTCGTAAGGCGCCTGGTCCAGATGGATTTCAGAGCAAACCTTATAAGGAGTTTATAGACAAGCTGCCCATGTCAATGTTGGAAAAGTACAATTATTCGTATTGTCAGGACTGCCTCCCATCCTTTCTGCGAGAAGCAAATATTTCTCTTGTTCTCAAGAGAGGGAAAGCTCCAGAGGATTGCACTTTGTATAAGCCTATATCGTTATTAAATGTGGATTTTAAAATATTGCTGAATGCTGGCATTGAGGTTGGAGAAGGTCTTGCCCTTCTTTGTAAAGGAAGACCAGGTAGAGTTCCCAGATCCTCTAATAATATTAGAAGAGTGCTAAATATGGTTCAGATGTGCCAGTAAGGTTTGATTCCGGGCTTGGTCGTCTCCTTGGATGCAGAGAAAGCATTTGACCGGGCGGAGTAGCCATACCTCCTTTATGAGATTAAAAACAATGACTGCAGATGCTGGAAACCAGATTCTGGATTAGTGGTGCTGGAAGAGCACAGCAGTTCAGGGAGCATCCAATGAGCAGCGAAATCGATGTTTCGGGCAAAAGCCCTTCATCAGGAATAAAGGCAGTGAGCCTGAAGCGTGGAAAGATAAGCTAGAGGAGGGTGGGGGTGGGGAGAAAGTAGCATAGAGTAGAATGGGTGAGTGGGGGAGGGGATGAAGGTGATAGGTCAGGGAGCAGAGGGTGGAGTGGATAGGTGGAAAAGGAGATAGGCAGGTAGGACAAGTCCAGACAAGTCATGGGGATAGTGCTGAGCTGGAAGTTTGGAACTAGGGTGAGGTGGGGGAAAGGGAAATGAGGAAACTGTTGAAGTCCACATTGATGTCCTAGGGTTGAAGTGTTCCAAGGCAGAAGATGAGGCGTTCTTCCTCCAGACATCTGGTGGTGAGGGAGCAGCGGTGAAGGAGGCCCAGGACCTCCATGTCCTCAGCAGAGTGGGAGGGGGAGTTGAAATGTTGGGCCACAGGGCGGTGTGGTTGATTGGTGCGGGTGTCCTGGAGATGTTCCCTAAAGCGCTCTGCTAGGAGGCACCCAGTCTCCCCAATGTAGAGGAGACCGCATCGGGGGCAACGGATACAATAAATTATATTAGTGGATGTGCAGGTAAAACTTTGATGGATGTGGAAGGCTCCTTTAGGGCCTTGGATAGAGGTGAGGGAGGAGGTGTGGGCGCAGGTTTTACAGTTCCTGCGGTGGCAGGGGGAAGTGACAGGATGGGAGGGTGGGTTGTAGGGGGGTGTGGACCTGACCAGGTAGTCACGGAGGAAACGGTCTTTGTGGAAGGCGGAAAGGGGTGGGGAGGGAAATATATCCCTGGTGGTGGGGTCTGTTTGGAGGTGGCGGAAATGTCGGCGGATGATTTGGTTTATGCGAAGGTTGGTAGGGTGGAAGGTGAGCACCAGGGGCGTTCTGTCCTTGTTACGGTTGGAGGGGTGGGGTCTGAGGGCGGAGGTGCGGGATGTGGACGAGATGCGTTGGAGGGCACCTTTAACCACGTGGGAAGGGAAATTGCAGTCTCTAAAGAAGGAGGCCATCTGGTGTGTTCTGTGGTGGAACTGGTCCTCCTGGGAGCAGATACGGCGGAGGCGGAGAAATTGGGAATACGGGATGGCATTTCTGCAAGAGGTAGGGTGGGAAGAGGTGTAATCCAGGTAGCTGTGGGAGTCTGTGGGTTTGTAAAAAATGTCAGTGTCAAGTCGGTCGTCATTAATGGAGATGGAGAGGTCCAGGAAGGGGAGGGAGGTGTCAGAGATGGTCCAGGTAAATTTAAGGTCAGGGTGAAATGTGTTGGTGAAGTTGATGAATTGCTCAACCTCTTCGCGGAAGCACGAGGTGGCGCCAATGCAGTCACCAATGTAGCGGAGGAAGAGGTGGGGAGTGGTGCCAGTGTAATTACGGAAGATCAACTGCTCTACGTAGCCAACAAAGAGACAGGCATAGCTGGGGCCCATACGTGTGCCCATGGCTACCCCTTTGGTCTGGAGGAAGTGGGAGGATTCAAAGGAGAGATTAAGGGTGAGGACCAGTTCGGCCAAACGAATGAGAGTGTCGGTGGGCCTGTCCTACAATGGTTTGGCCTTGGAAGAGTCTTTGCCAGGTGGGTGGCAGTGTTATATAGTGACCCTAAAGCAGCGGTTCTCACTAACGTTCTAAGGTGTGACATTTTGAGCATTGACAGAAGCAGCCGACAAGGGCGCCCCCGCTCACCGTTGCTATTTACATTGGTGATGAGCCATTGGCAGAGGCCATCCAGAGGGACCCCAATATAAATGCCCCAGAGATAGGATCAGGAAGGCATAAGATCACCCTTTATGCTGATGACGTTCTTCTCTTTCTAGCCAACCAACTATATCTGTGCCCTGTTTAATACAGGTGATTAATTTATTTGGCTCTTTCTCGGGGTATATAATTAACTTTATCATCCCAGCCTTCGATCAATTATACAAAGCTAACTTTGTGCAGTTGCTAGAGAAGATATGACAGGACTTGCAGCGTTGGAAAGATCTTCCGATATCCTGGTTGGGTAGAATAGCTCTGGTTAAAATGAATGTTCTTTCTTGTTTATTATATCCCATGCAAATGCTCCCTTTGTTACCCAGGCAGGCACTATGGAGGCTTAACAGTTGGCTTGGCTCTTTTACCTGGCGTCACGGGTGGCTTCTTGTGAAGTTTGCCAAATTGCAGCTTCCACAGGGGATGGAGGGGTGTGGACTTTCCAGACTTTAAGCAATACCAACTATGTCCCCTGCTATCCTATGTGGCTGATTGGGCTTGCCAGGACCCACAGTCAATTTGGCTGGACATTGAGGCCTCTCAGGTAAAATGTCCCCTCATTAATATGTTGCTCATGGACAAGATGAGGACTGTTATGGACCATTGCAGAAATCCAATTGTCCTTAACACTGGTAAAACATGGAGAATGATGCAACAAAGTGAGGGCAATTTACAAAACACTTCCCCGTGGTAGGATTGGTAGGATTCCAGCCAGAATCAATGGATTCTGGCTTTAGGCTCTGCGAATCCAGAGGAGTTTCCTGTTTGGGAGATTTATTTGATAGGGAGGTCATGATGTCTTTCAAGCAGCTGATCTAAATATGAGCTATCTAGGAGGGACCTCTTTTTTTTTTTGTTACTTTCAGATTAGGAACTTTATACAGAAAAAGACTACATTTAATGGTTAGTTCCTAGAAGTTGGATATGGAGAAGACAGTCCACGGGCACTCTCTTGGCCAGCACCCTCTAACATTTATTAGGAGGTAGTGTCTTGAAGAACATCGAGCGGTTGTGTGGAATCTGGGCTCAGGAATTGGGGGTGGAGATCTCACCAGAGGAGTAGGAGGATATTTGGGAGAATGTAAGGAAGATTTCAATTTGCAATAGGATGCAGGCTATGCAACTGAAGGTACTCCACAGGATTTATTTGGCACCAGTGTGGCTTGCGAAATTTAAGACAGGAACGTCCCCAGTATACCCCGAATGTAAAATAGATGTTGGTATTCTTACTCATTGCTTGTGGTCATGCCATAAGCTTCACAAGTATTGGGGTGGTACAGCAAGTATTTTGGAAGGGATCTTGGGAACCGAGGTCAAGGTAGATCCAGTATCCCTCCTCTTGGGTTTGCCGAATCTCCTCTCCTTGGATGCGCATGGGAAGAAATTGTTTAGTATTCTTTCATTTTGTACGAGGAAGAACATTCTGATGAGCTGGGTATCAGATAATCCCCCAGGACACTCAGGGTGGCTTAGGTTAGTTATGGAGTAGATCCCCCTGGACATCCTTACAAGTATGGTGCACTAGAAAATGGAAATTTTTTATTGGATGTAGTGGCCCTTTTTGAACCATATAGATGTGGACTTATCAGCTACATTGGATAGGGCATTTGTGTAGCCATGAGGGCTGTGTCTGATGGCCCAGAGGTCCCTAGGAGGAAGAACTCTGAACAAATACGGGTATGCTAACTGATGCTCTCGGTGATGGGGAGCTATGGTAGGATTGCGCTGAGTGTAGTAACTTAAAGTAATTTAATTTAATTTGCCTAGGTTCAACTCAGTTTAATTTAGTTTCTTTGTTTTGATTTAGTTGTTTATTGAACTGTAGTTTGTGGACAGTTGTTTTTCTCCTAGATTGTTTGTGGTATAGAGTAGTTTGTTTACAGATCTTGTTGTTATATTGCAAGATTGTTCTATTATTTTGTCATAATTTTATATTTTTGTAAAAATTTCAAAATCCTTTCTTAATAAAAATAAGGGAAATCCTCAAAAACCAGTGGCTAGAGTACAAAATAGACTTTTTCCTCTGAGGGCTAAAGGAAGGATGTGGATGACTAAAGATATAGAGGTTAAATCAAATGATTAAAGACATAGAAGCCACAGTAATTCATACCTATTCAGTCAAACACTTCAATGTAATTGACAGATAATTGTCACCACCAGGCAGTTTCTGTCAGACAAGACTTTTTAACAAGATTGCAGTTTCGGCATTCTAAATCAGAATCTGACTGTTAATGTAAATTTTATTTGAAAAAAACACTTCCCAGAGATTTCCTGCCAAATGCATAAATTAATAAACGTACCTTAAAACACAATATCCTTGGCTTACTTTATTCTCCCATATTTGTTTTGCTCCTCTACCTACTTCTCAACATTTGGTAATCTATATTACAATTGGCATAAGTGTCCGAAAGCAAAGTAGTTATACACAAGTGTCAGAGCTCTGTGTGCTTATACTAACATTAAGCACAAATGTACCTGGGAGCTTAGCTTGTAGAACTCTTGTTGCTAGCTAACCTGCCTTAAAGAGACAGGTGGGTCTTATCAGATAGGTGTTTGTTTTTGGAATCTTGAATGAAAATTGCTATGGAATTTTCTCTTTTTTTTTTCTGCTGAATTGACACCATATTGGTACAGTGTCACCACATCTTTAACAAAACATCATATTTAAAGGGACAGAATAGGAATATCAACTACAAGCTGCCTTAACAGTTTCTAAAACTTTTGTCTAATCCTGTCCAGACCACAAACTATTAAATGGCCAGAATACTTCTTCCGTCTTCTCATAAAACAGATAAAACAAAAAAAATCCCACAGGTATAACTGATGTCTATCCCTATTTCCAAACATCCATCATGTGTACACAAAACTGTTTACGATTTTCATTGACAGTAAAATAGCATAAATAGAACAGCACTGGCTTCATTGGTGTGAAATTCAACTTCAGCAGTAGTCCAAAATGGATCACTAATCCAATTAACCTCCCAATCAAAATACTTTCACATTGACTTTCACTCATTATCGTAATAAACTTCACTCCTGGTCACTTTTGCTTTGATGATCTGGGTGGACAGTTACAAATCCTAGCAGCCCTCCTGAGTAAAAGTTAACTGGTTGGAGACTTGAGCAGTCTAAATTGTACCTGCTACATAACACCATCTGCTCCAGAGCTTCCTGGGATTTGTTGCACTCATTTGACAGCATCTGTCTAGGAAAAAAAAATCTTATATCTAATGTCATTCTTAAATCTGATATAATTGGTTTTGAAAGCATGGAGCCTCCAGTGCAGAATAATGCAGCTCCATGACAGGACTGTTGTATGTAATTTTATTTCATTTTTGTACGGCCTCTTGCATTACTACTTGTGATCTGCAGGTACTTGGGTCTATGAGAAGACAAGTGACCGAACATTGGTGCAGGCTGTCAGTATTCAGATAAGGGGACAGATCCTACAAAAACTCGGTAAGATCAAAGACAGATTTAACTCCTTTGGTAACATACTATTTACTTTGGTAATATTGTGATGTGTTCAGCTGGTGTATTTTGGAGCTCTTCATTTCCAGTTGGCAAGGGTCTTACATATTATAGAGATTTATAATCGGCCTGATTCAAGGATGTAATGACAACTCTGGAGCAGGTAGAACTTGAATCCTAGGTCTTCTACCACTACTACAGTGTCATGTGATCCTTGCATCCCTCCTTCCTTAACCTGTTGTAGATATTTCTAATCAAAACGTCCAGAGATATTATTACATAAGCATCTCTGGAACTTGAATCCAGGTCTTCTAGTCTAGAAGTAGGGACATGCCACTCCACCACCACTCACTTATTTCCTTATAACAAACCTAGCTGCTTATTTCCTTGTAACAAACCTAGTTGTTGTTATTGCTGAAAATGTGCTGCTGGAAAAGCGCAGCAAGTCAGGCAGCATCCAAGGAGCAGGAGAATCGACGTTTCGAGCATGAGCCCTTCTTCAGGAGGGCTCCCTGAAGAAGGGCTCATGCCCGAAACGTCGATTCGCCTGCTCCTTGGATGCTGCCTGACCTGCTGCGCTTTTCCAGCAACACATTTTCAGCTCTGATCTCCAGCATCTGCAGTCCTCACTTTTTCTCCTAGTTGTTATTATTGTCTGAATACCAAATACATCCCTCTGTTTTGTATGCGTTATAACTTCACCCGCTGGAGAGTGTTTATACTCTGACCCTTATTGACAGCAGCCTTGCCAGGGCATCTCAAGTCCATTATCAGTCAAGAGCTGCCCTGATGTTGAGGGCAGCTATTCTCACCGCTTGTCTGGCATTTGGGTCTATTCTCAATGTCTGAATCAAGGCTGTGATGATACCGACACTGTTAGTGGAACTGAATTGAGTATCAGTACAGGCGAATATTGGTGAATAGGTGGTCTGCTAGCATTGTTGAAAACCCTTCCCATTATTTTGCTAATGGTTGAAAAGAGGCTTCAAGGGAGATAACTGACTGGAATAGATTAATCTTTCTAAATAAGCCCTGCCTGTCAATCCGCCACATCATCAGTCAATAACAATGTTGTAGGTACATGGGAACATTGTGACTCAACAATTGGCTGGTCCTAATGCATACATTTTCAATATGATGGCTGGGCTATTGTCAATTCCATCGCCTTCAATTGATTGTCAGTCACCAGTGCACTCAGTTGCTGGAGTGGGAATGGTGCTCTTGACAGGGGGTGAGTTAGCAGACAGAAGACTATGGAATTGCACAACATACCAGTGGCACTGTGACAATCCTTTGCCACAACCCACATCCTAAATGTAGTTTGTCACAGTAGGGCTGGCATTCTTTCCCATTTGGGACACTTAAATGGTCAACTAATGGTCACTTAAGAGCTTCCTTATGCCACCACTGAGTGCACCCATAGTGCAGGAGACCAAAACCCAGTTGACCTATTGACTTGAGGTAAAAACAATGACTGCAGATGCTGGAAACCAGATTCTGGATCAGTGGTGCTGGAAGAGCACAGCAATTCAGGCAGCATCCGAGGACAGGCAAAATCTTTTAAAATACGTTTCGGGCAAAAGCCCTTCATCAGGAATAAAGGCAGAGAGCCTGAAGCGTGGAGATATAAGCTAGAGGAGGGTGGGGGTGGGGAGAGAGTGGCATAGAGTACAATAGGTCAGTGGGGAAGGAGATGAAGGTGATAGGTCAGGGAGGAGAGGGTGGAGTGGATAGGTGGAAAAGGAGCTGGGCAGGTCGGACAAGTCCGGACAGGTCAAGGGGACAGTGCGGAGCTGCAAGTTTGAAACTAGGATGAGGTGGGGGAAGGGGAAGGTTAGGCTGAAGAGAGATTGGGAAGTCTCCTGGTCAAACAACCTCAAAAGCTTCACACAAAGTGTGAACTATCCTCATATCCACCCCCCCACTTCAACTGTTATCCACTGCCCCACTACTTCCTTAATACCCATTGCCAAGCACTGCCAGCCTGGCTTCAGTGAAGCCAGACTCACCTCATTGTCTGGGTTCCATTGCTCAATACCTTCACTGGGCACTATTGCAGTCCCATGCGTGGCCACTGTTCCCAGTGGAGCTTCTGGGAAAAGAGAGCTTCCAGCCTTTTCCTTTTAGAGTGCAGAGGGCCCAACTCCAGCACAGTGGCCATTAAATGACTGCCAACTGGTGAATTGGCTCACTATGTCATTTATGATGGGGGCCCAGGGAGAACAGTGAGAGAGATTATCCATTTTATACCTTTGGCTGAAGTTACTTCAATCATGTCTCTTGCACTCCTGCTGACAATATCTTACCTGAAAAAGGAACATCCCTCAACTCTGTTAACTGGTAGATCACTACCATACTTGACTATGAACAAATATGACTTTAATTTGCTGCTTGTGTGAAGATCTGCACTGTTTTAAAAGTCAAGCCATTTTAATGTCATTACCATAGAGTCAAGAGGGCATATCCTCAGTTGATCTTTTATAATAGTCTAAAACCTAAATGAATAATATTAAGGCCAAGTAGTAAAAAATTGGTATCATCAAAAAGCATGTGGAATTTCACATAGAAACATGAAAGCATTCGTAAATACAAAAAAGTAGAATTATTAACACTTTCATAACCAGAAAAGGAAAATGTATTTGAATGTATACTTTCTGGCCAAGTTGTCTAACTTTGAGGCATGTGATCCCAACACTACGTCCAAGGTGCTGCTGAACTGAAAATAGAATTCTATTTCAGAAAAGGAATCTAGAAATCTGATGCTTTATTTTCTGATTCATTTTTAGGGCTATGGTATGAAGCTGCGGAACTGATCTGGGCTTCCATTGTGGGATTTTATGAGCTTCCTCACCCAGATAAAAAGGCTTGTTTGATTTATATATTCATGTTATAATTTTCTGTGAAGTGTGTTTTCCACTTAATCCTCCTCTTCTCTGAAAACTAGAGTTTGGTTTCACAAGCCCTTCGGCCCAACAAGTCCACACCAACCCTCTGAAGAGTAACCCACCCAGAACCATTCCCTTACCCTGCATTTACCCCTGACTAATGCACCTAACACTATGGGCAATTTATCATAGCCAATTCCCCTAACCTGCACATCTTTGGATTGTGGGAGGAAACCAGAGCACCTGGAGGAAACCTACACAGATATGGGGAGAATGTGCAAACTCCACACAGACAGTTTCCTGAGGCTGGAATCGAACCTGTGACCCTGGCGCTGTGAGGCAGCAATGCTAATCACTGAGCCACCGTGCCGCCCCCTTGAAATATAAAACAAAGGTATCAACTGCATCAGCCATTATTCATGTTCATTGAGTGTTAATGCAACCTTTTGTTTTCAAAAATTCTGCCTACCAATGCAGAAGGAGTTCACTTCCAGACCTATGTTTTCATGGAGTTTTAGAAGTCCAGCAGTGTGTCCAAGATCCAAGAATTCCATCTCCCACCCCACAGTTCTGATTGGTTCCATTTTCCAATAGAAGAATGAAGACAAGAAGCAAATCACAAGGGCAAAAACCAAGTTGGTCATTGCTGAGTTCAAACATGCTATTTACTGTGGAGCCTTGTCCCCCAGTGTGAATGTTAAAAACTTTTAGAGTAAGTGTGAAGGGAAGATAAATTCAATGGAACTATCAAGTTACTCAAATTCCCTGCCCATATGAGTTGAAAAACAAATCTTGTGCTCGCAGTTTCAATTTTTGTTTGTTGACTTTACACTAAGTATTATTGTTATGGTATTGTTACTGTTTGATAGCTTCTACAAACTTCCACAGTTCAGGGAGCTGTAAATTCAGTCTGACAGCTCTGGAGACTATTGAAGGTTTATCCTTCTTTGATTAGATTATTAGATTAGATTACATTACAATGTGGAAACAGGCCTTTCGGCCCAACAAGTCCACACTGACCCGCCAAAGTGCAACCCACCCATACCCTTACATTTACCCCTTACCTAACACTACGGGCAATTTAGCATGGCCCATTCACCTAACCTGCACATTTTTGGACTGTGGGAGGAAACTGGAGCACCCGGAGGAAACCCACACAGACACTGGGAGAATGTGCAAACTCCACACAGTCAGTCGCCTGAGGTGGGAATTAAACCCGTGTCTCAGGCGCTGTGAGGCAGCAGTGCTAACCACTGCTTATGAATACAAATGGTTGTTTTTATATGGAGTTAAGTACTTGAGGTAATTTAAATGCATTGAATGGAATTTTTTAATATAATCAAATTTGTAAATAGATACTTAAAGTTGTATTTCATCTCAATATGGTTTCTGAGGTCAGTCCAAAGTGGGTATTAGTGGGTAATTGATGGGTACTAGTTGACATGTAGGATGTAAAGACAAAGCGATGGGTGTGGGGCTATGGGTTGGCATAAATTGGCTGGTTAGGATCTTTAAGGGGCCATGGGGACAAGGGTAGAGTGGGTGGGGTGTTTCATTATTTGACACTAATGTGACATAAGAGCTATGTGGTCATGGAAATAATAGCACATTGGTTAAAAGGAGTTTCTAGAAAGGATATTTGCTGAAAGGATTTGAACAGTTAGTGGCGAAATTAAAAAGCATACTCTCCAAAGTAATAATGTCTGGATTATCACCTGAGCTAAAGGCAAACTGGTATAGGATCAATAAAATGTGTTAAATATGTTGCTGAAAGAGTGGTGTGGGCGGAATGGCATTCAATTCTTTGGGCACAGGTGCCAGTACTGGGGTGGAACGAAATTGCTTTGGCGGAATGGGCTTCACTTGAACCATGCTGGGACCAGCAACATAGCAATCCAAAAAACTGGTGCTGGAAAGGGAGCTTTTAACTAATTAAAGGGTTTGAACAGAACAGGTAGGGTCAAAGTGCACAAACTTAGAAAAGTATCAGTAAAAAGGGTTGAAGGGGACTGAACTTGTGAGACTTTGCTTTAATGCACATAGTATTCAAAATAAAATATGTAGATTAACAGCACAAATGCAGATATGATATGAGACATGGCAGCAAGGAGATCAAAGCTGGGAACTAAATATTTAGCGATATGTGACAGCTTGAAAGGACAGGCAGGAAGGAATGGTGGTATTATTAGTATGGTTTGGCATAAGTACAATAGCAGTGATCTTGGAACAGACAAATGTAGCACCCTTATCAGTGGAGGTAAAAATAAAAATGTTAAGTAAACACTGGTGGGAGTAATCTATAGGTCCCCTAGCAGGAGCTAAATGGTAGGGTAAAGAATAAATCAGGGGTTAATAGGGAAGGTAAGAGGAAGTACATTAATGACGGTAATCTTAACATAGATTTGGATAATCAGATTGGCAGACAGGGTCACAAGGAGGAATTCATAGTCTAGGAAATTATCCTGAATACATTATGTTGTCGATCCAACTAGGGATCAGGCTATTTTTAGATCTGGTGACATGTAATGAGGCAGATTTATTAAACAATGCTGGATAAAAGATGCCCAAGGAAACAGTGATCATAATTTAGTAGAATAAACAATTGTGCTAAACCTAAGCGTAATGACAAAGGAATGAGGGCAGAGTTAGTTAAAGAGGACTTATAAAGAAGTTTAGCAGCAGACAACTCAGAAACAGTTGTAGACATTCAAGACAATAGTTCATAGCTCACAGCAAGGATATATTTCAGTGAGAAAGAAGGATTATAGGGATGATAAACCAAAGAAGTGAAGGATAGTATCAAACTGAGAGAAAAAATATACAATGTGGAAATGATTAATGGTGGGCCAGAGGATTGGGTATGTTTTTAAAAAAAAGAATTTGATGAAAAGAGGGAGAAGATAAATTTTCAGGCTAAACTTGTAAGTAATATCAAAACAGGCAACAAGATGTATGGAGAGAGAGGAGCCAAAGTTACATTAGCCCTTTAGCAAATGAAACAGGGGAAGGAGTAGAATCAGCATGGCTTCATGAAGGGGATATCATTCCTAAAGCATTCACTAGAACAGACATGATAAAAGGGTAGCATTAAATAAGACATATTTAAGTTTTCAGAAGGTATTTGAAAAGATAACACATCTAAGGCCATTTCATAGGGTAAGAGCCCCATGGTGTTGGAGATGATATATAAACATGAATAGAGGATCGGTGAACTCACAGAAGACAAAGTGGGCATTTTCAGGATGGCAAATTGTAGCTAGTGGAGTGCCATGGGGATTGATGTTGGGCCACAATTACTTTATAAAAAATAAATTCATGACCTGTACAAAGAAAGTTAAAGTGCCAAAGTTGCAAATGACACAAATATAGATGGTAAGGCAAATGGTGTAGAAGACAGAGTCTGCTAAGGGATATAGACAGGTTAAGAGAGGGGGTAAAAAACTTAACAGATGGAAAATAATGTGGGAAATGTGAAGTTATCCATTTTGTCATCAGTGTGTGAACTCAAAAGATATTGGCACAGGAAAAGGACAACATGGGTATATCAGCAACATGTGAGGTGCCAAAGAACTGGATGAATACTAGTACTGTTGCAATATTAAAAAGGAGGAAGGGATAGGCCAGGAAATTATAGGCCTATCAACCCAATCTGTGGTGGGGAGGTTATCAGAAAGAATTCTGATAGACAGAGTATATCTGCACTTGCAGGGACATGGATTAATGACAATCAACCTGGATTTGTTGAGAGAAAGTCATATGTGACAAATTTGATTGAACCTTTTGAGGTAACCAGGAGTGCTGACGAGGGTCACACATGTGAACGTTATCTACATAACTTTAACAAATGCTTTTGAGGTCTCTCATGGCAATCTGGTCAAGAAAATAAGAGTCCATAGGATGCAAAGCAAAGTGGCACGTTGGACCAATATTGACAGAGGGGTAGGAAGCAGCCAATGATGGTAGAGGGATATTTCTGTGACTGGAAGTCTGTTTCCAATGGAATTCTGCAAGGGCTTATTGCTGGGGCCCATGCTGTTTGTGATGGAAATTAATGATTTGGACATAAATGTGCAGCAGGGGGTTTTCAAAAAGCTCAGAGATGACATGAAAATTGGTAGGTTGGTAAGTAGTGAGGAGGAAATCAGTGGACTGGTCAGAGAGGTGGTAGATGAAATTCAACCTGGGAAAGTGTGGAGTAATGTACTTGGAGAGAGCTAACAAGGCTTACATTTCCATGGTCCTACCATTTAAATGTACTGAAGATCATAGGCACTTAGGTGTGTGTATCCACAAATCCCTGAAGCAGGAAAGGCAGGTAAATAAAATAGTCAAAGTTATATGGAATACTTGCCCTTTATTATTTGAGGCATAGAACACAAGGGCAAGGAGGTTATGTTGGAACTGTATAAACTCTGGTTAGGCCACAAATGGAGTTATGTGTGAAGTTCTGATCACTACATCATAGGAAGAATGCAATTGCAATAGAGGATAAAGTGAATGTTTACCAGGGTGACGCCTGGGCTGGAAGGTTTGAGCTATGAGGAATGATTGGATAGGCCAGGGTTTGATTCCGGGGAGCAACACAAACTAGTTTTTGTAAATTATATGTAAACTTTTAAGCGTTTTGTGTGCATTCTGGTTCATGAAGGTTGAGAGAGGCCTGATTTAACATTATGAAAGGCCTCGATAGTGGATATGTACTTTTTCCATTACTCATGGAGTCAATAACCAAAGGACATTTAGGTAAGAGATAGAAGGCTAAGAAGGAGGTTGAGGAGAATCGGTTGAGTCAGAACCAGCAGTAGTTAGATATTTATTTGCATTGTCATAGCCTCCAGGGCTATGGGCCAAGAGCTGAAAAATGGGATGAATGTAGTCAGACCTTTGTTGTTCTGCATAGATATGATGGACTGAATGGCCTCAATAGAACTATTTAATAAGATACATGCCTCAACTTGTGGGTGAGTGCACTTTACGCCTCACAGGTTCTCCCTCCGCTGTTTGGTGCATAAGATCTCTCCTCCATCCTTAATTAATTTAAGGCAGTCAGTATGTTACCACTACCCCATGTAAATTTAAGTTGTGCAGAGATATAGATATTGATGTGAGCTCAAAATGATAAAGGATATGGATGGGCATACAAGTAGTAAATGAACAGTAATTTGTACTATTGGAATTTAAAACAATTTATGTTAAACCATTTGTGATTCTAGGGAATTTCCACTTCACTGGGCATTCTAGCGGACCTGCTCATTTCAATGAGTGATGATGATTACAGTCGATTTAAGGACAACCCACAGGTGGACCTGGTAAAATATCTTTGACTGTTTCTGTTTCTAACAGCAAGTGTTCATGCAGTAAGAAGAGAAATCAATGGCCTAACCCTAACCCTATCGCACATTTAAAAATCAAAATGACATGGTTCAGGATTTGTGTGTTAAACTGAGAAAAACACTGGACTCTGGCATTGATGGATACGAGGGTCTACAACATGTCCCTTTTATCAGAATTCTCTTCTGTCAGGGAGGTGACCTTATAATTGGTCAGCCTATTAAAGGGAGTGAGACAGTTTCCAATGTCACAGGTCCATCCAGAGGGCATGCAATAATGGCAGGTTAACAGCCCCACCAGGAAAAGCAGATCGATGAAAACAGGGGAGGAGACACATCGGTATAGGACTGCCTTTCTGACTTCAAAGCACTCTGGAGAAGAATGGGAACCCATTTGGCTGCTGCATGTCGAAGTAGTCAGCCAGTTTATCAATCAGGGCCCCACTCAAGAAGCATTTTGTGCCCATGATAGTTTAGTACTGAAATTAGAGCAGCCCCATGCCATGATCAGGAGGAGAGGCAATGGCCAAGTGACATTATCACTCGACTATTAATCCAGAGACCCTAGTCATGATTTGGGGATCTGGGATCGAATCCCGCCAAGGCAGATGGTGGAATTTGGAATTCCATTTAGAGTCTAATGATGACCATTATAAAGTGTCAGGAAAAACTCCTCTGGTTCATTAGTGTCCTGGCCTGGCCCACATGTGACTCCAGACCCATAAAGGAGTTGACTCTTAACTGCTTTTTGAGCAATTAGAGATGGCAATAACTGCTGGCTTAGCCAGCACTGCCCACATTACATGAGCAAATTAAACATGCTATCTTTATAAGAACTGTATACCTTAATCAATTGTATCCATGAAAATACACTGCAAGATTTACGGAAAGACTTTACTTTTGTATCAGTGCATCCATAGATGAACAGATATTGAACTCTGGTCTGGAATAGTATGCACAGCAACTTCTGTGACATTAGCATTGGAGTTCTTGATGGCTTATGTACACTTACAGTCAAACTTACTGATTCAAATTTCAGGGATGCTGTCACAGCAGGTTTCAATGTGCTGGTATATCAGATAAAGGCAACCATTAGGCAGTATTTACAGACTTCAGAACTGTCCAAACATGAGAGGGCGTTGTGAAGGAATGCAGGACAGCATGAATGCATCTAGCATAACCACAGATCTGTCCCTCAGGCTGGCCCCAATCTGACCCATCAGCAAATATCAGACAGGTAATTAGCACTAAGTCTCAAGTACCAATTATGGCTGATTGACTGCACTGTCCTTTGTGTTCATATTAGCTGCATTGCAATCATTCTATGCTGTTCCGTTGTTCATCATTAATTCAGGGACCCAGCAGAAGATGGTCACAAACTGCATCAGATATATTATAGAAAACAGTTGGGCAGATTTACTTTTGCAGATGCACTTGTTGGAAAGCATCTTAAATTTGGGCCAGGTTTGCCTCTCATTCTCACTGCTATTAATTCCTCCCTTTCACTATTACTCTTCTAATGTGTCATTATCGGGACTTTGTTTGACCTTCTTTGTCCTTTGTCTCTGAGTCAAAAGGAACTGTCCTCACCAACAGGGCAGGGAAGCACCTTTATCACACTGACTGCAGCAATTGAAGTAGGCAGCTCGTCATCACTTTCCCAAGAGTAATGCAAGAAGGTCAATACATTCCTCGTTAGAAATACTGTATACCAAGAAGGAATAATAAATAATTATAAAAATTAACGTGAATGCTGAGTTGAAGCATGTTCACAAATTATTTATGAAACCCTGATCCTGTTCTCTCAATCATCAGGACGTCTGAATCAGCAGGTTCAAATTGGCAGTAAAAGCTTTGTTAACCATTCTAACTGATATACGATCTTCTTGTATCAGTGCTCTGCTTCTGACTATCACTGACACACGGCCTACAAGATCCATTGGCTGTATTCTAGTCCCCTGGAAGTTACCTGTTCACTCGGCTTTCCTTCTATATCAAATACATCTCAAATGTAAAGATATTTGGCATTTTGGGGGAAATGGGAATTGCTCTGCATGGGTTTTATGTTTTGTCACGTACCATATGAAGACTGAGATTGAAATACCTTTTCGTTCATGAAGGGCACAAAATTATGCATGGCGTGTCAGTGTTTCAGTCACTAGCCTTACTGATAATTAAACAAGTCTTTTTACATTTCTTCAATAATACAAAATGTGCAAAATTTTCCAATATATTTAACAATTAAACTAATACCACAACTTTCTTTTTGGTTCTCAGGTTCTGCTTGAAGAGTACACTGACCGACTGTTGTCAGCTGCTGAAGCAGGGAAACTGGCTGCAGTGCTCAGTCAGTATAGCCCACTCTTTGTGCTGACAAATTTGGTGAGTATGGGATCTCTAGCAGGTGGACAATGCATTTAGTTTTAAGTCAACTGAAATTACTTCCACATGATAAACCTCAACCAGAAATGGACTCTTAAAAAGCAAATACAGATCAGGCTAGAGATGAAGAGTTACTACAACATTCAATGTGATTTAGTGCTTGAAAACTGTTGCTGAATTATTTCAGTAATGCAAACTAGAAAAGCTCTCATTAATCAGAACCTTTTTATGTCCTGTTTCTTCTGCTAGTCTGTAGTTTCTGTACAGCTAATCTGTTTTTTAATGATGTTTTTGTAAACCAGGGATAAAATTTGTTGAAGTTCACTTTACTTGGCTTGGAAGGTTTTTGATTGAGTGCTAACAGCCTGTGTCTAAATGTGATGTTAGATATCAATGACATTCAGGGTCTTAAAACGTGTGTGTTGGTGTCACTCGTTTAGTTTTCTGTTTTTTAGTGACATTTTTGATAACAAATTACAAATAATATGAGGGAAAAAAAGCACCTGGTCAGTCTCAAATCCAGAAGCTTTGGCAAAGGAAATCGTGGAACTGATCTATTTCTAACTTTGGCCACATTGTTGGCTCAGGCAATGTTGTACTTGTCTGAGTAAGACTGAGTTTTTCTTTGTGTGCAATAACAGCCAGAATGAGCTAATTGGAGCAGAAATGAAGGGTTCCTGACTCAAAAGCATTTGGAAAGCTTTGAATAAATATTTCTGCAGGTGGAAAACAGGTTTATAACACTACTTTCACCATTCTGCCCACAGACACCTGCACCACTTCTGATAGGGTCAGATCACGGTCAGATGATCAGATCCCACCATACATAAGCCAGTGATATTGGAATAATGTGGAACAAGTGCCTCAATTATTGCCAAAGCAATTTGAAATAGAAATAGTTTTAACTGTCACTCTTTATTTTCTCTTTCCCAGAATATTTATGGAACCTGTCTCCTCTCCTATAGTTTTAAAAAGGAATTGTCAGAGGATGAAAGACAGTTCTACCTTTCTCAAGCAAAGGAGGCTTTTGAAATTGGTCTCCTCACGAGTAGAGGTGGTGAAGTGATAACAAGTAAGCAGGAACTGCATGGGTTTGTTAAAGCAGCTTTCTCTCTTACAACAGTATGCAGGTGGCTCACAGATCAGAGTGAAAATCTTACAGAGGCAAGGCAATTATGTAAAGAAGCGATGAAAAAATTATACCTGTACTGCACTCAAACCCAGGAAGCTTTGGCACAGGAAATCATGGAACTGATAGGCCAAGTCAAAGTTCATCTGCAAATAAAGGATCTCTGCAATTCGGATGTTAAGTCTTATGTCCCTAACCACTACAAGCATTATTGGGATAAGCCTATAGTGAAGGGAAAGATGACCTTTGAGAAAGTCCTTCAAAAACATACACAGTATCACGCAACTATATGCAAAGTATTTGAAAGAACTTGCAGACGACAACAAAATAACAAAGAGTCATCAGCACATAGTTGTATAACTGCTTTCAAGACAGAAACAAAAGAATTTGATACAGCTGATGCCAAAATAAGCACACTTCACTCTGTTAACCATGATCTTCTTCAGAACCCTCTACGGAAACAGGTAATAACAAGGAAAGACAACACAACAGTACAAAGCCAGAGAACTGAGAAGGAACATGTTGATTGTCTGAAAAACATTGGCACTCCTAATAATTGTTTTATTGGTGAGGCATCATATGTTTTGATAGATGCTGAGACAGAATTGGATGATATAACATCAGAGGGAAAGGGTCACACAAACAAAGGGTGCACAGAATGTTTGAATGACAGCCATGGTTCCAGCCCTTCCTTGAACTCTTGCTTCAAAGCTTCTGAATCAGGATCTTCTAATAGTTGGAAGGAAGTGACCAGCAGCAAAGACTGTGGGCTACCTCAGGTTGGAAGGAAACCATTTCTGTTCAGTGTGGACACAGAGTGCTCAACAATATTAACTGATGAAATTGATAGCAAAGACAGTAAATTGAATAATAGTGCTTTGCAGTCCATCATTCCACCAGTGCAACAGCTGTCTCTACAATTTGCACCAGACAACAATCCTTCAATCACTTCAAACATTAATGATACTCCAAGCAATGGGAGGCAGAAAAATCCTTCATCTTCATCCTTAGGAGACCATAAGTCATGCGATGTTAATCCAGATGAAGAGACTGCTGATGACATTCAAGAAGATAACAAGAAAGGTAGTTGCAGTAAGACCACAAGATCTGATCAAAGCCCCTCCTCTCTCTCTCATCCAAATTATAGGACCATATATCAGACTTCTAGACCTGATGATGCAGATTCAAAAGGCAATGGAAAAATTACCTCCTCAATTTTAGAAAAGAGTGGCTCATTTGAGATTGTTGACTCTGATGCAGAAACTGTAGATGACCTGGACAATGACAAAGTGCTTCCAATCCCAAACAAATATGACAATGCAAAATCCTCTTGTCTTCAGCCAGCTTCAAATACAATTAACCCTGCCTCAGTTGGCAGTAATAATTTGAGCAACTTTACAAAGAAAAGCCTGTCTTCTTCACAGGAAAGTGGGTCCTTCGTAATGGTGGAAATTGACCCAACCGCAGAAACTGTTGATGGTTCAGAAGACAACAATAGTCCTCCAAGTACTGGAGGAGTCTCTGAGGTTGAACCCACACATCTGGATGAAAGCAAGAAACAAGAAGCATGTATTCATGATGCAAAGCAAGTGAAGAATGGTTCTACTCAATGTTCACTACCCAAGAAGGAACGTGACAAAGGGTCTGAGAAAGTATCACTCAAAGAAGGTGAAAGTGAAGATGACAGACTGAGTAACCAGTTTCTAAAAAGCAGCCTCAACTCCAGCACCTCTTTTAAATCATGGTACAAATCACCTTTCTTTTCAAGCAATTGCTCAGACTTTGGCTATCTGAGTCCATCAGTGAGTTCAAGCAGCAATTCCTTTGTGTTTCTTTCAAGAAAGAAACAAGCCTTTGAGAAGCGTGTTATAACTGATGAGGATTATAAAATGCTGTTTGCTGGTGTTACCCATGAGTGGCTTACAGAGAGAATTGCGGGCACTGGAGTATTTTATCCTCAGAAACTAAAAGACACTTGCAGTAAGTTTTATTTTATTCATTCTAGATATATTTTAATAGCATTATTAGACAAATTTAGAGTAGTTTTTCACATAATTAATTCTACATATCCTATGGGTATTAAAAACATTTCAGTACCCGGTACGGAGGAGGGAGGAGAGGTCTGAAGACCTCCTCATGGCTCTGCTCCTGGGCCTGGCCAAACTGGCCATAAACAGGTCCAGGCAGCGGGCCATGGAGGGGGTCGTTGGGGTCGTTAGGGTCGACTGCCTGCCCCTCTTCCGTGGTTACGTTAGAGCCCGGGTGTCTTTGGAGAAGGAGCACGCGGTGTCCACCAACACCCTGGAGTTGTTCAGGGAGAGGTGGGCGCCGTGGGGAATGGAATGCATTATTTCCCCCTCCAACTCTATTTTGATTTAATCCCTGCCCTCCCCTTCATTGTTTGATCACACAGCATTGCCCTTTGATGTGAAGGGCACTGCTTGTCACTGGCCACTCGGGTGTTTTCCTATCTTCCTGGTGGTGGAAATTGAATAAAGATTCATGCACCTTGTGTCTCTCACTGTCCCTCACACCTGCACACATACAACATGGGGTGAAAAAAAAACATTTCAATAGTAGTACAGAAGACTTGTGTTCCAGAAGTAATTGTGATCCTGTGTTAAACTGTTGTATTACAAATGCAACACTAGCATTAAAACATCGCTCATACCTGGTCCAAACATAAAGTGTTGTTGTTGTCGTCGTCGTTCTTCTTCTTCGCCGAGCTGCGAATTTGTGTTGCAGACGGATGTCTAGGTGGCATCCTCAGTGCTTGGAATCCTCCTGTGAAGCGCTTCTGTGTTGTTTCCCAAGCACTGAGGATGTCACCTAGACAGGGGACAAAACGTCTGCAGCACAAATTCCCAGCTCGGCGAACACAACCACAACAGCGAGCACCCGAGCTACAAATCTTCTCACAAACCTTGATAAAGCTACAATGATTGAATATGGCACCAAGTGGCCTAGCCAAATTGGTTAATGAGAATTGGGGAAAATTCTTCACTGAATTTGTATCAAACATAAAGGAAGATGGTTGTCACTGTTGGAATCCAATAATCTTAGCTCCAGGATATGAGTGCGGGATTTTCTTAGGGCATTGTCTTTGGCAATGCCACCTTCAAATGCTTCATCAATGACCTTGCCATGACATAATGTCAGAAGCGGAGGGGTTCCCTGAATGATTGTACCATTCACAACTCCTTTGTAGAAATGTGTTTATTTGTAGCAAGTTGTGGGCAAAATTCAGGATTGGTCAGGCAGTGACCTTATTCAACAAGAGTGAATCTAAGCATCTCTCTTTGACGTTAAGTGGCAGGATAATTATTGAATCCTCAAGTGCCAGTAATCTGGAGGTTACAATCTTCTAGAAACTTAACTGGACCTGGAATATACACACTGTCTGCAAGAGCAGGCCAGAGGATGGAACTCTCCCAAAGCCTGTAAACTATCTGCTAGACGCAAGTCAGGTGTGATGGAAAACTCTCCACCTGCCAGGATGCTGCAGCAACATTCAAGGAGTTCAGTGCCATCCAGAACAAAGCAGCCCACTTGACTGGCAACCCATCCATCACCTTCAATATTCATTCCCTCCACAACTGTTAACAGTGGCAGCAGCATGTTCCCACAAATAAAAATAATGGGATAGCCAAAGTTAGAGCTCCTTAACTGTTAAGGAGCATACAGAGCAAGAAACTCGATGGAACTAATTGAAACAAACAGAATAGATTAGATTACTTACAGTGTGGAAACAGGCCCTTCAGCCCAACAAGTCCACACCGACCCGCCAAAGCACAACCCACCCAGACCCATTCCCCTACATTTACCCCTGCACCTAACACTATGGGCAATTTAGCATAGCCAATTCACCTAACCTGCACATTTTTGGACTGTGGGAGGAAACCCACGCAGACACGGGGAGAATGTGCAAACTCCACACAGTGAGTCGCCTGAGGCGGGAATTGAAACCAGGTCTCTGGCACTGTGGGGCAGTAGTGCTAACCACTGTGCCACCATGCTGCCCACCATGCTGAATACTGAATGGCTTGGACAGAGTGAATGTAGGGAAGATGTTTCCATTGGTAGGAGAGACTAGGACAGAAGGGCACAGCCTTAGACTAAAGGGAAGACCTTTCAGAACGATGTAAGGAGAAGCGTCTTCAGCCAGAGAGTGATAAATCTGTGGAATTCATTACCACAGAAGACTGTGGAGGCCAGGTCACTGAGTGTATTTCAGACTCAGATGGACAGACGGACGGACCAAGAGTTACGGGGAGAAGGCGGGAGAATGAGGACGAGGAAAGTATCAGCCATGATTGCATGGTGGAGCAGACTTGATGGGCTGAATGACCTAACTTCTCTCCTATGTATTATGGTCCTAAAGGATAGTAAAAGAAGCCTTATGTTAGACACTGAGAATTCAACAGTGCAGGAATTCAAGACGAGCACAAAGTGCAGGCGTGAAGTCAAAAAGGAGATTAGTAACATAAAGAAATGACATGAAAGAATATTGTCTCGCAAAGTCAAGGAGCGGCCAAGCATATTTTATCATTCTATTAAGAGGAAGACAATAACTATGAAAAGAGGACAGTCCATGAAACACAATTGCCCCTGTGGTAGGAAGCAAAGGGGTATTGGTTGTTGGGTGTTTTTGTGACAAGGGGTTTCCAGTAGTGTTTCACAAGGCTCAGAATGAGTTTTTCCTGTTCCATTTGTATTCAAATCTTTGATTTTATATATGTAAGGGGCATGATCAAAAGATTTGTAGACAACACAATAATTGGCCGCATGGTTGATACTGAGGAGGATATCTGTAGACTGAAGGAAGATATCAGTGGGCAGAAAATGGGCAAATGGAATTCAATCCAACTAAGTATGAGGTGGTTCATTTGGGCAAATCAAATAAAGCAATTGTTGACCGTCAGTAACTGGAGGACAATGAGGCATGTAGTTTGTGTTACCATCACAATATGTCCACAGCAGATGCCATCTCCCTGGCCCTACACTCATCCCTAAAGCATCTGGATAACAAGGACACCCATGTCAGACTCCTACTTGTTGACACAGAAACAGAAATGGCTGGAAAAGCTCAATAGGTGTGACAGCATCTGTGGGGAGAAATCAGAGTTAACATTTCTGGTCCGGTGACCCTTCCTCTGTTCTTCTACAGATGCTGCCAGACCTGCTGAGCTTTACCAGCAATTTCTGTTTTGATTTCTGATTTCCAGCATCCGCAGTTCTTTCAGTTCCTATTTATTGATATCAGCTTCCCCCTTCAACACCATAATTCCAATAAAAGTCATCTCTAAACTCCAAGACAAACTGCTGACCCCTTCTGCAACCGGATCCTTGACTTACTGACCCACAGACCGCGATCAGTGAGGATAACACTTCCCCCACATTAATCCTCAATACTAGTGCCCTGCAAGGCTGCAAACTCAGCCTATACTATACTCCTTATACACTCACAACTGTGTGGCCAAATTCTGCTGTAACTCCATTTACAAATTTGTTGATGACACCACTGTAGAGGGTCAGATTTCAAACACAGTATAGGAAAGAGACAGTCTAGTGCCATGGTGTAAAGACAACAATCTCTCTCTCTCACGGTCAACAAAATAAAGGAGCTGGGCATCAACTTCAGAAAGCAGAGTGGAGGACACACCCCTGTCTCTGTCAATGGTGCTGAGGTGGAGATGGTCAAGAGCCTCAAGTTCCTAGGAGTAAACCTCACCAACAATCTATTCTGGTCTATCCACATTGATGCTGCAGACAAGAAAGCACACCAAAAACCTCTACTTCCTCAGAAGGCTAAGGAAATTCAGCATGTCCACAATGACTTTTATCAATTTTTATAGATGCACCATAGAAAGCATCCAATTCAGATGCATCACAATTTGATATGGCAACTGGTCTGCCCAAGAATGCAACAAATTAGAGTTGTGAACACATCCCAGTCCATTGCAAAAACAATTCCTTCCATTGACTCCATCGACACTTCCCGCTGCCTCAGGAAAGCAGTCAACATAGTCAAAGACCACTCCCACCTCAGTTATACTTTCTTCCACCCTCTTCCATCAGACAGAAGATACAAAAGTTTGAAAACACATACTAGCTGCTTCTCTGCTGTTAGCAGACTTATGAATGGACCATTCATGTACTAGATTGATCTTTCTCTGCATCTTCTTTGTAGCTGTAACACTATATTCTCATTCTGTCCTATTACCCTGATGTACTGAGAAAAGTTATGATTTATCTGGCTTGCACGCAAAATCATACTTTCACTTTATCTCATTTCAAGTGGCAATAATAAATCAAATCAAATCAAATCAAGTAAGGGACTATGGAGTGCATGTTCTCAGATTCCCTGAAGTTAACAGGACCCGATTCACTGAAGTTAACAGGATAAGTTGATAAAGTGGTTAAAAAATGTAGAATTCCTTTCCTTTAATAGCCAAGACATAGAATATAACAGTAGGGAGATAATGCTGGCTTCCCTAGCATTAAAACACTATTTAAGCCATAGCCTGAGTACACCATGGAGTTCTGTTACCTCATTATAGAAAACATGAATTGCACTAGAGATTTCTGTGAATGTTGTCAAGACAGGAGAAATGCAGCTCTGAAGAATGACTGGATATGGTAACGTTGTTCTCATTGGAACATAGGAGACTGAGAAGGGATTTGATGAAGTTCTGAGGGGCCTGGATAAAGTGGATGGACAAGACCTATTTTCTTTAGATGAAGGATCAGTGACAAAGAACCAACAATTCTGTGCTTTGTTGAAGGATGAGATGGGAATCGACAAAATCCTTTTTCACTAAGAGGATGGTAACTGTCTAGAACTGACTAACAGAAAGAGGAGCGGAAGCAGAAACTCTTAACTCATTTAAAAGGTGCCCAGAAATGCACCTGATGTCCCATATCTTCAGGGTTCTGATAACTTCCAGGGACACGGATAACCTCCATGGATGCGGGTAGTCTACAAGGGTCTGATAACCTCCGTGGATATGGATAATCTCCAGCGATGCTGGAAAATAGAATTAGGCTGGTCAGCCCATATTGTTTGGTTTTAGGAGCTGATACGAAGAGCTGTATGGACTCCTCTGGTGCTATAAATTTCTCCATATTTTCAAAAAATCCGAAATATCTGAAGTGGGGGAAACTATAGGGATGTGGAGAGAAGCTGGCAGAATTGGCAATGTTTGATTTGCTCCTTAGGGAGGACAGCATGGACACAATGGGTCAAATGGCCTTCTGTGTTCTAACAATTGTCTGATTGTATGTACAAAATATGCTGCAGCAACTTGCCGAGTCTGCTTCAACAGCACTTTTCAAATACACAGCCTCGACCACCTTGAAGGACAACAGGCATGTGAAAGTGAGAAACCCTCAAAGTCTCCCATTTATTTTTTATTTGGTGCCATTCTCCTACTTGCTTCACAAATCCCTGCAAACATTTCCTTTTGTGATTAGTCTCATTCCATTTTCAATGCTTCAATTTAAGCTAGTTCATTCTAGCTCTTAACCTCTTACTCTGTGTTTAAAACAAAATCTTGTGTCATTTTTACTACTTTTACTTTAAATTTGTGCCCTCTCATTCTCCAGCCTTCAACAGTGGGAGCAATTTTTCTCTATCTACTCTGCCCATTCAGCTTTCTCTTCTCCTAAATTCTCCAATTCCTAAATTTCCTGAAACCATCCCCGTGAATCTTTCCTGCACTGCTTCTAGTGCCTTCACATCTTTCTAAAAGTGCAGTTCCAGAACTGGACACAATAATCCAGCTAAGGCTGAACCAGTATTATATGCAAGTTCAATATAACTTCCTTGCTTCTGTGTTGTATGTCTGTATCACTAAAGCCTAGGATTAGATTACTTACAGTGTGGAAACAGGCCCTTCGGCCCACACCGACCCTCCGAAGAGCAACCCACCCAGACCCATTCCCCTACATTTACCCCTTCACCTAACACTACAGGCAATTTAGCATGGCCAATTCACCTAACCTGCACATTTTTGGACTTTGGGAGGAAACCCACGCAGACACTGGGAGAATGTGCAAACTCCACACAGACACCCGGGTCTTTGGCGCTGTGACACAGCAGTGCTAACCACTGTGCCACCGTGCCACCCAATGGGAGACTATATGTTTTATTAACTATTCACCTTCCTTCCTTGCACCTTCAATGATTTATATACAAATACACCCAAGTCCCTCTGCTCCTACCTTTAGAGTTATTGTCTTTGTTTTATTATGTCACATTGTGTTTTCCCTACCAAAATGAATCGCTCCAGCAGTCATCTTTCCATCCATTCTGCCAACTTCTTTTGGGTCGTTTTGAAGTTCAACACCATCTTCCTTCATAGTTCACATTGATTCCAAGTTTCTTGAAATTATGCCCAGTACATCTAAACCGTTGATTTATTATGAAAAACATGAAAATGGAATGAGACTGTAATCACAAAAGGAATCATTTGCAGGGATTTATGAAGAAAGTAGGAGAATTCCAACACTGATCACTAGGGAACCTCAATACTCGCTTTCATCCAGCTCCAAAAAGTTCCAAGAACCATTACTTTCTGTTTCTCGTTATTCAGCCAATTCATTTTTTACTGTCCTGACAGACTCACAGAATTGTTACAGCACAGAAGGAGGCTATTCAGCCCATTGTGCCTGCACAGGCTCTCTGAATGAGCAATTCATGTAGAAATGGTGGCACTATTTTGCTTTTGCCTGAGATCGCGCATGCGTTATTGGCTGAACATCCCATGCTAAAGAGCACCACCTCAAATAGTGCAGCGCTTCTTCAGTATGACATTGAGTGACAGACTGGTTTACTTAAGTTTTTCGAGTATGTTTTAAACCAGTAAAGCTCTGTTTCAGCAAAGAACAGTATTAGCCAATTGGAACCATGTCACAGTCCCTTCATTGTCACCTGAAGCTCCCTTCCATACAGTAGTGTGGGTGTACTTAAATCAGATGAGTTGCAGTGATTCAAAATGTGGTTCACAACCAGTAGCCAAGGGCAATTAAACAAGGACAACAAATCATCAGCAATGATCACTTTTGTAAAGTGATGTTTAAAATTGTATGATTTCTGACTATGAAGCAAGAACATTTGAAGTTATTTTGAGAAACGACATAGAACATTACAGCGCAGTGCAGGCCCTTCGGCCCTTGATGTTGCGCCACCCTGTCATACTAATCTGAAGCCCATCCCACCTACACTATTCCACGTACGTCCATATGCCTGTCCAATGACAACTTAAATGCGCTTAAACTTGGCGAATCTACTACCATTGCAGGCAAAGTATTCCATACCCTTACCCTTAAGACTAGAGCATCATAATTCAATGTGCTATGCTGCAGTTTACGTTCTTTGATTGTTGAGCAAAGCTTTGATTGTAAATGTTGATTTCATAACTTTTGGCGTTTTCTTCTTCTCCATGGAGCAAATTTTAAATTTTCATCCATCTTATTTCCACATGTGCCATTTTATCAACAAAATTCAAACATTCTAAATGTTTCTCATGATACAGTAGGAAAGGTCAAAGAAGGGCAGGCTCCAAATTAAAGCCACACAAACCTGACATGTCACATGGAAATTCACAAAGTCCGTGATGTATTTTGGGCGTACACTGTACAGATGACAGAAAATTTCAGCGGGTATCAGTTATGCCAATTCTCTCTACTGTGTTCATAGTGGCGAACACAAATTACATTCAAAATATAGAAAGTTACCAAGTGGCTAATATGTGAGAAACTAATTAAGATCAGCAGAGATAAAAGAATTGAAATCTAATAAATCACCAGGAGTCTTGGTACTTTAGGCCTGGGTGCTTTGAAAGCACAACTACCCCATTGTTACAATGGCAAACTGGGATTGCTGACTTTCAAACCCATATTAATTTTCTTCAGTGATCCATTCTGTGGGAATGAAAAATGAGGTTTCAATGTTTTGTTTTCAGCTGCACTGCTATTCAAATATAGCAAGAAAACCAACACCTGGACAGCCCAAGAAACTCTAGTATATATTGGAAAACCATTAATAGTGGATAAAGTAGGTGCCCAGAGAATTGCTTTGGAGATGCGCTTTTTACACCAAGAAGAAATATTGGGCAGGTATTTCAATTTCCAATTGGTCTCGTGATCAAAGTGTCAACAGCTTTCTTCAGCTGCCTGTTTCTCTTTCTATTATTCCTTCCTAAATTATTGGTGGTGTTAAAGGCTGTCATTCCTGCCCCAATCTACTTGTCCTTGTGAAGATGGCAGTGAGTCTTCATCTAAGTCCATGATTTGCAAAAACTCTTACCATTTTGTTAAGTAGGATGTTCTGGGATTTTGGTGGTCACAGTGCGGTATCGATTAAAAATCCATTGTGAGGGCCTTTCCTCAGGTAATTACTTCTTCATTTATCATTTGCAATAACTGCAGCTCCCTTGAAAGCTTTATTGGTGATATTCACATACTAATAGTCCTTGGTTAATTTTGTTTGCTGAGTTCAATGAATGGACCAGCAGAAGTTACAGATTACAATCTGTAGTTGCAGTTACTGCAGTAAGTGGATTCCAAATGAGGTTAGAAAGCTGAGCTGTGGAAAATTGTCTTAGCTCCTAGCATTTTGATCTTGGTAGAGACCAGTGACTGTTTTGCACAAAAGTAGATAATGTTTTTTAAAAACCCAGTTCTTTACTGAAAGAATGAAGCCAAAAGATTCTACACTTAAAAAGGAAAAGAAATTCACTGTTCAGGTGTCAACACTACATATCATATTGAGTTATTTGAAGAAGTAACAAAGAGGATTGATGAGGACAGAGCAGTGGACGTGATCGATATGAACTTCAGTAAGGATTTCGACAAGGTTCCTCATGTTAGTCTGGTTAGCAAGGTTAAATCGCATGGAATACAGGGAGAACTAGCTATTTCGATTCAGAATCGGCTCAAAGGTAGAAGACTGAGGGTGGTAGTGGACGGTTGCTTTTCAGACTGGAAGCCTGTGATCATTGGTGTCCCACAGTGGTGCTGGGTCCACTACTTTTCGTCATTTGTATAAAGGATTTGGATGTGAACCTAGGAGGTATAGTTAGTAAGTTTGCAGATGACACTAAAATTGGACATGTAGTGGAAAGTGAAGGAGGTTACCTCCGAGTACCGTGGGATCTTGATCAGATGGGCCAATGGGCCAAGAAGTGGCAGATGGAGTTTAATTTAGAGAAATGTGAGGTGCTACATTTTGGAAAGGCAAATCAGGGCAGGACCTATACACTTAATGGTAAGGTCCTGGGGAGTGTTTCTGAACAGAGACTTTGGAGCTCAGGTTCACAGTTCCTTGGAAGTGGAGGGTTCCTCTAAGGAATATAGGATATTGAAAGAGATGTTTGGTACGCTTGCCTTTATGGGTCAGTGCATTGAGTATAAGAGTTGAGAGGTCATGTTGTGGCTGTACAGGATATTGGTTAGGCCACTTTTGGAGTACTGTGTGCCATTCAGGTCTTTCTACTTTCGGAAGGATGTTGTGAAACTTGAAAGAATTCAGAAAAGATTTACAAGGATGTTGTCAGGGTTGAAAGGTTTGAGCTACAGGGAGAGGCTGAATAAGCTGAGGCTATTTTACTTGGAGGCTGAGCAGGAAATAGAGGTTTGTAAAATAATGAGGGGCATGGACTGGGTCTTTTCCCCAAGGTGGGGAATCCAAAACTAGAGGGTATAGGTTTAAGGTGAAAGGGGAAAGATTTAAAAGGGTACTAAGGGGCAATGTTTTCACGCAGAGGGTGGTGTATGTATGGAATGAGCTGCCAGAGGAAGTGATGGAGACTGGTACAATTACAACATTTAAAATATATCTTGGTGGATGTACGAATAGAAAGGATTTAGAGGGATTTGGGCCAAGTGCTGGCAAATGGGACTAGACTTATTAGGATACCTGTTTGGCATGGATGAATTGGTCAGTAGGGTCTGTTTCTGTGCTGTACATCTCTATGACTCTATATACCTTATCATTCAGAATTAATGAGTCAACATGAATTAACAGGCAAATTGAGGTTGAGAGTAAGCTATGAATTGCAACTTGAAAGGCAGACATAACTAAAAAGATCTTAGGAGTTAACTTCGCAATCCATTTAAATGTTACAGATCATGGTGAGTTATAAAGTCCTTTAAACTCTGTCTTCCTTGTGAAGAATTTCAACTCAACACCTCTCCTTCAAATATTTAGCTTTTAATTCTCATCCAAGCTTCAACTTTGGCTGGAGGCCATCTTCTGGCTACAGTAAGTCGTTAGACACTAGGATCGAACTCAGAATGCCCTCGCGACATATCACTCCTCATTGAGCAATCACTTCTATCTGCTTCTCACAGGATTGGCTAGGCAGTTATCTAATATCTCTAGAGATACTCCCCAGCTACATTTAGCAGACTGCCATTCCTCATTGGCTTCCTGTCACACCCCAATTCCCCAAGTCAGCCGAGTCAACCACTGTTGTTTACTCAAATCTCCTCATGGGAGTTAGCCTTTGCACTGCACACCAGGGTTATGTTTTCATTCTATGAACCAGGTCACATGGTTATATTTTCACACTGCACAGGCACGCTGTCAACTTATGTCCCCTCATATCCTTCAACCAGGATTCAGCCTCATCTTTAGTTCAATTTCATTCCAAGACTGCAAAACACGCCAATTCAATTTTGAAAATAGAGCTTCAATATCTAATTTAAGTATGCCTACTTTGTGCCTTCCTGAAAGGAGAGAGGGATCTTTTATATTCACCTTCCATACAGAACAGATGAAATGCAGGAAGTCAAAAAGATTCCCCTAAAATCTGGTGGTAGGATAGTGCTCAGATGTTTGTTTCCCAATCAAAATTTGGACTGAGTAATTTTGTAATTAATTTCAGTAGCAGAAAATTATTGGCAGTGTGCCTGCCTTTTCCCAAGATTACGAAATATTCATTTTGGTTTAACAAGAACAAAAATTGTTGCCTTAAACAATTTCTCCCTTACTAACCTAGATACGTTGGAAAGCAGTACAAAAGAGCAAAAGAACTATCTTACCACTTCAACGATGTTGAATGCCAGATGACTGCCCAATACTATGTGACAGAATTCAACAAAAGACTGTATGAAAAGCAAGTTCCTACACAAATATATTATATTCCAGCCTCAGTTCTTCTGGTATGTACAAATGTTTTTCATGCAGTTTGTCACAGCCTGTTACTTCACCAAGGACAACCCTTTACTACCAATAGGTGGATGCTGGAGAGGTTGCAGGTAGCTGGATGCTGGGGGATTCACTGTTCAGAGATTTTGTGTAGGTCTGAATCATCTTGTTATTGGGAAGATTACTAAAGCAAAGAATGTTTGCATTAGGGTAACGGCAGCCCTTCAAACACTGCCTTCCTTGTTTGTAAGAATGCAGCAATCATTGTATAAAGAACCTTCAGTTCTGCCAGCCATTATTTGGCTTGCCAATGTAAGTTTGTGACAGGAACTATAGTTATAGAGGGAGCACCTTCATTCCAGTGAGGTCAACAAAGTCTTAGCCATTTTCCTCTACCCTCATCCACTAAATATCTTAACAATGATGATAAAATCATACTTGAACCTCCTAAATTCCAGGACTATAACTCTTATGAAATCTCTCCTCATAATAGAACATAGAACAGTACAGCACAGAACAGGCCCTTCAGCCCACGATGTGCCAACCATTGATCCTCATGTATGCACCCTCAAATTTCTGTGACCATATGCATGTCCAGCAGTCTCTTAAATGTCCCTAATGACCTTGCTTCCACAACTACTGCTGGCAACGCATTCCATGCTCCCTCAACTCACTGTGTAAAGAACCCGCTTCTGACATCCCCTCTATACTTTCCTCCAACCAGCTTAAAACTATGACCCCTCGTGTTAGCCATTTCTGCCCTGGGAAATAGTCTCTAGCTATCGACTCTATCTATGCCTCTCATTATCTCGTATACCTCAATTAGGTCCCCTCTCCTCCTCCTTTTCTCCAATGAAAAAAGTCCAAGCTCAGTCAACCTCTCTTCATAAGATAAGCCCTCCAGTCCAGACAGCATCCTGGTAAATCTCCTCTGAACCCTCTCCAAAGCATCCACATCTTTCCTATAATAGGGCGACCAGAACTGGACGCAGTATTCCAAGTGCGGTCTAACCAAAGTTTTATAGAGCTGCAACAAGATCTCACGACTCTTAAACTCAATCCCCCTGTTAATGAAAGCTAAAACACCATATGCTTTCTTAACAACCCTGTCCACTTGGGTGGCCATTTTAAGGGATCTATGCACCTGCACACCAAGATCCCTCTGTTCCTCCACACCTTAAGCCTGTACTCAGCTTCCAAATTCGACCTTCCAAAATGCATCACCTCGCATTTATCCAGGTTGAACTCCATCTGCCACCTCTCAGCCCATCTCTGCATCCTGTCAATGTCCCACTGCAGGCCACAACAGCCCTCTATACTGCCAAGACACCTCCAACCTTTGTGTCATCTGCAAACTTGCTGACCCATGTTTCAATCCCCTCATCCAAGTCATTAATAAAAATTACAAACAGAGCCCTGTGGAACACCACTCACCACAGACTTCCAGGCAGAATATTTTCCTTCTACTACCACTCGCTGTCTTCTGTTGGCCAGCCAATTCTGTATCCAGACAGCTAAATTCCCCTGTATCCCATTCCTCTTGACCTTCTGAATGAGCCTACCATGGGAACCTTATCAAATGCCTTGCTGAAGTCCACATACACCACATCCACAGCTCGACCCTCATCAACTTTTCTAGTCACATCCTCAAAGAACTCGTTTGTGAGGCAATTTTGACTCTTGAACTCCAGAAATTATTCTGGTACATTTGTGTTGTAATAGTGACCAGTAGGTTGATTTTCTGCATGTATGCCATGGGAGATGGGGGAGTAGGCAGCCATGCTGCTGGATTTACACATTGCAAAAACACCTGCACTTTTCACTGACCAGCAGCATGTTCTCAGAAATGTGTTGTACAGTGTAGGTGATCTCAGAGATATAGGAGAAAGTGAGATCTACAGATGCTGGAGATCAGAGTTAAAAAGTGCGGTGCTAGAAAAGCACAGCAGACAGGCAGCCTCCGAGGAGCAGGAGATGTTTCAGACATAAGCCCTTCATCAGGAATGATCTCAACCAGAAAAGCAAATCTTGCAAATATGGTTGGAGTAGATGCATTGCTTTTTGAACCATAGGGCTGGATTTAGTGCATGTCATCTTGCCCCACCCCACTATCTTTCCCAAACTATCTGCCATTTTAGAGAGCAGATGAGGTGTCTGCCATGTGCCTACTTTTGGGTCTATTGAGGCCATTAATTGACCAATTATCTGCTGCTTAAATGCCTCATTCTACCTTTGCTGCTATTTTGCAAGGAGTCCTATGTCAAGTGGAAATCCTGTCAGCTTTACTGTGCAGCCAAGCGTGAGGTAACAGGAGTTGACTCTCCTTTGGGATCACTTCTCCAATATCAAAGCTATGGAATAGATATGAGTTGAAAGACAGAAAGAGACAGAGATTGAAGTGAGGCAAGCTTGGTTTGAAAATATAGAAATAATTCCACAATATATAGCAATGTGGATTTGCTTCTTTTCCAAATTTACGACAATCAAGTTTTCTTAAGGAAGAGCAATTTTAATTGTAAGAATGTGCATGATGAATCTATGCTGCCTATACTTATGCTGGAATTTTGTTGGAGTAATTATAAGGATGCGAAAAAGACAGGATAGGTTGGATTTACATTCATATTTTGTTTTCTTCCAATAAACTTAACATTAATGCTATAAAGGAAAGCATGCAAGCATGAAGTGATCCTGATTATCTGTTTAGATTAATTAAAGCTAAAATTCATATCAACATATGATGAACATCTTCTGTTTCCTCAGCTTTTAGAAGATATGCAGGTCGTGGGTTGTGTAAGCGTGGAGCCGTACATGCTCGGGGAGTTTATAAAATTAACAAACAACACAAAGACTGTTCGTAAAGAATATGAAGCAACTATGTATGGACTCGCATTTGGACATTTTACCTATGATTTTTCAAACCAAGAAGAAATAGTAGTTGATTTACAAGGTAAACTATTTCAGTGCCACCCAGTAAACATGAATAATTCTCAAAATGTAAACTCCAGTGAACCAGAATCACAGTCAACTGGGAATGCTTGCTATGATCATTCATAGCATTCACAGCACCAAGGAGTGGCCTTTTAATTTACATGACAGAAACATTCATCACAAGGCAACCCAGTAGCGAAGAGGCTGGGAAAATCAGTCCATTATTGATATTTTTGGGGAGGAGGTGATAAGCCACGGTTCTTTCAACATTCAAGCCATTTCCCATCTGGTCTCCTTCTGAAGTGGCTAATAAACTTTATTTCACTGTCATCGATCTGACAAGTTTTGGTGGTTGGGAACATGTGCATTCCCAAGTTTGGGAGTTTCATACAACCTCACCATTTGCTTTCTCCAGTCTCATCATAAACACTGCTCTCATCCCCTGTTCTCTAGTCTCACATCCTTTTTATTCATTGTCCTCAGATACCTAAACTGTTGTAATTCCCTAAGTTTGTAAGAATTCTCCTCAATCAGTGGACTAAAGGGATTTTTATTGTTTTGTTTTCCTTATTCATTGAAGGCAGGTATCCGACTTAACACAAAAGTGTTAATCTTTGCATGTAATGTAGGGAGCAGCTACGATTCTTCATTGTCCATCTGTTTAAGGTATGGGATTGACAACAGGGACCAAAACTTAGGACACACACATGTAAGAGGCATATGAGTATGGCAAGCTGATGGTAACAGAAACCTCAAGTTATATTTAAGATCTGGTCAAAATAGCTAGTTATTAGTTTCAAATTAAGTTTGCCTAATACCATTGTCTGGCATAGCTACAACATTCAGTTTAACCTGCAAAAAAAGATTTTTGTGAGTATATTAAAATTTTAGCAGTGGTATGTCTTGACTGCAAAAGGGAGAACACAGTTTGGTTCTTCTGAACTTTTTAAGATCCACTCATAAGATGACAGTAACAATTTCTATCCTCTGTATTGTTTCAAACACAAACTTCCCACTAACTGTGTTCACTATATTCCTTCACAGGTTGGATCACTGGAGATGGAAAAGGTCTTATTTACTTAACAGATCCTCAGATTCATTCAATGAAAAAGCGACAAGGAGGGTCCAACTTTGCAGAGAAAGGCATCAAATACTTCCTCAACTGTCAGCACAAAGAATGCAATGAGATCTGCCACATTCTTACTTTGAAAATACTCACTAGGGGGAATTTGGATGATTTACTTTAAGTGAAGCTTTTTTAAAGTTTGATTTTGAAAAATATGTTCTACTGTGGCAGTATATTTCTCTGTGCTTCCTATTGCTGTTGAATAGTGATGGTCCTGGAATTCCAGACATTGATTTCAACAATTGTATCAGATTACACAAGATGATAGCTGCTTTTGCTGGCCAGATTGTTCAGGGAGATTATCCAACTTGTCCATGAAGAATGTGGCATGCCAATGATCATATTGTGTAGAATTTTACTGCACTGAAACAGGCCCTTTTATCCAACACATCTGTGCTGTTATTGAAGCTCCAAATAAACCTCCTATCTAAATCTACAAGCATAATCTTCTAATCCTTCCTCTCCCATTTCCTTTTCAGGTGTCCCCTCAGTGCATCAAAGACCCTCACTTCCATTTGGATATGTGTTCCATCCATCTCTTGGTAAAGGTGACTCGCCTGAATTCCCTGTCAGATTCATTTTGGGCCTTATGTTTGGGCCTCTAGCTTTGGATTCCCCAAAGCAGAAAAAAATTCTGAATTGAAATAACTGCAGATGCTATAAATCAGAAACACAAGCAGAAATTGTTGGAAAAGCTCAGCAAGTCTGGAGAAAGGGTCACTGGACCTGAAAACATAACTCTGATTTCTCTTCACAGATGCTGTCAAACTTGTTGAGTTTTTCTGGCAATTTCTGTTTTTGGTAGAAACAATTTCTTTTTGTCTACCCTGTTAAATCCCTTTCATAAATTCAAAGATCTTTATTCGGACAACATGCAACTTTCTCTTTTCTGGAGCCTTGTCCTGTTCAATTTGCCTGACTTTTGTAAACACTCAGTTCTGGTATCATTGTTGTTAATCTTTATTACACCTTCTCTAGTGCCTCTTTGTTCTTTTTGGGTGATAACAGGTGATTGCCCCATTTGAGGGTTTGGCAAGTGGATGGGATAGGGGGACTTAGCTCCAGTCCTTGAAAGAATGGTGCAATTAATTTCCAGTACCCTTTGTGGGGAAGTGGTAAGTCTGAATGCGAAACAATAAGAGACTGGTCAGGTGTCTTTGTAGGTGCAAGCCATGATTAGTGAAATAACTCCACAGAGGCCAGTATTCCATCACCAAATTTACACATGAGTCCTTGACACTGATCTAGCTCCCTCAGAGCCAACTCTGAGTGAACAGAACCTCTGACACTCTTTATCTGTCAGCCAGAGCTCTCTGATTGGGCCAGATTAACAGACCCAACCAGGGAGCTCTTATTCTCTGAGGGCCACTTGGCTGAAATCAGTACAATCACTGAAATTTGCCCTCTAACTCCATACACCTTCCCCTGCCCTTTGCCAGCAGTGGGCTTGACTTCCAATAAAATATGAATCAGTTTTATGATGTAAAGGCTTAATTGTACCTTCCCTGAAATAATTGATATTGTGCATGTACATAAGAAGATATTGAAACTAGTGTGTGTGGGTTCCAGTGATGTCCTCATTTTACGATCCCTTGCATATATTGAATACACTTAATAAAAATTCCTGGTATTCACTGACAATAGTGTGGACTACCTAGTGTCAACAATTTGTGCCCTTACTATGTGATGGCAAGCAGCAACCAAACCCAGAGAAACAGTGGTAAGCAACAAGCAAACAGCCTGAAGATCTAGCCAGCAGCACTAGAAAACGATGGGAGAAGGACTTCCAGACCAGTCCAGCAAACTAACCAAACTGGGAAATCCTCCACCAGGATTTTCCTTTCCAGTCTAACAACTATGATACTATACACTTCAGATCTTTAGGAACTTCATGGATTGAAAGAATCAGCAATAACTCTGGAATACATTGATGCCCAAGATGGAAAGGAATAAAAAGCAAATGCTATGCAGCCATCCCTGGGAAGAAGGAGCTAAAACCACACAAACAAACTGTTTTCTGGGAGAGGAGATAAAACTGCTTAATAATCTGCTGCCTAATGACAAATGGGCAATTAAGACTGCCTGCCGAAGGAATAGCCTGGAGTAATAGATTGGAACATAGGAATTAGTGGGAGTAGGCAATCCTGCCCTTTGAGCCCACTCTACCATGATCATGGCTGATATTATCCTGGTCTCAACTCCACTTTCATGCCTACTTCCCTTCACCTTTTAACCCACTTTTCAGCCAAAACGTATCTATTTCTTTCTTGAATCTGTTGATTGACTTTGACTCCATTGAATTGTGGCACAGTTTCTTCTCATCTCAGCTTTGAACCTACTTCCTCTCACCCTATATCTATGACCTCCTGTTTGAGACTATCCCACATGGGAGAGTATTTGTTCCATGTCCACCCTACCAATCCCCTTTAACATTTTAGGTACCTTAATCAGATCCCACCCCCCTCCCCAATTCTTCTGAACTCCAACAAGTATAAGCCCAAGCTATTCAATCATTCCTGCTACCATAGCCCTTCCACCCCCGGAATCAACTTTTTGAATCTCCTCTGTCTCTAGTGCCACCATATCCTTCCTCGAGTAAAAAGATCTGAACTGGATACAATATTCCAGGTCTGGTCTCACCAATGCCTTATATAATGTATCAACAATTCTTTTATCATCCCATCCTTTTGCAATAAATGCCCGTATTCCATCTGCCTTTATTATATGCTATGCCTGCAAATCCACTTTCTGTGGTTTGTACACAAGGACACCCAGATTCAACTGCACTGACAAACTTTGAATTTGTTACCCACATAAATAGTAATTTGTCCTTTTGTTTCTGGCCAAAACAACCTTGCATTTATTCACATTAAACTCCACCTGCCAGATTCTGGCCCATTCTCTGAGCCTATCAATATCCATCTGTAAACTCTTTATCTCCTCATCACTGCCTGCTTTCCTACCTATTTTAGTATCATCCTCAACCTTGCTATGTTACATTCTGTCCCTACTTGCAGATTCCCCTTTATATAGATTGTAAATAGCTGAGGTCCAAGAACTGAACCCTGCTGCACCCCACTAGTTACAGTTCGCCATCCTGAGAAGGACCCATTTATTCTGGCCCTCTGCTTTCTATCAGTGAGCCAATCCTCTATCCAAACAAATACTATAACCTTAATCCCCTGAGATCTAACCTTCTGGATCAGTCTTTTATGTGGCATCTTGTCAAATGCCTTCTGGAAGTCAAAGGCATTTGGAAGCCAAAAGCATTACCCCAGTAAATCTTGTCAAAATATCCATAATTGTTAAAAGACATTGATTCCCACATCTGATTTTAGGTAAGAGCCTTATACAATCTGTTAAGAGCATACTAAATAGATCTTTGAAAGCTGATATTGGAATTAACAATGTAGGTTTCACTGATGGAGTTTCCCTCTACCTAACATCAAGTCTGACCACATTTAGCTACATATTTATGTAATTTGGGCCAAGAATTTCTAAAAACTATTTAGCCTGTATTTTCCTAATAACCATTAGCCTGCAATTATAATTATAAGCCACTTAAAACATTGTGTTACACTACATGGAAGGAACTATCACTTAATGGACTACTGCCATAGGCTGATATTTGAAGTGGTTTCCATTTCTTAATTAGCAGTTTATCTTTTAAATTATAAAACCCCCAAATGGATCTGATCCCCAATTTCTGAGTGATCTGATCGAGACAATCTCTCAACTCAAGTGTCTGTAGCAATTCTAAACCCAAGATTCATCTGTAGCATTTCTATCATACAAGATGGGTTAAACATATCAGTTTCATTCTTTTTATCTTTGTCTTTTTTATTTAAATTCTCAAAAGTTGTGTCAAAATCTCACTTCTCATGTCATTTCCCTTTTTCATAAACTCCTCCGCTTCCTGTCTAATTCAGTGAGCCTGAGATCTAGTCATAACACAATCAGGAAACATCCTAGATAGCGTCTCAGTTTCTTTCACTGGTCGTTCCCAAACTCTTTGTGATGCCAACATTTTTGAACAAGCCAGGCTATACCCAAGATAAACCCAATTCCTTTTGTGTGAATTTGTTGTACAACTCCAACTACTAAGTAACACTTTCCAACTCAATATAATGGTAGCAGATTGTAACTTCAACGCATTCATCCAATTATCCTTTTTTTCACAAACCCTTTAAGAAAACAAATCGTAACCAGCATTAGGAACTTCCATGTTTTCTTCCTTTCAATTCTAAATATTGTGAAATTAGTTTAAGCATATTGACCTTAAAAGGTCATACTTTTATTCTATTCTAAAGAAAAAATATTAACTCTGTTTCTCCTTCTACAGATGCTGCCAGACCTGCTGCATTTCTCCAGCATTTTATGGTTGTTTCACTGCAGTATTTTTGCCAACAGTATCTCGTATGGTCCCTCTGAGACCCATCAAGGTCTTGTCAATAGCTTTCACCATTGCCTGTTTGCTCACTTGTGGCACTTCTTCAGTAGGCGGATTGAGATCCTGTTCTCTGTCTATACACTGCTGTTTGTTTCTTAGCTCCTGACATAGCTCCCTGAGTTGCTTACTTAGTGTCATCAGCCTTCGGTCTGTAAGATCCATACACTTTCTTTGCTGGCCAAACCGTTGAATCGATACCAGTGATAACCTGTCTCAGTATCCTCCACGGTCCAGGCCACTGCTTATGCTAACCTCCAGGAGTATTGGGTATTGTTTATGCAATTTATGTTCTGGTCCCAGAGTCTCAATGAATTCCATTCTTACGAGACACAAACTTGTTTGTTAATGACCCTTGCATATATAACCTGGCCTAAGCAACTGTGTTAGGACCAGTCTCAGGCCAGATCCTACACACTATCCACGTGGGTATGGTTGCCCCACACCATCCTCCTCTTATGGTTTAGAAAGGCCATCAGCCTACCTCCAAGCCTTTTAGGTATAGGATCATCTCTAATTGGTCAAGGAGGTCAATTCCCAATATCATTTTTTCTGGGTTCAGACATATTCAGAATTATGCCAGAATTAGAATGCCAATGATTTCCAATAACAACCCACCTACTTTCTCATTTTAGAAAAGGACTTTTTTGTTTTGTCCATGAATAAAAACTGGTAATTGACTCGTCAAGTCCCCACTCCTCACTTAGCTCATTCGTAGAGTCATAGAGCTATACAGCATGGAGCAGACCCTTCAGTCCAATCATTTATGCTGAGCAGATATCCTAAATTAATCTAATCCCATTTGCCAGCAATTGGCCCATATCCATCTAAAGCCTTCCTGTTCGTATACCCATCCAACTTTTGAATGTTGCAATTGTACCAGCCTTCACCACCTCCTCTGACTTCTTGGATGCCTTGTTTTCATAAAGATTCTAATCAACTACAAAACCTTGAGGAATGCACACCACTTGTTGAGGAATAATCAATATAGACTTGATTCTTCTGGAATGTTCATAGACGCTAGATGACCTAACCAGTCCACACATCACATCAATTTTAGACTGGTGAATTAAAGATACTCACTCTGCAATAGTCTGTTGTGATTGGTTATTTATTGTTCAGATACAAGTTACAGCGGAGTTTAACATATAACCTCGACACAATCTTTTTGAGTAAACACAGTTAATTTTACATGCACATTTGAATAGCTTTCATACTGTTTCTCAGCCCATTTTGGCTAAATATTCCTCACATCATCCAGCTACAATAACCTGTCATGGCTGGCCACACTCACCCACAGCCCATATCCTAGGTCACATTCATGCACACAACTAGAACATGTTTTTCTAACTGCTGAGTGTCACAATTCCTAGCAGTAGTGTTGCAACGTTCCAACGAGATTGCTTCTGCAAACACTTTGTAACTACAGCCTTGAAAATGTGACCTTTATTGTTTACTCAAGCAATCACTCAATGCTTTCTTAAAGTGAACACACTAACATTATCTTCTAACTTTACATTCTCGATTGGTAGTGTTACACATCTGCCCCACTTCATAATCCATGAGCAAATTCTATCCAGCCTTGGGCTGACAAGTAGTAAGTAACATTTGACCACGTTAATGTCAGGCACGAGTCCCTCCAACAAGTGAGAATCTATCCATCAAGCCTTGAAATTCAATGGCATTATCATCACTGAATACACCACTTTCAAATTCCTTTGCATTACCATTGATGAGGAACTGAACTGAACTGAACTAGCTGTATACATATTATGGCTAAAAGAGAAGATCAGAGGCTGGGAATCCTGCAATAAGTAACTCACCTCCTGACTTCTCAAAACCATCCACCACCTACAGGAACACAAGTCAGAGGTAGGATGGAAAACTCTCCACATGCCTCAATTAGTTCAGCTCCAACAATGCTAAAGAGGATTGATACCATGCAGGATAAAGCAGCCCTCTTGAAATTCACTGCTACTTGGTTAAGTTTTTTTTAATATAAGTCCTAAATGGCCTAATTTGTGACCTATGGTTTGAAAAAGCATCCTCCCTGCATTTAGTATATGCAGCCCTCGTAGAATTTTATACACTTTAATCAGATCATACTGTGATGCTTCCAAATTCCCATGAATACAGGCTGAGCTGTTCCAACATCTCTTCATAGGACAATCTTGTCCTCCCGATATCTGTCTAGTGAAGTTCTGCCGCACTTCTTGTATGACAAGTACATCCTTTCCAAGGAAGGGAAATCAAAACTATAGGTATAGTTTCACAAGGCTCTGTATAGCTGTAGGAGAAAGTGAGGACTGCAGATGCTGGAGATCAGAGCTGAAAATATGTTGCTGGAAAAGCGCAGCAGGTCAGGCAGCATCCAAGGAGCAGGAGAATCGACGTTTCGGGCATGAGCCCTTCTTCAGGAATGAGGAAAGTGTGCCAAGCAGGCTAACATAAAATGTAGGGAGGAAGGACTTGGGGGAGGGGCATTGGAAATGCGATAGGTGGAAGGAGGTTAAGGTGAGGGTGATAGGCCGGAGTGGGGGCGGAGAGGTCAGGAAGAAGATTGCAGGTTAGGAAGGTGGTGCTGAGTTTGAGGGTTGGGACTGAGACAAGGTGGGGGGAGGGGAAATGAGGAAACTGAAGAAATCTGAGTTCATCCCTTGTGGTTGGAGGGTTCCTAGGCAGAAGATGAGGCACTCTTCCTCCAGCTGTCGTGTTGCTATGGTCTGGCGATGGAGGAATCCAAGGACCTGCATGTCCTTGGTGGAGTGGGAGGGGGGGTTGAAGTGTTGAACCGCAGGGTGGTTGGGTTGGTTGGTCCGGGTGTCCCAGAGGTGTTCTCTGAAACGTTCTGCAAGTAGGCGGCCTGTCTCCCCAATATAGAGGAGGCCACATCGGGTGCAGCAGATGCAGTAAATTATGTGTGTGGAGGTGCAGGTGAACTTGTGGCAGATAGAAGGATCCTTTGGGGCCTTGGAGAGAGGTAAGGGGGAGATGTGGGCGCAGGTTTTGCATTTCTTGCGGTTGCAGGGGAAGGTGCCGGGAGTGGAGGTTGGGTTGGTGGGGGTGTGGACCTGACGAGGGAGTCACGGAGGGAGTGGTCTTTTCGGAACGCTGATAGGGGAGGGGAGAGAAATATATCCCTGGTGGTGGGATCTGTCAGGGATATATTTCCCCACCACCAGGGATATATTTCTCTCCCCTCCCCTATCAGCGTTCCGAAAAGACCACTCCCTCCGTGACTCCCTCGTCAGGTCCACACCCCCACCAACCCAACCTCCACTCCCGGCACCTTCCCCTGCAACCGCAAGAAATGCAAAACTTGCGCCCACACCTCCCCCCTTACTTCCCTCTAAGGCCCCAAGGGATCCTTCCATATCCGCCACAAATTCACCTGCACCTCCACACATATCATTTACTGCATCCGCTGCACTCGATGTGGCCTCCTCTATATTGGGGAGACAGGCCGCCTACTTGCAGAACGTTTCAGAGAACACCTCTGGGACACCCGGACCAACCAACCCAACCACTCCGTGGCTCAACACTTCAACTCCCCCTCCCACTCCACAAAGGACATGCAGGTCCTTGGACTCCTCCATCGCCAGACCATAGCAACACGACGGCTGGAGGAAGAGTGCCTCATCTTCCGCCTAGGAACCTTCCAACCACAAGGGATGAACTCAGATTTCTTCAGTTTCCTCATTTCCCCTCCCCCCACCTTGTCTCAGTCCCAACCCTCAAACTCAGCACCACCTTCCTAATCTGCAATCTTCTTCCTGATCTCTCCGCCCCCACCCCCACTCCGGCCTATCAACCCCACCTGATCACCCTCACCTTAACCTCCTTCCACCTATCGCATTTCCAATGCCCCTCCCCCAAGTCCCTCCTCCCTACCTTTTATCTTAGCCTGCTTGTAACACTTTCCTCATTCCTGAAGAAGGGCTCATGCCCAAAACGTCGAATCTCTTGCTCCTTAGATGCTGCCTGACCTGCTGCGCTTTTCCAGCAACACATTTTCAGTTCTGTATAACTGTAGTAAGACATCCATATTTCTGATCTTAAATGCTTGCTGCACTTGCCTGTTTACTTTCATTGAACTGTGTGCAGGGACACCTAGATCCTTTTGTACATCCATACTTTCCATTATATCAGTATTTAAATAATACTCCTTCTTTCTGTTTTTCACACCAAAGTGTATAACATCACATTTACCCACATTGTACTACATCCTTCATGTACTACTACCCCTCATTTATCTCTCCACTCTGCAGGCACCCTGCCTCTATTCCTAATGAAGGGCTTTTGCCTGAAACATTGATTTACCTGCTCCTCGAATGCTGCCTGATGTGCTTTTCGAGCACCACTCTAATCTCTATATCCTTCATGTCCCATTTAGAACTATATCAATGTTCTTTTCACTGTTGCTGGGTCTACTTCATGGAATTTTCTCATTCTGAACATTTCAAGAAGGCAGTTCACAATGACTTTCTCAAGGGAAGTTATGGATGGTCAATATGTACTTGCCCAGGCAGGAATGACCATATCCACTGAATGAATAATAAAAGGTATACTCTGGTCAACAGTGAAGCCAAATGAGGGTTACACACTATAAAATACTCCTGATGAAGATTGAATATTTCCATTTAGCCCTACTCAGTTACAATTCTATGCTGTTAAAGAATGGCTTTCCATCCTGCACTAATGCATCAAACTGAAGACGAGCACAACAGAAAGAAGAATGCAATCAAACAGGCATATTCAACCAGAGACTCAGGGTGTAAGTCCTGCCTACATAAGAAAGGGGAAAACAAGTTTGGTTCAGGGACCAGCGATGGGAGTATACCTTCATCACCAGGTTGCAACAATTGAGATTTTATCACATTTGAGCACAAAATGTCATGATCCAAAGGAGTTTCTTGATTTCTCTGAAAAAGAATGTATCTGGTTGGGCTGTATACCCTAATACTCAGGAAGAAACTATGGTAAAATAGTCACTAATAAAAGACTAAGGATGAAGACTCCCAGAGAATGTGTTTGAAACACCCAGACCCTCCATGACTTCAAAATGTTCACTTAGGGATGGCAGGGTAGTAAGAGGTTATATAAATCATAAATGGGAATAAGGACTTGGAGGGGAATTATGGAGTAAAAGCTTTAAATTACTTTTACTCCCATAACAGCAACTGAACTTGTGAATAACAAGCTATGTCATGGTGACATTAGATAATATGGAACTGAGACTGCCGTATGTAAGGTTTGAGAAACGTCCTCTCTTACCATCTCCTTAATATACTTAATAAACATTACTGGTGTCACTGAAATGGATATGGACTATCTTCTTTCAATAATCCAAATGTGATCTTACTGTAATAAGTTATCTGTCACTTCTCACTGGGCACATGTCCATACATCAAATAGTAAACTACACAAGTCATAGAGATTCGCAGCATTGGGATTTGCTGTGCCCTCCACACACCGAGCTAAGTAGGAGAAATCACCAACCCTTACAGATTCTTATGGGAACTCTGAGCAGGCAAAATCTGATGGGAGTATGTGAAAGGACAAAATATTTTTGTCCGGATATTTTCAGTGTGGGCATTACACTCATTGACCAATTCATTGGTAATGATAAAAACATTATTTAGAATCTTGTAACTTTCAAATACTTTCCCTTTTTTCAATGATTAAATAATTTGTGCACTCATAAGATCATTTACTTCTTTCCTTCATGTTATCAATTTTTTCATTCGCGTGATGTGGAGTTGGCCAGATTTATTGCACATCCCTAATTGCCCAGAGGTCTGTTGTGAGTCATAGAATCATTGAATCCCTACAGTGTGGAAGGCCATCCAACCCATCAAGTCCATACCGACCCTCTGACGACCCATCAGACTCACCCTATCCCTATATTTTTCCATGGCTAATCCATTTAGCCTGCATAGCCCTGGACACTATGGGCAATTTAGCATGACCATACCACCTAACCTGCACATCTTTGGACTATGAGAGGAAACTCAGAGGATGTTTTCACCCGCAGAGAAAACCCATGCAGATATGAGGAAAACATATAAACTCCACAAGAAGGAGGGCAGAGTCAAACCTGGGTCCATGGCACTGTGGGGCAGCAGTGCTAACCATGGAGCCACCATGCTGCCCGATTGCTGTGATCTGGAGTCACATGTAGGCCAGACCAAATAAGGATGGCAGTTTCCACATTAGTGAATCTTCTTCATACTCAAAGCTCTCCAGAACTTTTAATTAATATGATAACCAGATTTGGACACACAATACTCTAGAAAGTGTGGCCAAAGCAAGGTTCAATATGGGCTTAGCATAACTTCTGTGCTTCTTAATTCTATCGTCTCGAAATACAGCTTCATCCTTGGTTTACTTTGATCATTGCCTGTAATGTTTAGTGACTCATGGGTATTTATTCTTCAAAATCCCTTCTTTTCTTTCCTGAGCTTGGTCTTACGTTTTTTTGAGCAGTAGGTGATTTAAACATTCTCCCTAACAAACATATTACCTCACATTACTCTGAGGTGAACTTCATTTGTCAGTTATTTGCTCATTTTACAGGTTTATTAATATCCTCCTGCAACATAATGCAGTGCAATTCCATATCAACCATCCTCACCAATTTAGTCCCATTGCCAAAGTTAGAAATTGATTTCAATGTTCAAATTCTTTAATTATTTATGAGCTGAAAAGGTGGGAACTTCGAGCACAGCAAAGTCTAACTGGTGTATGTGATAAGAACGAAGAATGTTTGCCTCTGACGTGTCCCAGCGTTGATACTGGAGAACGCCACTTCTCATTTTCTGTCACTGAATAACTACTCGTGCTACCATTTTTTCCTTAATGCCTGCTAGAAATTGATTCTTCGATTGTATGCTGACCGCATATTCTCTGGCCTTATTAATTTCTTTATTCAGAAAGCCATATTACATCTTTGCTGTACTGTATATACAGTTCAAGCTCAGTATGACGGTGTCGTCAAAGGAGCTTTGCCCTTTTCCTTCAGTGCAGTGTTTGTAAGTCGTACACACTAGGCACAAAGCTGTGAGGGAGTGAATGCTTAAGCAGGGTTTCTGCTTACCTCTCGTTTATGGAAGGTAGACCATAAGATGCTAGCCAAAAGTGTGTTGAAATAGTCACCTCGAGAGGTAACAAAAACATGAATGTTTCCGCTGAGAAGATCTGGGGCAATGACAGAGGCATGAGGGAAATGTAATGAACGCGAAAACAGCAAAGCTTAATTTCCCATTTCATGGGACACCCCTTTTCAAATTTTAGACTTGGAAGCAAATTCCGCAGCCTACCCTTGATCAACAGGGCTAATCTGAGCTATTTGATTTTCCAGGTTGGCTGACAGTTTAAATGATTTATCACCAACCCTTAATATATAAGTGAGGAAATGTGATGTCATTTTGGAAATCAGAGCAAAACAATCAAACACATCAACATATGCCTTGGTTACGGGGAAAGTGCAGCTCATGAGCAGCTGCGGGCCCAAAGTTCTGGGTGTTCATAATCAAACCTATTGTGCCTTGACCGTAGCCAATATGTGATATCGTTATATATTGCTTTTGTGTATTGCTGAATAATTGTCAGTCACATGGACTCCCCCCTCTCTTATTTAACCAGCAATTGTATCATCCAACGTTGGATTACTGGGAAAACCTAATGTAATACACTGAAAAACGACTGAGTGTGTAACATCTCTGATCACCATACCAAACTCCGAGTGATTGTACAACACTATATCAATCCTTAATGGATTTTCAACAGGAGCTGCCACACAGCTGTATAATGAGAGAACGCTGGTTCAGTCGAGCAGGATTACCAATGAGAGTAAATCCCCCTTTTCAGAGATTGCCGGCAGCTTCCTGACGACACAGGCTCTGCCAGGTGAGCTGGGAGCAGGCTCAGATCGCGCTCTCAATCTCATTGCACACCCTGTCCATCAGCCAAAGGCATTCGGCACGCTGACCATTGTGAAAGGAAAAGCCACTTCACCTGCTACTGCACCAAAGGATCATTCTTCCTTATCCCAGCACTTAGTAAACTGGACACTCTCAAGTTTATTTCCAGCTTTATTGTCACGCTGTAGTGGATTGTGGAAGTGCTTCACTTAAGTTTGTCGAAGCAGGAATATCGCCAAAATAAAAGCCTGGGCTTCAAAAGCCCTTCGCGGTGCCGTCTCCAGCTCCCAGAGTACTGCCAAGCGATATGGCATTAATGGATCTATCAAGGAGCTGGGTGTATAATGAGATTTCCATTTGTCTTTTGAACAGTTGTTGGGGTTAATTGAAAGCCTGCTACTCTGCAGCCGCTTTATCCGCATGAGCTAATGATACCTGTCACGGGCACAGACATTAAGAAAGGTTTAAAGGGAAGGAACAAAAAGTGTAATTCATCGGATAACATACGGCACGCACATGAATGGCTCCTACAAGCAAAGCCAGCGGCCAAGCGCAGACTATAATGGCCATTCTGTGCCGCACACTCCTCCCGCTTGCACACAGCGGTCTGGGAAGATCTCCGCCTCACACAACTTGCACTCACATGAACGCTTCCTCTACAAATTGCTTTTTGGTTGAATGCCTATTCATATAGAGGTTTCGGAATTTTCTCCGTCTCGTGGAGTTGCATCTGTTGTGTCAGCTCTCAATGGTTGGATCCAGTTCTGCTGCTCTTGCGCATTGAATTACAGTGGGTAACATTTAAGCAATCGACGTGAGCGATTTCCCACCGCTTGCACTGTCACGCTGACAGCAAGGATGATTTCACACACCCTCCAGGGAGGCTGCAGGCGCCACTCCTTTCGCTCCATCTCTCCTTTTGCTTTCCATTTACATCCCGGTGCAGAAAGAAAACCAACTCTAGGCGCCGCTTATTTGCCTCCGGGGGGGGGGGGGGGGGGGCGAGGCGAAGAAAGTCTATTTTAAAAGATAAATCCAGCTCCAAATCTGCAATGGCAAATAAACATTAGGACGAGCGCCGCTAACACGCAAGAGAAAGGGGTACTTTCTAGTCTTCCTTACCTTTCCGCCCTATTCCCTCCACAAACCTTTTTCTCTCCCCTTCCGCAAGATGTATTGTTCACGAGCTTCTGCTGAGAGGCGCTCTTATCACCACTACAATTCAGAACTTGCATTGACATGCCTTTAATTTCTCTCTAAAAGCCCTTAAAAAAATTGACATTGTTGAATGAGACATAACAAAGTTTAACTTCAGAATCACCGCCACACTTTAGCAGTACTGCAAAGCACCTGGGGAGCAATTTTTACAGTTGGGGGTTACCAAACTTCCTCAATTATTAAAATAATGACATTTTTACATGTACATCTTTAAAAGTTTGCTTATGTTAGCTTTTGTTGATCCAATTATAATGATTAATTTCACTGAGAAAAATTAGCACCTAATAATCGGCACTTTTAAATTCGTGAATATTTCATTAGGATTGGTCGCTTACAGTATGACTTTTTAAAAATTCATTCAGGCAGATGATGTAGGGGTCACTGTCCAGGCCAGCATTTATAGCCCATCGCTAAAGCACATTGTTATGTGCCTGGAGACTCATGTAGGCCAGACCAGGTAAGGTTGGCAGTTTCTTCAAGGACAATAGTGAACCAGATGTTTTTTTTCCCCCAAAAATCAACAATGATTTTTTCATGGTCACCATTAGACTCCTAATTCCAAATACTTTTTAAAATTGCATTCAAATTCACCATCTACCATAGTAAGATTCAAACCCAGATTCCCAGAGTATGGAAAGCGTCGCAGTTAAAAAAGAAGAAAATGTTTTAAGAAAGGTAATAAAATGTTTAAAAACAAAAGAAAGGGGCGGTACAGTGGCACTGCTGCCTCACAGCTGCCTCACAGTGCCAGGGACCCGGGTTCAATTCCCGCCTCGGGCAACTGTGTGGAGTTGCACATTCTCCCCGTGTCTGTGTGGGTTTCCTTTGGGTGCTCTGGTTTCCTCCCACAGTCCAAATATGTGTAGGTTAGGTGTATTGGCCATGCTAAATTGCCCATAGTGTTAGGTGGATTGGTCAGGGGTAAATATAGGGTGGGCTCCTCTTCAGCGGGTTGGTGTGGACTTGTTAACTGTAGGTAATCTAATATTGAATTAATCCAGTAATGGATTAATCATCCAGCAATAACGCCATTAGGCCAGCACTCTGTCAGTACAGGCAACTGCCTGCAGAATCAGTTTCAAATGCTCTGGTCTTGTGGCTGACTGCACATTGTGAATATTTCTGCTTTTGTCATATTTGTTCCTCTTATCAGCCCATGGAATACAATTTTATAACTATAGGTATTTTATCATATGTGATATTATCATATGTGATATTAATGCAGAGACCTACGTAATATTCTGGGGACCAGGCTTCCAATCGCCAAGGCAGATGGTGGAATTTGAATTCAATAAAAATCTAAAATTAAGACTCTAATAATGACCATGAAATCACTGCCTGGCTGTCAGATGAACCCATCTGGTTCATGCATGTCCTTTAAGGAGGGAAATCTGTCATCTTTACACAGTCTGGCCTACATATTACTCCAGGCCCATAGCAAGGTGATTGGCTCTTAAATGTCACCTGGGCAAATCAGGATAGATGATAAATGTTGGCCGAGCCAGTGACATGCTCAGAATGTATTTAAATCAAATTTAAGTGAACAGTGTCAACCTGAAATTAGTTATGAAAACTAAATCACGATGGGTAAATTTCAAGTATACTGTGCCTCTCCATAATGTTCAGAACTGTAGCCGATTATCAATTCCAGTGATTAGTAATTCAAATATAATTTGGGCTGCTCTGATTATGAGTGGCTATTTCAAACCAATGATTAATAGTTCTACACCCACTTCTAAATATTAATGTCCAGCATGGAAACAGACCCTTCGGTCCAACCCGTCCATGCCGACCAGATAACCCAACACCATCTAGTCCCACTTGCCAGCACCCGGCCCATGTCCCTCCAAACCCTTCCTATTCATATACCCATCCAAATGCCTTTTAAAGGTTGCAATTGTACCAGCCTCCCCCATTTCCTCTGGCAGCTCATTCCATACATGTGCCACCCTCTGCGTGAAAAAGTTGCCGCTTAGGTCCCTTTTATTTCTTTCCCCTCTCACTCTAAACCTATGCCCTCTAGTTCAGGACTCCCCAACCCCAGGGAAAAGACTTCGTCTATTTACCCTATCCATGCCCCTCATAATTTTGTAAACCTCTATAAGGTCACCCCTCAGCCTCCGACGCTCCGGGGAAAACAGTCCCAGCCTGTTCAGCCTCTCTCCTTTTCTGGCCAGGCCAAACCCTTCTTCTAGTCCACACCCAACTCATTTTTGCCAGTTCTGTCTCCCTCACTTCAAGACATACCCTTCCCCTTTACTGCCTAGTACACACTCTCTTCCCCACTCCATACCTGTCATCCTTTGCCCTACCACTGGACATTTTCACCCTTTCTTCCACTCAGTACCCTTCACTCCTTCCCCTGCTGCTGGACATATTCCTCCCTTCCCTTGCTGAATATCATGCAACCCTCCCCATCTCCAGATCCAACACCCACTGAAAATCCCATTTTGCACACTTCCAAAACCACCCACCCTCCAAAACCACCTACCCTCACCAGATCCATTGGTACTCATTTTTCCAACTCATGCTCACGCACCCTGAACAGTGCACCATTTACCTGCTCCCCCCTTGTACCTTGCACTCTGGAACTTTACCCACTTGGCACCCTACCCCTCTTCCCAGTAGGTGTTCTTCCTACTTGACACCCTAACTACCTGGCACCCTATTCTCCCAGCATCTTACTGTCACACTTACCTTATATACTTACCTTTCATCAGCAATTGTCAAAGTGGCCATCAGGCCCTTTAAATGTCAGAACATGGCAACTGACTGCTGTGAAAAAGATTATGATTCACTTTTCCTAACATTTCTGCAGTACATGTGGCTCCACGTTTCTAAAGGAACCCTAATTGGAATTTCTTCTCAGAAGTGCAGAGCCCCATTTCTTTTAATAAACAAGAGCAAGAGGTGGCATGGCAATCTGCTTTAGACAACATGCTCTGTGAAAGGGAAATCTTTTGTAATTAACCTTCTTCAGTTTTTAGATGAAGAAACATTCATGGTGAATAGAGGGGACCTTGTAGATGTGGTGTAGTTGGATTTCGAAAGTCTTTTGATAAGGTGCCAAAAGAAAGGTTGCCACATAGGATGAGTTGACTTGGTGTAAGAGGAAGCATATTAACATGGATACAGGAATGGTTGGCTGACAGAAAGTCTTTTTCTAGTTGTTCAGCTGACATGAGTGAAGTTCCATGGAGTTCATTGGAAGGTTCTCAACTATTTACAATCTACATCAATAATTTAGATGTGGGTACTGGATGTACTTTAGCTAAATTTGCTGATGACACCAAGATAGGCAAGAAAATAAGCCACTATGAGGCGGTAAAGTCTGCAAAGGGATATAGTCATGTTATGAGTGTAGGCAAAAGTTTAACAGATGGTGTGTGTTGTGGGAATAAATGAGAACTTGTCCATTTTGATTAGAAGAATGCATAAGCAATGTACATTAATGACATTTATTTTATTGAAAGAGTGGCATGTGGGTTTGGTTTATAGGTATGAGGGATTTAATGATTAACTTGCCAGTATTTATGGAATATTGATTTTTAAAGCAGTATGTGTCAGAGAACATTTGACTAGGAAGCTGGAGAAATCTACATTCATCCCGTGTGGTTAGAGAGTTCCTAGGCGGAAGATGAGGCGCTCTTCCTCCAGGCATCGTGTGGCCAGGGTCTGGCGATGGAGGAGGCCAAGGACCTGAATGTCATTGGCGGAGTGGGAGGGGGAGTTAAAGTGTTCAGCCACGGGGCGATTGCGTTGGTTGGTGCGGGTGTCCCAGAGGTGTTCCCTGAAACATTCCACAAGTAGGCGGCCTGTCTCCAATGTAGAGGAGACCACATCGGGTGCAGCGGATACAGTAAATGATGTGTGTGGAGATGCAGGTGAATTTGCAACGGATAAAGAAGGATCCATTGGGGCCTTGGAGGGAGGTGAGGGGGGAGGTGTGGGCACAAGTTTTGCATTTCTTGTGGTTGCAGGGGAAGGTGCCGGGAGTGGAGGTTGGGTTGGTGGGGGGTGTGGACCTGATGAGGGAGTCGCGGAGGGAGTGGTCTCTCCTGAATGCTGATAGGGGTGGAGAGGGAACTATATCTCTGGTGGTGGGGTCTGTCTGGAGGTGGCAGAAATGACAAAGGATGATACTATGTATCCGGAGATTGGTGGGGTGAAAGGTGAGGACCAATGGGGTTCTGTCCTGGTTGCGATTGGAGGGGCCGGGTTCAAGGACAGAGGTGTGGGAAGTGGAGGAGATGCGGTGGAGAGCATCGTCGACCATGTTGGAGGGGAAATTGCAGTCTTTGAAGAAGGAGGCCATTTGAGTTGTTTGGTAGTGGAATTGGTCTTCCTGGGAGCAGATGCAGCGGAGGCGGAGGAATTGGGAATATGGGATGGTGTTTTTACAGGGGGCAGGGTGGGAGGAGGTGTAACCTAAGTAGCTGTGGGAGTCGGTCGGTTTGTAGTAAATGTCTGTGTTGAGTCGGTCACCCGAGATAGAAATGGAGAGGTCTAGGAAGGGGAGGGAGGAGTCTGAGATGGTCCAGGTAGATTTGAGGTCAGGGTGGACGGTGTTAGTAAAATGGATGAACTGTTCAACCTCCTCATGGGAGCACGAGGTAGCACCGATACAGTCATTGATGTAGCAGAGGAAAAGGTGGGGGGTGGTGCCAGTGTAGCTGCAGAAGATGGACTGTTCCACATATCCGACGAAGTAGCAGGAGTAGACAATTCAGATCCCTGAGTCTGTTCTGTTATTTTAGCCTGTGTTTTCCAAATATCTGAGTGACATACCAGTGGGATTTTGTGCATTAGAAGTGAGATTTCATTATGTTATACAGATGGAACTACAACCTGATGGACCATATGACCTCATCAGACTATATTTGCATCTGGCCTCAGTCAGATTCCTTCTAGTCTGCCTGATGACTTTCCAGTCTTTGGTCTTTTTGAAATTAAAATCTAACCCATGGTTATCCTAAACCCAAAAGCAATGGCTTTTCTCTCCTCTTACAACACCCACAATATAACAAATTGCCATTAACACTCCAGGAGGCAAGTTATATGAAATGTATCAATTCCATCAACCCCAACAATGGAGAGAACTGTCATTCTACACCAAATACTTCCTGAATCATGACGCAAGGTTGTGCCTGATATTTTACATGTATCCCAGTGACCAACTATTTCACAAAATTCCCTTTTGTAGACAAATTACTGGTGCAAGAGACATTAACGTATTCACTGATATTCAACATATTCAGTATGTTCCTCAACAAATTATTTCTGACAACAGACTGCAGTACAACAGTACACCCTTCCAAGACATGTACAAGAATTTGGGGTGACCAACATATTACCTCCTTCCCTCATTATCTCAAATTAATGGTCTTACAGGAAGCCCTGTCCAATGGTGAAGTCCACGATCATTAAATGCAAAGTGACTTGCCAAGACTGTTGAATAGTCGTACTAAACCTACAAGCATCTCCTCAAAGCAATGGTTTCCCATCACCTCTTGTTCTCATTAAATGTTGAAGCAGAAGCAGAAGTAGGTTATTCAGCCAATCAAGTCTGCTCCACCGTTCAATGAGATCATGACTGATCTGATCTTGTTCAATTCCAATTTTCTCTACAACCATTGATCCCTTAGTGATTGAAAGTCTGACTCTCAGCTTTCAACATACCCAGCCTCAACAGTCATAGAGTCATAGAGATGTACAGCATGGAAACAGACCCTTCGGTCCAACCCATCCATGTCGACCAGATATCTCAACTCAATCTAGTTCCATCTTCCAGCACCCGACCCATATGCCTCCAAACCCCTCCTGTTCATATACCCATCCAAATGCCTTTTAAATGTTGCAATTGCACCAGCCTCCACCACTACCTCTGGCAGCTCATTCCATACACGTACCACCCTCTGCATGAAAAAGTTGCCCCTCAGGTCTCTTTTATATTTTTCCCCTCTCATCCTAAACCTATGCCCTCTAGTTTGGGACTCCCCAACCTCAGGGAAAAGACTTTGTCTATTTATCCTATCCATGCCCCTCATAATTTTGTAAACCTCTATAAGGTCACCCCTCAGCCTCCGACGCTCCAGGGAAACAGCCCCAGCCTGTTCAGCCTCTCCCTGTAGCTCAGATCCTCCAACCCTGGCAACATCCTTGTAAATCTTTTCTGAACCCTTTCAAGTTTCACAACATCTTTCCGATAGGAAGGAGACCAGAATTGCATGCAATATTCCAATAGTGGCCTAACCAATGTCTTGTACAGCTGCAACATGATGTCCAAACCCCTGTACTCAATACTCTGACCAATAAAAGAAAGCATACCAAACGCCTTCTTCACTATCCTATCGACCTGCGACTCCACTTCCAAGGAGCTATGAACCTGCACTCCAAGATCTCTTTGTTCAGCAACACTCTCTAGGACTTTACAAGTAAGTGTAGAAGTCCTGCTAAGATTTGCTTTCCCAAAATGCAGCACCTCGCATTTACCTGAATTAAACTCCATCTGCCACTTCTCGGCCCGTTGGCCCACCTGATCAAGATCCCATTGTAATCTGAGGTAACCCTCTTCGCTGACAACTACACCTCCAATTTTGGTGTCATCTGCAAACTTACTAACTGTACCTCGTATGCTCGCATCCAAATCATTTATATAAATGACAAAAGGTAGAGGGCCCAGCACCGATCCTTGTGTCACTCCACTGGTCACAGGCTTCCAGTCTGAAAAACAATCCTCCATCACCAGTCTCTGCCTTCTACCTTTGAGCCAGTTCTGTATCCAAATGGCTAGTTCTCCCTTTATTCCGTGAGATCTAACCTTACTAATCAGTCTCCCATGGGGAACCTTGTCGAACGCCTTACTGATTTCCCTCTTAAGTATACTCCTACTGCCTTTATACTCTTCTAACGATTCACTCAATCTATCCTGTCTATACCTTACATATGCTTCCTTCTTTTTCTTAACCAAACCCTCAATTTCTTTAGCCATCCAGCATTCCCTATACCTACCAGCCTTTCCTTTCACCCTAACAGGAATATACGTTCTCTGGATTTTCGTTATCTCATTTCTGAAGGCTTCTCATTTTTCAGCCGTCCCTTTATCTGTGAACATCTGCGCCCAATCAGCTTTTGAAAGTCCTTGCTTAATCCCGCCAAAATTAGCCTTCCTCCAATTTTGAACTTCAACTTTTAGATCTGGTCTATCCTTTTCCATCACTATTTTAAATCTAATAGAATTATGGTCGCTGACCCCAAAGTTCTCCCCCACAGACACCTCAGTCACCTGCCCTGTCTTATTTCCCAAGAGTAGGTCACATTTTGCACCTTCTCTAGTAGGTACATTGGCATAGTGAATCAGAAACCCACCTATATGACCTATATGAGACTTTCCCCCTTCCTATAACTGCCATCCATCACATACTGTTGCTGTTGCGAATTCCTCATTGCTCCTGTCTCTCCAACTGATCCATTCGATCTGATAAGATTTGCAACCAACAGTATTTATTGCAGATATAATTGGCAGTAACTCTTAAACTCTCTTTAAACTCCCACATCTGACAAGAAGCGCATATCACTCTACCAAAGGCCATTTTTCCTCCTTCACAATCTACAGACCTAGAAAATAACACCATCTTATTCCTCTACAAAACACTGTCCTAGGTTAAATTAATAGTTATGGCTTATATTTTAAGTTTAATCAAGAGACATATCTCAAAAAGCATATAATCAAGAAAGAACCTACTTTACTCACTACTGCAGACTTTCTGTAGGTCACACTTAAAAACAATACAATACACTTATCTGCTTCTGTGCTGTGAACATCACCCAAACAGTTCGTCCAAGATCAGTTGTGAATTTCACTGTTTGCTAATTTTCCCAGACGCACTCCGATGTCCAGCGATACACGAATTCAAACAGCAAAAGTAGTAACTGTGCAGGTTCACTGCTCTGTCAGTTTCTTTCTCTCTCTGTCCTGCACTGACCTCACCATGTGATTCCTTTGTCTGTTTTTCTCCCTTTTAAAACTGCTGTTGTTTTGACTTTTTTTTCCAAAGTTCCAAAACAATGCAACCATATAAAACAGTAATTGCTGCTCCTGGAATTCGAGGAAATCACCTCCAGCAACTAAAATACCTCAAGAGGAGTGGCTGTTACAGCCAGAAATCTTTCCCGTCCTCCATTTTGGATTACCCAGACCTCTGTTCTGAAGAGTTTCACAGATTCACAACATTTAGTGTTAACATCAGTAACCATACTGTCTGTTCTAAAGACCTTTGCAAGTACCTTATTTGCTGCACATTTGGTTCTGTGGAGTCTGTTAATTACCTTGACCTGTTAAGCATTTTTGGAAATTGACTGGAATGTTGTGATAAAGCTCCACATCTACTTCAAAACTATGAACCTGTGCATCCATTCCTGGTATGACAGTAGGGAATAATTAAGAAGAGTCTTTAAAGAAAACTCCAGTTTTAATGGGACATCAAACAATTCGCCTTTTACAGATTCCCTAGTCACAATAACATGAAGGAAATTGTAAGTCTACTCAATAATTCTGATAAGATTGTAATTAGATAAAGAACAGAATATAAGTGATGATAACTTAGATAGAATATTTATGTTTTACTACCATGTCACCTACATGACATAAATCATGGAATTATAATTTATGATATTTGAAATGGTTTGTCAGAATTTATTATATATTGTAAAGGAAAAAGGTAAGTAAGCTGATCACTACATTCAATAAAGTGCCATGATTATTTCAATAAAGTCTAGGATGATTTTACTTCTTGACAGAATAACAACAATCCTCTTCACAACACAGCTCGTTACTCCCTCTGTTAATGAATAACTAAGGCACAGTGCAAAGAGAATCTTATCCTGAAGCATTTGTATTTATTTCCCCATCATTAACCCTATAACCTAACCCTTTGATTTTATTGCAAGCTCTCAGCCTTGCATCCATAGAAGTAGACTACCTGATTAAAGCTAATCATCTGAGCTTCATAGAAGTGAACAATAATTCTTTTTTTCCATGCACTTCTTTTTTTCCAGACTATCAAAGATCTTACTGGTACTGCTAAATTTATTGGAGTGTCATAAATACTTTGGTTGAAAGGCTAGAAGTTTCAGAACCCGCAGGGGACTAAACCCAAATTTAGAACAGCAGTAGCAAAGGTAATATTCACTTTAAGAGGGTTTTGTTAAATGTAAAAGTAGCTTCTGAATGCACGTTTCATGGTTGAGGAGGTCAGCGTAAGTGCACTGACCACGACCATCAACTAGAACTGACCTCTTGTATCCAACCTAAGAGTAAAGGAACATTCTCTGATGAAGAGATAGAGAAAATTCTGTGCTGTTATTATGAAATGTTTGCTGGGCTGTGACAGAGGCTGCCAAAATGGCAGAGAGAGTGCAAATGAGATACTGATCATTTGACAAATAAAGGAGTGGAGAGAGAGACAGTGACAAAAACAGCAAAAGTTCAATATACATTTAAAATAAAAAGAAATGTCAAGGGCACTTCACATATACATAATCAAATAAAAAGGGTAAAGAAGGCATTGTTGGGAGTGTTGACCAAACGCTTGTAGAAAAAGGTAAATTTTAGGTAGGGTTTTAAAGGGCAGGATGGACTTAATGGGGCAGAAATATGTAGAGAGTGAAGTCAAATCTGTTGGCTCTAGGGTGATAAAAGCATGGGCTACTAATGGTGAAACAAAAGGCCTTAGTCACAGTAATAGAGTGTTTGGGGCTGTGGGGGAAAGGATGTTGAGCTGAGTTGAAGATGTTTCTGGTTTTGGTTGATTGAACTCCTTCCATGAAAAGTACCTGTCTACTTTTGTGAATGAGTTTCCAAGCTTTATGGCTGTTCTTGTATTTTGTAGGTTGGGATTTTCAGTTGGAAGAGATCTGCTAAAAACAACAAGCTGCTGAGTTGGTGACCACTGTTCGCAAAGTACCTTTGTGATGAATCTGGTGAATCTTCATTGTTGTCTTAAATAATGCCTGTAAGACTTCCAACATTGTGTTCCTGAGCAAGAGATGAATGCCAAGATGCCAGAGTCAAATTCTTATGTTTGGTAATATCCACTTACACATACCAGAATGTCAACCATTTGAAAATCTTAATCTTTGTCCATTTTGCATTCTGGAACCAAGACATGGTGAATCTCTGTCAACTGCAAAGTGAATCTCTGCCAAGAGGAATCCATTTTTGTCTGCATACACCTATGTGCACATGGGCATGCAGATGTTTTAGGTTTATTTTAGAGGTGCAAATGTGTATGTTCATATTAAAAACTAAGTGTGTTAACCATTTTTACAACTTCATTAAATAGGTCTCGTTTCATAATAAATCAATAATTTTGTGTTTATTAAAGGAATCTAGTGATAGTTCATTTTATGTGAAGTCTAATAAAAAGGGAGATCTTTTTATTCATGCATGGCATGTGGGTACTGCTAGTTTGGACACCATTTATTGCCTATCCCATGTTGCCCTTGAGAAGGTGGTTGTGAGCCATCTTCTTCAAACATAGCAGTCCATTTGGTGCAGGTACACCTAAAATGCTTTTAAAGAGGGAGTTCCAGAATTTTGACCCAGCAACATTGAAGAAAAAGCAATATATTTCTAAATCTGATTAATGGTTTGGAGGAGAACCTGTATACGATGTTATTGCCATGTATCTGCTGTCTTTATCCTTCTAGATGGTGATGGTGATGGGTTTGGAAGATGCTATTGTGGAAGCCTTGGTGTACTTCTGCAGTGCATGTCGTAGATAATACATACTGGTACTGAGTGTGGTGGTGGAGGGATTGGATATTTGTGAATGTGATACCAGTGAAGCAGCTGTAATGTCCTGGATAGTATTCAAGCTTCTTGAGTGTTCTTGGAGCTGCACTCATCTAGATAAGTGATAAGTATTCCATCACACTGCTGGTTTGTGTCTTGTAGATGGTGGACAGTGACCTCTATCTGTGACCAGTGTGTGCCAAAGATTCAGTACTGGGTCCACTGCTTTTCATCATTTATATAAATGATTTGGATGCTAATACAGGAGGTATGGTTAGTAAGTTTGCACATGACACCAAAATAGGTGGCGCAGCGGATACAGAAGATTATTTCAGAGTACAATGAGACCTTGATCAGATGAGCCAATGGGCCAAGGAGTGGCAGATAGAGTTTAGATAAACGTGAGGTGTTGCATTTTGGTATGGCAAACCAGGGCAGGATTTATATAGTTTATGGTAGGGCCCTGGGGAGTGTCACCAAACAAAGAGATCTATCAGTGCAGGCGTATAGTTCCTTGAAGGTGGAGTCACAAGTAGACAGGGTGGTGAAGAAAGCATTTGGCACTCTTGCTCCATTGGTCATAGCATTGAGTATAGGAGTTGGGATATCATGCTACAGCTGTACAGGACATTGGTGAGGCCACTTTTGAAATAATACATACAATTCTGTTACATTTCTACAGGAAGGATGTTATTAAGCTTAATGGTGCAGAACAGTTTACAAGAATGTTGCTGGGATTGGAGGATTTGATTATTAGGAAGAGACTGAATAGACGGGGATTTTTTCCCCAGAGCCTCAGATACAGAACCTTATAGAGGTTTATAAAATTATGAGAAGCATGGAGTTCAAAACTAGAGAGCATAGGCTGAAGGTGAGAGAGGAAATATTTTAAAAAGGCCTGAGGGTTAACTTTTCCATGCAGAGGGTGGTGCATGTCTAGAACAAGATGCCGGATGAAGCAATGGAGGCAGGTACAATTATAATGTTTAAGAGACAACTGGATGGGTATGTCAATTGGGAGGGTTTAAAGGGATATGGGTCAAATGCTGGCAAATTGGACTAGGTCAGATTAGGATGACTGTCAGTGCAGATGAGTTGGACTGAAAGGTCTATTTGTGTGCTGTATGATTCTCTGACAGTATTTAGGGAGTCATGAGACTACACACCTCTACGGCAGGTGACACCTGAACAGAGACCTTCTGGTCCAGAGATAGGAACACTATCACTTGCAACACAAAACTTGAAGGCAGAACATTTAATTATTGTGTATTCAGTCTCACCAATAAGGTTGAGCTGCTTTAAGTCTAGTTTCTATCAGTTATTAGTTCAATACATAATAAAATACCTAGTCGTGATGCTCAACTTATTAACAACTATGTTAAAAAAAAAATTAAAAGTCTTTAACAGTCTTTAAAAGAGGTCATCCTAGGAGGGATCAGGTCCTCAATTGAATTGGTGGATTCAATTATATCTCAAGAACTCTTCAGCTTCCATAGAAAATTAACAAGTGGATGACACACAATTTTATCAATTCTTTGGTGTATTATACTTTGTTAGGAAAGTTGCAACTTATCCTAACATACTGATGAACTTGAGAGACAAACAATTAGCAGTTATATAGAAGCAGAGGTTTTAGAACAAAGTCTTAGTTTTGTTCTGAGAAATTATGATATATCAGAGACAGATTGGAGCTCGCACTATCCCTCAGCAGGTTCCTACTTGTAATATATTTAGATATCATAAATATCCTTTGGGTGGGAAATTAATCTGATACATCCCATTCCCAATTTGTGCCAGGAGCCAATATTTCCACAGATGATCTGAAAATCTAAAATCTGTGCAATTGTGTGATGGAAATTGTATTTCCATTTGATGAGCCATTAAGTAACAGGCAGCAGCCCTAGGAAGGGTTTAAAAGCCACCTGAGCAAGTACTGGCTCTTTATTGAGGTCCCACCTTTCTTGTGCACATTTTTTTTGGCAGAAGACAAAGCCATTTTTCTGTGCATCCTTTCATTCCTTCAGGTCTGCTCAAATGTCTCTCCCCATCATTTTTCATTGCCTTGGTACCACCAATCATATCACATGCTTTTGCCTTCCACAACATTCTGTTTCGGTGATGCCTCACTGCAGACTCTGTCCAGGCAGACAGGAATGGCGAGCCATGCTTTTCCCAAGTGATGGCAACTGAAGACTCAATGTAAAGTTTGAACAGCAAACAAAGCACATACAACATCTATATTCAAAGGTGGTAAGTAAAATGAATTGGATAAGGAGTAAATTATGAAATTTTGTTTAGTATCTGGGGGTGAGCTCATGCTTTCCAAGATGGATACTTGGGGTGGTAAGGTTGGGCCAGGGAAGTAAGTGTGAATTGAAAGTGAAATAAAGAAGTGATCAGAGTTGACCTCATCTGTGATTGATATAATGGAGAATACCAGGACCACATGAGATGGCAAGTTTGAGAGAGTGGCTTTGAGTATGGGTTGCAGAGTTTATATGAAAGGAGAAATCCATAAAAATTAGAGGACAATGAACATGGAGGAGAGAAAGTATTTTGTGTTAAAATCAATGAGAACACAAATTCATTCAGTGCAGAGATTGAGGGAGGAAAGCAGTGAAGATTTCTTGATGAGAAAATTATATCATTCTCACTCATTACAGAATAAGAATTTTGAATGAGAAGTAATAAGGCAGAGAAAGTTAAGATGTTCCAAAGAGAAGAAAGTGCCAGAGGAGTGGAGAGTCAGATCAAAGTAGTTGTAATGATAAGCTTGCATTTATAAGTATAGACGAGCACTGGTACCATTTCTGTGAAAAAAAAATAGAATCCACATATGCTAGACTCTACACTGAATGTAATAAAGTTCATAAAAATATACTTGCCACATTTTAGGAGAGAAAATATCACTTTCTTACTTTGACAGATTTTGTGAAAGAAATAATTATTTTAAGTAGTCAAAAAAGCATAAAGCATTGCTCTTTACAAAAAAAATTGAGGAATTAACTTCCATCTTTAAAATTAATAAACAGTATCAAATCTTTATTATTAAATGATATTATATTAACAAAATGCTTTTGGCATTTTGGTTCACCTTGCACTTTCATTCTTATGTTCTTTGAAAGGATTTTATTTTCATCCATAATTCCTAAAGAATAAAGAAAATCTTGCATCTGTACAGCACTTTTCATGAACTCAGGATGCTAAAGTGCTTTACAGTCCATGAAGTAATTTCAATCACTATTGCAATGTAGGAATCATGGCAGCCAATTTGCAAACAACTATTTCACTGCCAGCAATATGATCATTAACAACTATCCATTTCAATGACGTTGAAATAAAGACTTCTTTCTGACACCTGAATATTCTCCATAATGTTTAAAAATGATCAGTGATGTAGATTCTTCATTTGAATTTGGAGGCTTTTGTATAGTAGAATGATACTTCTCAATGAATATTGTCAGAGATTCAGTGACTAGAACAAAATGGAAGACCACCAAAGCAATTTTAAAAAAAAAATCAGATTGTGGGCATTGCTGATTAGGTCAGTATTTATTATCCATCCTTGATTGTCCTGAGAAGCTTGGAGTGAGATGCCTTCCTGAATTGCTGCATTCCCAGCCGTACACGTACTCCCAGGTGCTGTTAGAAAGGGAGTTCAGGATTTTGATCCAAAGACACTGAAGGAACAATGATATAGTTCCAAGTGTGTGGGTTGGAGTGGAAGTTGCAGGTAAATCATCCATCAGTTGTCCTCATCCTTCTCAGTGGTAGAGGTCTTTGGTCTGGATGGTGCTGTAGGAGGAGCCTTGGTGAGTTACTGCAGTACATCTGACAGATGGTACACATTGAAAGTACTGTGTGTTAGTGCTGAAGAGCTTGAATGTTGAAAGTAATGGATGAGGTGCCAATCAGGCAGGCTGCTCATCCTCAAGCTTCGTGAGTGTTGTTGGAATTCCTAAAGCTCTGAGTGACATCATCAGAGGGAATGGTTCGCCGAGAGGGTGACAAAGATAACCCAGACATAGAACCAACATATTAAACACCACAACCTGCTGTGCCATAGAGCAAAATAAAGAAGGCTCCACTTCCTCCTTCCCATAACTATTTTGCTATGGGAAAAAATCTCCAACATTCAACGACAGAAGGCATCACAACAGTTAAATTCTGACTTCAAGATTTATAAACACTTCACCTGAGAAAGAGAAATCTTCAAACAAGTAAAAGGCCTGCAAACATTACAGGCTGATCTTTATAACTTATTTTATTCATACCTACTTTTAACCATTGCATCTGTATTTTGGTTAATACAAATTACTTTTACTTAATAATGTTCAGCAATGGTTGTGGAATAAAATAACCTCATCGTGTCCAAGACTAAAGCTCACTCCAGATATTTTTAAATTGTATCACTTGCAAAAACTAAAATGTAGCGAAGTGATCTTTACAAACTTGCAATATGTTTGTGACACATTTGTATTGTTTTGTTTAATGTGTAAGTAACTTGCAGGAAACTGCCTTTGCACTAAAACGCTTTGAAGAGAGACATTCTCTATGTTACTTTTTCACTGATTATGGAACACGATTTATCGACCAGCTATGTTCATGTGCCGTTTATAATAAATACTATATTTACTCGTTAAAAAGCAATGTCCTTCATTATAAAGCACTGTTTATTCACAACAATGTTCAAATGTTCAAAGTAAATGGAATGTTTTCATCTAAGTTTTAGTCAATTCACAAAAGTGTATCTAATAGACCCAATGTATTCAGCATTGACGTGTTTCACTTAGCGTACTTCTGTGTGGACTAAAAATTGCTTAATTGACAATTAAATATGAAATACGTACGTCAAACTGTGCAGAAGGTTTAAAAAATATGATTCCTCTCATCTAAGTGGAGCATCTGAACTCTGCAAGCGTTCTCCCACCAATAAGACCGGACTGAATAGAGCCAGAACACTGACACACAAAAAAATCGTGTTTACAGATGCATATTGTTCACGAATCGTCTGGTGCAGCCCACAATCACTTTATTCATATTTCCTAAACTGAGCCGTCCCTCTGCCTCTTAATGAAGACACCAAGTTGCAGGACGTGACCTGCTACTTGGGACAAGCATGTCTGAAATAGGACAGACGAGTGGAGACGCCAGCTCCAGAGTGAGATTGTAGAGAATGAAGTCTTCCATTCGCAGTGCCAGCGCATCTGCAAAGCGAGCTGCGCTCAGGCTTGACCACTAACACAACACTCAGCTGTCAGAAGCAATCGGCCAATCCCGCTTAATGCAGAGCAGCTGACAACTACAACGCAGTGTCTTCGCATCATATACTTACTGTCTCTGTGTGCTAGAGCCTCCAACAAAAAAAACATTCAAGTTGCAAGTCCCAAACCTTCTACCCAAATCTTTGGCTACACAACTGTCCATTCATCTAAATATGTTGAGAGTGGGCATAACTATAAAAAAAACAGAAAAGGTTTCGGCCTGAGGACCTTTTCAGCGGAGTAATGAAGAGAATATGATCCCATCACTTTAATTGGTTTTGATTTGAAAACAGCGTCCCTCTTCTTGGTCCCTTCTCTCTTTCTGTTCAACTGCACAGATGCCGCCTTTCAAACAAGGAAAAAGCAGCTATTAGCAGCAAAGTCGGCGAGTAAAATTAATGAAGGTGCACGCAGGAGTCAATCGTGCTGACGAGAAAAGGAACTTAACATGGTCGATGGTAACTTGCTGCAAACAATAAATCCACCGATTGTTAATTTCTGTTGTCCGGGGGGTAAATGAAGAAATTAACTGGGTATGAATCCAGACTGACAGTAGGATTGTAGAAGAAAAAATAAAAAATGAGGGAAGACAAAAGGAAAGAACCTTAGCTATGGTGACCGTAACAAAATTGGCTTTCAAATAACAAGAGGTAAAAGCATATGTTGTGAGAATCGAAGTGTGTAAGACAAGCTATAATTTAAAATACTTATATATATCCTTTAGTGTTTACACCAACGCAACCATGAACTGTTATTTAAATAAAAGCAAACTTGCATTTATATAGTGCCTTTAATATGATAAATATCGGAAAGCATTTCACAGCAGCATCATAAAGCAAACTTTGACACAAAGCCTCATGAGGAAATATTGGGCAGATACTCAACAATGTCTAAGAGGCCAGAATTAGAGGCACTCAGCTATATTGAAGGATTCTGAAATTGTAACAGATTATAGAGATGGGGAGGAACAAGGCCAGGGAGATTTTGGTAAAAAGCATTTTGATTTTGAAGTCAATATGTTGCTTTCCAAGAAACCATTGAAAGTCAGTGAGCGTAGAGATGGTAGGTGAATGGGGATGCAGTGTGATTTGGGATGTGGCCTGAAATTTGGGAGAGTAGCACATGGGACTCTGGCCAAGGTGCACTGGAATTGCCAAGTCTAGAGATAATGATGTCATAAGTAAGGATTTCAGCAGCAAATGTATGGAGGCAGTGAGAGAATTTTACAATGTTGTGGAAAAGAAAATAGACAGTCTTAGTCACAGCATGAAAGTTTGGTCAGTAGGTCATTTTGGGGATCAAATATAATAATAAAGTTGCAGCTTGGTTGCCAGACAAAGGGATGGATTTGGTTCTGAGGGACATACTCTGAAAACCTGGAACCTGGGGAACAGCTTTCATGTTCACAATTTTCAGGGTTGGCAACCTATACCCAATGGAAGGCAAAGGGGTCAGTGCTGAAACCATAATTATTTACAATATGTAATATTACTTGATTGAGGAACATGAGTTTACTGTAGCTAAGTTTGTACATGACATAAAAATAAGTTGAAAGGCAAGTAGTGAAGATGACACAATGAGGGACTTAGACAGGTTAAGCAAGTGAACAAAAGCCTGGCAGATGCAGCACAAAGTAGAAAAATGTGAGGTTATTATGCACTTTGGCAGGAAGAATAGAAGAGCTGAATATCATTTAAATGGGGAAAGATTACACAAAGCTACAGATTTGTGATTTGGGAATCCTTGAGCATAAATCACAAAAAGCTAGCATATTAACAGGCAATAGGTAAGACAAATAGAATGTTGGTCTTTATTTCAAAGGGGTTGAAGTATAACAATAAGAAAGTCTTGCTAAAACTGTACAAGGCACTAGTCAGACTCCAGCTGGAACATTTGAACAGTTTCCAACCCTTTATCTATGGAAAGATGTTGGACGGAGTCCAGAGAAGTTTTTCTAGGCTGATTTAGGATATGGAAGAATTGTTTTATGAGGAGGGTTTGAGTTGTTTGTACCTGTACTCTTTGGAATTTAAAGAATGAAAGGTGATCTTACTGAGGCATATGAATTGGGGGTGGCATGGTGGCTCAGCAGCTAGCATTGCTGCCTTGTTAGTACCTGGGTTCGATTCCAGCATTGGGTGACTGTCTGTGTGGAGTTTGCACATTCTCGCTGTGTCTGCGTGGGTTTCCTCTGGGTTCTCTGGTTTCCTCCCACAGTTCAAAGTTATGCTTGGCCATTGTATTTAGTAATGTGTAAGGTTAGGTGCATTAGTCAGGGTAAATGTGGAGTAATTGAGTAGAGGATTAGGTCTGGGTGGGTTACTCTTTGGAGGGCCGGTGTGGACTTGTTGGGCTGAAAGGCCAGTTTCTACATTGTAAGGACTCTATGAGATTCTTAGGGGAATTGGCAGGGTAGATGTGGAAAAATTATTTCCCCTTACGGGTGTGTCCAGAACCAAAGGGCATAATCTCAGAATAACAGTTCAACTACAGAAGAGATAAATAAATAAACCGAACCCTCTCCCAAGAATGTTGAAAATCTATGGAGTTCTTTATAGCAGAAGGTTGTCAAGGTTAGGCTATGAAGGAAATTCAAAGCTGAATAGACAGATTTTTAAACAGTAAAGGGATCAAGAGTTATGGGAATAAGGCTGGCAAGTGGAGTTGATCAACGATGATATTCTTGCTTGGCAGGGCTGATTCAATGAACTAAGTAATCTATTTCTGCATCCTCCTCTTATAGTATTGCTGATATTACTCTATGGACCTATCATTTAATTGTCTCCTTTAAACACACTCAGGACATCAGATTGATTCCACTTCATTCCTCTGGCCTCCCAAAACTCACCCTATGCCCTTTCATAAATGTTCCTTCAGGGAGGCACTGGCCTAGTGGTTTTATCACTAGACTATTAACCCAGAAACTCAGCTAATATCCTCGGAATCTGGGTTCAAATCCCACCTTGGCAGGTGGTGAAATTTGAATTCAATAAAAAATCTGAAATTAAGGATCTAATGATGACTATGAATCCATTGTTGATTGTTGGAAAAATTCATCTGGTCCACTAATGTCCTTTAGCGAAGGAAACTGCCATCCTCACCTGATCTTGATGATACGTGACTCCAGACCCACAGCAACAGGGTTCACTCTTAAATGCTGGCCTAGCTAGCAATGCCCACATCCCATGAGTGAATTTTAAAAAGCTCTTCATTCTTTAATACTTCTGATCTGACTAACAAGTCTTCTGTCATCACTGATTCACACTTTCTGTTCCTGAACCTCTGTGAAAGCTGCCATTCTCTTGCTCCCTCCTCCTTCTTACCACAGAGGCAGAACCATCCAGAACGTCATGACACTGTGGTTGGAGTACTACCAAATGAGCCACAGAAATATTACATTTGAAATGCACCAGGTTCTTGGATAAAAAAGATATTACTGTAAACTGATTCCAAACCTTCGCATCTCAAAAGGCACTACTTTGACCATCTTTAATGTATATGTATGATTGCTATATTACTTGAAGAAGGGCTTATGCCCGAAACGTCGATTCTCCTGTTCCCTGGATGCTGCCTGACCTGCTGCACTTTTCCAGCAACACATTTCCAGCTCTGATCTCCAGCATCTGCAGACCTCACTTTCTCCTGCTATATTACTTATAACTAGCACATAAGAAAGCTCAGTCACTTCCATCTAGCTATCCACAGATAGATCTTGAAAATTTGTAGATGACAACTCAAACCACAAAAAGTCAAATGTGCTAGTGTTATTTTGTTAAATGCATTGTGAATATGGCCTGATTATGTAGTCTGAATGTCTGACACCAGATTATCCTTGAAACTGTTGTGCCATGGATTGATGCATGATAAACATTCTTGTGATGATCAGCTGTGATATTAGGATTGCTAAAAGATCAGTCTAAATAAAATGTCACATCTAAATTGATATATAGGAGCATTTGACAGATAAAGAAGTAACAAAAGTTGATTCACTGTGACACAACAAAGCTTGAAGCTAGTCATGTCCAACTAGCCTAAGGAAAGATGTTCAAAGCAAATCTAGGAAGTATCATCCCTTAGGCCAATTAGCATAATTTATTATAACAAGATATTTGAGTGGGAAAACATCCCTCACAAATATTTGACATTATAATCATCTTAGAATGCACAACCTACATTAACATGAAATGGAATATAAGCCTTCAATATTGACAAGGATGGACAATCCATCAGTATAGTACATAACTTGACCACAGACTCTAAATGCTATTGCTAGAGAATTAATGTGATAAGAACCAATATTAAGATCACCACTGTGTTTATATATATGAGGTGTAACGCCTTTTTCAAGGTCTCAACTCAATCTTATAAAAGTGAGAAATATTTTTAAAGTTAATCATCAACTGAATAGGAGAAAGTGAGGTCTGCAGATGCTGGAGATCAGAGCTGAAAATGTGTTGCTGGAAAAGCGCAGCAGGTCAGGCAGCATCCAGGGAACAGGAGAATCGGCGTTTCGGGCATAAGCCCTTCTTCAGGAATGAGGAAAGTTTGTCCAGCAGGCTAAGATAAAAGGTAGGGAGGAGGGACTTGGGGGAGGGGCATCGGAAATGTGATAGGTGGAAAGAGGTCAAGGTGAGGGTGATAGGTCAGACTGGGGTGGGGGCAGAGAGATCAGGAAGAAGATTGCAGGTTAGGAAGGCGGTGCTGAATTCGATGGATTTGACTGAGACAAGGTGGGGGGAGGGGAAATGAGGAAACTGGTGAAATCCAAGTTCATCCCTTGTGGTTGGAGGGTTCCTAGGCGGAAGATGAGGCGCTTTTCCTCCAACCGTCGTGTTGTTGTGGTCTGGCGATGGAGGAGTCCAAAGACCTGCATATCCTTGGTGGAGTGGGAGGGGGAGTTGAAGTGTTGAGCCACAGGGTGGTTGGGTTGGTTGGTCCGGGTGTCCCAGAGGTGTTCTCTGAAACGCTCCGCAAGTAGCCGGCCTGTCTCCCCAATATAGAGGAGGCCACATCGGGTGCAGAGGATGCAATAGATGAGGTGTGTGGAGGTGCAGGTGAATCTGTGGTGGATATGGAAGTTTCCTTTGGGGCCTTGGAGGGAGGTGAGGGGGGAGGTGTGGGCGCAAGTCTTGCACCTCCTGCGGTTGCAGGGGAAGGTGCCGGGAGTGGAGGTTGGGTTGGTGGGGGGTGTGGATCTGACGAGGGAGTCACGGAGTCATGGAGCAGGTGACACTGCCCTGTCCCCCTTAGTCCAAGAACTCCCCACCTACGGTCGGGACACCACCCATGCCCTCCACCTGCTCCATGATTTTCGCTTCCCCGGTCCCCAACGCCTTATTTTCACCATGGACATCCAGTCCCTATACACCTCCATCCCCCATCACGAAGGACTCAAAGTCCTCCGCTTCTTCCTTTCCCGCTGTACCGACCAGTACCCTTCCACTGACACCCTCCTTCGACTGACTGAACTGGTCCTCACCCTGAACAACTTCTCTTTCCAATCCTCCCACTTCCTCCAAATGAAAGGAGTAGCCATGGGCTCCCGCATGGGCCCCAGCTATGCCTGCCTCTTCGTAGGATATGTGGAACAATCCATCTTCCGCAACTACACTGGCCCCACCCCCCACCTTTTCCTCCGCTACATCGATGACTGTATCGGCGCCGCCTCGTGCTCCCACGAGGAGGTTGAACAGTTCATCCACTTCACCAACACCTTCCACCCCGACCTCAAATTCACCTGGACAGTCTCAGATTCCTCCCTCCCCTTCCTCGACCTTTCTATTTCTATCTCAGGCGACCGAATCAACACGGACATCTACTACAAACTGACCGACTCCCACAGCTACCTGGACTACACCTCCTCCCACCCTGCCCCCTGTAAAAACGCCATCCCATTCTCCCAATTCCTTCGACCCCACTGCATCTGCTCCCTGGAGGACCAGTTCCAAAAACGTACAACCCAGATGGCCTCCTTCTTCAAGGACCGCAATTTCCCCCCCGACGTGGTCGACGATGCCCTCCACCGCATCTCTTCCACTTCCCACTCCTCCGCCCTTGAGCCCCGCCCCTCCAACCGCCACCAGGACAGAACCCCATTGGTACTCACCTACCACCCCACCAATCTCCATGTACAGCGCATCATCCGCAGTCATTTCCGCCACCTCCAAACGGACCCCACCACCAAGGATATATTTCCCTCCCCTCCCCTATCAGCATTCCGTAGAGACCACTCCTCCCATGACTCCCTCGTCAGATCCACACCCCCCACCAACCCAACCTCCACTCCCGGCACCTTCCCCTGCAACCGCAGGAGGTGCAAGACTTGCGCCCACACCTCCCCCCTCACCTCCCTCCAAGGCCCCAAGGGAAACTTCCATATCCACCACAGATTCACCTGCACCTTCACACACATCATCTATTGCATCCTCTGCACCCGATGTGGCCTCCTCTATATTGGGCAGACAGGCCGGCTACTTGCGGAGCGTTTCAGAGAACACCTCTGGGACACCCGGACCAACCACCCAACCACCCTGTGGCTCAACACTTCAACTCCCCCTCCCACTCCACCAAGGATATTCAGGTCTTTGGACTCCTCCATCGCCAGACCACAACAACACGATGGTTGGAGGAAGAGCGCCTCATCTTCCGCCTAGGAACCCTCCAACCACAAGGGATGAACTCGGATTTCACCAGTTTCCTCATTTCCCCTCCCCCCACCTTGTCTCAGTCAAATCCATCAAATTCAGCACCGCCTTCCTAACCTGCAATCTTCTTCCTGACCTCTCCGCCCCCACCCGAGTCTGACCTATCACCCTCACCTTGACCTCTTTCCACCTATTACATTTCCGATGCTCCTCCCCCAAGTCCCTCCTCCCTACCTTTTATCTTAGCCTGCTGGACAAACTTTCCTCATTCCTGAAGAAGGGCTTATGCCCGAAACGTCGATTCTCCTATTCCCTGGATGCTGCCTGACCCGCTGCGCTTTTCCAGCAACACATTTTCAGCATCAACTGAATAGGTCAATTGACTGCAGAAAATCTTCCTTGTAGAAAAAAGACTAAAAGCAGGGCTTGAAATTTTGGTTATGGTTGGTAATCTTTTGCATTTTTCTGCCACGTTATGTCACAAAGTACAATCAAAACGTCAGCATAAGAGTATCAGAAGAATCATCAGCAGTTTAAGGGACAACAGGAATTGGTATGCCTTAAGATGGTGAAATTTAGGGGAAAATGCATGGAGAATGTAGAAACATGTATTTCTGCATGAAATGTGGCAGAATATGATTTATATTGCAAAAATTAAACTTTGGACAAATGTGGCATATTCTTGACATTGATTTACAGTTAAAACAATTTAGGTAATAGAAATTAATGCCATCATTAAGAAATACTAATGTGCTGCACCCATGGAATTGCTTTGGATTATTTAACTATCCTTCCACCCTTATTCCATGAAATGGTAAAGTCCAACTATAATTTGTCTAAACCCATTGATCTATGGCAAGATTAAGAAGTTGTAATGTGCTGAACAGGATATTTCCTTTGATAGTACAGCACAAGATGTTGGTTAATTATAACCTCAAATGTTTCAAATTGACCCTCTACAGTGATAAATATGAATTTTGGTACTGAACTGTGAAAGAAGGAAATTATTTTGGGTGGGCTAGGGAGTAGTAAAGACGAGTCTATTTTAACTATTGTGCACACACCTCTAGCATCATTAGCTGGCTTCAATAACTGTAGTGGCAATTTTATTAGTACTTGAATGTTAATATCACTCTCAATTGTTTCTATTTATTCCTATATGTTTATGTTGTTGGAAAACTACTTTATAAAGTAAGTATAATTTAAAATTAACTTTATCTGCCCATTGCTTGAAAAGATCAGTAATTTTGAATTATTTCTTCCTAAACATGAATATTGCCTGATATATTTCCAAGTATGTACAGCAATTAATTGATTTGTTAAGATTTGTAACTCCAACATCCTCATCTGCACTCCAAGGTATTTTCTCAGCCAGTCTCAGCAATATCCTCCAGTCATGCAGTTTCCACAATTTAAGTTACTCTTGAGTATCCTTGCCTGCAACTTTACTAGTTGAAATGATTTCAGCTATAAACAACAACTACAATATTGGGCAGCCCACTACCTACCTTGGCCCTTTCTGCCCAACTGTGAGCTGCTTTCTCCTGCAATGAGGAAATAGGAGCATTTGAGTGAGATAGAAGTGGGTGGCACAACTGTTAGTGCTGGTGCTGATGGGGAAAGGTAATGAGATCTACGAAACAAGTGAGTATGCAGTACAGAAGCCATGCAGAGTTAGGAGAGTGGGGCCTTAGATGGGAGAGAGCAAGAGAGAGAAAAAGTTGAATGCAATAATGACTATGATACAGCATGAAACTTGGTATGAGGTGATTGTAGTAGTAGACATTGAGTAAGTGAGGTAGCAGAAAGAAAATCATAGCACTTACTCTGACCAAGCAGAGGAAACCTTCTTCCTTCACTGCTGAGATCACATGACCTGGATGGCAACCTTGGACCAGGCTGGCATAGTGTGGTCACATGGCCTCCTCTGCCAGTTCAGTGGGAAGAGGATAGCCCTTCTCTTCACTGCCCTGTCCAATCCAGTTGCCTGTTCACAAAGCAGGGAGTCAGTTTCTCCTATCTCTTATGTCTGGAGCAAATGTCACAAACTGTTTAGGGCAGCTCCAGCCTGACTGTGCTTCTCCAGCAGCCTTTCAAAAATGGCAAGGGTACCAGAGACGGCAATCTATTTCAGGAATTCCAAACAGGGGTCAGTGGTATAATTCAGCTAGCATCACATGTGAGGAGGTTGAGGTAGGGAGGGGCAATGAGTTTGGGACAATGGTATCATAAAACTCACGAGGCCTCGCTGAGAAAATCCCTCCATGAAACTCAACGAAATTGACACCTAGCTAAAAACAACACAAGTTTCAGTTCTGTGTTTGAAATGTTCATCTCTCTCCCCTAACTAGATCAACAGGGAAAACACCAAGACAAGTTTTGACCTTACTGCTCTTCCCATTCATTCCCTTAGCCCCCCCCCCCCCCCCCCCGTCTCCCTCCTTAAAGGTCTCTCCCATGCTAACTCCCCCTTCCCCTTGAAAGAATTCTATCACCCATTTTCACCATCCATACCCACAACTCATTTGAACATTTTCCAGTCGTGTTTTGTCCCTTTTTTCCATTCTTTAAACTGTCCTAACTGTACTAATCGTTTACCAATTATTTATATTTGTTTATTATAATTCTAAGATGTGCTGTAGTGTCTGATGATACCGTGCATCTTTGAAATTTGTAGAACAGCCGAAACTGAAGATGGCCGTTTTCTATCTAAGTTGCTTTAAAATAAGTTTGCAGTTTAAATTGTCACATCATGTGGGAAGATACTTGTTGACAATTGTGGTTAGAACCGTGCTCATTGTATTGACATTCTTCGAAATCCGCATTTTCAAGTGTCAATCTCTACCATTTTTGTTTATTCATTGTATTTATTGGCTAAATGTGAACAAAAAAGTCCTTGCCTGGGAAGGAAAAATGTTATATATACCGAAAACAAAAATCTGTAATTATTTCAGGACGTACTTGAACAAAGTAAACTGTGATAAACAAGAGGATAAATGATATTGCCGTCTATATATGAGTCAGTAGAATGGTCGCATTGTGTATTGATTGGAAGGTTTGACTGTTCCTAATTGAGCCTCTGTGAATATCTTACTCAGATAACCACACGTGCTCCTAAAAGTATCAGAATACGAACAATCGGATCAATCAGGCCGAGACGAAGAGGGCTATCTTTTGTCTTTCTTTATATTTAATCATTAAAGGGACTTGGGAAAGCCGTGGGTTAAATCTATTTATGACGTTTGCCACACACTGTCAATTTTGTAAAAGCTTTGGTACTTTTTTACACTCCGGGGTAATGGCTGATTTTTGACACTCAAGTCACATCAAAGAAGTGATTATGCAAAACCTTTTGGGGAATTATTTGGCTCATAATAAACCTCCTGCCAAGCTGCAAAACAATGCATCAGCCTATCTGGCAGTCCTAGCCCAAGGCTGGAAACTTTACGTTTTATTTCCGTAACCTAATTTTCCTAATTTTTTTTTCACACTTTTTACCTTATTGCTCAGTTTTTACCCACTTTCTTTCACGGTTCGTTACTGCAATGGTTTTCAACAAAATAGGCTAGGAGACCTTTAGACCTACTGTGAAATAATAAGATTGCAACCTGCTCCTTCTCCAAAATACATACTTTATTGTTTTTGTTCTGTTGGAATATATGCTGTTCGTGTGTATTTGCTTGGGTGCCATTATTTCTGTATATGTATGTATGCAAACCTTGAAGTCCACTGGCGATTGATGTGGATTTTGCACTAATGAGTTCACTTTGGGATGAATTAACAGCTTGTACAAACTATATATTTCTCTAATATTGTTGATAAGTATTCCTTACTGTCATAGGAATCTGTCCAGAGACTGATCATGTCAATTATTTTAGGAAATAAGGCGGAATGCAATTAAATAAGAATATGTTGGCATTCTCAATGTGATGATTAAACGAATGTTTGTAACAAGCAAAAGTGAAGATGTTAAAGATAATGAATATGCACATTAAGTTATTACACGTGGGGCTGACAGTATTTATTTACATTGGCATCCATTTAGCCTCCTAGCGTAATTACCTCATTACGGAGAAGGGTCGTATTAGATCTAATAAATCTAAGGTGAAGACTGCATTCAGTAAAGATTTTTGAAGTGAAGTGACATCGCCCTGCCACTGAGTAATTGTCACCATTTATTTTCTTAGCCTGGTAGCCTGGATAAGTAGAGTATTAGATAATAGGATGTTTTATTGTCAAAAAGGGGACTTGTTTAGAAATGGTAAACTAAGCCTGATATCTTAATATTTTGGCGCTTCGTAACTTTTACCTCAGCCTCATGAAGTTCCCGCGTTACAGGATTAAACATTTCGCCCCAAATGTTTATTGCAATCGAACGGTGTTGGGATATTAGAAAACCATATGACGGTTTACTGTTAAATTTTGATTCTATCGTTCGAGTTAATCCGCCATTCAATTTAAGGGCCATTTCTATAACTTGACATTAAAATCAAGCTTGTAATGTGGTAATGCCATCTGTTCGATATTCTTGTTTTGTCTTTTATATTTCAGCTGAATTTCACCGTCGTCTCCCTCCTTAATTCGAGTTCAATAATGGCTCACTCTAATTCTCGGAACAGTTTAAACGGCTTTCCACAGATGCAGATGCGACTTGCTTTGAACTCCCGAGGTTTCGGCGCACATAATACGCTGAACTCTCGTGATCTGTTGCTGTCGCGTTCATCCACTCTGCAGAGGAAGATTGATACCAGATAATAATGAGACGTTTCCCTCTTGGGAATCCGCAGACACGTGCAAACGCAGGGCGATCATCCATAATCTAGTGACCAGCCCTATAGATCAGAGCCAAAGAGGAAAGGGTTTACATCCAAACAGAACGTGACAATTAACAAGGAAGAGCTAGAGTTGTATATGATCCATATTAAACTGCACGCTGCAAATTGCAACCCATGCATGTCTAGAAGAAAAATATTGGCATAAAAGTGGTTTATATTTTGTGTTCGTTTATTCCCCCCCCCCCAACTTCAAAGACAGGTCGTGCCAACAAACAATCCCCTTTAAAATTTGTATTGCATTATTGTTGAGCTTGCTCTTGTTTATGTGTGGTGACTGCTAGCTTTCTTGTATCGAATCAAAGTTTTTAAAGTGTGAACATGCGAGATTCGATTTTACAAACGTCGTATGCATTCAAAAAGATTCCGCAGGTAATTTGCAAGAAGTTGGTATCGTGCTTCGGAGTTGAAATTTCAATTGTGTGAGAGCCCGTGCGCAGTTCATGCATTAAACGAACTTTTTCATAGCTCCTCTCGGTAACTTTAAAGACGAATCCACATGATTTTCTTTCACGTAATTTTTAAAGCATTTAGCAACAGTGGTTTTTACTTTTAGTCCAACATATCCCCCACTTTGGCGTGATCTGTTAACAAAAGAACAGATGACAAGAGGCTGTAGTTTTATATTGTATTCTGTTTGTTGTCATTGTCATGCTGCCGTTTTCCACGTCTCATATTTTGGTGAATAGGTTCGGTAAATGAAATGTATGTTCTGATGTTTTATAACCTAATAGCAACTAGCTTGTGTCACTTGAATGTACAGCTGCTCTTTTTCACACTGATCAATGAACCACGCACTTGCCAGCTTATTTATATGAAAGTTAAACTTTTTTTATTATTGAAAAGACGAATTGAAAACGCTTTCCATTTGATTTGCAGGCGAATACATAGCAACAATAAACTTCTGAAATATACAAAATATACATTTTGTGCATGAAATCTTCCTTTTATAATAAATAAAAGTGAACACATGTGTAGATGATCGCGTTAATGCTCCGTGTCGGTTCGTTTTATTCTGCTGATTTTTTTCGGTCGTGGAAAAAAAGGCAATTCTTCATCCCCGGAGGTCGAGATAAATAATGCATGAAGCCTTCCTCCTTGTGTTTTCCTTCTCTCTCACTCTCTCTGTCTTTGATAAAGCACTCAACCTAAATTTACACGGTCGTTTTCATTCATTTAAAAAGTCTACAAATTATGCAATGACTTCTAACCTCGCTCCGTACCACAACATCTTTTTCCGTAAATCATATTAGACAGCTGGTAAAATCGGCCTTATTCTTGAAACGATAAAAGGAGACTAAAGGGGGAGGAAGGGAGAAGAAATCAGAGAACAAAAGGCATTGTGGAGAACCTGGGAAAATGGGCAAAGTGCACTGAGCAAAGTTTGGTTTGACAGTTCAAATTCCCACAGCCTTCAACAGAGCTTCTCTCTGGGAAGACAGGCAGATGCCAAGTCTACAACATTGAACATTAACAGTTCGTGTGAATCAGTCTGAAAAATACATTTGTTTGAAAAATACATTACAAATCTCAATCCTATATATCTAGTAAGAAATGTAAACAGTATAGGTCCAACTTTTTCCCCAGATAGTTTCAATATAAAGAGAATTCATAATCGTTTACAAAAGAGACGCGATATTGAGCTGCAGCGAAGGGTTCAAATAAATTCTTGGAAAGGAGAAGAGTTTTGCAAAAAGTCAGACTGCTGTTTAGGTGGTGCGTAGATGCTCTCGGTTTGCCCGAAGTACATTTCTTCCGATGGTGCAGGGCTGCCCGGGGATAAAGTGCAGGTGTAGGAGGATGAGGAAGGGGAGCTGAAGCTGTTCCAGGAGCTGCCTGAAGCGCCGGGGCTGGGGCTGGGGCTGCTCAGCCCCGAGTCTAAGTATTGCTGTTCGGCTCCATCGTAGCAGGAGTCTCCGGGGCCACCGAGAGGATCAGCCAGTCGCAGAGCCTCGGTGAGTGCCCAGATGTAATTGTGGGCGAAGCGGAGAGTCTCGATTTTGGTCAGCTTGGCATCCTCTGGGAAGGCAGGCAGCACCTCCCGCAGGGCGTCCAGGGCGCCATTCAGGTTGTGCATCCTGTTCCTCTCCCGGTTATTGGCCTTGATGCGCCGGCTTTTCTTGATCTTCTGCACCACCTTCGGGCTCCTGGGTTTGCCCCGGCCCCTGGGGCGTCGCTTGCACTCACTCCTGGCGGACGAAAGCTCCAGGAGACTCTCCTCATCCATCTCCTCCTCCGAAGGGATGGACAGATCGCCCCGGCTGAGTGTGGAGGTTGCAGCTGGGCACTGGAAGTACTTGTCGCTGCCCTGCTCTTTGTAAGGACACCGATCGGACTGGGGAGCCATCCTGTGCAAAAAACAAAACGAGAAAAAAAACGCAAGAGAATTAAAGAGGAGGATGGCGGGTGTAAATCTACTCCATAAGTTATAAACTGGACAAATTGCAAATAATGCCAGCAGAACTTACTTTCAGAATAATGGATCAAAAGTGCTAATTCTCTGTTTCTAATGCTTTCCCAAGTAATTGTTTCCCCTTTCTCAAATGCTCCTGTGGAAACACTTGTCCTTTCTCTCTCTATTGGACTTGCCTAAGGGCGTTTACTTCATATAATATAGAGATGAAGTTGCGAGAAGTATGAATGTTGTGCACCAGCTGACTGGCACGCGACCTGGTGCGGCAATCAGCTCTCCTCGAGCGAGCTCGTGGTTAAGCGGCGGTGTGTTTGGCACACGCCTGTCTCCCCGTGCTTTATATAGGCTCGGGAGACAATCAGCTCGGAGTGGGGAGGGGGAGGGGCGGCAGCGGGCCCGCAAAGTGGAGGGGGTGGGAGAGGGGATTGCCACTCGCCGCGCGAGCCCCCATTCTCAGCCGTCGGAGGATTCCCTCCCTCCCCTTCTCTGAGTCTCTCCATTGTTTCTGGGCTCGAGCTCCGAACCCGGCGGCGGCCGGAACGTGCCGCTCATTAATGCGCGAGGTCCTCGCAGCCAATCAGAATGCGCCAGCCGTCGACAGCCACGCGCACGGGAGCCGGCCTCCATTCACCAGGGAGAGAGAGAGTCATTAGAACGATGGGGAGGGGAGCATAGGGACTGGTGCAGAGAGAGTGCGCAGGCAGAGAGAGATTGTGAAGTTTCAGCAAAGGGTGTGTTGCGCACATAAAGTGAGACTGAGCATAAAACCAGCAACCGAGCGCTAGCCAGAGAGAGATGGGAACAAATGCAGCCATACAGAACTGGGTTCACAGAGGTAGAATTGGGGCAGGCTTTGGGAGAAGCAGATGAGCAGAGAAATGCAAGAAGTAAGAGAAAGTCATTTACAAAAAGTGAGAATAGTCGTGTAGAGATAGGACTGAAGTTGGATGAGAAGCAAAGTCTGCCTGGAGAAGGTGACATTCAGAAAACAAAAATATCGTTACAGTCGAGAAAACAAATGTTAATTCAGAAAAATTATAGAAAAGTAAAGATGTTACAGATAGACAAATATAGAATTCTAGACAGAGAATAAATGAAGAGAAGGAAAACCGGCGTGCGCAGAAATTAATTTAATTCGAAACAATTGAGATGAACATGGTGTGATAATTAGGAACTAACGAGAACACGGATACAAAGAGATGCAAAAATAAAATCACGATAATAAAGTCTCAGATCTGTAATTACAATAGAAAATATAAAGAAACAATTTAACAGCAGCGACAGCGAAATTGTTATATAATGCGGAGATTGATAAGAGGAGAAAGTGATTATAGAAAAAGTCGAAGAATGCATGGAAGCTAAGAGAAAATAGAAATTTGTACATTAAAAAATCGACTGGTACAGAGGGAGATGTACATGTATATTCAACGTAGATGTAAAGCCACAGTGTTACAGAGATAGCATAGATAGAGGATAGAAAGACTGAAAGCGAGAAAGAAATATACAAAACATTTCACACCCTCTGGACGTCCAACTAAGGACGTTAAAGTTAACTGAAGTATTTTCGAAGTGGAGTCACTGTTTTAATTTAGGAAACACAGCAGCCAATTTGTGCTCAGCAAGCCCATTGAAATAACGATCACCAGGCCATCTGTTTTTAGTTGACAGTTGATAATATTGGGATAATATTGGCCTGCTTTTCATCGAATATGATGGTTGGAATTTTTGTGTCCAGCTGACAGGGCAGAGGAAGTTTTCGTTTACGACCTCATTCAAAATATAGCACTGTCGGCAGCGCAGTACTCTCAGTATTGGACTGGAATATCAGTCTGGATAATGTAGAATGGGACACCAACTTCCTAACTCATAGTCGAATGTAACTAAAAAGCACGTGGATAAATAATGTAAAAGTTAGTGGAGAATGAAAATTGAATATGTAGAAAGTAAGAAAACACAATGGGAGGGAAATGGGGAAGAAATCGAGAAAAAAGATAACATTAACTGGACAATGTGAGGGTGTAGAGTAAGGAGCTAGACAGTGAAAAGTGATAAATGTAGATAAGTCGAAACAGTGAAAAGCTGCGATAAGTATAAATAGACCAGAGGCAGAGAGGAAAACGTGCACAATTTGGTATTGTGAAGGTAGAGACAAACGAAAATAAGTAGAGGAGGAACAGAAAAATGAATATCAAGTTGCGTTATTTATAGGGATCTACCACTGGTACGTATTTGAGTTCTCGAGAGCGGGAGCGATACTATCTCTCTTTTACATTGAAGGTTTTGCATTCTGAAAGCTGCTGACGGCTTAGGGGACCAACTCAGAACGGGAACATTGACGTGATGCAGCTGGCCCGTGTCTTACTGTGAATGTTGAAGAAGGTCGTGATCTGAATAGACGACAACTAAGCAGCGATTTAATAACTGGATTGGGAGTTGATTTGCTAGTGTACTGCACTTTCTAGGGGCGGGACATCTCCAGCAGAAACAATTTAGAGGCACAGGAACGCTTCCTGGTTTGCGTCAAACTGAAAAATTGGCTACAGCCCTCATGAAGCAAAACATGAAACCATCCATTCCCCAATGTAGTAATGCAAGCATGTTATTTTCATTTGATTCCAGGGTTTTAAAAAAACATACTCATGCGTTAACACAATGTTGCACACAAAGAGGTGAAGAAAAAATAGGGGTAAGTTAGAACTGATCGAGAGGAAAAAAGGGTGCTCAGAGGAATGGGCAATAAAAAATCAAGAGTTTGCAGTAAAATTGAAATACATTGTTTCAGTAAGAGATTACAAAAAAAATTAAGAACATAAGAAATGGTCTACAGGCACCTTTATGCTCAAGGGAATTGGTAAGATTTCAAAGGTAAATAATACCTGGGAAAAATGATCGAAAGAAAAAATAACTTTCGGTGAAGCAAATGAGCAGGCAGCAAGTGAGCAGGTTTTAGGCAAGGTTAAAAATCACATAACCCCAGGTTATAGGAAGCCAAATTACAGGTTTATTTGGAAGCACTAGGTTTTGGAGTGCTGCTCCTTCATCAGGTGGTTGTGGAGTATAAGATCGTAGGACACACAATTTATAGCAAAAGTATACAATGCGATGTAACTGAAATTATATGTTGAAAAAGACCTGGATTGTTTAAGTCTCTCATCTTTTAGAATGGGCATGTTGGTTTCAGTTCTTTCATACGTAGATTCCAGAACGTTCTTAAAGTTACATCCTCGTGTGAACTTTAACATTAGGTGTCATGCCAGATAATGTATTGGAGGTGTGAGGTGCCCTGTGTGAGGCTGTCAGTGCCCCAATGTTCAGACTGATTCTAATCTAAAAAAGGGATCTACAGATTCTTACATGGATTCATGCAGTTTTTGAGTTCTGGAGTTCTGGTCTGAAATAAACAGATACTGTACTATACAGTAGAGGAAAAGCTGGGTCATTACAGAGTGACCTTACTGGGAGGGTGTGGGATAATGAAAGCATTCAATATCAAGCACCAAAACACCAAGTCAGAAAGAAGGTAACTCAAGTATTCAAAAAGTAAGGAAATAAACAAAACAAAGCACTGTAGATGCTGGAGATCTGAAATATAAACAGGAACTATTTATAGATCTGATAATCTTATGGAAAAATAAACAGAAAAAACGTTTAGATTTTAATACGACTTCTTTAGACTGCAAGTGAGGAAGACTTACTTATCAACAAGAGAATCCTTCAGTTAAAATGCCTCCCAGCACTGAATACATAATAACGAAAAGTCACTGGAAAAGGATGTAATAGTGTAGTTTTCACCTTTCGATGCAAACCGACCTAGTTGAGAATGACACAAAACAGCCAAAATTATCGGTTTATCACAAAATGACATTTCCATATGATTTCAGGCACATAAATAAACACTCAAGAAAGGCAACAAATGCAGGTCTTATCAAAGACGCTCCACCACAATAAACAAAAGAGAAGTACATATAATCAACCCGCCATGATCTATGTCCTCAACTCCCAGCGTAAACGCTTCTTAAATATACCACACTTGCTTCTTGGTTTACTTCGTTTTGACGCATTGTGAGCATAAAAAGATGCACTTCCGGAAAAAATTGCGGCAATTTCTTTGAATGAAAACTATTGTGAGCAACTCTTATTTCCATTTTTTTGGGGAGCAAGTGAAACTGCAAGAATATTTGCCATGAAATATGAGAAGCAGGTGCCATGTAAACCAAATGTAAATCAATATTACCTGATTTGGGGAGAGCGATGGTCTTTCTAGACAATGTTTAATCAACACAACTGAATTTTCTCCTTTGTGGTTTTCAATAATTTTATTCTACCAAACGGAATTTGACTACAATTTTACGAACAATCCGTCAGTTGATTTAAACGGATTGTATTAATTACTAATTAGTCTGTTTCTGGGGGGAGGAGATGATGAAAGGTGCAGATTTGTTATTACTGCAGCTGGAAAGTTGGTGTCAAACTTTGCAGTTACCGCGAATATAACAGGAATCGTTTTCGCCCCATTGGGATGCCAGAATGACTCAGCAGGTTTCCCTGCAGAAACCACGGTTTGACTCACCGACAGTTACACCACAGACGAGGTCCTTCGGCCTATCCTGACCATGCTGGTCAACAAAGACCTGAATACACTAAGTCAATTTTCTAGCTCCCTAAAGTCTATGGTAACACAGTGAACGTCTAAATACTGTATAAGAACATCGTTTTATTTTACTGTACCATTCGACTGTGGACTGAAATGGAGAAAGGACTGTTTTAAAAACCAGGGTTGTTGAAAACTTGCAGCACTTTAAGAACATGAAATAACAAATACATACACCAACAAGAAACAAGAGTAGGTCATTCGACTCTTTGAGCCTTCTCTTTTGTTCAATAAGATCTGATTTAATTTTAACCTTAATTCTACATTCCTGCATATCCCCTATAATCTTTCATTCTAACATTCGTTGCAAGTGTTGTGGAGCTTTGGCCAGCAACAAGCAACTGATTGGTCTGTGGACTAGTGACTATTAGTCAATGCCAAAGTATTCTAGCAGCCAACAACTACAGAATTGGTTCCCAGGCAGTTCAACAGCTAAGGGGCATCAATGTTTGAGAGAATCCAATGGGACCTCTGAGAGGAAAGGAGTTGTGTTTGGTCTGCAGTAACAAAGCATCTAGAGTCTGAAGATAAACAGTTTGTTTCCCCTTTCCCTTTGCTGTAAACTGTGACTTTTAATTGATAAGTCAAAGACCTGTATACATGTGAACCAATCACTCTGCACCATCTGCAAACAAGTCATTTGGAGAAGAAAGACCAAGAAACAGCATTTTATTCTGCAAAAGGATTATCTCAGCAAATCATACAAACAAGGACTACTGAATTGCCATCACAGACTTTCACTCCAATTATAACACCCATGCTTTCTTTGTGTCTGTTTGTGTGCTTGTTTGGGGTGTGGGTGGGGATGTAGTTTACGAAAGGAATAGAGTTTGAACTAAGGGGGGTTCCATATTGATGGTTTATACTTATTTATCTGTGGCCAATTTACCTTTATTTTAGACTCAAGTTGACAGAAATCTCAGACTAGGTTTCTGTGCTTAATAAGGATGACTATTTATTGCAAACAAATATATTATAAATTGGGAAATTGCGTGTACATTTATAAAGTCTTTAATTTTTATGGTGACTTTGGGAACAACAGAGATCTTAACTTTCTATCCCTTACTTTAAATTAATGTCCCCCTACTATTGAAAGAAGTGTTTTCCTACCCATCCTATCTAAGCCCCTCATAACCTTAAACACACTCAACTTCAGCTCTGATGAAGTGTAATCTAAAATCAAAAGGTTAGCTTGCTTTCTCTTCATGGATGCGGCCTGACGCATTGTGATCTCCAGCACTTTTTGCTTTCAGTACAGATTCCAGCATCTGCAGTAATTTGCTCTTACCACTCAACCTTTGCAGCTCCAGGGAAAACAACCCACCTATTCAATCTTTTCTCATAACTCAAACCCTTCAGCCCAGGCAACAACCTAATAAATCTCCTCTGTATCTCTGCAAGTGCAATCAGGAAAGAATTGCTGTACTCTTAAAAAGTAACTGAAACCCATTGTATTTCACATTTACACTATTCCTTTGTAAACAATGGAAGAAAGAGTAATTAGATGGCACAACACCAGGACATGCAAAAAAAGTGAGCTTTGGCTGGCAACATCCTTTTTGGAATTATAGACCAGTGAGCCTTACTTCAGTTGTTGGTAAAGTGTTGGAAAAGGTTATTAGAGATAGGATTTATAACCATCTAGAAAAGAATAATTTGATTAGGGATAGTCAGCATGGTTTTGTGAAGGGTAGGTCGTGCCTCACATACCTTATTGAGTTCTTTGAGAAGGTGACCAAACAGGTAGATGAGAGTAAACCGGTTGATGTGGTGTATATGGATTTCAGCAAGGCATTCGATAAGGTTCCCCACAGTAGGCTATTGTACAAAATGCAGGGGAATGGGATTTTGGGAGATATAGCAACTTGGATCAGTAATTGACTTGCTGAAAGAAGACAGAGGGTGGTGGTTGATGGGAAATGTTCATCCTGGAGTCCAGTTATTAGTGGGGTACCACTGCCGTTCGTCATTTTTATAAACGACCTGGATGAGGGCGTAAAAGGGTGGGTTAGTAAATTTGCAGATGACACTAAGGTCAGTGGAGTTATGGATAGTGACGAAGAATGTTGTAGGTTACAGAGAGACATAGATAAGCTGCAGAGCTGGGCTGAGAGTGGCAAATGGAGTTTAATGCAGACAAGTGTGAGGTGATTCACTTTGGTCAGAGTAACCGGAATGCAAAGTACTGGGCTAATGGTAAGATTCTTGGTAGTGTAGATGAGCAGAGAGATCTCTGTGTCCAGGTACACAGATCCTTGAAAGTTGCCACCCAGGTTGACAGGGTTGTTAAGAAGGCATACAGTGTTTTAGCTTTTATTAATAGAGGGATTGAGTTCCGGAACCATGAGGTTATGCTACAGATGTACAAAACATTGGTGCAGCTGCACTTGGAGTATTGTGTACAGTTCTGGTCATCGCATTATAAGAAGGATGTGGAAGCTTTGGAAAGGGTGCAGAGGAGATTTACTAGGGTGTTGCCTGGTATGGAGGGAAGGTCTTATGAGGAAAGACTGAAGGACTTGAGGCTGTTTTCGTTGGAGAGAAGAAGGTTGAGAGGTGACTTAATAGAGACATATAAGATAATCAGAGGTTTAAATAGGGTGGACAGGGAGAGCCTTTTTCCAAGTATGGTGATGGCGAGCATGAGGGGGCAAAGGTTTAAGTTGAGGGGTGATAGATATAGGACAGGTATCAGAGGTAGTTTCTTTACTCAAAGAGTAGTAAGGATATGGAATGCTTTGCCTGCAACAGTAGTAGATTTGCCAACTTTAAGTGCATTTAAGTCATCATTGGACAAGCATATGGATGTACATGGAATAGTGTAGGTTAGAAGGGCTTCAGATTGGTATCTCTAGTCGGCGCAACATCGAGGGCCAAAGGGCTTGTACTGCGCTGTAATGTTCTATGTTCTATGTTCTATTATGACCAATTGTGGGTGCCAAAGGTCACCAGCCTGACAAAAACTTTCTGATTGGTTTCTTAGTAGCTGAACAGCTTGTGGGTGTGAATGATATTGGTAGAAACCTTGGGACTGCTGAAAGTGCAGATGATGGGTCTCCAGTAAAATTCCTACAGTCTGAAGAAAGGCAGTTTATTTTCTCTCATGAGTTGCTGTAAGCTATCCTTTTAGCTGATCAGTCAGAAACTTTATAATTTATGAATGAATCACTTTGCGCCTCCTGTGAATAAATAAGCTAACCTGAAGGGAAAGCTCAGAGAACCAAAGGGCTTGGAAAACAAATGAACATGCTATTGAATCCTGAGGATTGGTGCCATTGAACTGCTCAGCCAATTACTTGTTTTCTCCCACCCACCACCGCCCCCCCGATCCACAACTTTGTTTTTCTCTCTGTATGTGTATGCCATAAGGTTCGAGTTTTAAAAAGAACAGCTGTATGTCAACAGTACATAGTTATTTAACTGTGGTTAGAATCTATGTATTTGCATAAAATCAATTCTTGTGAAGTACAGAAACTTGGTCCATTTTTCTAAAAAACCAACATCTATCAGGCAGGTAAACTGGGGATTCTGCACATTTTGGTTAAAAAAAATCTTTTTTGATAAATTCAGAATAACAAGGTTTGATTTCGAGTGTGTCACCCCAGTGAGGTGTTACAATTAAAAAAAAACTTTTGTTTTCCTGTATTCCACCCACGCATTCTCTTTGCTTTCCTATATTATTTATATTCCTCTCGTGACTCTGTCACATGGCGCCTTTTGTATCTCCTGTGAACTTCACTGTTTCTTTTTATCCTAATCTTATGTCTATTGATGCCCAGGGTTCCCCAGTACTATGAACAAGAAGTTATAGTTGGCTATCAAGCCTGTTGAATCTGCCCCACCATTCAATAAGGTCTGATTTTAACCTCAACTCTACATTCCTGTATAATCCCAATGATCTTTCATCCTCTTGGTAATCAAGAATTCATCTACCACTGCATTAAAATATTTAAAGGTTCTGCATTCACTGCTTTTACTGAAAATAATTCCAAGACTCAGAATCCTCTGAGAGAAAGTAACGTTTCCTCATCTCTGCCTTAAATAGATGATATGCTATTTTTAAACTATGATGCTTAGGTCTAAATTTCCCACAATAGGAAATATCCTTTCAATAGCAACCTGACTGGCACAGTGGCTAGCACTGTTGCTATTAAGCACCAGGGACCCAGGTTCACTTCCAGCTGTGGAATTAGGTGGCTGTATGTGTGGAGTTCACCCATTCCCCCTGTGTCGGTGTGGGTTTGCTCCGGTTTTCTCCCAAGGTCTAACGATGTGCAGGTGAAGTAGATTGGCCATGTTAAATTGCCCATAGTATCCCGGGCTGTGGAAGCTAGGTGGATTAGCCATGGGAGTTGCAGGGAGAGGGGGTGGAGATGCTCTTCAGAGGGTTGGTGTCAACATGTCAGGCTGAATGGCCTGTTTCTACAATATAGGGATTCTATGATTAACCCACAAGACCCCTTTCTCTGTACATGTTTGTAGTGAGTTTAGAGCTTTAACAAATAAAGGTTTATGTCAGCAGTTGACTGTTGTTTACCTGTGGTTTGAATCGATTTATTCATAATAAATATCTTGTAATAAATTACCAGGCCATCATTGCTCCTCCTTTTGGATTTATGAGAAAAAATTTGTCCTGTGTTCACACTATTCCTTCCTTGAATGTCTCCCCATGCTTTAATACAGTATTATCTGTAAGCAGCTGCTGCAGTCCTTTTGGGGCAAGTCATCTCTTATCTTGTTAAATTTGAGTTTCCTTAGAGATTTTATTCATGGCCATCCTGACTCTTTTCTATCAACTGAACTGAGTTATGAGTGCTATCTCCAAAATGCCCCCTCACTGATACACCTTCCAATTGCCTGGGCTCATTTCCAAATATTCTGTCCATAACTGCCCCTCCCTAGTTGGGCTTTTTACTTACTGGTAAATCCTTGATGCAATTTAAGAAATTCTTTTCCTCCCTACTGTGCACACTAGAACAATTCCAGTTAGTATTTGACTAGTTAAAATCTCTGTCTATCATGCCATTCACTTCTCTGAAACTTGATTTCATTTTGATTGTCTATCCCCTGACTGTTTGGGTGTCTATAGTACTCATCCAACAATGTCCTCTCAGGGAGGATATACCTAATATACCTATGCTCATACTTCCCTGGCTGTTTGGGATGGACTTGAGCTGGATTGGCAGGAGAGTGGGATCCTGACTAATAGTTCAGACAGGAGTGAAGCTGAGATGGAATTAAAAGTTAAAATGCAAATAAGTTTGCAAGGCAGAGGAAACATAACCTAGATAAGAAAGAACTGGACTGAGTGAGGCTAAGTAGAATCTACTTTCATGCAAGGACCTGAAGAATAAGACAGACAAGCTCCCCCAACATTATCCCCCAACTCGGCACCGCCCTCCAGAACTGTCCATCACTCCTCCCCTGTCCAACACCTTCTTCCTCACCTTCATTCACCTATCACTCTCTCAGCTACCTTCCACCCACCCCACCCCACCCCTCTCATTTATCTCTCAGCTCCGGCCCACAAGCATCATTCCTGATGAACGCTGTATGCTCAAAACATCGATTCTCCTGCTCTTTGGATGGTGCCTAACCTGCTGTGCTTTCCCAGCAGCACACTCTTGACTCTGAGCTCCAGCATCTGCAGTCCTCACTTTCTCGTCACCCAGCAATATGTTTGCCTCTTCTGTGTTTTATCTTCTAAACATTCATTTTATGATTGTTCCAAGATACCTTCCTTTCTCACTGTTGTAATTGATTCCTTAATCAACGTTTCAAACCTACCTTTCTTCTTCTATCCTCCTTGGTATCCTATAATGAGTAATGCTGAGTTGCCAATCCTACCATTCTTTCAGCTAAGTTTTGGTGATAGCTATGATAGCATATGACCATTTGCCTATCTGCATCATCAGCTTGTCTGTCTTATTCTTCAGGTCCTTGCATGAAAATAGATTTGAAGTAGCCTTGCTTGTGGAGACTGGGGACTAGATAGGGGAAGCCCAAAATAAGTTTTTTGCTTTGGCTTTCACTAAGGAAAGGGATTTTGTTGTGAATAAGAACTTGGAAGAGCTGGGAAACAGGCTTGAACAGATCAAGGTTGATGAAGCTGATGTGCTGGAAATTTTGGCAAACATTAAGATTGATAAGTCCCCAGCGCCAGACCAGATTTATCCTCGGTTGCTACAGGAAGCGAGAAAGGAGGTTGCTAAGCCACTGATGAAGATCTTTGCTTCCTCACTCTCTACGGGAGTTGTACTGGAGGATTGGAGGGAGGCGTATGATGTTCCTCTTTTCAAGAAGGGTAGTAGGGAAATCCCTGGCAATTACAAACCAGTCAATCTTATATCTGTGGTCAGCAAGGTTTTGGAAAGAATTCTGAGGCATAGGATTTATGACTATTTGGATTCAGAATTGGTTTGCTGACAGAAGGCAGAGAGTGGTTGTAGATGAAAAGTATTCTGTCTGGAGGACAGTTGGTGAGTGGTGTCCCACAGGGCTCTATTCTTGGGCTTCTGCTCTTTGCAGTTTTTGTAACTGACTTGGATGAGGAGGTTGAGGGGTGGATTAGTAAATTTGCAGATGACACAAAGGTTGGAGGTGCCATTGATAGTATCAAGGGCTATGGCAGGCTGCAGCATGACATAGAGAGGACACACGGCTGGGCTGAGAAATGGCAGATGGATCTCAACCTGGATAAATGTGAAGTGATGCATTTTGGAAGGTTGAACTTGAATACTGAATATAGGATTAAAGACAGGATTTGTGGCAGTGTGGAGGAACAGAGGGATCTTGGTGTTCAAGTGCATAGATCCCTCAAAGTTGCCACCCAAGTGGATAGGGTCGTTAAGAAAGCATATGGTGTTTTGGCTTTCATTAACAGGGGGATCGAGTTTAAGAGCTGCGAGGTTTTGCTGCAGCTCTACAAGACTCTGGTGAGGCCACACTTGGAATATTGTGTCCAGTTCTGGTTGCTCTGTTATGGTGAAAGATACAGAGGCTTTGGAGAGGGCCTAGAGAAGGTTTACCAGGATGCTGCCTGGACTGAAGGGCTTGTCTTACGAAGAGAGGTTGACTAACTTGGATTTTAGGCAAAAGTGAGGACTGCAGATGCTGGAAACCAGAGTTTAGATCAGAGTGGTGCTGGAAAAGCACAGCAGGTCAGGCAGCATCCGAGGAGCAGGAAAATCGACGTTTCAGGCAAAAGCCCTTCATCAGGAATAGAGGCAGGAAGCCTCCAGGGTGGACAGGTAAATGGTGTGGGGGGGGGGGGGGGGGGGGGGTGCCAATGATTGATTTGCGGTGAATTGAGGTAAGATATTTTAGTACACTAAGGAGTTGTAAGGTTGCAGAATGTTAGGTAATAATCAAAACAGAAACCCTGTCAACATTGAAGAATAGATTACTTAGGTGATTGTGGAGAGGAGATTAAAAGTGAAATGTGAATAAAGCACACATGTGGATTAGAGCCACTGTATAGATGGAGAATAAACACCAATGTAAAATGATAATGGCCAACAGTTTCCACACTATAATTTCTATGTCAATAGAAGGATTCTACATTCTGTGCACTAATGAAGAACATAACCAGGTTTACAATTTTCCTATATTCCACTATAGATACTATTAAGGATGTCTGATTATAACATATGTAAATACATATACATTTTAGATTAAAGTACAAAAGGATGACGAGCACAATTTTGATTTTAAAATTTATTCGATCTGAAATATTAGTTTATCACTGAACTGTTAATTACCAGTTGACATTTATTTCAATCACTGGTGTCTTACATACTAAATTATTGAAATGTTTAGATTGCAAGATTTAATATGAAATTGGAGGATAATGTTAATAATTTTTAACCAAAGTGCATATGATCTTGCAACATAGAAGCCATACCACTCTTCCAAATATTTCAGAAAAAAATCAATTGTTGCATTTTCTACATTTTCACCAGGCATAATTTATTTTATCAAAAATATTTTATATTATTAAATAAAATATCTTTTAGGCAGAAAATATTCACAAATTTGCATGAACATGAAGGAATCAAAGACCAACAATGTATAATCCTAAACATGCTATCTCTGCTACCTGGAAGAACTATATTAGCAGTTCCAAGTGTCCTTCTAAGTTAAACACCATACTAAACACTTGGCCATCAATTATCAATTCCTTCACCTCTTGAGTCATAATCTGACAACTCCATTGTAAGAGCACCACCGCCCTATGAACTACAAAACTACTTAGGACAGCTCAGACTCTTATTGACAGCACTGTCTATATCAGAAAATGGATAATAATTTTCAAAGGGAAAATTGAATACATGGTTCTAGGTGGCATTAGTGAACTTTTGAACATTATATTTAGATCAGCTTGAATATAATAGCTCTTAACTTAATGTTACATGAGTCCATTCGTACTGATTTTCAATTAGCAACGACAATCAAATGAAACGTTATAGAAGGTCGCACCTTCGCCATCTCATTGCAGAGTCCTGTAATGCAGCAGAAAATAAATCATATTCTCGACCAAACCTTTGTACATTCAATTTATGAAAACGTTATAACTAGCACGGAGGAAAAGATATCAGGAAACATGTTTGAAAATTAAACGGAATTTACACCTTCTTTAAGATGTTATGCGCCTATTTGAGGGGGACGACTATCATTTGAAGTTGGTTCGTTTGTGGCAATTACTGACACAAGGGGTTTACTTGAGTTACGGTGCGTTTTTTTAAAAACGAACTGCTACCTGGTTTTAGTAAACGGTGGGAAAAGAGATAACGATTTGTGTTCCACTATTCCCAGCATTCAAATAAGGTAAAAGTCATCCGAGTTCAACGATTACACAAAAGGAAGATCGCACGACAACAGGGGGTGGGCTGGGTTAAGGAGTGCAACTGATGTCCACTGTATAAACTGTCCTAAAAGGAACAAATCGTTCCTCTCGAGCTTTTAAATGTCCAATCATTGCAGCAGAGAGCACACAGATAAACATTAAATGGAAAGTTTAATGGTAAAAAAAATCAACGTCTGAGCTCATCAAAAAAGTTGTGTGTCCTCTTAAGAAACGAAGAGTTACAGAAATTCTTTGTTCTCTAAGTAGCTTGAACCCTAAGGTGACATGAAAAGCCCTAAAACTGTGGAGGAAGATGTTGCTATGAAACGTGGGATCAGGGATGAGGTTTTACGCCCGGACCCCACAAGTTGTGACCATGCATTAATCAGTAGGTGTAAAGATAAGACCAAACTGTAAACACAGAACTAAAGACTTATCCTCAACTCGGGCTTGGAAAATAGTGATTCGCTTCTCGTGCAAAACAGAAAGGGGGACTGAATAGTTAATGTCAAATATTTTGTTACCCAGAATGTCGACTGCCTTTTGGCCGTTTTGAACAAAGTTATTTAGGAGTAAGTATAGACATGATCAGGGTAGCTGCATTCATCCGGGGCACTTTTCTGCAGGTAGTTGGGGTGAGTCCATTCAGGGGAAAGCGTTCCTTCAAGTCTTTTAACTTCAAAATGTGCTGCCACTTTCCTTTGTTAGCCGCGATTTATCGCAACGCCAGCTACAGAGGTGTTTATCTTCTCAAATTTCGTGACATTTTGCTTTTTACGATGCAGGAGTACCATGGAGATTTTATTAGGGGTGGGGAGGGGTTGTCGCTGCGGGATGGAACAGGCTCGTGGAGAAACTAATCCTGGAATAATATGATCACGAAGCGCATCTCTTTATCTGGTTTGACTCTTAACGAACACATCAATTGCAAGCGTTAAATCTATATATGAAATCATTCATTTTGATCAGTCATTTACACATCTCGAGTGTTTGGGGGGGGGGGGGTTGAGAAACATGATTAATGGGTTTATTCCATTCACAGTGAACTTTTCCATAACTTTCTTCTTTGGGCAGACATTAATTATTCTCCTAACATTTCATGCACTTGCAGCCATTTAGCTATTCCGGAGTTTGCCTGCGTTTGTATTCTTCCAGTTTTGCAAGACAGGTGTTGGAGTCAAATCATGCCTTTTTGAAAGATGCTTAATAAGAGTTGAATTACACCGAGCTGAAGAAACACAAGGCATCAAAGAAACGAGTCATGTTTGATCTTACTCCAATCACGCCTACAAACTGGGACAAAACCAAACCTGGCGCAGAACCGTCTTGTGCCGTTTCTTGTTGATATTCTGTTCATCCACATTTGAGAACGAGAAAGGGTTCGATTTTAGTCGTGACAGTTTTTTAAAAACTGAGATTCCCTGCACCAAGTGATGTGAAAGTGAATGACGGAACCACTAATCGCTGAGCCGGGAAACAAATACGATTACTAGCAGAGAGTCTTGAGTCAGAAAGTCTCATAGACTTTAAGATGTTAATCCTGAACGTAATCCTTCCTTTGCCGTGTAGAAATACTGCAGCCACAAGAGTTGTTTTGTTATTTATATTGGCGTTTAATAAAACTCAGCCAGGGTTGAATAGGACCCTTACTCTTGGATGGTAATTAATTCCTTATTTCTGTGACCCAATTGTGTTGGTATAGAGGAGTGGACAGTGCGAGTGCCCCCCTCTATCTTTGTCCATAGACACAGCTCTCGTGCTTCAACAGCTATGGAAACCCATTCGTTTGATGTCATTGAAGAGTTTTTCTTGGGCATCTTCTACTTCAAGGGCTTCTGTTTTTCTTCCTTTTCCTTTTCTGTTTTTTTTAATTCGTGAAAGCCTTCTAGCTTGGCCACCTCAGTAGAATTTAATGATTTACTGAAAGCCTTTTGATGAGCGTATGAGCATGATAGCTTGGCAGTCAGCTGCCGAAAACAGGGGTAACAGCCACCAAACTCGTTGTTTTGCACGACTAAGCTTTAAATCTGAGCTTCCTGAAAACTACCACTTAGCGTTCTACCCTGCAAGGTGTCTTCCACAAAAGGGTGCTGTTCCTGAGTTATAGTGCCCGCGTGTTTGTTTTATGAATAATAATGTGCTGGCAGTTTAAAAATATGAAAGTAGCTCACATTGACTAATGTGGCTTGAAGTAAGACAGTGCGGTTTTATGCAGCGCTTCGTCTCTGCCTTTGTCTTTGTTGAAATCGTGCGACACAAATATCTGTATTTTATTCAACTGTAATGAATCTTGTTTGCAGCATTTTTTGGACGAGACCCTCAAATGAACCATATGGCCAGGGTGACTCGAGCTGGCCGTGTTTCGCAAACAAAGAGGGGATTGAGAAGCTGAAGGAAGGCAGCAAACTTCTTTCCGGCTGATGAAGCTGTTGTCTGGAGCCAATGATCCCAAATCTACCGGCTTTATTCCCAGCTCAGCTTGGGACGTGATGTGTCATATGATTAGAATCTTTCATATTTACTACAAGTGTGTAGACGGGCAGTCTGCAGAGAGTAGGGGCGCATATGTGAGGTGGGCTTAGCATCTGAAAAAAAAACAGCGGATAAAAACACTTGAATGAGGATGTATGTTTTTTTAGTTGCCGCGAGGATCTAATCGATTGTTGATTGACATTTTAGGGCGAACCACAACTAGCTGATGTCTGAGTTAGAAAATCTGAGCGATTCGAGCAATCTCTTTTAATACAAAATATTGGGATGTCCTAATTTAGTGTTAACTGGGAACTGTCTAAACTCATGTTAAACATGATATTGGCGAATCTTCTATTTCCTGTGGCGTGAAATTATATTTTAACAGGGATTTAAAGTGGCACTTGAAAGACCGGGTAAACATTTTAACACTTCTCAGACTTAGTCTGGAATTTCATGATTTGGAGGTGCCGGTGTTGGACTGGGGTGGACAAAGTTAAAAATCACACAACACCAGGTTATAGTCCAACAGGTTTAATTGGAAGCACTAGCTTTCCAAATGAATTTCTGGTTGGTATGATGCGGAGAGATATTGCATCTCACATTTCTTTTTTATGTGGGCAGTGACATAATTTGGATGTGAACATTTTCAGTAAAGTTTTTTTTACCCCGCACTGCACTAACATTCCGACCTAAAGTCCAGCAAAGAGCGATCACATTTTACAGCTTTGCAAGGAGATAAAGCGACGCCTATTGGAATGACAAGGAAGTCATTCATTCATTTATACAGACGGACATCAACTAAATTGTAACGTACATTGGCTCCGAAAATTCAGTCTGGAATGGAAACATCTGCCCACCCAGGCTACAATTAACGAGCCCTGTTGTAACAATAATACATTTTATAATGGTTGACAGAGAAGCATTTGTTTTCCGCAGAAACAGGCCGTTCACTGCAACTAGTCGATGCCAGTGTTGTCAATATTTAAGTTTTGTACCTGCTGTTCATATGTCTAACGCAACCAGCGAAATTATGTAAGAGATTGGCTATTAACTTCATTGTCTAAAAGGTTCTGAGATATGTCACCTTTCACGACTGCTTCAGGGACCGACCATAGATAAACGTGCAGGCACATCTTCAGAGTCTAATCTGTGTCTAGATCGTTACGTAATCTGGTCATGAGTGGAGAAGTACATTGAAAAAAAACAAATGTCAAAAGTACAGACCTCCATCCTTATAGCAGCCCAATTAGCTGTTGTTGGTGCATTTTGAAAACAATGCCAGTTCTATGAAAGAGCAATTGAGTTTTTGATCGTTTTTCATTTGACTGAGGTACAGTAAAGCCATTTTCAATCAATCTGTTCAGATGATACACCTTTAGAGCAGGTGGGACTTGAACGGAGGTCTCCTGGCTCAAAGGTAGAGGCACTGCCGCTGCACCACAAAAGCCCCCTAGAGGGTTGGAGGTGGAGGTTGGGAGGGGGGAGCAGAATAGTGGCCGTGGATTTGGCGAAAACAATGGCGATAAATGCTTAAAGAATAAACAGAATAACCTCCAGCAAACGCACATGCGCAATTAGACAGGCAGGTTGGGAAGTTGGTCTCTGAAAACCCAGCTCTTCCGGGAGTCTCATAGAACATAGAACATAGAAAAATACAGCGCAGTACAGGCCCTCGATGTTGCGCTGATCCAAGCCCACCTAACCTACACTAGCCCACTATCCTCCATATGCCTATCCAATGCCCGTTTAAATGCCCATAAGAGGGAGAGTCCACCACTGCTACTGGCAGGGCATTCCGTGAACTCACGACTCGCTGAGTAAAGAATCTACCCCTAACATCTGTCCTATACCTACCACCCCTTAATTTAAAGCTATACCCCCTTGTAATAGCTGACTCCATACGTGGAAAAAGGTTCTCATGGTCAACCCTATCTAAACCCCTAATCATCTTGTACACCTCTATCAAGTCACCCCAAACCTTCTTTTCTCCAATGAAAACAGCCCCAAGTGCCTCAGCCTTTCCTCATTCCTACCATTCCAGGCAACATCCTGGTAAACCTCCTCTGCACCCGTTCCAGTGCCTCCACATCCTTCCTATAGTATGGTGACCAAAACTGCACACAATACTCCAGATGCGGCCACACCAGAGTCTTATACAACTGCAACATGACCTCAGGACTCCGGAACTCAATTCCTCTACCAATAAAAGCCAGTACGCCATATGCCTTCTTCACCGCACTATTAACCTGGGTGGCAACTTTCAGAGATCTGTGTACATGGACACCAAGATCCCTCTGCTCATCCACACTACCAAGTATCCGACCATTAGCCCAGTAGCCCATCTTTTTGTTACTCTTACCAAAGTGAATCACCAAAGTGAATCTCGGTCGGCACAACATCACGGACAGGCTTAGCATTAAACCACGTTCAAGGTGGGAAGTTAAACATTTTCTCATTCATGCATATGTAAATATTTTGAGGTGTGATAAGCCCTGACCATTTCTCTAGCACTGAAAATCAACAACTGTGGAATCTCATTCTTTCAGCCTGTAATTATTGATACTTAGCTCTCTGTAATGAGACAGAGGAGGGGGTTGGCAAATTTGGGGAATGGAAGAGCAACATCATTTGAAAACAGTTCATTATATATTTCAACTAGTAGAAAATACTTCCGACCATGTTTGGTCGCAGTCATATCTATGGCTACTTGCATTTGTGGACTTTGAAATGGAAAATCCCGAGGGCTAGGTCTCCCTGCATGATGTGGAGTTTTGACTGCACAGTGTGCGATTTGCCTTGTGAAAGGAGAGCTCGGTTTCCTACCACCAAGGAGATGCACAAGTTGGGAAATCTCCCAATGTTTTATACTGGCTGCCACCTTGGGAGAAACTGCCTGAAATGGCAGGAATTCTGCTCAAGGATGGATGAAGATGGAGCTGGTTTCGCTATCCATACGTCAAAGGAGCAGAAATTAGGCCATTCGGTCCATCCAGTCTGCTCAGCCATTCAATCATGGCTGATAAGTTTCTCAACTCTATTCTCCCTTTAATCATTGCTCCCCTTGACAATCAATATCTCTACTTTAAATATACTCAATGACCTGGCCTCCACAGCTTTCTATGGCAACGAATTCCATAGATTCACCACTCTCTGGCTGAAGAAGCTTTTCCTTATCAATGTTCTGTTTACTAGCTGTGCCCTCAGCTCCTAGTCTCTCCTACCAATGGAAACATTTTCCCAACATCCACTCTGAGAAGGCCATTCAGTATTCAATGACTGCTAATCCTTTAATGATACCTTTAATCTGTCAATCGGTTTGTAAATTTGCACCCTGTTCCCTGTCCCTCCCCCAGTTGCACAATTGTCAATTTTGAAAGTTGCCTTTGATGATTAATGCTTATATAATAACAGCTCAATAAATAACTTTTCTGACTGCTAGATCAAATGTTTACCAACTAACTGGCAGTTAGGCTACTTTGTTGCTTTTAAATGGCTGGGGATAAAAATTTCACAACGTTTTAAAAGTCTCATTGACCTAGGAATGAATTTTTTTTAAAGAGTCAGAGGTTTAAATAAAAGTTCTATACAGTATTTCTACCCATCTTGTGCATTTATTCATGACTACTACATTGTGGGAAAAGGTCCTTGTTGTGGTGAAAATGAAATGTTTGAACACCCTCTATCAGCTAAAATTAGATCTGGTAAATAGGACCAGGACTTTCAGATTTGGGTCTTTTCCACCATTTTTAAAGAACCACAGAGCCTCCTTGACTCTGCAAATGTCCAGAGTTATCTTAAGCAATTGACAGCTACAAAGTACACCTGGAAGGTGAGCTTAGAGGATCAGGTTGTCGACCTGGAAATGGTCTTTCTGTCAAAAAAAACTGTCAGACACTGCCCAGTATTTCTGTTAAACCCCATGACCTTCACCTTTCCTCAGGAGTAATAAGTACCAGATAGATCTTCAGCTTGTTATATATTATTTACCAGTTTGCTGCACACTATGGTGGCTCAGTGGTAAGCACTACTACCTCATAGTACCAGAGACCCAGGTTTGATTCCCACCTTGGGTGACTGGCTGTGTGGAGTTAGCACATTCTCCCTGTGTCTGTATGAGTTACCTCTGGGTGCTCTGGTTTCCTCCCATGTTCTCAAAGATGTGCAGGTTACATGAATTGGCCATGCTAAATTGCCTGTTGTGTTAGGTGCGTTAATCAAGTGGAAATGAGTCTGGGTGGGTTACTCTTCAGAGGTCGGTGTGGACTTCTTGTGGCAAAGGACCTGTTTCCACATTGTCGGGAATCTAATCAGACCATGATGTTCTAAGCACTGAGATAAAAGTGAAAACTGAAACAACCATCAAGAATTTACATTCCACAATTTGTGGAAATAGGACAATTTTCTTTAGCATGTCTGTGATAAAGAAATAATACATTGCATTCAGTCAAGTTGGTCAATAGTGCTAATATGTACTGTACATTAAATAATACAACAGCCCTGTAAAATTAAGAAACATATTGTTTGATTCGCTGAGTCATGGTAGGAGATCTATTAATTATATATTATATACATTGATTATTACAGTGAGCCATAGAGTGAAGTCCCATTGGCCAGCATTTGGACCATATTCCTCGAAACCCATCCAGATGCCTTTTAAATGTTGTAATTGTACCAGCTTCCACTACTTCCTCTGGCAGCTCATTCCATACACACACCACCCTCTATGTGAAAACATTATCCCTTAGGTCCCTTTTAAATCTTTCCCTTCTCACTTTTAAACAATGCCCTCCAGTTTTGGACTCCTGCAAGAGGGAAAAGACCTTGTCTATTCACCCTATTCATTATCCTTATGATTTTATAACCCTCCATAAGGTCATCCCTCAGCCTCTAATGGTCCAGGGAAAATAGCCCAAGCCTATTCCGCCCTTCCCCATAGCTCACATTCTCCACAGAATCATGGAGATGTACAACATGGAAAAAGACTCTTCTGTCCAACTTGTCCATACCGACCAGATATCCCAACTTAATCTAGTCCCATTTGTCAGCACTTGGCCCATATCCCTCCAAACCGTTCCTATTCATATACCTATCCAGATGCCTTTTAAATGTTGCAATTGTCCCAACTTCCACCACTTCCTCTGGCAGCTCAGTCCATACACGTACCACCCTCTGCGTGAAATAGTTGCCCCTGAGGTCCTTTTTATATCTTTCCCCTCTCACCCTAAACCTATGCCCTCTAGTTCGGGATTGCCCCACCCCAGGGAAAAGACTTTGTCTATTTACACTATCCCTGACCCTCATGATTTTTTAAACCTCCATAAGGTCACCCCTCAGCCTCCGATGCTCCAGGGAAAACAGCTGCAGCCAATTCAGCCTCTCCCTATAGCTGAAGTCTTCCAACCCTGGCAACATCCTTGTAAATCTTTTCTGAATCCTTTCAAATTTCACAACATCTTTCAGATAGGAAGGAGACCAGAATTGCATGCAATATTCCAACAGTGGCCTAACCAATCACCTGTACAGCTGCAACATGATCTCCCAATTCCTATGGTCAATGCTCTGACCAATAAAGGAAAGCATACTAAATGCCTTCTTCACTATCCTATCTATTTTCAAGGAACTATGAACCTGCACTCCGAGGCCTTTGTTCAGCTCCCCAGGACCTTACCCTTAAGTATATAGGTCCTGCTCTGATTTGCTTTTCCAAATGCAGCACCTTGCATTTATTTAAATTAAACTCCATCTGCCAACCCTCAGCCCATTGGCCCATCTGATCAAGATCCTATTGTGATCTGAAGTAACCTTCTTCGCTATTCACTACACTTCCAATTTTGGTGTCATCTGCAAACTTATTAACTATACCTCCTATGTTCACATCCAAATCAATTATAAATGACAAAAAGTAGTGGACGCAGCACCGATCCTTGTGGCACTCCTCTGGTCTCAAGCCTCCAATCTGTAAAACAACCCTTTACCACCACCCTCTGTTTTCTACCTTTGAGCCAGTTCTGCATCCAAATGGCTAGTTCTCCTTGTATTCAATGAGATCTAACCTTGCTAACCAGTCTCCCTTGGGGAATCTTGTTGAAGGCCTTACTGAAGTCCATATCGATCAACCTACCGCTCTGCCCTTATCAATCCTCTTTGTTACTTCTTCAGAAATCTCAATCAAATTCCTGAGACATGATTTCCCATGCACAAAGGCAGTTTCCCACAAGAGTTCTAGGGCATACCTGATCAGATCCTTGGATTTATCCACCTTTACCCATTTCAAGATATCCAGAGCACTTCCTCCCCTGTAATATGGACATTTTTCAAGATGTCACCATCTATTCCCCCACATTCTATACCTTCCATGCCCTTCTCTACATTAAAGACTGATGCAATATACTCATTTAGTATCTACCCCATCTCCTGCGGCACCAACAAAGGCCTCCTTGCTGATCTTGAGTGGCCCTATTCTCTCCCTAGATACCATTTTGTCCTTAATGTATTGATAAAACCCTTTGAATTCTCCTTAACCCTATTTGCCAAAGCTATCTCATGTCCCCTTTTTGCCCTCCTGATTTCCCTCTTAAGTATACTCTTAGCACCTTTCTACTTTTCTAAGGATTAACTTGATCTCTCCTGTTTATACCTGACAAATGCTTCCTTCTTTTTCTTAACCAAACCCTCAATTTCTTTAGTCATCCAGCATTCCCTACACCGCCCAACCTTTCCTTTCCCCCTAACAGGAAAATACTGTCTCTGGACTCTTATCTCATTTCTGAAAGCTTCCTTTACCTGCGAACATCTGCTGCCAATCAGCTTTTGAAAGTTCTTGCATAATACTGTCAAAATTAGCCTTCGTCCAATTTAGAACTTCAACTTTTAGGTCCACTTTATCCTTTTCCATCACTATTTTAAATTGAATAGAATTATGGTCACTGGCCCCAAATTGCTTCCCCACTGACACTTCAGTCACCTGCCCTGCCTTATTTCCCAAGAGTAGGTCAAGTTTTGCATGTTCTCTCATAGATATATCCACATGCTGAATCAAAACATTTTCTTGTACACACTTAACAAATTCCCTTCCATTTAAATCCTTTACACTATGGAAGTCCCAGTCTATGTTTGGAAAATTAAAATCCCCTACCATAACCCTCTGTTATTCTTACAGATAACAGAGATCTCCTTACAAATTTGTTTCTCAATTCCCTGCTGCCTATTGGGGGTATATAATACAATCCCAATAAGATCATCATCCCTTTCTTATTTCTCAGTTCCAGCCAAATAACTTCCCTCGACGTATTTCTAGGAATATCCTCCCTCAGTACAGCTCTCAGGCTATCCCTTATCAAAAATGCCACTCCCCCTCTGTTCTTGCCTCCCTTTCTATTGTTCCTATAGCATTTGTATCCTGGAACATTACGCTGCCGGTCCTATCCATCCCTGAGCCATGTTTCTGTAATTGTTATGATATCCCAGTCCCATGTTCCTAACCATGCCCTGAGGTCATCTGCCTTCCCTGTTAGGCCTCTTGCATTGTGGTAAATGCAGTTTAGTTTATCAGTCCTACCTTGTTCTTTGTTTTGTCCCTGCCTGCCCTGTTTGACTCACTTCTTTTCTCAACTGTACCAGTGTCAAATTGATCCCAACCTCCCCTCCCAACCCCACGTTACTAGTTTACATCCTCCTGAGCAGCTCCAACAAATCTCTCTGCCAGTATATTAGTCCTCTTCCAATTCAGGTACAATCCATCCTTCTTGCATAGGTCACTTCTACCCCAGAGGAATTCCAATGATCCAAAAATGTGAATCTTTCCCCCATGCGCTAGCTCCTCAGCCACACATTCATCTGCTCTATCCTCCTATTCCTACCGTCACTAGCTCGTAGCACCAGGAGTAATCCAGACATTACTACTCTTGAGGTCCTCCTTTTTAAACTCCAACCTAACTTTCTATATTCTGCCTTCAGAATCTGATCCTTTTGGTGGGTGGCACGGTGGCACAGTGGTTGGCACTGCTGCCTCACAGTGCTAGAGACCCGGGTTCAATTCCCGACTCAGGCGACTGACTGTGTGGAGTTTGCACATTCTCCCCGTGTCTGCGTGGGTTTCCTCCGGGCGCTCCGGTTTCCTCCCACAGTCCAAAGATGTGCATGTCAGGTGAATTGGCCATGCTAAATTGCCCGTAGTGTTAGGTAAAGGGGTAAATGTACGGGAATGGGTGGGTTACGCTTCGGCGGGTCGGTGTGGACTTGTTGGGCCGAAGGGCCTGTTTCCACACTGTAAGTAATCTAATCTAATCTTTTAACTTCCTATGCCATTAGTTCCAATGTGTACAATGACCTTCTGTTTTGTCCCTCTCCCTTTTGAGAACATTCCAATCCAGGCAACATCCTTGTAACTCTTTTCTGAACCCTTTGAAGTTTCACCATAATTTATTATTTTCGTAAAATTATTAAAAATTTCAATTTTGCAGTGTCTTGACTGAGTTTGAATTTAAACACTATTGCAAGAAATGGAGACATAGAAGACTAATAGTTCAGCTCAGTTCAGAGTGTTGTATTCATGGAAGTGAATCCTTGGAATGTTAAATCAAGGTCCAGTTTGTCCAATCACATGCATGTAAATGATTCCATGGTACCTGTGTGCTTCAAAAGCAGATCAATTTTGGTCATTTAATCTTAGAGTCAGAGAGATGTACAGCACGGAAACAGACCCTTCGGTTCAGCACATCCATGCTGACCAGACATCCTAACCATTTGCCAGCACTTGGCCCATATCTCTCAAATGTTGCCATTATACCAGCCCCCACCACTTCTCTGGCAGCTCATTCCATTCACGCACCACCTTCTGCGTCAAAATGTTGCCCTTTCACTCACTTTTGTTTCTTTCCCCTCTTACCCTAAACCTATGTCCTCTAGTTCTGCACTCCCCCACCCCAGGGAAACAACCTTGTCTATTTATCCTATCCACAGTGCTTACTATTTTATAAACCCCTCAACTCTGATGTTCCAGGGAAAATAGCCCCAGCCTTTTCAGCCTCTCCCTGTAGCTTAAACCCTCCAAATCTGGCAGCATCCTTGTAAATCTTTTCTGAACTCTTTCAAGTTTCACAACATCCTTCCAATAGGAAGAAGACCAGAATTGCATTCACTATTATAGGACAATATACTCATTGATGGCTTATTTGTTAATAAAACAATTACGACAGTTTAAACGTGAAGTATGAATTAAATAGTTTATTGTTATGGGAAAGGTTTCTAATTGGTAAGGATCCTTCACCAAACAAGTGATTTTAATATCTATTTTCTTGACAATTAAAGCATTGTGGTTTTCTTTTGAAAAGGTGCATAGTTTTACTTAGCAGAATATTTTGCAAACATTTCAAAAAAACCCCATTGTTCACGAGACTGCATGCCCAGAGAATGTTGCAGTTAATGACTTTCACGAATGGTGCAGATGACCGAGTGCGCATATTTCCTTCTGGAAATTGACAGATGAAAAAACACTGGAGCTACTTTGAGAGTTTTGAGAAGATTTGTAGCTCAGGTTGAGGTTCTGGATGTAGGTTTGCTCGCTGAACTGAAAAGTATGTTTCAGGCGTTTTGTCTCCATTCTAGGTAACATCATCAGTGAGCCTCCGGATGAAGTTACAGTGGGCAGAAAGGTTCAAAGTAAGTATCGAGCAGATAAACAAGTTGCAATGGGTGGGCATTCAAATAGTGGGGTTTAACCGTACTTACAATTCCAGTCCTTAGAAAATAACATATCTTTCACCTTTCTCTGAGCAACACTAAATGAGGCTAAAAATGTCATGTAGCAGTAATTTGCACATCACACTTCACAAACTAAACATCAGGTGCCTTGCTTGTGCAAAATATACATTACACCTCTATTTTGTTGGTTCAAATTTTGTACTTGATGTGAAAAATCATAACTATGTGATTGTGGGGGATAAAACAAGCTCCAATGAAAAACAATTAAAGATTGATGAAAACAATAAATGCTGAATAACTGTTCAGAAAACTTGACAATAAGTGAACATTTTTATTTCTGTCTTTAGAATTAAACAGATAACTGAGAGTGATAACAGGAATAGATATTTAATCAATTTTTATTTCTGTGTTCTGCACAATCGAGATAATTTATCAATATTTAAAATTTTATCTTCTATTCATATATTCCATAACATTCATTATAGTTTGTTGTAATAAGTTTAGATAATTTTCTTGAACATTTTACACAGTACGAACATTGATTCCGTGCCATTTCAACAAACAATTAAGTACTATGGTACACTGCAAGAAGGCGCCTAAGTAGCAATATAGCTTATGTTTTATCCCACACAAAAATATGTAAACCTTTTGACGTGGTCCCGCGATTTTATCACTGGTCTCTTCAAGAGGTGGCTGTTGGTCACTCACACCCGTTTATTACAATTGGATTGATTCTCATCAGCTTCTGACCAGGTTGACAATTGGAAAGATTTATGATTGATTAATTTTAAAATAAAAACATATACAAGAGCACAACAGTGGATTTGTATTTGTTCTTTCTCCTCTAAAACCCATTTCCACCCCAGAGTAATTGATTTTGTCTTCTGAAAGATGCTTCCATAAAATGACAAGCTATAACTTGTTCACAGTAAAACTAGAATAGGAGTTTTTTTAACCTGGAAGTCCTTAGTCTTCCCATTACCAATTATCTTTGCAGGTTAATCCAAAAATACATTAAATAAGAGAGAAATCAAAATCAATTTAATGGAACTATTGTTGAGAGAAATGTCTAAACTTTCCGTTGAGTGTTGTACTTACATGCAAATGTTGTTAAATAAAAGTCAAATGACAACATATTGCTCTAATTCTTATCTGATACTGTATAATTACAAAAAGGTAACAGTACATTTACAAAAGTACAATTAAATACAGCTGTAACATTGTTCTTTCCTTTTGTCAGGAAATCTCCAACTACTTCTCATCAGACTGATCCTTGTGGATCTTGTGTGCTTGCTTGTATTGGGACAGGAGGCAAAAGGTTATCCATATTCTCAATGTTAATTTTTGTTTGACTTTTAAACTCCAGCAACATTTACTTTTCAAATGGATTTACTTGCATTTCCTAGTGTAGTCTTGCTGGAGTCATTCTGCTTCATGTCCTTGATATTGACATCTTGTCCTTGACAATGCCCTCCACTATTAAAACATGTAAAAATATATTTATAAACCATACATAGACAATTGGTTTGTTCTTTAATTAAATGTAAAGAAAACAGTTCTCATTTACAGTATACAGTGATGCAACCTCAGCAATTGTTTTTGGGGACAGGAAGATGTTCCCATCTATTCGTCAACAGATTCAGCTAGGTTGAGGCTCGCAGGATGTGGAGGACATGTGGTATTGGTGAGCAAATTGATGCTGATGAAAAGCAAAACAGAAATACATGGCAGTAAAGAGGTTGATGGGTGTGAGGGCTGGAAAGATGTAAGAAAAATTGGAAAAAGGAAAAATAGTAATAACTGGCAAAGGAATGCTGTGGATACCAACTGCACAAATCACAAACTCAACATGACCATATCTATTCACTGTCAGGTGTGATCCTGAGTTGCTGCCTATGAAGGTGGTACAAGCAGAGATCAAGGATGAGATCAAAAGAAAAGTGGGCGAACACTTGAGGTTGCAGGGATATATAGATAGAGTTGGGAATGGGACTAACTGAATCGTTCCAAATGGAACCAACAGGAAGTTGATGGGCCTCTTTCTGCAGTGAAGGTGCCATTTCAGCAGGTGGTGAGCATGTGTTCATTTCATGCTGCACTCCATATTGCTTAGCTGTGCATTGGCTACCAAAAGCATCTACCTGAAACTATCAGGCTATTTGCATAAGCAATTTGGGACAAATGTGGAAACAAGATAAGCTCAAGTGTCTCTACTAATTTCAATGTAAATCTGCAAGCCACTGCAGAGGGTCACTATTAGTGACTACTTCATGCGCTAAGTGATATGGAGTGCAACACCAACCTGTTGTGGAATGAGCAGATGTATGCTGCCAGCTATAGACCCAATTTCTCACCAGCATGATCTATTTTCGAGACCACTGTCATCAAGTCGTTAGAACACAAAAAGGTCAAGCTGTTTGTAGATATGTTTCAATCAGTCTCATTCCCCTCTCTTGTAGACCTGCAAATTTATTTCTGAAAAATGCTTATGCAATTCTAGTTTGAAATGATTCATAACTTCCTCTCAACTGCTGGCCCACATGTAATTATATGCACAGTACAAGTAATTCTGCCCACAGACTCTTGGATTGTCACGCAACCTCGTGGGTCCACGATTGGCATCCCCAATGTTCCAGTGACATTCCAATACAAATGGATTTATTTCATGTGTTTCTCTTGTATATCAAGTTCAGTGAGGTGGTTCATGACCTCCTAATAAGTTTGTTTCTGATTCAGGGGCAAATCAGTTTCACTAACAATATGTGCAATGGAGCTGACACCATTCAGTGATGATCTTTATTTGAAAAGGAGTGATTGCGAGAATATAGTGATAGTATAGATGCATTATTATGAATTGAGTCACCTTAAAATAGTTTATCTGCATAGATAATCTGTGCAATCTTGCACCTCAGATATCTTATCTCCTTCAGTCTGTTTGGTGGTATTAACAACCTGCAAAGTGAACAGAATAGATATAACATTGAAAAGATACAGTAAATTAACAAGTAATTCATTTTAATAAATAGTTGTCACAATGAGTTTAAGTATGGATCAATCGCTCATAACTGCTGGTTAACTACAGATTTTAAAGCTGCATTCTCCAGTTTTATTCTAATGCAAATGCATTGTAGTTATGAGTTTCTAAACAAAATGTCAAGTAACAATGCATTAATATATAAACAAAAAATGCTGTAAATACTTATCAGGCTAGACTACATCTGTGGTGAGATAAATCGAATTAACAAGCTGAATTTTTAATTAAGACAAACAGACAGTTTGAGTTGAGTTCAAGTCTGAAGAATCCATTTCCTATCAAATCCACCAAGTTTCAGTTTTAACTCAGACTAAAGTTGAGCAGATAGCCAATTCTCTCCATGGATAGGCTGGAATCTTAAATATCTTAATTAGACTGACAGCCATTTAGGTTTTAGACTTTAACACTGTTTGGTCACGTTTACACAGTAGAAGGGAATTTGACATCTTCACAGAGAAGAAGAGTTGGTGGATTAATGTCTACTATTTGGATCCAGACACATACCTGAGAAGCCTCCACAATAGGCAATTACCCATCACTGAACCTCAGCCCCTCCCTCCAGAAATCTGATTCCCTCACAATTCTATCTCACTGCCACAAGGCCCTTGACCTTCTCCCACCCTCATCAGATTTTTGATCAGAGGTTCCCCTCCCCCACTATCACCCAAACTCCCATTTCTCTAACCCTGCAAAATGCTCAGCCACCCTGTATGTCCAAGCTTTTAACCAAGCTATTCCCGGTAGATCATTTCAAGCAAAACTCCCTCTAATATTGCAGTTCAGTAATTTTTCATGAGCACTAGCAGTCATTATTAATGTGTCAGGTTCTATACAAGTACCTGTGTAAGGGAAGTAGTGGATAGGTAGAAAGATCATAAAGAGAAGGTCTATGCTAGAGTAGAGGGTGGGACTGATTAAATATATGTCAGAATCATTACCAGCATCTGCTGTACATCATCACTTTTTGCCACAGTGATTGAAAGATGTGGCAATGTGCATATTTTAAAGACAAATACCTCTGAATAAACTGTGCTCAATAATTCATTAACGCAGGCAACTAATACATATCAGTTAAGTAAAAATGCGCTTATCATTTTTAATATATTTAAAAATAACTGTAAATGTGAACAGTGTAAATTGAAGAGTGCGTAAGAAAACTCCAAAGATAGATAAGTGAAAAATGACAAGTGGCTAACTGTTCAACTCAGTTGTATGTCAGTAGAGCACAAAATCGGATGGAGTGAAAAAGTGAATAGATATCTGTTATATTCGGCCTCTGTCCACATTTGCCATGCATGCCCTAATATTTGAAGCACATTAGTGTGTAGGAAGACATCCTTTGCTGACTGCCAACCAGCTGATTCTGATTATCTATACATACCAAGGTGTTAATCATGGCTGCAGTTCCTGTCACATCTACCTGGAACATGCTTAGAGAACCTGACTTTACAATATCTGCTTCAGCAGCAACCAAGATGGATTATTGCTGTGTCATCTCTTGCAAGGACACCTGCGTTAACATGTAACATAAGGCTGGCATAGTCAGTGATGGTAAAGGACAATGGCAGGCTTAAACTGGTCTCTTCTGGACATATGGAGACGGATAGATCAAAAAAGACAATCATGTAACCATATCCACTGCACCAACCATCAAAAAGAGTTTAAAGAATTTGGCTCTATGCTCACAGTACTTGAGTTGTGTTTTCACTCTGTCTGTCCTTTGGCTTCATTTTCTCCTGTCAGCTTTTTGTCCTTTCCCCTTCAACCTTCAGAAACTTTCTTAAGAGCTCATTACATAAAATAACAATTTCCCTTTAAATTAAACCTACACCACAATTTCCTACAACAAGCATAGATGCACTTGGAGCTATTAATACTTATGCAAATGAGTTGGCACAAGGAAAGTGTAAATCCTATTAGCACATTAAGGGGATGCATTTTCATGGTGGGACGGGGGTCTCCTAGTGCTCTTCCATAAGTTCAATGATAGACTTGTGGAAGTAGAGAAAAATGATTCCACATTTTATCACATTACACCCTATTTGCTGGATTTTCCTCCCCAATCAATTGACTCTTTGAAACTTCCTTATACCTCTTCACAAGTTCTTTTCGTATCTGTCTTTGTCATTTGCAAATTTTGCAATCTTATCATTGATGCCCCAAGGACTGATTCATGTGGGACAAACCCATTAAATCATGCTAACCAGAAGAAATCATGCTAACCAGAAGATGACTCACTTTGGCCGACAATACTGTTTCCAGCGAGCTAAACAACCTTCTATCTACACAATGTTACCCCCCTATATTATGGTGTTTCCAGCTAGTTAAACAACCTTCTATCTACACAATGTTACCCCCCTATATTATGGTGTTTCCAGCTAGTTAAACAACCTTCTATCTACACAATGTTACCCCCCTATATTATGGTGTTTCCAGCTAGTTAAACAACCTTCTATCTACACAATGTTACCCCCTACACTATGGTGTTTCCAGCTCGCTAAACTTTCTCTCTATGTCAATGTTACCCCCTACAATATTGTGTTTCTAGCTAGCTAAACAACCTTCTATCTCTGTAATGTTAGCCCCTACAATATTTGCTTTTATTTTTACAATAAACGTTGATGTAGAAAGTTATCAAATGTTCTCTGGAAATCCACTAGTACCCTTTTATCTACAAAATGTTACTTCTTCAGTGAACTCAAATAAGTTGGTTAATTATAAGATCATGCTGACTGACTGATTGCCTTAAACCTTTCTCAACATCCTGCTATAATGTCTTTGGCAATAGCTTCTAACATTTTACCTATAACAGAGACAAATTTTAAACTAACCAGCCTGTAGATTCTTGATTTCTACCTCTCTTCCTTTTTGAATAAAGGAGTTATATTGACTATTTTCCCACCTAAAGGAACTTTCTCAAAATCCAGGGAATAGCAAAAAATTAAAAACAATGCTTCAAGTATCTCATTAACAATTTCTTTTCAGTTCTTATAATGAAGTCCATCAGGGACCAGGGATTTGGCAACAAATAGGTCCAGCAATTTACTCAATAACACTTCCCTGGTAATTGTAATTTTCTTGAATTCCTCTCTCTCTTCCATGTCCAGGTTTAGTTATTTCTGGGATAATATTTGTATTCTCTGCAGTGGTGACTAATGCAAAATATTTGGTCAATGTATCTGCTATCTATTTATTTACTTATTTCCTCAGACTTATCTTTCCATTGGACCAGTGCTTACTTTCTTAACTCTTTTCTTTTCAAAATATTTGTAGAAACTCTTACTGTAGTTTTATATTTCTCTTATATTCTAAATTTTCCCTCCTCATTAATTTAGTCACCCCTTTCTTTATTTGAAATGTTCTGCCTAATCATCTGACCTGCCACCTGTCTTTGCGTAGTACATCAGGAGGCTCAGCATCAAGTGGTAAGTCAATGTTGTCCTCTGCATTCATGGAGCCAAAACTCCCGCTCCAGTGTCCCAGGGTGAACATATGTTGCTTAAAGCCAATAAAGGACTCCGGTCACTGGAGGTGTCGCCTCCTCCACCCCAAGTCTTGGCCTCTCAGTGAAGAGAGAAAGCTGGCAGGTGTCAGAACTGATAATGGTTTGTATACCATTTGTTCAGCATTGCTGTGAGACATGGGGCAAGAGGGCAAAAAGCCGAAAGAAAATATGCGTGTTGACATGCTCAGACGATATTCAGAGAGGTATGATTAGCGCTACAACATGCGCTGACCTGAAGCAGGCTGTGTAGGAAAATTCTGACCAAGTCAGACTGGTGGGCATTGGCTTCTGAAAATATTAAAACTCTCACCCTTCCTTCCCTCCTGAAGACTTGGAGTGTTGGAGGAGCATACAGTATACAGCTGCTGACTTATTTGGCCACTTCTAACCATGTTTTAGAATCAGAGAATTATTATGATGCAGGGGAGGCCATTCGATCCATCGTTCATCACTATTCAAAATAATCATCCAATGCTCTCTAAAGTGACTCGATTGAACTCACCTCCACCATATTTCCGAGCAGTGTATTCCATACTCCAATAATCTGCTGTACGAAAAAGATTTTTCTCACATCACTGTTGCATTGTTTGCACATCACGTTATATCTATGTGCTCTCATTCTTGTTACTTTTACAAGCGGAAACAGCTTCACCCTAAATACACTGACCAGCTTGCTCATGATTTTGAAAACCACAATGAAATCTCCTCTCAGCCTTCGCCTCTCCAGGGCAAACAGTCCCAACTTCTTCAATCTATCATCATGGTGAAGCTTTTCATACCTGGAACCATTCCAGTCAATTGCTTCTGCATTTTCTTCAATGCATTCACATCTTTCCCATAATGTGGCACCCACCTAATTGTTTTGTTTGAGAGATTGTACGCTTCCCTTCTCCTTGGAGAGCTCAGTTTACTGCAGCTGTTCAGTTGAACCTCCAGCAACAGCTTTCCCAGGTCTTCTCTCCATTCCTGTGGATGCTGCAGCCTGAAAAATCCAAATACTGCTGAGCTTTTCTGTAACAAGCTGTAGTCCCTTCCTTTGACAGAACAGCCTTATCATGTCCCTACTTGGTTGGAAACTCTGAAAACGCATTCTCAATTGGAGTAGTCTGATAAAGTGCAACTGGAAACAGCATTACTCCAATTTGCAAACCAAAAGGCTGCTCTAACATCTCACAGAGAATAAGACAGTAAGGTTTTACTCATACAGACTAAGGTTTTACTCATACAGACTATTTGCCTTCTTAACAAAATCACTTTTGTTCTTGTGAACCAAGAGCTTTCAATATATACTTTCATTCTCTTGTTGCCAGTTTGCAACTGAATATATTTTTGCAAACATCACAGGATAAGTTGTATGCAAAGGGTATCATTCCCATTAAGTGATTTAAAAAAAACTATTAGAAATGCATTTTGATTTGACGACTTAATTTATCATTCTTGAGACAGTCAAATATAGTGGTTTACAAAATTGTATTTGTTAAAATGCAATGATCAATGAAAGAAGGGAATTTTTTTCATTTACCTGCACAACCAAACATAGCTTGATATTAATTTATAAGTTGCTCATTTTTTAAGACAACAGAAATTGAACATGGCACATTTAGAATAAAAGAAAATTGATGTGAGATTTATCATCATTTATTTGAATTTCCAACACAAACATAATTACAGATATTTCATAAAGACATAAATTTTCTGTTTCAGTTTCTCTAATACTCAAAGTATACAGTGCATTGTTAGAAAGTGGTCATTTTTTGATTAACATGATTTGGAGATGACGGTGTTGGCCTGGGGTGTACAAAGTTAAAAATCCCACAACACCTAAAGAAGGAGCAGTGCTCCGAAAGCTAGTGCTTCCAAATAAATCTGTTGGACTATAATCTGGTGTTGTGTGATTTTTAACTTTATTTTTGGTTAAGGTGAACATAATACCAGTCCTCAAATTGCTTTTTACTATGTTTAAATTTACTCTACCGTCATAATTCAGCTTGTACAATAGTGAGGGCTACAGGGTAGATGGGCAACTGATCATGGTATCAGAGTACAGGAAGCCATCCAAATGGAGGGACCAAAAAGGAATGTAGTGGGATAGGAGACAACATAGTGAGAGGAGGATTGACATTACTTTCCGTACCACTGAGAGGTTGGTCGAAGCAGAAATGCTCAACACATTTAAGAATTATTTTGGTGTCAAAATAAAGAGCCATGACCTGCAGGACTGAGGACCAAATGCAGGAAGGTGGAATAGAAGGGGTAGTTCTTCATCAACCAGCTTGGACGCAATGAGCCAAATGTTCTCCTCTGTATTGTAATTTTTCCACAATTTTATCAACTGCCTTTATATTGCAGCTCAGTGTCAAATTTGGTTATTTTTAGAACTCCTATGCCTTGGGCCATTTCATGTTAAAGACAAATTCTTGAAGTTCTTGCATGTCTTTTCAAGTACTTGAGATAAATCTTTGGAAACCCCACTGTTAGCAGAAAAAGTACATATCTATCATGAAGCATGGATATCGGCAAGCCCATTTCAGAGAGCATCTTACTTTTGCCATTTTCTATTGAGCATTCAGGGATTCGTGCTTTTAGTTTCCCTTAGTGCAGCACTCTAAACAACTTCTGTGTTACTTGAATTCTTGATTTTGCTTCAAACATTGCACAAGAAAAAAATTAAAGAGATACATTTTAAAAGTCTAATTTTTTTTCTTTTTTGCCCTCAGAGTATTTTGAAATAGGACAGTAGTAAACATCCCGCTACACTCAGTTTGCATCTATATTACAAAGTTGAACTGGCTTTTGATAGCATGCAGTGCCACTACCAGGAATATTGTGAAATTACAGCTTTATCTGTAAACCAAATCCCTTTACTTAATCTTGTATAAATGTCTCACAGCCTTCTCCAGTGTTAACTAACAGGATATTTAATGAATACCCAATATAAACAGTGGCCGATTACAACACAAAATAGAATCAGGAAATGCATGAAAGAGCTATGACAATGTCTCATGAGCAAAAATAACCAACTTACATTTCTACAGATTTCTTCACATTAGGAAAACCAACTGTGGGCTTTAGGAAAATGGAGGAAAGCAGATGCCAAGCAGTAGACACATAGTAACAAACCACATTGGTTGGGACCAAAGTTTTGATGGATGAAGACCAATTTGAAGAACCATTTGAAATTGGGAGGGAGGTAGGAATGTTGAAATAGAAGTAGTCCTGCAAGCCTGTTTCACCATTCAGTGCAACCATTACTGACCTGCCACCCGAGCTCTCTATGTCTGACTTTTTCCATAACCCTTAATAGCTTTAACTGATGAAAATATGTCTCAGTCTGTTTTAAGATAAGCAACTGCTCTGGTTTCAACTGCTATCACAAAAAAAAGTTCAAACTTTTACCACCTGCTGCATTCAGAAGTATTTCTAGTTTAATTCCTGAAAAGTCTGGCTCTAAATTTGAAGGCTATGGTTCCCACACCTGGATTCATCAACTAGCAGATAACGTTTCTCTTCATTTACCCTTCCTTGTCATCTTAATACCTTCAAAACTTCAATCAAATTGTCCCTTTACTAAATTTCAGAGAATACAATCCTTGCTTGCGTAATGTCTCCTCAAGGGTTGATGCTGGCAAGACAAACTCTTGAAAAACAGAGCTTTCTAAACAAAAAAGGCATGGATTAGGGTTTTGGCTAGGGCAGGCAGACTGGAGTTTGGAGTTCTCTATTGTTTCAGAGATAGAATAGATCTGCAATAGATTCAAAATGAAGGTGGAAATTCAGCCCAGGTTTGAACAGAACAGTTGTACATTAATTTTAACCAAAGGGGGTAGCTGTAAGGCTAATAATTAAAAGAAAACAGCAATTGTATTAGGATCCTATGTGTATAATGAACTATTATGGTTGACGTATGTGACTACAAAATGAAAATCTTCAGTCAAGAGATGGACTTTTTTCATGTTCACTTGTCTCCTACTCCATCTTGGAAGCTCCATTAATTAAATACTTTCTCACTGTTTACATTTAAATACCTACATAAGAGTTGTAAATCTTGTAATTTATGATTAATTAAATATACGTGATGTTCCAATACGGTATTTTGGAATCTGGCAAGCAATTAGTGATCATAGCTGTGCACAGATACTTGTTTTCTCAGAATAAAAGTGTCCTTCACTGAGTTGCGCAATACATGAGAGAGGGAATGATTATTTAATATAATGCCTTTACTGTACACATAAATAACTATACAGCAAGAAATAAGCCTTCCCCTAGTATACAGCTGATAGAGGCACAGTGACAACTGAAAGCTTTTAACACTATCTTTAAGACTACAACTTATTTTACAAAAATAAAATGACTTAAATATAAACATTTAACAAATCAGAATCTCAAGTATTTAACAAGTTCAGGAAACACTCAAAGATTTCTAAAGATGGACATTTTTGGCAAAAATGGGAATGAGATGTAATTTCTCAATTTACCTCACCCTTCCACAGCATAGCATTAGAAACAGTGCCAATCAAATATTCCCAGGGCATGTACAACAAAGGGTTAGATAGGAGCAAAGGCTAAGAGTTGACAGAGGGAGATATTTCAGCATGCATGCAAAATCCAGAATTAAGGCTCTGTGCAAATGCGGACTTCATCTGAAAATTATAGCACAGATTTTAAACTGATTTATGGCATAACTGGCTTATGATAATCAGACAGTGCATTGTCCTAGAAACATTTTAAATGGCTGAATTTCTGTCAGTGAAGCAGGGTTCAAGTCAGCAGACCCAGGGTTCCTGTTCATCATAATTTTGTTCTGGAGTGGTGAAATAGAGAAGAGTGGGAGCTAAGCTGAGCTGGTTAAAAGACCTGACCAGTTATGTGAGATTTTGTACCAGTCATGTTGAAGGCCATCAGACCATGAAGGTTACCACTCGCGAGCCTCACCATTAACAATCCCCCGCTCACCCTGCCACTGTGACAAAATAACAAGGAGTTTCACAAATGAGTTCACACCCTGGCTAATTCATTGAAAAAAAAGGTAGAATATCCTTACTTTGTTGTCCTCTTTAGGGAGAATTGACTTGCTTCTGGACTTCAGGTTTTTCTGTCCCTTCTCTGCCGTCTGGTCTCTATAACATTTCATGATCTGTTCCAGTTCTGGTTCACACTGATACGCATGTTTCAAGCCATTTTCTCTCACTGGGAACAAACATATATTTCATTAATGTCAATTACCTGCCTGCACAGACCAGGTAAATTTCCTTTGTTTTTGTGGAGAAGCTGTACAACATTTTCAATGTCCTAATTTCATTTAGCAGTACAACATTTTCACAGATATTTTCTAAGAACAAATATCACACCATTCATACAGATATATTTCTTAACTTTTGATTAAAATAAATCTTTTAGACCCACTCTAAAAATTGTATGGGGCAAAGCTGCATGGTATGATTAACAAGGTTCTGCCAAGAATATGAGGAGCAGTCCATTTCACAAATAAATTTTATGTTACATGGATAAAATGAATAATTGTCATACAATACTTTTTCTGAGACATGTTGAATTGATTAACATTATAACTGAGGAAAAACTGATCTTGACAGTGTTGCATAGGGATAGCTTTTCTCTAATGAGACCTTGGTCAATCTGAAAATTTTAGTAACTGGTGTACCTTACATCAACCTACCAAAATAAAGTACAAAATGAAACCAGCAGATCCTGAAATTTCAATAACATCATCAGGTTACTTCAATGTATCAGAAATTAGGACATGCAGTTTAACATGATAGCCCCATTCGGGACACTGCACCAGCATACTTTCACAGTTTTGAGGCACATTAAAGCAAATAGAGTAAAGTTTCATTGCAGAGTACAAATTTTGTTTCCTAATTTCATGTACTTATTATTCTGAGACAGATTACCTTCACAGTGATGAATAACTCTTTTCCACAATCTGTTGTTTCTAAGACAGGCCAGATTGCCTACTATCAGCAAGTGTCTTTTCCCTCTGGTAAGTGCAACATTCATTCGCTTCTCCGAGTCTATGAACCCAACTTGACGAGTCCTCACACAAGACAATATAATAATCTCCTTCTCTGCTCCTTGGAAAGCATCAACTGTTGAAATGTGTACAGCTTTGATCTCAGCAGGGTCACATTTTGCAGTGTAGTCAAGCATTCCACGTAACTGTGAGCATTTAGGAAAAAATGGATTATTCGCTGGCACTTCTTTCATTGGTAAAATGGTTCACAAATTCTTCCAGAAACAATTCATTGAATGAAACCAAAACTTTTAAGCAAGTAGAAACAAAACACTATTGTAAACAAATAAAGTTGAGGAACAATAAATCCCTTTTCCGAGGGTTGAATTAGAACACTTCATCAGTGTTGCCCATAATTGTTTGTCCCCCATTAAATTTAAAGCTACAGACACAAGAAAAACATTAATTTCCTGGATACCACAATATTTATCTTGGTACAAGACAACATGCAAAAATTGTTAACATATGTTTTTTTTTCCTAAATTACTAACAGACACTTCTACATACAGAAACTAATCACCCTAAAGACAGCTTCACAGACTGGTGAAGTCATATCTCATCCGTGTCAATCACACATGCACAGATCTGGAATATCTGAAGCAGGCACTTACAATTCTATTTACTATATGTCCAATTCAAAGCTCAGATTCAGAGTTAACAATTGAGAATGCTTATTACAGTAGGATCCACCGCATTTTTCCAAGTTTAGTAGTTCCTGAGTCTGCATGGTTCTAATTTAGACTTTCCACATTCATTTTCAAAAAATGTATTTCCTCAGTGGTTTTAAGCTTTCGTGGTTCCTGGTTAGCTGAGTATTCCTTTGTTGACACATTTAAAACTGCACATTCTCTTTTGTTACCTCCCTCTTAACTCACAGCCCTCCTGCAGCTTGCTTCTCCTCATTATATTTCTTGCTACCTTCTCTCCACCTTGATACCTCTTACACCTTCCTTCTCTCCCAGCACCTCATGCTGCTTCCTCTCCCAATCCCCAAATTTCCCCTACAGCATCTTGCCCTATATGCCTCCCTAAATGCCCTCCTTCCTCTGGCTCAAACCCATCTGAAACCTCTTCCTGCCACCCCCTGCCTTTGTCTGGTTGATGGCCCCACATTGGACCCAGCAAATGGAATTGCTGGATGCAGTAAAAAGCCCTGCATTCCAGCCAGTAGTGGCTGTTGACCTGTCTCTGCTCCTGGAATTTGTGGTGATAGCTATAAGAATGATATATGTGCATCCTATTCAGCCAATTCAGTTTGTTCTGTTCCCAACCTCAGAATCCATCAAATCTAACTTCTAGAATGCGCTTTTAAATACTGGTATTGAAATTAATGCGTGTGTGCAATCATCACACTTGTAAATTGGTCAGGGAACTGGAAATAACATGGTAATGTTCTAGTCAGTGAAGGCCACTGAGGGATACACTGTACTTACTTCTGAGTTTCCTATGTACTACTGAATCCCACTGTAATCACCCTGCCCACTGTGATGGGAACTTAAAATCCAACCCCTTATTTCTGAGCAATCTTTTTGAAGTACATATGATACCGAGAAGGCAAGACAGGGCAAATATTGAGAGATACTTTGAAAATGAAGAATCTGCAGCGAGGGGGCACAGTTTAAAAATATAGGGTTAAAAATCACACAGCACCAGGTTATAGTCCAGCAGGTTGAATTGGAAGCACACTAGCTTTCGGAGCGACACTCCTTCATCAGGTTATCAGCTGATGAAGGAGCGTCGCTCCGAAAGCTAGTGTGCTTCCAATTAAACCTGTTGGACTATAACTTGGTGCTGTGTGATTTTTAACTTTGTGCACCCCAGTCCAACACCAGCATCTCCAAATCATAAAAATATAGGGTCTTCCAATTAAGACAAACATCAGGAGGAATTCCTTCTCTTAGAAAATCATAAATGTTATGAATTCTTTATCTCAGAGAGCAGTGGAACCTAAGTCATTCAACATATTCAAGATTGCGTTAGATAACGGGGTCAGCGGTTAAGACAGATGGCAGCAGAGTAGAGGATCAGCCATGATCTAATTGAATGCCAGGCTTGATGGGACTTTTTATGACATTGTATTTATGACTCTTATAAGACTTCTGGTATTCATTATAGATGGGTTAATAAATTTTTAATTCCTGCTATAAAAACCACAACCAAAAGAAAATATATCTCTTCCTTGAATTTAAGAATGCAATGCTGCAGAAGATTCACTCGTACAAAAAGTATTGCCAAATAAAGACAAATTTTGTCAAACCTTTTCATCTTGTGTTCATCAGATAATTTTGCAAGAAGGCCAATTCAAGGGGAAAGCTAACATTCATGCTGCATAAGAGGGGAGTCCTGATCAGTTGGAAACTGGTCTTTGCTTAGTGGAGCTATTGTTATGGAGAATGTATGCATTAGTGCTGATGACAGTGAACTGCCAAACTTTGTTAATGCAGATGTGCAAGTGTGCCACACTACTAGCCCAACTGATTATTATAAATTGGCTTTCAGCATAATTCTTCACACACTCGGGATTATCATGCAAATGTTGTCTAATTATAGAATCCCATTCAATATTTAACACTGTGTTGCATGTATGGGTTGGTTGAATATGGTCAGTACCTTGCTTATTGTAAATAACTGAAGGGATATGCTGTACGATATGCCCTATAAGTCCTCCTATATACTCAGCATCACATTTGGAAGAGTAAGGTATCTCAAAGGTTTGAACAAGAAGTGATATTAGTAGTTTAATGCTGCTAATACGAAGTAGCATATCATTTCTTTGTATTGGAAGCTACTTACGTTAGTATGCAGGACTCTGTTCTTTGCAGATAGAAAGAACATACAAGTCGTTCTGCTATAATGCGTGTTTCATTAATGTGAATTTGCTATAACATGGTTGATGAATTGGGGACACTTTCTAAAGTACGAACTTTTAATGCACATATTGATTATAATACAATTCCGGCCCCATTAGTTTAAATTGTGCTGCTATTACACAATCTTCTTATAACATGGAATTGCATGAGAATGGAACTACCGCTTTATAGCAGAACCAACTGTATACACACACTACATTTGTTTCAATTCAATAAAATAGGTGACAGCCATTCTCTGGTTCGTTTCTCTGGGTAATGCCTCGACTAATCAGAGCCAATCTGCTGTGTTCAAAACTTCAACAACCCCTGACAGTTAACTATGAATCAGTATTAAAAAATGCATTCTCCAGGGTAATATCTTTACCAATCAGAGTCCACTTGCAACCAGTCTATACTCTTCACCCATGGAATAGAAGTGTTGTTTTTCACCCTGAGTTGGTATTCTTGAAAAATGTTCTGACAATGCAAGATGATGAGCTTTGATAAAAATGGGTCCTTTTCAGCAATGCTCAAGTTCTGCACTACCAAACATCTATTGGTATAAACATAAATAGAATACAATTTGTAAAACAATTCTAAAATGTGAATAAAAATATCGTAATTACCTTGTGCATCTGAGATTTGTATAATGTTATCACTCCAATCATAGATCCTTTAATTCCACAGGCTATCAGAGACTGGATAAGTTTGACAGTGAATGTTGCTTCTTCCAGATTATGGCAGCTGCCATCCATGTCCATCTAGACAGATCAGAATACAAATTATAACAAAACAAAATCATGCAACATTTATATTTTATAAATTTAATGAGATACTTAGTGCTTATGTTTTTTTTATTTGGTTAGATCATGAACTATGGCTGGTATGTTACATTGATTTTATTCAGTATTGATTACTCATTCCTGGCAAGTAACTAATCATCTACATATGGATTAACATGACAGCATCCAACTTGAGGCAAAATTGCTAACACAGTCCTTTCATCACTGCATTCATCAGATGAACTATATCCATCTTGCACTGCAGAGAAAGCTTTATTTTAAACTTTTTTGGTGGCGTTTAATTTAGCGAGGTGCTGCATTTTGGGAAAGCAAATCTTAGTAGGGCTTATACACTTAATGGTAAAGTCCTAGGGAGTGTTGCTGAGCAAAGAGACCTTGGAGTGCAGGTTCATAGCTCCTTGAAAGTGGAGTCGCAGGTGGATAGGATAGTGAAGAAGGCATTTGGTATGCTTTCCTTTATTTGTCAGAGTATTGAGTACAGGAGTTGGGAGGTCATGTTGCTGCTGTACAGGACATTGGTTAGGCCGCTTTTGGAATATTGCATGTAATTCTGGTCTCCTTCCTATTGAAAAGATGTTGCGGAACTTGAAAGGGTTCAGAAAAGATTTACAAGCATGTTGCCAGGGTTGGAGGATTTGAACTACAGGGAGAGGTTGAATGGGCTGGGGCTGTTTTCCCTGGAGTGTCGGAGGCTGAGGGGTGATCTAAAAGAAGCTTATAAAATCATGAGGGGCATGGATAGGATATATAGACAAAGTCTTTTCCCTGGGGTCGGGGAGTCCAGAACGAGAAGGCATAGGTTTAGGGTGGGAGGGGAAAGATATAAAAGAGACCTAAGGGGTAACTCTTTCACGCAGAGGGCAGTATGTGTATGGAATAAGCTGCCAGAGGAAATGGTGGAGACTGTACAATTGCAACATTTAAAAGGCATCTGGTTGGGTATATGAATAGGAAGAATTTGGAGGGATATGGGGTTGGTGCTGGCAGGTGGGACTAGATTAGGTTATGGTATCTGGTCGGCATGGACAAGCTGGACTGAAGGGTCTGGTTCCGTGCTGTACATCTCTATGACTGTGACTCTATGACAAAAGTTTCGAACAAACAGAATGTAATTGCAAGCCCAGAAATTGATGAAGCATTGAGTAATCTTAATTTGAGAAAGGGGAAGTTTAATGTGAAAGGGAGGGTCAGAGGAAGAAATCAGGGGCCTAGTATTGTATAGGCCTGGGCAGTTGGCTGGCCCTGCCCTGTTTTGAGCACAATGGCTTCACCCCTGGCCAAGCACAGGAGCACCCTAGAGTCCCAGGATCCTGTTAATGGGCCATAATGTACCCCCTGTCCTGAGCCTTGGTGGAAGATTCATGGTTGCAAAAGATGGAGGAACTTTTAGGACTTATCCTCAGTCATTCAGTTTGCACCTCTTTGCTACTTTATGACTCAGCTTGCTTGTTCATCCTGGAGCAATGAATTTTAACAGTATCTCATACCTTCAAAGCCTTACATCAAAGCAGTTGCACACACCGTTGATTTTTCTACCTAACACTGCATTGCAATTCAAGTTTAGTGAGGTTGCATGTAGGATATAACAGGGTCTTCATCTTTCTGAAAATAATTCATACTGACCTGAACCAAAGATTATACCAAAGACCAAATGATCTACTCATTTACTCAAAAGTTATAATTTTAGCAAATAATGTTATTTCCAACAGAAAAAAAAATAAACAATACACGGTGATAAATACTTTTAGTCAGTCTGTACTGACAGACACTGTAAAGAAAAAAAAGTAAGCAACCTAATAACTCCATGCCAGAATGGAAGCAGCAGTGGGTAAAGATTATAAATCATATTTTCTGCAGTAAACAATTACTTTTAACAATATTTGGCAAAAGCCACAGATGTGATGCTGGGGATATCTGGAAGCAAAGTTCACACATTAACTTGTCACTGTAGCAGCCAGCAGCAGAACTACCACAGTGCCCACTGGTGGTGACAATGTCCATTGTTTAACTGGGAAATATCAACTCTTACTTGTACTGCAGACATCAATTCAGAAAAAATATCTTCAGCTTGTGTAATACCATTAAAGTTGCTGCTTCTTCTTATGGAATATTTACCTGGTCATGTCCTTTAACATTATAAAAGCAAAGAGTAGGCAACCAGTCCAACAGAGGGTTTAAATTTGAAGCAGAAAGTCCATCTTTAAGATTCCCATTGTAGAAGAGTTCATTTGTTATAGTGCTTATAACAGGGTGGCATCTGTACTGAGTCCTTAGCATAATGGGATTATGGCCCTGACGGACAAGGAGAGAAAAAAACATCACAAGGATTATCAATTCGAACAAAATTATTCACATGGATGGTTCATAGTTGCTTTCAAACAAAAGTTTAAAAAAATCTGTCTGACCAATACTGAGAGTAATGCTATTTCTTTCTAGATGTTGAAACCGTAACAAAGAGATTTTGCTTTTAAATGAGATAGGAAGAAGTACTTACCAAATAAAGTAAGGAAAAGCATGGACATCATTAGCCCTGAAACTGGCCACTTTCTAAACAAGAGTTCAAATATTCTTTTTGTGCTTAATGTGTACTTGGCACAACGAGCACATACTACTAATACAATGTTGGTTGCAGCTGGTGTTGCTAACAGATTCCACAGCTGAGACGGTTGGCACAGATGGCTGACTGAATCGATAAAACTATGAATCTGAATGGAAGTGAGTTTATACTGCATAATTGGTATTGCAGAAACACTTGGGACAGATAGTACAGATGGACAAATATATGACTCATAACTGGTAAAAGTGAGTTAAATTATTTAATATTTTAAGTGCATGAGTATACTACATCTTGTAAGATGGTTTACTAATTAATCATAAGGTCAAATTTGATTCAGTGGACAATGGTTTTACAGAATAAATTTATCAGTTCATGCAGTTTTGTGACCTAGTATACTAGAAAATCCAGTGTATGTATTGCACAAGTCAGAAAACAAAACCTTCACAGGTATGAATGATATACCAAGGTTACAGTGTTAAGATGCAGAACTACATCTTGCACAGCCTTTATTCATATTATATCCAGGGGCTCTTTGTAAATGTTAGTTTGCACAACAATTACTTGCAAGGCTTTAATTATTTGAATGATCAGATGTGACAGTGATCTAAATTCATTTATCTATAATACTCAATCAATATTAATAATAACAAATAAAAACCGAAAGAACTGCCAATGCTGTGAATGAGAAACAAGTAAATAAATGATATAGTGATCAATATGAAACAGTACTCTTTGCTACCTTGCCAGTAGCATTTTGTTCAGTGTGGGGAAATTACAGATGCACAGTTCTGAGCTGCTGAAGGATGATCTTATTGCACAGATTTCACATGGATACAATGATAATTGAAACAACCACACTACTATGCAAAAACCAAAGGTCTGTAGATGCCAAAAATCTGAAATAAAAAGAGAGGTGCTGGAAATGGAAAGCATATTAAATCAGCATATATGGTGAGAACAGAAAAAAATAGGTGCAAGCCATTCTCATATGTTAAAATCTGACATTTCTGTTCTCTTCATACCTGCTGACTGTCTCACTATGCTAGATTAGATTAGATTCCCTCGTGTGGAAACAGGCCCTTCGGCCCAACAAGTCCACACTGGCCCTCCAAAGAATAACCCATCCAGACCCATTTCCCTCTGACTAATGCACCTAACACTATGGGCAATTTAGCATGGCCAATCCACCTGACCTGCACATCTTTGGACTGTGGAAGGAGCACACGGAGGAAACCCACACAGACACGGGGAGAATGTGCAAACTCCACACAGACAGTTGCCAGAGGCTGGAATCAAACCTGGGACCCTGGTGCTGCGAGGCATCAGTGCTAACCACTGAGCCTCTGTGCTGCCCCTCTCAGCATTTTTTGTGCTTGCTTTCAGATCCACAATGATAGATGCCTAATCCAGTGTTCTGACAAAGGAAGCTAGAATTGGCAAAGTTATATGGAAATTAATCATCTTCACTTTTTTTGATATCCTCCATTTTGAAGCAGGTTCATTAAGGTTTAAAAGATTATGATTACTGTAAAATATGCATTGCTTCCCCTTTAACTTGTGGAGAGCCATCGTTCACAGCTATTCCCTTTAAATATGTCATTAAGATAATTGCTGTACCATCAGGCACATTCTGTCAAAGAGAGTTTGTTCCAGGCCAGCTTCATGAGCACTTTCGGAGCCTTGAATTGTAGGTGGCAATTGCTTGGGGTCGCCAATAAGGATCAACTTTTCACATCCAAACCTGAAATGAAAAATCCAGTTTTGATCTTTCAGAGTTACATCGTTAATATAATTCTTCTTTCCCTGTCTAACATAGCCATAAGCCTACTTATTGTTATCTGAGATCAGCCAACTGATCACAGACCAGGTTAAAGTCTGTGGCTTCTTAAATTTTATACATTGTAATTGATGTGCAGTGGGATACTTCTTCTGGCTACTTTTAAGAACTGTTAATGGATCACGTCAGGTAAATCCAAACTTCCGATACAAATGATATTTTCCTAAAGGTTCCTCAGTTTGGATTCTCAGAAACAGGAACATCTGTGGATTACTAAGCTACAAAGTACATGTATCCTGCAAAGTGTGTAGCGTCAATTTTAGTTATCAGAGACAGTGTGTCAATCTATGAATTTACATGTGTGTTGGAGAGACAAGCACCACAATGGATTTGTGAAGCGTGGAATGGCTATTTAAACACAAATCGATGAGCAATACCTTGCAATAGGAAGGAGAGAAACTGGTTCTGTGATCTGACTGCACTCATCCAATAAAACCAATGGAAAGCTGAGGTTGTTCATACACTGGAAAGGACATGCAGCACAAGTAGCTCCTACCACTCGCACCTACACAAAGGCAGAAACCAAAAAAAAGTAAATAAGGAGAAAGAGTCACAGAATTGTGTGTGTAGACGTTTTGCATAATGAACAGTTCAAAGAAGTAAAACAGTCCCCAGCACTTATACTGTCCCCCCATCTCAGACAGCCACCTGTCAGAAGCAAAATAGTAAACATCTCCCATTACCACAAACTCAATCATAGAGACGAATGAAAGCCCAAGTAATAGTTTGGGGTTACTTCTGTTTGGTCCTGGCTAATCTTTCGATGTATTTCAACTGCCCCCTTATTAAGTGCTGATTTCTGAAAGACATTCACAAATGCAACACTGGCAGTTCAATTTCTGAAGACATACTTTAAAACAGATGCTTTTAATGTTAAAAGGGCAAATGGAAACATAGCACACTGGCTTTCTGAGGGGTTGGTGTGTAACAATACCGGTTGGCCCAGCAACAAGCTACAAAGACAGATTGTTCATCAACCCTATCATTTTTGGTTTTCAATCCAAATTTCCAGCATATGTAGTATTTTGACTTCTGGCGCTGGTTTGATATCTTATCTGGACCAGGTTAGCTGATCTCAGAGACAGCAGCAAGCGAACTGCCCATTTGCCTTCCCCCCCCCCCCACCCCCGGAGGAAAAACAGCAAGGACTGTTGCTTCTATCACTGTCCCATTTTCCACGCTGGAAAATAATGGATGGTGTAGAGTTAGCGCAGGTTTGAACTCAATTGGTAAAAGGCCTTGATAAGACATACTGGCTGCAAATTTGGCCGCAAGACATGTCATTTTATCAATAAAACCAATGGTGTTGCACATATTTCTGTTGTTAGTAGCCAGGTTTTGCAGGGCAATTGGCAGTGGGAGGGGTGGATGATATCCAGGGATGGAGGTGCCCTGATGTGTGCAGAATTAAGTGGTCTCCGTTTCTTCCCTCCCTGTTTTTTCACTCAGGATATTTGAATGGCCTTCCCACTCCTCCCCACCTGCACATAGCAGACAGATTGTGGTATAAGCAGCACATTATTCATGTCAATAAGCTTGCCAACAAATCCAGTTGACCTTGAATTATTTATTTACATGTGATGGGCAGGTTGTCAGTTTTGGTGCCCACCCTCCAAGAGGTGAGCTTGAGAGTGGGTGAGAAATTGCTGAGCTAGCCACTCAGTTAATTTAGGTGCTGCCTTTTGAAACACGCCCAATGGCCCCATCTCTTAAATGTGCACAAATTAACACACATGCAGCACCAGGAAGAAACACCCCACCCCACTCACCATGTCATATTAAAACAAAAAGAGCAGAAATGTTCTCCAGTGTCTTGTCAACATTTATCCCTCATTCAGCATCACTGAAACACATATCAAACTATTTATCGCAATACTGTTTGCAGGACCTTGCTCTGCGATTAATGGCCATGTTGCTCAATGTTCCAAAACTCGCTAATTCCAGCAAAAGTACTTTATTTGACTATGAGGCACTACGGGGCATTCTGAGTTCGTGAGAGGTGCAACATAAATGCAACATCTTTGTTTCATCAAATGCAAAATAAAAATTCAAATCACATAAGTGATCTTGGAGTAACAACATTTCATTGAATATACTGTTTACACATTCACTATATAATCTCCGTTGAAGTGGGATGAATATGTGTCAAATTGGAAGTTCCTTTATGAACAAATTCAGTGTTTTGCAAAAATATCCTCGCATAGTGCATCAGCAAAAATAATCTATAAAGCCAAGTTAGAGGAAGCTTAAGTTCATGCGCATTTAGCAACAAACACATTTTGCCACATTTACAAATCCCTGTATTGCTAAAGGATTTTATTTCAAAAAATGTCACATGCTAAAACATAACTCTCACCTCCATTAGCACAGCTCTGTTCCTGCCCAATTTGTGTTGCTCAATACTCTTTCTCACATGCATCTTTTCTACAGGAGTTAGGTCTTCTTTCATGAGTGCTTGCAGCTCTCGTAGCTCTTCATTGTCACTACCTGCATGTAAACTAATAAAACATAAACAGAATAATTCCATAAAACTAAATCTATAATAACAAAGATTTTCCAATATTGATCTCACTGAACAGAGATGAGTCAGTTCATACAGGGAGTGATTTTTCTTTTATTCATTCACAGGATGTGGGTATGTCTGGCGTAGCATGTATTTATTGCCCATCTCTAATTGCCTAGAGTACACCTCATTGCTGTGGTTCTGGAGTCACATGTAGGCCAGACCAGGTAAGGAAATCATCCCTAAAATACATTAGTGAATAAGATGGGTTTTTATAACAGTCATGGTCAGCATTAGATTCTTAATTCTAATTTTTTTTAAAAATTCAATTTAAAATTCCAACATATCCTATGGCAATATTCAAACTCAAGTCCCCAGAACATTACCTGGGTCTCTAGGATAGTAATCTAGTGATAATATCACTAGGCCATCACCTTGCCTTAAAAAGGAAAATTGAAAACACACTCATCCCCAACTCTCAATACTATGGCTGACTGGGCACCATACTGACAAGAGCACGGGTGTAATCGTCAATAACTCTCAACAACATAAAGTGCATTCTAGAAGGTGGAAAAGCGAACTAAATGATTGTTTAAAAAAAAAGTATGCAATCTTCTAAAAGTTTTTAAGATCAGTTACTAAGTACTTCTCTGATGAGACACTGTGCTAAGATCTCTGTTGGCTTCGGCAATAATAAGTATTACTAGTAGAAATGGCCTTAATTGATCTCTGGCAGCATGACAGATCCAGGGTTGGGGGAGTAGGGAGAGGATGTTTGAGAGTCAGAAGAATGGATTCATGATATCTGGGTGAGCTGATAATATCAGCATGGAATGTGCATCCTGAAATGTTCTCGAGAAGGCGTCAGGTGCAGTCTCTATGTTAAGGTTATTTTCATAATGCTATCAGGGGGGCTATCTCAGGTTTTTGACTCAGTTAAAATCATAGAATGGCATTATACACCACAATAGTGTGAAAGCTGTGGTGTTTCCATGCGCTGATTACCCTTTATCCTTCCTTCATGACATTGTGGGTTTGGAAGGTGCTGTCAAAATAAACCTTTGCAAATGCTGCAATCCACCTTACAGATGATACACATTGCATTATTATATGCCAGTGGTGGAGGCAGGGAATGTTTATAGTGATGGACTAAGTGTTTTGCTTTTTCCTGAAGGATGTTGTTGGAATATTGACAAATGGAGAATATTCCATCACAGTCCTGACTAATGTTTTATACACAGTGGATACATATACACCTGACAGGATATTGATCATTGGTGTCGGTCCCTAAATTTGCGAATACTATCTACTCAGGGTTTAAGTTTCTCCTTTGGTTTTCCATGTGACTGGACAGGCTGATTCTCAAACAAAAGATCTTTGACACACAGGGTACAATGTTCTCAGAGGCAGTAGGATCCAGAGATTTGGATTTGTTTCCATTTCTTTCCTCTCTGTACTGGAAACAAAAATGCTGGAAATCATAGTCAATCAGGCAGTTCTGTGGAGAGAGAGCAAGCTAGCATTTCGAGTCTGGATGACTCTGCATCAGAGCTCTTCCCTCTCTGACAGTGCTTTGGTTTAATCTTATGTTGTGACTCAAAATGTGAATCAGCTTCATGCATAATTTTTCACCTTTTTGAACAAATAGCAGCAAGCTCCTCTTAGACACTAAGGTCAATGCTGCTGTACTTCAAAGAGAGCTTCAGAGTTTCTTCGTCCTCCCCAGGAATGCTGGCCATTTAAGAGTTAAGAAACCAGGCTATTGGGGGAGTTTAAAGGCCAGCTCGTTAAAAGTGAAGAACCACAATCTGGTGAAGCTTTAATGAAATTTTGTGACCCAGTCTCACTAAAATCTAGGAAAACTGCTGAGAATCCATGGTATGTGTTTGACTGAATTTGTTACTTGATGCAGTAGGGTGTTCGATCATCGTTTGTGTTGATTATATTTGCCACAGGTTAAGTTTGGGATGTTAGAGTATATGCATTGTCTTTCTTTGCACTGTCTGTACCCTTTTTTTTTGTCAATAATTATTGCTGACTTGTTTGAGCAAATTTTATTTGCAATAACTTATTATTCTTTTTTGACAAGAGAAACCTAGCTGAATTGCTCTAAGACTAATCCAAATACAATCTAAAACTGAACTAATTACCCATAATAACACCTGCTTCAGTTTAAAATGTGTTATGACCAGTGGAGGAGTGGTCATAACACATTTTGCTTGAAAATTGAGGCATCCCTCCGACTTCAATAAAAATGATACATTCAATCAGATCACTAACAGGAGTTCAAAGCCACTGGCAGTCAGAACAGTCAAATATCAGCCTGCCGTCATTGTAATGTATTCCCAATCTACAACACAAACATTCTATACTAGGGCTTCATTCAGTTCGAGAAGAAATGTAGAAATTGTGTTTACCTATATGGTAAAATTGGTTTGGCAATCTTCCGAATGCTTCCAACTCTGATAAATCTATCAAATCCGAGCTCGAGAAGCCTAATTAAAAGATATAAACGACATCAATTTACTTCATAACATAAAATGAATTGTTTACTGTATTGAGTGAGAAATAAAGCCACTTTTGTACCATTTCTGCAAATTCCTTTAACTGGATTAGTGCACCACCTTAAAGCAGTGTGCAAAATTCTATACCTACAATAATTTTCAGTAAACTGCACAAATTTTATGGACTAAAAACAAAGTTTCATCTCTGAATGTACACAATTTGAGATTCATACATGTGCTTCCTACCAGCAGGTAGGTTTTCCTTCATTTTTGTTCAGAAAGATCACCAAACATAAAGAGATCAACTCTCAAGCATAATCACCCTAAAACAATTATCAAATACATTTTCATTTTTGTAAAATGAAACTTTAAACAGTGATATAAGGATTAACTGAAGATAAAATGAGTTGGCCCTCTGACAATAATGTGTTGAACATACAATCCGTGTACTTTAAGGACAGTAATGCTCCACCTGAAGGGCATAGGATTCTTTTGATATCATATTATTATGGTGCCAAAGCAGGCCATTTGGCCCCTCATGTCTTCATCAGCTCTTTGAATGAGCATTGTGGCTCAGTGCCATCCTCTTGCCTTTTCCCATTAATCCTGAATATTTTTTCCAATTAAATAATCACTGACGTTTTTGAATGCCAACGGCGAGAGCAGGAGCAGTCAGTCCATGGCATCCAGCAGCAAGAGCAAGACCATGCAGCCGACAGCAAAAGTAGGAGAAGGCAGCCCGAGGCAGTGAGAGCGGTATCAGGAACAGGCAGCCCCCAGCAGTGGCGAGGCCAAGCCCTTGTGAGGTGTGCGAGCCCAGCATATGAACTATGTTGTGAACTGTAAACTGTGTTTCTTTGTTTTTCTGCCTTTTAGTAAGAAGGACTGTAATGTTTAACATTTTAACTTAGTTTTCTTTGTTTTTCTGCTTTGTACTAAGATTCTGTACGCAACATCCTTTGTACCTCAGATGGCACCTTAAGTTGTGACTTGTAAACCTTTCACAGTACTTGTGTGAGTATGTTTGACAATGAGAGTTGAGAGTGTGTTGCTGGAAAAGCACAGCATGTCAGGCAGCATCCAAGGAGCAGGAGAATTGATGTTTCAGACATAAGCCCATTCCTGATGAATGGCTTATGCCCAAAACGTCGATTCTCCTGCTCCTTGGATGCTGCTTGACCAGCAACACACTCTTGACTCTGATCTCCAGCATCTGCAGTCCTCACTTACTTCCTGTATGACAATAAATCTATTTTTATTCAACTGAACTTGCCACTTACTTCCTGTGTGACAATAAACCTATTTTTATTCAATTGAACCTGCTTCCACTTCACTTCTAGACAGTGAGTTAATTGCTGAAGAATTTCTCTTGACTTCGTCCTATAATCACTTGAATCCACAATATTGAGCCAATTAGGAATACTGTTGGGCCTCTGTCCCATTGAGTCAGGAACCAGTGCACACTAATTTATTAGACGGAGACAGTGGTGAAGCAAAAATTTTACTGGATGAGCAATCCAGAGGTCCAGGCTAATGCCTTGGGGCATGGATTTAAATTCCACCAAACAACCAGTGGAATTTAAATTCAGTTAATAAACCTGGAACTGATAGTTCGTGTCAGTAACGGTGACCATGAAATTACCATCTATTATAGTAAAACAACACTGCTTCACTAATGACCTTTGGGGAAGGAAATCCGCCATTCTTATCTGCTCTGGCCTATGCATGACTTGACTGATAGTACTCTGGTTGACTCTTAACCTCTCCCTAAAATGGCCTAGCAAGTGACATAGTTCAACTGCAATTGGGAATGGGTTATAAATGTTGGTCAATGATGCAAACACCCCACGAAAGAGTGAAGAAGGTCTGAATGACTTAATGAGAGAATTGCATTCAAGAGTCTTTTTAATCTAAACCTATCTCTTCACTGACAAAATTTGAATGCTTAACATTTATTATTAAACTTAAATACTTAATGTTATGTTTTCAAAATTTTTTAAAATTAAAATAATTATTTAAAAAAATCTTTATTGAAAAAATTTTTCTTTACAAAACTATAAATTTACAAAAATATGAAAATATAACATTATAACAAAAACAACAATAAACAATAAACCAACTACCATACTACACTACAAAAGAATTCTCAACTACACTCATTATGCATCAATAAATAAATTAGTAAATAAATAACGCCGCTCAGCTTAACAAGACCTCAGCTCTCAAACTTCAAGAGCATCAGTTATTAAACCTACGTTTGCTTAAAATTCTTCCTCTAAGGACACTAGACTTACTAAACCAAACCATCATGGCTAGACAAAAGCCCTAATTAAAATGGCGGACAGATCTGCTTCCAAATAATTCAAAAAGGGCTGCCTTGTCTTATAAAAGTTGTCCGTTTTCTGGTGCACCATGTTTGTAAGAAGGTCCAAAGGAATGTGTTCCATAATTAACTTATGCTACCCTGACAGACCTGGGGGATTCTCAGATGCGTAACACATCAGAATGTTCTGCCTCGCACAAAAAGTGAGGATGCTAAAAAGCTTTTTCCCCACGTACAACGAAGGGAGATAATTTCGGCAAACCCAGGAGAAACCCACTTTGACTTCGGTCCCCAAGACCCTCTCTAGTATTCTTGCCACAGCGCTCCAGTACATACAGAGCCTGTGGCAGGACCACAAACAATGAGTGGGGGTGCCCGTAATTATTTTGCATTTGGGGCACATTGAAGACACATCCTGCTTAAATTCTGCAAGACGATCAAGGGCCAGATGAGTCCTCATTTACTCATTAAAGGTCCTGTTACATATCAAAATCTTCCTCACTGTCCTCCCAAGTTTCCAGAGTAATCTCTGCCCCTACATCTCTCTCCCAGACCTCCCGTAATCGCTTGATGTCACCCGAGGAACCTCCTCCCAACAAATGATAAAGAGTACTCACTTTAAGATTGTTCTTAGCCTGAAGCACCCTCTTTTCCAAATCAGATCTATAACACTCAGTTAGAAGTCTCTTTTCAGATAAAACCTCTGATGTGAAAAAAATGTAAGAGGTCCCTACTCGATAATCCATACTTACGAGTTATTTGATCAAATGACATTAACGTTTCATCTTCAAACAGGTCACCCAAACAAGGGACTCCCCTATCCGCCCAGGACTTAAACCCGGGATCCATTGTCCCTGGCCGGAAACCTGGCATATGGGAGTATGGAAAGATGTTTTAAACATATTACCCTCCATTTGTCTCATTGCCCTCCACGTTTTGACAGTGTAAATAACTATTGGATTGCGGCAATGTTCCGTAACTATCCTCATTTTGTCCAGAAACAACAGGTTAATAAGAGGACACTTTGCCTGGGAGGCCTCAATGTCCAACCATATCGACGTTGAGTCCTCACAGACCTAATCACTCATAAAAGATAGAAGGGAGCTCAATTGATACCTTCTGGCATCCAGGAGATCCACTCCTCCCAACCCCTGAGGCATTTGAAATTTCATAAACTTGATAAGTGGCTGCTTGTAGCACCAAATAAAAGAATTAAACCAACCATCTAATTTCCGAAATGTTTGTCTTGGAAAAAAGCAAGGGAAGCATCCGGAAAGGGTATAATAAGCAAGGAAAAACATTCATTTTAATAACAACAACTTGACCTAGCCATGATATTGGAAGGGCATCCCATCTTTGAAGGTCTTGTTTAATCTTGTGAAATAAATAAACAAAATTAGCCTTGAATAACTGATCAAAACTAGGGGTAACAGAGAGGCCCAAACAAAGAAAGCCTTCCTCTGTTTACCTAAAGGGGAACCCACCTTCAACTTCTGGTATTCCCCTAAAACCCCCCATAGGCATAGCCTCCAATTTTGAAAAATTGATCTTGTAAGCTGAGAAAAAGCCAAATTAATTAATACATTGTATCAAATAAGTACCGAAACTGTCCAGTTTGAAAAAATGAGAACACCCAGCCACATATAACGTGATCTAATGCACCTTCGGCTCTACCTTTGGGGCAGCTATGTTAGGGTCCCCACGAATGGCCTCTGCCAGCAGCTCAATCATCAATGTGAAGAGCAAAGGTGACAGGGTACAGCTTTGCCAACTGCCCTTACCAATGTTGAAACTATCAGTCCTTATACCATTACTGAGAACTGCCGACAGAGGATCACTGTAAAGGATCCTTACTCACCTAGTAAACACTTCACCCAGGCCAACCTGCTCCAGGGTATAAAAAAAGAAATGGCCATTTCACCTAGTCAAATGCCTTCTCAGCTTCCAAGGAAACCACCAACCCTTGCACTGACCATTGCTGGCACACTTGAATCATGTTAAGCAGTCTCCTAACATTATTAGAAGATCTGTGACCCTTTATAAAGTCTGTCTGATCTTCCTAAACAATACAGGGCAACACCATTTCCAACTTCAATGCCAGAGTCTTCGATCAAATTTTAAAATCAGAGTTTAAAAGTGAGATTGGTCTGCAAGAAGCACAGGGTCTTCCCTTTCTTGAGGATAAGAGAGATATTAGCCTCTCTCAAGGATGGTGGGAGGCAATCACGACTCTATGAATTGTTATACATGTCTAGCATTGATCATGACAGTATGTTTACAAATTCTTTATAAAATTCACTGGGCAAGCATCAGGGCCGGATGCCTTACCACTTTAAATTTGCCTCATCACCTCCTGTATCTCTTATGCTGTTGGGGCAGCACAGTGGTTAGCACTACAACCTCACAGCACCAGGGACCCAGGTTCAATTCCAGCCTTGGGTGACTGTCTGTGTGGAGTTTGTACATTCTCCCTGTGTCTGCGTGGCTTTCCTCTGGGTGCTCCGGTATCCTCCCACAGTCCAAAGATGTGCAGGTTAGGTGAATTGACCATGGTAAATTGCCCATAGAGTTAGGTGCATTAGTCAGAGGGAAGTAGGTCTGGGTAGGTTACACTTTGAAGGGTCGGTGTGGATTTGTTGGGCCAAAGGGCCTGTTTCCACACTGTAGGGAATCTAATCTTAACGGAGAACTAAGGGGGGATGCCTGTTCAGCAGACACACCAGGATGATCCAAATTCATTAAAAAAAGGTTCCATCTTATCGCATCTATCCTCACAGCATTCAGACTGGTAAAGTTCAGAGTAAAACCTTTTTAGCATTGCAAGTAAAAGACCCATTCCCTTCCCTATTAAAAGCAATAGACTGGAAGGCATTCTTCTTCCTGACCAAATATGCCAAGTATTTACTTGGCCTATCACAATGCTTAAATAACCACTGCTTCGCAAAGGTAAGTTCCTTCCTTGCTGTAGCCGTTGGCATGGAGTTTAAGGTGGATCAGAGAGCTGTGATCCGCTGCAGCTTAGTCACCAATGACCTACTATCATATGCTGCCTCAGCTTCCTTCAGTCGTGTCTCGAGCAGATGCTGCTGCTCTCCCTTCTGTCACTTCTGGCTGGCAGAGTTTGAAATAATTATCCCTCTAGCATAGGCCTTAGCAGGCTACCAAAGAATGGACGTATTACCAGCTGTACCTGAGTTGGAGGCCAAAAAAGCTTCAAATTCCCCAGACTTGCCGTCCTTGAGGATGAAATGATCTATTCATCAGTACCGTGAGCCCATTGCATCACCCTTAATCTTAATCGTTAAACGTCTCCAAACGTATACCAACCTCAGTTCCACACATAGATCACCCAATTGCTTAGATTGTGAAAAAAGTTTTGGAGGGCCTTTGGGCATGATCAGAGGTGGCAATATTCCCAATCGAACAGAATACCACCAAATCTAAAAAAAAACTGCGGGAGTTAGGAAATAATCAATCATTGTGTGGCATTTATGAGAATTGGAAAAGTGCGTAAAATCTCTGCCCATAGGCTGTAAACGTCTCCAAATGTATACCAACCCCAGTTCCACACATTAGATCACCCAACTGCTCAGATTGTGAAGAAAGCTTTGGGGGGCCTTTGGGCATTCTATCCAGCATAGGATCCATAGGGCAATTAAAGTGCCCCCTATAATAATATGCTGCGGCGCCAAGGCTTAGATAGTGCATCAATCAGAAATTTAAGAGGGTGGGCTGGACGACAGTAAACATTCAAAGTACCATATTCCTTGCCATGTCTAAGGGCCTTAACAACAACAAACCGACCATACTCATCATTAACACAATCTATTAAATTAAATGGAAGACCCTTCCGGACAAGTATTGCCACTCTTCTGCTCCAAGTACGAAAAGACGAGAAAAACACCCTATCAAACCCACCCTGCTGCAACTTCTTTCCTTGTCATTAAGAGGAGTCTCCTGCAACAGGGCAACATCCACCTTCTTTCTAAGGCTCAACAACACCGTTTTTCTTTTAACTGGCAAATGAATCCCTCTGATATTCCAGGTGCACCATTTGAGAATGCTGCTAACCATGATCCTTTACAATCACCTTTGACCTACCAAGAGGAAGAATTCGTCATGCAACATGCTGAGCATACTCAAAAGGACACTCATTGAGTCTATTTACAAAAAAACCAAAACAAAACGGACTACAAAACACAAAAGGCACTTAATGGGGGACTCTACCCCTGCCCACAGAGGGCATTTAAATTTCCCACGCACACCTCTATCTCCCTTTCCAGCTCAAACTGCACCCCAAATCCAAGCTATAGAACAAACCAAACAAAGGACATTGTAAACACAAAGGTATAACAAAAACAGTGAGCACTCTACCCACCCCCATAACATATCAATACCACTCCAGCTCGGAGAGAAAAAGAACCCATCAACAACAGCTTCTTTGGGAAAAGAGTGAAAGTAAAAGAAGCAAAAGCAAGACAAAAAAACAGACACTATTGTCCACGCCCATAAGTACATCTACGTTATTTTAAAGTGTCCAAGAAGTTTTTGGCTTGCTCCAAGGAATCAAACGACCGCACAGTTTCCTTGTAAGTAATATGAAGCACCATTGGGTATCTCATCGAATACTGAATACCGAGGTCCTTTAGCCTTCTCTTAACCTTATCAAACAAATTCCTCTTATAGATCACTGCCGCTGAAAAGTCCTGGAGAAACATTATCTTAGTTCCCTGTTGGGCATGGGCCTGCAGGTCTCTCCCTAGCCTTCTAGAAGTTTCCATGACTCTCTGCTTGTCCCTGGAGCATTGAAACCGTATCAGAACCAGTCAGGGGTGTCGACCCTGACTGGATTTGCGCACCGCAACCTGGTGAGCTCTGTCAACCTTCACCCGGTCCGCCTTGGCATTCCAGCCAAGAAATTGTGGCAAACAGTCTTCAAAAAAACTTGCTGGCTGCCCATCTTCTACTCCCTCCAGCAGGCCAACGACCTAGATATTCTTTCTCCTACCTCTATTTTCTAGATCATTGACCTGTTCAGTGCGGGTCCGAACCTGTTTCTCAATGGCCTGGATCCGCCCTGCCGAGGACTCAACCTCGGTCTCCGACGCCATGGAACGCCGCTCAACCTCTTCAACTTGCTTCCTGAGCCCTTCCAGTCCCTTTTGCAGCATGGCTGAGATGGGCTCCAGTTGATTACGAGTTCCTTCCCTCATCTCCTGGATCAGCTGTCAGATCACTCCAAGTTCCTCCATTATGTTCTGCTGTGCAGAACAGCTGCTTCCCCAGTTGCAGTCTCGAGCCTGCCTGATGTTTTCAAGTGTTCCGAGTGTTGAGATTTGGCTGTTTGCTTCCCTTAGTCATTCTCACATGCTCGATAAAGGACTTAAACAGTTGTATTATCATTTAACTTTTTTTTTGCCAACAAACTAAGGTAGGGGGTGAAAAGAATATTACTACCCTGGGTTGGGGTGCAGAGCTCAGCAAAGCTAAACAATTCAGATTGCCACCATCTTGAATATCCCAAAGTAATTATTTTAAACATCATTTTCACATAAATACTTTCAAAATAAATAACCTTGTGCTATGAATTACCTGACAGGAGTTCTCTTATCAGTCAAATCTGGCAAAAGGGCTGTACAAATATCTTGTCTAGTTTTCAGAGACTGAAAATGGACTGTGTACAGTCACCACTTTTGGCCTTTAGTTCACATTTCCAGAATTTGTAATTTTTCTATTTTTATTTCTCTTACTCTTTCTTGAGTGATAAATTTGGCTGCCTTTATGACCATTGGTGCTATTTATGATGTGTAAATCTTACCTTGTTTTGTGTAACTGGCTGTAAGAAAAGAAGAGATAAAAATGTTTGGCTTTACAGATGAATCCTGGCTACTTCCATTTTAACCTTTTGTTTTTTGAACTCCCTTTCCTGGTTTCTCAATTGCTTTTGATAAACTAGATAACTCTCAACACCACTATAATTAAACTCAATAATCATTTCAATGCGATCAAACATGCCTCTGAAATTTCTCAACTACTACTGCCATCTATATTACTGAACTAACAGCAGAAAAGCAGTGAGAACTGAAATATGTCACTGAGAAATATAGAGAAAAAAAGAACATTGAGAACACTCCAAAAGTAAATGATCCAAGGGAATGCTCCTGGGTAGTACTGGATCATAGAATGTATAACTCAGATGGAGGCCATTCAAACCATTTTGGTAATGCTGAATCTTCACCTAAGGCTTCTTACATTAGATCCTTTTCCTTGTATTTTCCTCTTGTTATTTCTGATGTGTCCTTTTGAAATGTTTATCTATTTTTGGAAATTATGTTATGCTTGTTACTGCTGGATCGACTAATAATAAAGCAATCTACGTTGCATTGCCCTTGGTGTGATAATAATTCATTTAATGATCCCTTGTTCTCCAAGTGATGGTCTTAAATTTTTGGTTCCTTCCAATTTTACAGTCACCAAATTTTCACTACTGTACACACTTGGGTAATAGTTGATTTTGTATGGAAATCAACAGAAGACCCTTATTCTTCCATGTATCCATGTATAAGTCAATCTGAATTTTAACCAAAAAGATTCCAAATTCTTTTCATTTACCATCCACGTGCGGCCTCTCCCACAGAAAAGTTCTTTCTCGTCTTGTCACACTGCTACCCAACTTGCCCATTTGTCACTTCCCTATCTAACATTTTCACTCACCTCTTTGCTGCCTGACTTTCACAGGTAAACCAGTAACATCGTTAGTTTCCATAAGACATTCAATACAATACCACAGAAGCAAGATAAGGCCACATGGAATTGAGTATAACATATTCATAGTTTCGTCACAGGAAGATAGGATAGTGAAGAAGGTGTTTGGTATGCTTTCCTTCATTGGTCACGGTATTGAGTACAGGAGTTGGGAGGTCATGTTGCGGCTGTACAGGACATTTGTTAGGCTACGTTTGGAATACTGCGTGCAATTCTGCTCTCCTTCCTATCAGAAGGATGTTGTGAAACTTGAAAGGGTTCAGAAAAGATTTACAAGGATGTTGCCAGGTATGGAAGATTTGAGCTGTAGGGAGAGGCTGAACAGGCTGGGGCTGGTTTCCCTGGAGCGTCACAGACTGAGGGGTGACCTTATAGAGGTTTATAAAATCATGAGAGGCATGGATAGAATAAATGGAGATAGTCTTTTCCATGGGTTGTGGGAGTCCTGAATTAGCGGGCAGAAGTTTAGGGTGAGATGGGTGAGATATAAAAGTGATCGAAAGGGCAACCTTTTCACACAGAGGGTTGTACGTGTATGGAATGAGCTGCCATAGGAAGCAGTGGAGGCTGGTACAATTGCAACATTTAAAAGGCATCTGGATGGGTATATGAATAGAAAGGGTTTAAAAGGGATATGGAACAAGTGCTGACAAATGGGACTAGATTAGATTAGGATATATGGTCAGCATGGACGTGTTGGACTAAACATGCTGTACATGTCTATGACTCAATGGCTCTATATTAGCATGGATAGAAGTTATGTTAATGGCTAAGGAGTAATAAGCCATTCTCAGGGTGACAGGCTGTGACTAGTGAAGTGCTGCAAAGATCGGTGCCAGGGCCTTAACAATGTTTACAAATGACTTAGACAAGAAGACAGAGAGCAACATATCTAAGTTTGCTGATGAAACAGAGCTAGGTGGAAAAGGATGTTATCAGGAGGAGCGGACAGGCTGCAGGTTAAGTGAGTGGGTAACAAAATGGCAAATGGAGTATACGTTAGGGAAGTGTGAGGTTATTTGTTTTGATGATAATAGAAAAGCAGAATTTTTTAAAAGAATTTTTAAACTTGTAAGTTTTGATATTGAGAGAGACTTGAATTGACTTACACAAGGAACAAGTTAGTTTACAAGTGTAAGTTGTTTATTTCAAAAGGTTTAACATATTCAAGTTTGAAACAGATGAATATTTGATCTCAGGGAATCAAGGTGCTTTTCATGACTTTGTGCTTAGTAACAAATAAATGCCAATGCATGAGGGTTATAAGGGTTTGATCACAAACAAATACTTGGACTCAATTATTAAGGAGATCAGAGTCGGGAGCAGCATTACAAATTTGGACAACATTTTAATACGCATTTTTGATCTCTTGCTTCATCGTAGCCATGAGAGATTAAATTGAATCGCATAACATATTGCATCATTTCCTCTCTGATAATGTGATCAGAGAACATAGGAGAAAGTAAGGACTGCAGATGCTGGAGATCAGAGCTGAAAATGTGTTGCTGGAAAAGCACAGCAGGTCAGGCAGCATCCAAGGAGCAGAAGAATCGACGTTTCGGGCATGAGCCCTTCTTCCTGAAGAAGGGCTTATGCCCGAAACACGATTCTCCTGCTCCGCTGTGCTTTTCCAGCAACACATTTTCAGCTCTGATCAGAGAACATAACCATACCAACTTAAAAATATACCTCAACACAGGGGATATCGACACTGTTGAAAACTCATGTTGAGACAGAAGATCTGTGTGACCATACTGAATGGCAGAATCAGACTCAAGGAGTTATATGGCCCCCTAGCAAATAGTTCTTACGTTTGCATTTATAAACTTCCAACAAGGAGGTTGTTTAATTCTAATTGCAACAGATACAGAGGGTGATTTTTCTCCCTTCTTATCTGAGAACTAATATTACTGCCAATTTGGCTGGACTTGCAAACTTACAGACTAGCTTGAGAACTTGAGATCTTCAAGCTCTTCCAAACACAATGCTGACCTTTGTGGCAGGAGGCAGTCAGAAAAGCACTTATGAAAAATCAACTCAAAGAAGGGACACCATGTTTAGTTGTCATGCTGAAATTTCACTCACTCAAGCAGTACTCTGTCGACGGCAACATTAGTAGAGGCAGAGATAAGAAGTTTCCACGGGACTTGCCTCGGACCCTCAACTGCATCATTTTCTTCAAAAAGTTGAACAAGAAATAGAATCAAAACAGCCAACAGGTAGCTCTTCCCAGCTCCATAGACACCTGAATAGAAGTGTAACAAAATACAACACAGTGGAAATAAAATGTATCCAGCTAAATTTTGGAAAATAAAATCTTAACCAAACCATCTCTGTCAGTTGACTATCATTCCCTCAAATTTTAATTGGTGGTGTAATTTGTCTTTTAAATTACTGTTCTAAAAAAAAATTGTCTTTTAATCTTAATTCAATCTTTCTTTCCAACTTGTTATTTTGCTTTCTGTTGATGATTTCACCGTTCTGGTATTTCCTTTCTCTGCATATCAACAATTTATCAGTCCGACTGGTTAAGGAGATACTTAGTTTCTATCCCCTTTGACTCTGCAGAGGATGCTGCAGCACATCAGTCTCACTCTAACAGTAATTTGTAGCGCAAAGACTCATGCGAATTAAACGTGCAAGGGCAAGTCTAATGAACAGTGCAGCGCTATTCATTTGTCTACTACAGTTTATTCTGATCCAATATAAAATTGTCCAAAAATTAGTTCAAGAAATACAAATGTGCTGGCTGAGCTAGATAATCTTTCGATATGCTTCAAATACCACTGAAAGGCGAATGGAATATAAAAGTTTAGAAGTTGTGATGGAGAAAGACAAAACAAAAAACATGGCAATAACAAAAATCTAAGCAGCAGTTAATTGTTTTTACCATGGATAACGGTGACTGGCAGAATGAGATCTTGGGGGCTCTCGCCCTTGGCCATCATTATAGCTACTTGTCTGAATGCAGCTGCCTGATCTGTATTCAGGTGAAACTTCCGCATCATTTCTGTTGCCAATGCAACTATCCGTTCTTTGCACAATAATGCAGTCATTACCATGGGCATTTTTAATGCAGGTGAAATAAATCTTCCTTTTCCAGCCTTGACTATTGCTTCATCATAACAGGGCCTATAGAGTGAAACAAAACATTAGTTTTTCTTAAAGGATCATATGGCTTTCTAAATAGCGATATGGAAGCTAAACTTGTCATGTCTTAATACCAGTAATGCTGAATTAAAAACACAGAATACAAGTAACCATTATTTAGTTTCAATTTGTTAATCAGGAAAATTGAGAGGCTGTCATGTGTATAGTACATGTGCATAGATCAATGCAATGGAGATAAATGAAAAGATAGAAACTAATCTCTTTGCTCTTTAGTTATTTCTCCCCGCTTCACACCACTGATATTATGTGAAATTCACAGCACAAAATGAGAAAAATATGCTACCAAGATTAGTATACAGTTTTGTTTCCCCACAAAGAGTGGCCCACTTGTCAAAGCCCAGTGCATCACATTCACACAAGAGTGTGGCCTGTGATACTGAAACCAAACAGGAGGGGACAAATTAAAATATTCGATATTCCACCTTGATGAAAGGAAAAACAAGTCAAGGTGTTCAATAAATTTGTGTTTCAGTTTAATAATCAAGTTCTCTTTAACAAAAATGAGATTCTGTTTACTTGCCAGAGAAACTAAAGTAATAAATATTGATGTCCAATACAAAATTCAGGTGTTTGTTCGACCAGAGTTAAATAATTGAATTCTAATTACTTTCTTTATCATCTTGCTTCAATTATAGCCATTTATTTATAATACAAATCTGTTTTGTTTTTTAACAGAAGCCAATACAGATTGCTCTTTATGGAACCACTGAATGGAACGATTTTTTCATGCCTTATATTCAGGCTGAACTTTCAGCTGTTTATGGGGGCAGGACGAAAGGCGAGTGGACCCAGAATTTCCTGCTGCAGATCAGAGTGCTGTTTTCTGGCACAACATTCGGCCCAACGGATCCACACTGACCCTCCAAGGAGCATCCCACCCATACCCAGCTCCCTATCCTATCTCTGTAACCCCATATTTAGCATGGCCAATCCACCTAACCTGCACATCTTTGCACTGTGGGAGAAAACCGGAGCGCACGGTGGAAACCCACAGACACAGAGAGAATGTGCAAACTCCACACAGACAATTGCCTGAGGCTGGAATTGAACCTGGGTCCATTGTGCTGTAAGGCAGCAGTGCTAACCACTGAGCCACAATGCTGCATTATTTACAAGAATGGGATAAGGACAATACAGGTGGCTCAGTTACTAAATAAACCATATAGTGAATAGCTGAGAGATATTGCATAGGCCAGGAAAGTTTCTCATTTGATCTAACAAGTGATTTAATCCAGCGTGTCAGTTGAGGTCATACACTAGCCTCGCTTGACTAGAAAGGGTTAAAAAAAGCAGCTCAAATTCTGGCTTCAGATTACAATCTAGCAGCTCTACTGGTTAAACATATGCATTCTATTTGACACAGAATTGGGTTGAATTTCTGTTTCTAATATTCGGACAAGGTTGATGAAAACCAGGTTGATGAATTCCAGGTACCCACAAATTTATTTCAGAAGATCATGAAAATATATTTGCAAAAATTCTATTTCTATTTGACTAGGTTTTCGGGACCCAAATCCTCTGTTGGGTTAAAATCTCCACTTCTCTCACCCTCACTCAAACTTGAAGAATGGCTATGAGGCTAGGCAATTGTTATAAAAATGTCACAGTTCTTTCGGGTAAGATGGGGGAAAATTGGAGGAAATATACTGAAAACCCACAAAGAATACATATTTCTAAATATGAAAGTAGAATTTTCTGATATCAAAGAAAAAGCTGCAATTAATTTAAATTTGCATATTGCAAACAAATTAGCATTTTCAATTAAAAGCTTTTATAATTATAGTTCCACCTGTCATTAAAGATTTCTAAAAAAAAACTTCTCTGAGTTTTGTGAGTGCACAAGTAATAATGATCAACTTTAAGATATTTCTGTATGGAATACAAAACTGAATTACTTACATTTTGAGCAAGTGTGGCAGTAGAGGAAGAGAGGCTGGGTTGACATGTTCCTGCAGATTTCGTAGACAGTTAAGTTCAGTGCTGGCATTACCAACAAACAAAGCATGAACAATCACTGGAAAAACAGAAGAAATTCCTAGAATTAGTCATCTTCAACTTCAACTACTAGATAATTACAATGATTTCAAAGTGTACGTATGTGCACTGTTTGTACATCATAGCAACTAGACACAAAGTTAATTATAACCCTTTTTCTTGATGGTCTAAAAATCAGGAATCTGATAATGCATCAAAAAACAAAGCTCTTCAACAATGTCCACTGAAACAAGCTTAGAGCAGCCAAAACAAGGTGTGCAACTGATGAGAAAATTATCGTTTAAGCTTTGAGACATGGTGTGGAATCTTGTAGAGGCCAAAGAGATGTGGGTTTTGGCTAGATTTGTCTTGCCAAGCTGCTTCACACCAGTTAGTGCTTTGGCAATTCAGCTCAAGGCAAAGACTATCAGTACTGCTGTACTGACATCCTTTTTAGTGCAGACAGGTTGCAGGTCAAACTTGTCAGTAAGGATCTGACTGGGGTCAAGATTAGAGTAGTGCTGGAAAAGCACAGCAGGTCAGGCAGCATCCGAGGAGCAGGAAAATCGATGTTTCGGGCAAAAGCCCTTCATCAGGAATTGGGTCAGGTCATCTTGTTGTACGGAATGGAGCTTAAAAGTAAGGAGGTTTTACTAAACCTTGACTTGAGTCAGACCGCAGCTAGAATATTGTGATTAGTTTTGGGCCCTTTATCTAAGTAAAGATATACTGGCTTTGGAGGTAGTCCAGAGAAAGTTCACTACGCTGGCCCTGGGTATGGAGGGATTGTTTTATGAGGAAAGGTTAAGTAGGATAAGCCTGTACTCATTGGAGTTTAGAAGGATGAGAGGTGGTCTTATTTAGGCATACAGGATTTCTAGGGGACTTGACAGGTTAGATGCAGAAAGGCTGTTTCCTCTTGTGGTAGAGTCGAGGTCCTGAGGGCATAATCTCATTATTAAAGACTTTTCAGACAGAGTTGAGAAGGGAACTAAATTTGTGAGATTTTGTTTTTACCATAGAGGGTTGTTGAGGCTTGGTCATTAAATACATTCAAGGTTGAGATAGGCAGATTTTTAATCAGTAAGGGTATCAAGAGTTAGGGGGGAAAGTCAGGAAAGTGGAGTTGAGGGTTATCAGGTCAGCCATATCAGTAAATGGTGGAGCAGACTTGATGGGCTGAATGGCCTACTTCTGCCACACCTTTCGGTCTTTTGAATGCTAGCTCAAATTATAGGTACACAAGTAACTACATGTCTTAAATTTACTGCAACAGAATACAGGTATTAGGTTTCTGATATTTCGGTTAAATCTCTGAGGAAACAGAGACCAAAGTATGCTGACATTTTCCTTTTTATTGTCACTAATTTACTTTCTCTGAGGCTGCATTGTTAATGTATTGATTGCATTAATGTCTCTCTGGAAAAGCAAAGATAAATAATACATCTTCGATCCTGTTCATAACACTGAAACATTTTTGGTTCAAATTATCTGGTGCAATATCCCTTACTCTTGAATAAAATGATTTAATACACTAAAGCATGATCAAAAATGCAGCAAAACTTTGGTATTGTGGGGACTTTTAGACCTAAACTCCACTTAACCAGCAAGTAGACAATTTTTCAACATGCTGGGGTTGGTTTCAGGTAAAATTCAACCATGACAGAGATCCAAGATGGCGGCGACTCAGTAGGTCTGAGTCTGCAAAGCTCTGCCCAAGACTCAGGCAAAGTGGGGTACTCACCCTCACCTCATCTGCTAAATTGTTTAATATAGTTTTTGCCCCAGCAGCCTTGGCCATTCTGCATCAAACTTTAGCAGTTTGATGCTTTTTAAAATGACCAAAGGCAAAGGCTCTTGCAGTTCGCAGCAGGCAGGGACCACTCCCCTCCCCCCGCAGCAAAAGAGACATCTGCGATCACTCCGGAGGACTTACCTGCAGAGGCGAGGCTGATCTCGGAGATTGTTAAGCTCCGAAAGAAAATTGATGCATCTATCAAAGAGACCCAGCCCAGGTGGGAGTCGATCTTGGTCATGCTGCAGATGCATGACCGAGAGATCGAGAAACTCCGGCAGCATGTCGGGTGGGGGGGTCAGACCAACGGGCCGCGGCCTCCAAGACCACTGCCGAGTCATCTATGGGTCAGGTCCAGGCTCTGGAGTGTCGAGTCTGGACCTTAGAGGAACATATCGACCACCTTGAAAATTGAGGTCGTCGGAAAAATATTCGGATGCTGGGCCTTCCCGAATGGGAGAAGGAAGGCCAGCTTGTTGATTTCCTGGAGCAATGGCTCCACAGCTGCTGAAATTGGAGTCGGAGTTGGGCCGCATGCGGATTGAGCGGGCCCCGGGTTGCTGTGCCAGTGCCCCCACCCAGTCCTAGTTCGACTTCAACACTACAGGGAAAAACAAATGCTGCTGGAGGCCTCCAGAATCTTGGGGAAGGATCCCCATGCCATGATATACAAAGGCTCAAAGATATTGTTGTCCCAGGACTTCTCTCCGGCTGTGGTTCGCAAGAGGAAGGCATTTGATGAGGCAAATGCCTTGGGTTACGCCACACAACTGTAGGGGGAGATTTTAATTGTATCATCGACCCAAAGACGGACAGGATACCTAGGAGCTCTGAGGGCATATCTTTGAGATCTGAATAGGGTGTTGTGGCTGGTAGATGTGTGGAGGTGTCTTCACCCTGACAGTAGAGACTTTACTTTTTATTCTAACCCACACAAGTGCCATACCAGAATCGATATGATTTTTGTCCCCTCGACCCTTTTGAACTCGATACTGTTTTGTAAAATAGGTAATATAACTATTTCCGACCATGCCGCAGTATATATAGAGGTTAAGACTAGTGATGATGAGATAGGTTCCCGACATTGGTGTATGGACACTTTTCTATTGAAGTTCATAAAATAATACTTGCCGGAATTTAAAACCTTCTGGGATATCAACTCAGGCACGGCCAGTAACCCTTCGGTGATGTGGGAGACTGCTAAGGCATACACGCGAGGCTTGGTTATCTAATATTCTGCGACTCGGAAAAGACTAAAAGGAGAACAACAGGGTCTGCTTGACTGAGGTGGCTGAGACAGCGTATGTTGATCAGCCCTCCATTACTAAACTGCAGCAGATCACAGCCTTTGAACACCACACTTACTCAAACTGCAAAGAGGGAGATATTATTTGTGAAGCAGAGATTATTTGAATATGGCGGCATGCCTGGCAGATATCTTGCCAGAAAGAAAAAGGCTCCTCAAGCCATTACGTTTATTAGAGAGAGTGCTGGTACCCTGACTTGTGATCGTAAAAAGATCAATGCAGCATTTAGAAAGTTCTATTTCAAATTGTATAAGTCACAGGACTGTGAGGATAGAACGAGGAAGATGGAGTCTTTTTTTAAAATCTGGCCCTCCTGGGCCTAACCTCAGAGCAGGTGTCGTTCTTGAATGCCCCCCGGCAACCCAGGAAGTACAGGAGACGGTGAGGCAGCTCCAGAGTGGCAAAGCGCCCAGACCAGACAGATTTCAGGCTGAGTTCTATGAAGAATTTAGAGGGAATTTGGTTGGGCCACTTATAAATATGTATAATTATTCACATAGTCAGGACTGCCTCCCGCCTTCTCCAAGAGAAGCAAATATTTCTCTCATTCTTAAGAAGGGAAAGACTCAGATGACTACTCTTCGTACAGACCTTTATCCTTGTTGAACGTGGATTTTAAAATTCTCTCAAAAATATTGGCATTAAGATTGGAGCGGGTTTTACCATTCATTATAAAAGAGGACCAGACGGGGTTTATAAAGGGTTGCAGATCAACTAATTACACTTGAAGAGTCTTAAAGATGGTACAAGCCTACCAGCAGGGAGCGATACCGAGATTAGTTGTCTCCCTAGATACAGAGAAAGCATTCGATTGGGTAGAATGGCCATATCTCTTTTATAAGCTGGAACGGTTTGGTGTTGGAGAGGTCTTTACTAAATGGGTTACAATATTATAAAATGATCCCAAAGCAGCAGTGATTACCGATAGTTTAAGCTCGGATAGCTTTAGCATTGGCAGAGGTTGTCATCAAGGATGCCCTCTCTCACCACTATTGTGCTAGTGATTGAGCCGCTGGAGGAAGCTATACAAGCTGACCCTAATATAACGGCTCCAGTGGTTGGATCAGTAAGCACAAAATTACTGTCTATGCAGATGATGTCCTCCTTTTCTCAAATGATCCATTGACATCTGTGCCCAGCTTAATTCAAGTGGTTAACTTATTTACTATGTTCTCAGGTTACAAAATCAATTTTATGAAATCGGAGGCCATGTTGCTGGGAGGTCTTGCCAGTATATCCAATTTTCTGGACGGATTTCGCCTTTCAGTGGTCACTGGGAGGTTTTCTTTATTTAGGTATTTTTATTACTCTGGCATTTGGTCAGCTATATAAAGCCAATTATACATATTTATTAGAGAAAATAAGACGAGACTTTCAAGGCTGGGAAGATCTCCCGATAGCCTGGCTAGATAGAATAGCTTTGGTTACGATGAATATTCTACCTCGCCTATGAGAATGCTCCCCTTGATGCCGAGACAGGCACTGCGTAAGCTTTATGATTGGCTTGGCTCCTTTATTTGGAGCCATAGACTTATTACATTAGAAAAGCTGCAGCTTCCACAAGTAAGGGGTGGGCTGGATTTTCCAGATTTCAGGAGGTACCAATTGAGCCACCGTGCCACCCCGATTGAGGTATCAATCGGGATGGCACGGTGGCTCAGTGGTTAGCACTGCTGCCTCACTGCACCAGGGTCCCAGGTTCGATTACAGCCTTGGGTGACTGTCTTTGTGGAGGTTGCACATTCTCCCAGTGTCTGCGTGGGTTTCCTCCAGGTGCTCCGGTTTCCTCCCACAGTCCAAACATGTACAGGTCAGGTGAATTGGCCATGCTAAATTGCTCATAGTGTTAGGTGCATTAGTGAGAGGGAAATGGGTCTGGATGGTTTACTCTTCGAAGGGTTGGTGTGGACTTATTGGGCCAAAGGGTCTGTTTCCACACTATAGGGAATCTAATCTAATCTAAGCTCTCTATTATCTTATGTAGCTGATTGGGTCTCTTGTGACCCACAATCAATGTGGTTAGATATTGAGGCCTCCCAAGCAAAATGTCCCCTCAACAATCTACTATTTATGGATAAGATGAGAGTTATTATGGCTCATTGTAAAAATCCTTTTGTTTTAAATACAATCAAAGCCTAGAGGATAATGCAGCAGGATGAGGGTAACCTACAAAAAACCTCCCCTTATACCCCAATAGTGGGAACGTTGGGATTCCATCCAGGGCTGACTGATGCTGTATTCAAAATCTGGGAGTCCAGAGGTATCTCCTGTTTGGGAGATCTGTTCGATGGGGAGGTCATGATGTCCTTCGAACAGCTACGTCAGAAGTTTGGGCGGTCTAGCAAGGACTTTTTTTGTTTTTTTTCAAATACAAGACTTCATACAAAAGACGACCACATTGATAATTAATCCTTATAAATCGGATAGGGAAAGGAGATTGCTTCGGCTGATGGGTCCGCCCTCGGTCAGTACTCTCTACCACCTACTATGTAATAAGGTATCGAAGGACATGGAACTGTTATATACAAGAATTGGGGATGTGGGAGGATGTCTGAGAAAATGCCAGAAAGATCTCTATCTGCAACAGAACTCAGGCTATTCAATTGAAGATCTTCATAAGGCTCACAAAGCACCTGAGTGAATCACAAATTTCAAGGCTGGAGCATCTCCAATGTGTCCTAAATGCAAAATCGAAGTTGGTACTCTCACGCATTGTCTGTGGACATGCCATAAGATCTGCAGATAATGGGACAGAGTATCGAATGTCTAAGCAAAGATTTTGGCTACGGAGATTGGGTTGGACCCAGTGTCTCTACTTTTGGGCTCCCGAAATTTCCCCTCTTTGGATGTATACGGGAGGAAATTATTCAGTATCCTTTCCTTTTGTGCAAGGAAAAACATTTTAGTGAATTGGGTATCCGAAAGACCCCCAGGACTTTCAAATTGGCATAGGATAGTCATGGAATATGTCCCACTTGACTTGCTTACGAATATGGTGCACCAAAAAATGGAATTATTTCATAGAACATGACAGCCCTTTTGAACTACATTGACACAGATATATCGGCCATATTGTTCAGGGCCTTTGCTTAGCTGTGGTAATGGTTCTGGCTGGTTCGGGGGCTCCCAGGAGGAGGAATCCTGTATAAATACGGGTTTTGTTATGACTAGGTATACATTTATTTTGAATATGTATCTAGTTATTTATTTACTCATTTATTTTCTCTTCTCCTTTTGTTAATTGTCAGTAACGTATGATATCCTATTTTATGTTTTGGTAGTTTATAGAATAGATTAGTAGTCAGTTTTTTAAAAATTCTAAAATGGTGTTGTTATTATATTGTAAAGTTGAATACACTAGTTTGTACTATTTTTGTAATTTTGAAAAAAATCTCAAAAATCTTCTTTTTCAATAAAAATATCTATTAAAAAAAAAACCATGGTACCAGTTCATTCTGTTCAAATGCTAACTGAATGAGTGCAGGAGAACTGAAGATTGCTTGAAGTGATAAATCCTGCCCTTCACATGGTAACTCAAGCATTCATTTATTACCTCCTACCTGGTGCCTTACAGCACCAATAGTCCATTCTTTATTTGTTTCCTCGTGAGTATTTGCAGGATTTTCTACAGTAGGGAGGAAATATAGCTGTACCTGTGCATTTTTCCTCATCTGACTTTCGTACACAAACACTTAATATTGACAACAAGATAAGGCACCAGCCTGGGGAAAATACCATCTTATGACCTTCCTCAACACTTTGTCCACCTCACTTTGAGCAAATATCTTATTGGTACAGCAAGAGGCGGATACAGCCCAACAGCCTTTAATCCCCTTTCCCTGAATCAAAATGGATTGGAATACATAAAAAGTATCTGTGAAAGGTATCTGTGGGAGCAGGGGTCGAAGAAAGAGAGAAGGTCTTGAATAATCAGAAACATTTCAATAAAAAATGACAGAACAGATATCAACAGAAGAATTACAGAAAAAGGGGTGTCAAAATTACATTGTTTTGATTACTTCCTGAGCATAAAATGGTAGCTTCTCGGTTGAGGTGTCTCCCCTGTCTGAATGGATTTCTTGTTATCATTTAGTGAAGATAAAATTTACCATCTAGTTTAATTACTCCTCGTGCTTAAATACAAAGAACTTGTGGCAAGGTGGGAGAGGAGAGAAACAGAACAACACAGAATGAAGAACTTACTGTCTGAAGGCCATTTGGAAGGAGAATAACCTTTCAGAGGCAAAAGCTCGACTTCACTTGTTGAGGATGGTCCGTAGAAAACACTACATGCGATGAAAGTGTCCAATGGATCAAACATCAATGTTTTTGATACAACCCAGAGGTCATCTGTCATAATTTTTAAAGAAAGGAATCATAAAAATATGATAAATAACTTATCTTCCCTGTTCTTTTATTCCTTCCCCCATTAGAACTTGGCACCAGATGAAAACCAGAGATTACTACTTTTGGCTTTTAGCTACTTCATCAATGACTGCACCCCACCTCCGTTTTAAAATCAGATATTGGATCGTTTGCTGATCCTTGGAATAAATCAGACTGCATACACATGGAGAAAGAGCTGGACAAAATCTAGGTTTGTGCTGATATATGCTTTCCACCATTTGTATTCAAGGTATGCTGGGTGAATTAGCCAAAACCTGTGTGTAGTTTTCTGAATTAAACAGGAGACACACTGAGGCCAGAATGCAAGCATTTGAACAGCATGACACGCATAGTCCCCTCCTCCAAGAAAAGTATTCTTCACAGTTTTGGCTATATTGACGGCAGGTAGTACCCTAGCTACCTCTTCATTCTACACAAGCAAGGCTACTGGGCCTGTAGCTACAAGTCTCCAACTAGTCCGGCACAATTCCCAGACAGAGGCTGTGTGGTGCAGTCGTAACTCCTGAGTCAGCAAACTCTCGTGGCTGGAATTTAGAGGATATCGGTGGTGGTGGCATGGGAAGTTGTTTGAGATTGATGTTTCCTTGGCAGGATGGATTAGAATTTGAGTAAAAGATAGGAAACAGAGGGTAGGTATAGATGAGCATTTCTCAGACTGGAGACAAGTTGAAAGTGGTGTTCACCAGGGATTGATGTTGGGAGCTTTGCCTTTTCTGATTTATATAAATGATTTAGAGAGGATGTTGATGGCAAAACTTCTAAATTCTCAGATTATACTAAGCGAAGGAAATTAGTGAATTGTATGGATGATATTGAGCAACTTCAAAGGGACACTGACCATTTGGCCAAAGCGGCAGACATCTGGCAGATGAATTCCAATGCAGAGAAATGTGAGGTAATGCATTTTGGTAGAAAAAACATCAAGACACAATACAACTCAATGATACAACTTTGAGGGGAGTACAGGAGCAGAGGGACATTGTGGTTCACGTACATAATTAATTCTGGGTAATCCAAAATGGAGGACGGGAAAACTTTCTGGCTCTAACAACTGCTCCTTTTTTCAGGTATTTTAGGTGGTGGAGGTGATTTCCTCAAATTCCAGCAGCAGCAATTACAGTTTTACATTCTGTTGCATTGTCTTGCAACTTTGGGGAAAAAAAGTCAAAACAACAGCAGTTTTAAAAGGGAGAAGAACACACAAAGGAAGCACATGATGAGGTCAGTGCAGGAAAGAGAGAGAGAAGGAAACTGACACCACAGTGTACCTGCACAGTTACTGCCTTTGCTGTTTGTGTGTCACTGGACATCGGAGTGCATCTGGGAAAATTAACAAACAGTGAAATTCACAACTGATCTTGGAGCAGCTGTTTGGGCAAAGACACAGCACAGAAACAGATAAGTGAATTGTTTTAAGTGTGGCCTACAGAAAGTCTGCAGTAGTGGGTAGTGTGGGTTCTTTCTTGATTATATGTTTTTTGAGATATGTCTCTTGATTAAACTTAAAATATAAGCCATAATTAATAATTTAACCTGGGGCAGTGTTTCGTAGAGGAATAAGACAGTATTATTTCCTGGGCCTGTAGACTGTGAAGGAGCAAAAATGGCCTTTAGTACAGTGATATGCGCTTTTTACAAATGTGGGAGTTTAAGGAGAGTTTACAGGGGCAGATTATATCTGCAATAAATACTGTTGGTTGTGAATCCTATCAGATCGAATGGATTGGTTGGAGAGACAGTTAGAGGCAATGAGGAATTTGTAACAGCAATGGGATGTGATGAATGGCAGTTATAGGAAAGGGGAAAGTCTCAGATACTCAGATACAGTCACATGGATGGGTTAACTCCAGGAAAGGTAAGAGAGGTAGACAGGTAGAGCAGGAGTCTTCTGTGGCTATCTCCATTTCAAACAAGTATGCTGTTCTGGAGAATGTAGGGGGTGATCAATTCATAGGGGAACGTGGCACAAACAGCCAAGTTTCTGGTATTGAGACTGGCTCTAATGCAACGAGGGGTACGTCGGGTTCCAAGAGATCAATTGTGTTAGGGGACTCTCTAGTCCGAGGTACAGACAGACATTTCTGTGGCCAGCAGCAAAAAAAATCAGAATGGTTTTTTTTTAGATTACATTACAGTGTGGAAACAGGCCCTTCGGTCCAACAAGTCCACACCGACCCACCGAAGCGCAACCCATACCCCTACATTTACCCCTTCCCTAACACTACGGGCAATTTAGCATGGCCAATTCACCTGACCTGCACATCTTTGGACTGTGGGAGGAAACTGGAGCACCCGGAGGAAACCCAAGCAGACACGGGGAGAACATGCAAACTCCACACAGTCAGTCGCCTGAGGCGGGAATTGAACCCGGGTCTCTGGCGCTGTGAGGCAGCAGTGCTAACCACTGTGCCACCATGCCGCCCAAAGGCAATTGGTGTGTTGCTTCCCTGGTGCCAGGATCAAGGATGTCTCAGAGAGGGTGCAGAATGTTCTCAACGGGGAGAGGGGCCAGCAAGAGATCATTGTCCACATTGGAATCAATGACATAGGAAGGGAAAAGGTTGAGATTCTGAAGGGAAATTTAAAAGAGAGTTAGGCAGGAATTTTAAAAGGAGGTCCTTGAGAGTAGTAATATCTGGATTACTCCCAGTGATATGAATAGGACGATAGAGCAGATAAATGGATGGCTGAGGAGCTGGTGTATGGGGGAAGGATTCACATTTTTGGATCATTGGAATCTCTTTTGGGGTAGAAGTGACCTGTACAAGGAGGATGGATTGCACCTAAATTGGAAGGGAACTAATCTACTGGCAGGGAAATTTGCTAGAACTGCTTGGGAGGATTTAAACTAGTAAGGTTGGGGGGGGGGGGGGGGGGGTGGATACAGATAGTGAGGAAAGAGATCAATCTGAGACTGGTACAGTTGAGAACAGAAGCGGGTCAAACAGTCAGGGCAGGCAGGGACAAGATTGGACTAATAAATTAAACTGCATATATTTCAATGCAAAGGGCCTAACAGGGAAGGCATATGAACTCATGGCATGATAAGGAACATCGGACTGGGATATCATAGCAATTACAGAAACATGGCTCAGGTATGAGCAGGACTGGCAGCTTAATATACTAGGATACAAATGCTCCAGGAAAGATAGAAATGGGGGGCCAGAGAGTAGGGGGAATGATGTTTTTGATAAGGGACAGCATTACAGCTGTACTGAGGGAGGGTATTCCTGGAAATACATCCAGGGAAGTTATTTGGGTGGAACTGAGAAATAAGGAAGGGATGATAACCTTATTGGGATTGACCCCCTAATAGTCAGAGGGAAATTGAGAAACAAACTTGTAAGGAGATCTCAGCTATCTGTAAGAATAATAGGGTGGCGACGGTAGGGGATTTTAACTTACCAAACATAGATGGGGACTGCAATTGTGTTAAGTGTGTACAAGAAAATTTTCTGATTCAGTATATGGATGTACCTACTAGAGAAGGTGCAAAACTTTACCTACTGTTGGGCAATAAGGCAGGGCATGTGACTGAGGTGTCAGTGGGGGAGCACTTTGGTGCTAGCGACCATAATTCTATTAGATTTAAAATAGTGATGGAAAAGGATAGACCAGATCTAAAAGTTGAAATTCTAAATTGGAGAAAGCCCAATTTTGATGGTATTTGGCAAGAACTTTCAAAAGCTGATTGGGGGCAGATGTTCGCAGTAAAGGGTTGCTGGAAAATGGAAAGTGATCAGAAGTGAGATGACGAAAATTCAGAGAAAGTATATTCCTGTTAGGGTGAAAGGAAAGGCTGGTAGGTACAGGGAATGCTGGATGACTAAAGAAATTGAGGGTTTGGTTAAGAAAAAGAAGGAAGCGTTTGTCAGGTATAGACAGGATAGATCGAGTGAATCCTTAGAAGAGTACAAAAGCAATTGGAGTATACTTGAGAGAGAAATCAGGAGGGCAAAAAGGGGACATGAGATAGCTTTGGCAAATAGAGTTAAGAAGAATCCAAAGGGTTTTTACAAATACATTAAGGACAAAAGGGTAACTAGGGAGAGAATAGAGCCCCTCAAAGATTAGGCCTTTGTGTGGAGCCAAAGAAAATAGGGGAGATACTAAACAAGTATTTTGCATCAGTATTTACTGTGGAAAAGGACATTGAAGATATAGACTGTAGGGAAATAGATGGTGACAACTTGAAAAATGTTAATATTACAGAAGAGGAAGTGCTGGATGTCTTGAAGCGCATGAAGGTGGATAATCCCCAGGACCTGATCAGGTGTACCCTAGAACTCTGTGGGAAGCTAGGGAGGTGATTGCTGGGCCTCTTGTTGAGATATTTGTATCATCAATAGTCAAGGTGAGGTGCTGGAAGACTGGAGGTTAACTAACGTGGTGCCACTCTTTAAGAAGGGTAGTAAGGAGAAGCCAGGGAACTATAGACCAGTGAGCCTGACGTCGGTGGTGGGCAGGTTGTTGGAGGGAATCCTGAGGGACAGGATGTACATGTATTTGGAAAGGCAAGGACTGATTAGGGGCAGTAAATATGGCTTTGTACGTGGGAAATCATGCCTCACAAACTTGATTGAGTTTTTTGAAGAAGTAACAAGGATGATTGATGAGGGCAGAGTGATATATATGATCTATATGGACTTCAGTAAGGCGTTCGACAAGGCTCCCCATGGGAGACAGATTAGTAAGGTTAGATCTCAAGGAATAAAGGGCGAACTAGCCATTTGGATACAGAACTGGCTCAAAGGTAGAAGACAGAGGCTGGTAATGGACGGTTGTTTTTCAGAGGCCTGTGACTAGTGGAGAGCCACAAGGATCGGTGCTGGGTCCAGTATTTTTTGTCATTTATATAAATGATTTGGACGCGAGCATAAGAGGTACAGTTAGTAAGTTTGCAGATGACACCAACATTGGAGGTGTAGTGGACAGCGAAGAAGGTTACTTCAGATTACGACAGGATCATGATCAGAGGGGCCAATGGGCTGAGAAGTGGCACATGGAGTTTGATTCAAATAAATGCGAGGTGCTGCATTTTGGGAAAGCAAATCTTAGCAGAACTTATACACTTAATGGTAAGGTCCTAGGGAGTCTTGCTGAACAAAGAGGCCTTGGAGTGGAGGTTCATAGCTCCTTGAAAGTGGAGTTGCAGGTAGACAGGATATTGAAGAAGGCATTTGGTATGCTTTCCTTTATCGGTCAGAGTATTGAGTACAGGAGTTGGGAGGTCATGTTGCGGCTGTACATGACATTGGTTAGGCCACTGTTGGAATATTGCGTGCAATTCTGGTCTCCTTCCTATCGGAAAGATGTTGTGAAACTTGAAAGAGTTCCGAAAAGATTTACAAAGATGTTGCCAGGGTTCGAGGATTTGAGCTACAGGGAGAGGCTTCACAAGCTAGAGCTGTTTTCCTCGTAGTGTCAGAGGCTGAGGGGTGACCTTATAGAGGTTTACAAAATTATGAGGCGCATGGATAGGATAAATAGACAAAGTCTTTTCCTGGGGGGGTGGAGGGGGAATCCAGAAGAGAGGGCATAAGTTTAGGGTGAGAGGGTAAACATATAAAAGAGACCTAAGGGGCAACTTTTTCAGGCAGAGTGTGGTACGTATATGGAATGAGCTGCCAGAGGAAGTAGTGGAGGCTGGTACAATTGCAACATTTAAAAGGCATTTGGATGGGTATATGAATAAGAAGGGTTTGGAGGGATATGGGCCGGGTGCTGGCAGGTGGGCTGAGATTGGGTTGGGTTATCTGGTCGACGTGGATGGGATGGCCCGAAGGGTCTGTTCCCATGCTGTACATTTATATGATTCTATGACTCTGAAGATGATCAGGCAAGTTGAAATAGTTAAGACTTACAGAACCCTTGAGTTTATAAGTTAAGGCACACACCATAAGAGCAAAGAGCACTACATTTTGTCATTTACATAAATAATTTGGTTGTGAACATAGGAGGTATAATTAATAAATTTGCAGATTACACCAAAATTGGAGGTGTAGTGAAGAGCAAAGAAGGTTACTTTAGATTAGTTCAGATGGGCTAACTGGTCTCCTTCCTATAGGATGGATGTTGTGAAACTTGAAAGGTTTCTGAAAAGATTTACAAGGATGTTGCCAGGGTTGGAGGATTTGAGCTAAAGGGAGAGGCTGAATAGGCTGGGGCTATTTTCCCTAGAGCATCGGAGGCTGACGGGTGACCTTATAGAGGTTTATAAAATTATGAGGGATATGCATAGGATAAATAGACAAGGTCTTTTTCTTGGGGTGGGGGAGTCCAGAAACTAGGGAGCATAGGTTCGGGATAAGAGGGGAAAGATATAAAAGGGACCGAAGGGGCAACTTTTTCATGCAGAGAGTGGTGCGTGTATGGAATGAGCTGCCAGAGGAAGTGGTGAAGGCTGGTACAACTACAACATTTAAAAGGTATATGGATAGGTGTATGAATAGGAACGGTTTAGAGGGATATGAGCCAAGTGCTGGCAAATGGGACTAGATTAGGACATCTGGTTGGCATGAACGAGTTGGATCAAAGGGTCTGTTTCCATGCTGTACTCCATGACTCTACATCTTTACAAATCATTGGTCAGAACACATTTGGAATATTGTGTTCAATTCTGGGCAGTTTAGTCAAGGAAGGATGTTCAAGCCCTGGAGAGAGTCCAAAAAAGATTTACTAGTATGATATCAGCAATGAGAGATTTCAGAGACAAGGAAAGATTAGAGCAATTGGATTTATTCTCCTTGGGGAGAAAGTGAGGTCTGCAGATGCTGGAGATCAGAGCTGGAAATGTGTTGCTGGAAAAGCGCAGCAGGTCAGGCAGCATCCAGGGAACAGGAGAATCGCTGGAGTCTTCGGATTTGTTGTAGGTACTGGTAGTCCTGGTTGGGTCCAAGTTTTGTTGGTCGGAACGTAGTCCGGAGTCCGTGCGGGATAAGTCGGTTCCGTAGGCAGGTGCTGAGGAAGGAGATGTGGCTGTGGTAGTGAGTCTGTTTGAGAATGTGGCTGAAGAGCTTCTGTGCAGAGGAGATGACCTGGGGGGTGCAGTGAGAGAGGGACTCACTGAAATCTTTGTAGAGGGAGGAAGAGAGCTTCTTCAAAGAAGGCATCCTTGTAAGAGGATTCGCAGTAGGTTGAAATCTTTGAGGAGAAAGTGAGGTCTGCAGATGCTGGAGATCAGAGCTGGGAATGTGTTGCTGGAAAAGCGCAGCAGGTCAGGCAGCATCCAGGGAACCTGCCTGCCCCGGCCGACCCATTGTCACCGTCCATAACCTCATCACCTCGGGGAATCTCCCATCCACCGCCTCCAACCTCATAGTCCCACAACCCCGCACCTCCCGCTTCTACCTCCTGCCCAAAATCCACAAACCTGACTGCCCCGGCTGACCCATTGTCTCCGCCTGCTCCTGCCCCACCGAACTCATCTCCACATACCTTGACACCGTCCTGTCCCCCTTAGTCCAAGAACTCCCCACCTACGTTCGGGACACCACCCATGCCCTCCACCTGCTCCATGATTTTCGCTTCCCCGGTCCCCAACGCCTTATTTTCACCATGGACATCCAGTCCCTGTACACCTCCATCCCCCATCACGAAGGACTCAAAGCCCTCCGCTTCTTTCTTTCCCGCCGTACCGACCAGTACCCTTCCACTGACACCCTCCTTCGACTGACTGAACTGGTCCTCACCCTGAACAACTTCTCTTTCCAATCCTCCCACTTCTTCCAAACGAAAGGAGTAGCCATGGGCACCCGCATGGGCCCCAGCTATGCCTGCCTCTTCGTAGGATATGTGGAACACTCCATCTTCCGCAACTACACTGGCCCCAGCCCCCACCTTTTCCTCCGCTACATCGATGACTGTATCGGCGCCGCCTCGTGCTCCCACGAGGAAGTTGAACAGTTCATCCACTTCACCAACACCTTCCACCCCGACCTCAAATTCACCTGGACAGTCTCAGATTCCTCCCTCCCCTTCCTCGACCTTTCTATTTCTATCTCAGGCGACCGAATCAACACGGACATCTACTACAAACTGACCGACTCCCACAGCTACCTGGACAACACCTCCTCCCATCCTGCCCCCTGTAAAAACGCCATCCCATTCTCCCAATTCCTTCGACTCCGCCGCATCTGCTCCCAGGAGGACCAGTTCCAAAAACGCACAACCCAGATGGCCTCCTTCTTCAAGGACCGCAATTTCCCCCCCGACGTGGTCGACGATGCCCTCCACCGCATCTCTTCCACTTCCCACTCCTCCACCCTTGAACCCTGCCCCTCCAACCGCCACCAGGACAGAACCCCACTGGTCCTCACCTACCACCCCACCAATCTCCATGTACAGCGCATCATCCGCCGTCATTTCCGCTACCTCCAAACGGACCCCACCACCAAGGATATATTTCCCTCCCCTCCCCTATCAGCATTCCGTAAAGACCACTCCCTCCGTGACTCCCTCGTCAGATCCACACCCCCCACCAACCCAACCTCCACTCCCGGCACCTTCCCCTGCAACCACAGGAGGTGCAAGACTTGCGCCCACACCTCCCCCCTCACCTCCCTCCAAGGCCCCAAAGGAAACTTCCATATCCGCCACAGATTCACCTGCACCTCCACACATATCATCTATTGCATCCTCTGCACCCGATGTGGCCTCCTCTATATTGGGGAGACAGGCCGGCTACTAGCGGAGCGTTTCAGAGAACACCTCTGGGACACCCGGACCAACCAACCCAACCACCCTGTAGCTCAACATTTCAATTCCCCCTCCCACTCCACCAAGGATATGCAGGTCTTTGGACTCCTCCATCGTCAGACCACAACAAAACGACGGTTGGAGGAAGAACGTCTCATCTTCCGGCTAGGAACCCTCCAACCACAAGGAATGAATTCGGATTTCACCAGTTTCCTCATTTCCCCTCCCCCCACCCTGTCTCAGTCAAATCCATCAAATTCAGCACCGCCTTCCTAACCTGCAATCTTCTTCCCGACCTCTCCGCCCCCACCCCAGTCTGACCTATCACCCTCACCTTGACCTCTTTCCACCTATCACATTTCCGACGCCCCTCCCCCAAGTCCCTCCTCCCTACCTTTTATCTTAGCCTGCTGGACAAACTTTCCTCATTCCTGAAGAAGAGCTTGTGCCCGAAACGTCGATTCTCCTGTTCCCTGGATGCTGCCTGACCTGCTGCGCTTTTCCAGCAACACATTTCCAGCTTTATTCTCCTTGGAGCAAAGAAGACTGAGAGGAGACCTTATTGAGAAGTTCAAAATCATGAACAATTTTGACAGGGTAAAGAAAGATATTCTGTTTCCCCTAGTTGTTGTGTAGTAACTTGGGGTCAGAATTTCAAGACTGTCAGCAAGAGAGCTAGGAGTGAGATGAGCAACTACTTTACTCAAAGATTTGTTAGGATTTGAAATGCAATGCCTGAGAGTGGTGGAAGCAGATTCTGTAAGAGGAATGGAGCTGGATATATATATATATATATATATATAGATATTTTGTATATATAGATATTTTATATATATATAGATTTGAAAGTGATGAATTTCGAGGGTTATAGAGATAGGGCTGGAGAATGGACTAGCTGGGTAGCTTTTCTGGGAGCCAGTACAGACACAATGGGTCAAATAGCCTCCTTTTGTGCTGTAAAATACTTTGATTCTATATCTCCTAAAATAATTTCCATTGGTTTACAGGCCAAATCATATTTGTCACATATCTGAAATATTGTACTAATATGCGTAAATATGCAAATTGTGTTCTAAGCAATAAATAGAGAGGTGAAATAGAGAGGTAATTTAAAAACAAAATTTCCTCCATTGTGATGTAATCTCATTATTTGGTTCAGCCTCAATTGTGAGTTTTCTAAATTGGAACATTTTAAATGTACCTTTATTGTAAACTGATGAGCCCTCTTTCCTGCTTAAGCCAAGGTACAGTTTGGTTTTATAGCAGCTTTCCAAATCCCCTTCCATATATGTCATTTCTTTCACTTTGCCATGATAGAACCTCTTTCTTTGAAAAGCAGATGTTTTTCTGCAAACAATTGACACAAAAATCAGTTCATTTTAAATAAGTGAACACGAATCCAAGGGAATCAATTTTCAAAATAAGGGGAAAATAGACTACCAAAAAGATTCTAATTCTTTTTTAAAAAAGAGCAATCCAGTAGTTCATATTGAAACATTTCAACACAGTCTACACCGAAAAGATACAAATAGCTCGACAATACTTCAATGATTTTAAAAGTTAAAATGACTAAAAGGTTTCCTGTGAATGATTATCATTCATCACACAGTGTTAACTCATCTGTCAGTTGAATGACCCATTATTGGTAAACTCAGTCTGACTGAAACCATCAAGAGTATTTAAAACGTGATTGATGAAGTCAACTTGGAACATTATGCCACATGGTGCTGAAAAACAGAATATGGCATAAAGCAAAATAACTGAACCCTGCAGAAAACCTTGTTTTATTAAAGAGTTATACAATAGATCTGAGGAGGTTGGCACATAGACAGCGCATTATCCTCTGACATTTCTGCCACTTTCAATCAGGCCCCACCACCAGAGATATATTTCCCTCCCCACCCTTATCTGCATTCCACAGAGACCATTCCCTCTGCAACTCCTTCATTAGGTCCCCCACCAACCCACCCTCCATTCCCGGCATCTTCCCTTGCCGTTGCAAGAGGTGTAAAACCTGAGCCCACACCTTCCCCCTCACCTCCGTCCAAGGCCCCAAAGGATCCTTCCACATCTGGCACAAATTTTCCTACGCATCCAAACACCTCATCTACTGTGTCCGTTGCTCTCCATATGGTCTCCTCCACATTGGGGAGACAGCTCACCAACCTGGGGAATGTTTCAGGGAACATCTCTGGGACACACACACCAAACAATCCATCCGCCCTATGTTTGACCACTTCAACTCCTCCTCCCACTCCGCCAAAGATGTGCAAGTCCTGGGCCTCCTCCACCGCCAAATCCAAACGACACAATGCCTGGAGGAACAATGCGTCATCTTCCGCCTTGGGACCCTTCAATCACATGGCATCAACATCAACTTCAACAGATTCCTCATGTCCCTTCTCCCCACCTCATCCCAGATCTAACTTTCCAACTTGGCACCACCCTCTTGAACTGTCCTACCTGTCCATCTTCCTTCCCACCTATCTGCTCAACTTCCCCTCCGACCCATCACTATCACCCCCTACCTGCATCTTTCTATCGCCTTCCCAACTACCTTCCCCCACCCTCACCTCCTATTTACTTCTCAGCCCGCATCCCTCCCCCCCCCCCCCAACATTCCTAATGAATGGCTTTTGCCTGAAATGCTGACTCTCCTGTTCCTTGGATGCTGCCTGACGTGCTGTCCTTTTCCAGGGCCACACTTTTCGTTACAGACAGATATTCAGCGAGAGAGAGAAAGGCAGCTGGTAGCCAATCTCAGAATGAAAGAAGAACAGATTGGCTGCAGTGTTTGCCTAGATTCAGAAAGAGATTTCTGCATTTTCCAGAAACAAATCCTGGAACTGTCCTCTAACAATGGTATATAGTCCCTCTCTCTCTGTTACAAATAGGTAGAAGGTACGTGGTGATTTACCTGTCCATTTACAGCTGAAGATTACAATCAGGATCCTATAGCTGGATTTTACAGTCACAAATCAGACAGGCCAACTCCTCCTGTCACTGTGCTTACCCAAATATTTGTCATGATAACATTGGATCTGCAACACAATGCTATTCCAACAACGTCTGACAATGCAGAAGGTGAGCACATGCTGAAATCGAAGCTCAACCATGCTTTTGTGAAAAATAATGACTGAACTTGTTCGAGTCAATCGATTGCAATTTCTTGTTGCCCACTCCATTCTTCACTACTTACACAGGAAAAGTCATGAGAGTGAGTTCGAGAGGTCTGAATTGGCATAAAGGCAGATGAAAATGCATGCAATTGGGAGCACGGCTGCACATACCAGAAGAATCTGCTGCTGAAAGTGACAGCAATTGACAGATTGCAGACGCCCTCTGTACTGTTTTTGAGAGGCTGACATGGCAGCTCGAGTGAGAATGAGAGGAAAGGGGGCCATTAAATTAGTGATCAGAATTAAATTGTGGTTCATCTCACCGATTTAGAACATAGAACAGGACAGCACAGGACCTTTGTTATTTAGACCTACCTCCTTATGCTTGACTCTTCATTATCCTTTTCTACTTCCATATTGAGCGTGATCATGTTAAAGTGGTTATTTCTCAACTCTTCTCCTCCTCCTACATCACACACTTGTCCTATTTCATCTACTTCCATCAATACCTAGCAATTTTTCTGTTTAACTAAAACATACTGTTTGGAACATGTCTTAAACATGATGTAGAAACTGCCATCTCACATTTGACTACATGCATTATCTTTATGCCCATTTAATTCAGGATAATTTAAATTATCTACTATTACTTGTTATTCTTTCCTATTTCTCTGAATTGTTTGCAAATTCAGCCCCCAAAACTATTGCATCTCATTCCCCACAACCAAGCTTTACTACAATATTCAATATTCTGCAACTTAAAATCAGAAATGTTTTATTTCTCTCCTTCAATTGTAGGATTTTCTGCACAAAACATTCTGCTGAGACAGAATTCTTTACTAACTTTGCCACTCCACCACCCTTCCCCTTTGTAGACACGTGATAGCCAAGAATAAAGTTCACAATTATGCCCAATCACAAATCACATCTCCATTGCAAGATTTGTGAAAGTTTGTGAAGGTTTGTAGCTCAGGTTGAGGCTTAGGGTGTAGGTTTGCTCGCTGAGATGTAGGTTTGATATCCGACGTTTCATTACCTGGCTAGGTAACATCATCAGTGGCGACCTCCAAGTGAAGCCATTCTAGTTAGTACATCATTTCCTTCATTGTTATTAAAACTTCCAGCTCTAATTATGTTGGATACTTTGTCCAGTCATATACAACCCTTAACTCTGATGAATTTTGAATGGTTCTACCTTTTTCAGTAACATTATCATAATACACAATACGAGCAAAGAGTGACATCTATGTATGTTGGGAAGGCGATTGTGTAGTGATAATCTCACTCGACTAGTAATCCAGAACCCCAGGCTAACGCTCTTGCTATGGCAGATCGTAAAATTTGAATTCAATAAAATTCTGAAATTAAACTCCTGATAGTTGTCATAAAATCACTGTAGGCACAGAACTGGCATACATGTGGCACCAGACCCAAGCAACAGCGTTTTCGCTGGGCAGTTAGGGACAGGCAATAAATGCTGGCCTAGCCAGAGAATCTCATATACAATGAATGAATGTTTAAAGAGTATTCAAAGTGGTTTGCTAAACTATTTTCCAGAACAGATGACCAGTACAAAAAAGTCATTTATGCACAGCATTCAATTTTCCTGTAAAATAATACTTTGCATTTCAAAAGTGATTACATTTCATCCATGTTTCTGAAAAATAAATATAAATTGAATTCAATGCAACAAAAAGAAAAATCATCAAAAGTTGTTTCACTAACAGCAAACATAAACAAAAATAAAGCATACCTTATATGAAGCACACATTCACTGTACAGAGATATGTGCTGACTTCTGATGAAGGCACCTAAACTCTTAGCATCAGACAGTTTTAACTTAGATGGGGGGTCCACGTTTTGCTCCAAATTAATGAGTCGTATGTCATCTAACCACTTGAAAAACTTACACTGGTTCGCTTTTGAGGCATCACAAGTATAGAATAAACGCCCCTACAAGAATAAAAATGCAATTTAAATTATAGCATACCATTCTTTCAAATAGAAAAAAAGGAAATATCTAAGCAGTAGCCTGAGTTACAGAAAATGCCACATATTTCTGTTTGCAATATTAAAATGGTTAATGATTGCCAGAGATCCTATGTAAGTCTTTTACAAAAGTTTTTTGAAATAAATTACATAAATACACGATTCTTAGTGCTTATTGCATCAACTTTAATCATTTTGAGTAATCTGTCCACTGTTTTAAAAGAAAAATAAAATGTTTAAAATAGCATATTTAAATGATAACAACACCCTGCCAATATTTCAGTAAGTGAGTGCAACATGGAGTTATAAAGATCAGGAACATCTAAAGTTCAAATACTTTGTGCTGAGTGAGTTGATCTCAACTCAAATAGACTTATTGGAACTGGACTCAGCATTCAGACTATGGACAAGAGTTGAAGAAGCAGCTCAATTAGAATTCATAGGTCTCATTGCTATGAATGATTTTAGCTATAAGATCATTTTATTTAGCCCAACTATAATGCTTCCCACATTCAAATAAGTCTGCGTTGAGACATGAAGAATGGTGACTCAGGTGACATACCAGAGAATTACATTGCATTGGCAGACCTCTGGTACCTCACCTGTGCGTACATTATTCATTTGTGACCTCCACAATGAACTTTTGCATCTAATTTGAAGTCTGGAAAAGGGAGGTACAAGGAATTACATGGATAAAAATGGAGCTGGGTTGAGACACAATACAGGTGAAATTACATTTGTTCACTGCTGTATGACACACCAGACGTGAAGTTCTTCTAAAAGTAACAACAGAATATCAGAAAATAGCTTTAAAGGCTGCTTTGCAGCCACATATATGTACAACTCACATAATCTCTCAGACCTTCAACTAATATCCACACTTAACCTATCTATCTAGGTCAAGATCAAGCGTGAAAACTCTGGTTAATGTCTCCCTTGTCAAGCAGGAGTTTGAAGTTTAAATTGTAACAAACACATTTATAGCAAAAAAAAACTATGTGTTAAAAATATTACCTTATTTGGACCTTCCTTTTTAACCATGACCAGCTTTGCAGGTTGCTGATGTTGGCAAAGTGGGACAAAATTTTGCTCTTTTCCAGCAGTTCCTGCTTTTTCTGAAGAATAGTTGGATATGTCAACTTTTGACAATGCTTTGTGAAGTTTCTGAGATAGTTCAAAGAGCCAAATGTTGAGGTGTTCTGAAAGAATGACAGGCGGAGTACATTGTACTGATTTCACACTGAAGAGTTACTGTGTTAAATATGTAGTTATTGGAAGTAGCAGAAGAAGCACAAGTCATATATCATACACAATAGAAGGCTACCATATTTCGTATCTTTATTATTCCAAGTCAAAATTCTTCAGATGGATTGTGTGTATGTGAGTGAGTGAGTGAGTGAGTGAGTGAGTGAGTGAGTGAGTGAGTGAGTGAGTGAGAGAGAGAGAGAGAGAGAGAGAGAGAGAGAGAGATGGATGACTGGTGCTAGTTCAACCTGAGGTTTACAAGAGAGGTTGAGAAGGATAATCCCTCATAGTAACCTCAGCCGGTATGGGAATTGAATCTATACCATTGAAATCAGTCTGCATTGCAAATCAACTATCCAGCCAACTGAGCACACCAATTGCAACACTGACTTCCATTTAGAAGAGGCCCATCCAACCGTTAAGAAAATTAGATGTAGGATGAACCCCAGAAAATTAGATGTAGGATGAACCCCAGGGACCCAATGGGAAGGGATATGTTGAATCAGTATCTGGAGGGTTTAAAATATCTGGAAGAGATGGAGTTGGAATTGTGTGTGTGAAGTTCAGTGATCAGTTTAATAGTTACCCAGGAGTCAGAATAGATTTTTAATTGTCAAACTTCTACTAGATAACAATTAACTTAACTGCAGAGTAACCCTTTGAATTGTCAGATTTAAATGGATGCTTTTGGAGGGTTCCTAGTGCAGGGGGATTGCCATTTGAATCTTAAATTTCCCAGGGTCTACTACTCAAAGGATTCTGTAGAGTCTCAACAAGCAATTCAATCTATGCTGTAGAAGAGACTATCTAGGCATCAGATAACCAAACCATTGTCTATAAGGTTCAGTTGTGCGCGTTTAACTAAGTCAGTCTGTTGATTGATGAGTCTGTGAGACAGCACTCCCAATTTTGACATAGCCCTCAGATGTCAGCAAAGAGGACGTTTTGGAGTCGATGGGGGTGATCTTGTTGTCATCCTTTCTAGTGCATTTTTGCTAATGCTGAGTGGTCCATTTGGTTTAATTTCTTGGAGACATTTTAGTGTTTTTGATAAAACTGAGTGGCTTGCTAAGCCATTTCAGAGGGTAGTTAAAAGTCAGCAATGCTGCTGTGGGTCAGGACTCACATTTAGGAAGAAGGGCTTATGCCCGAAACGTCGATTCTCCTGTTCCCTGGATGCTGCCTGACCTGCTGCGCTTTTCCAGCAACACATTTCCAGCTCTGATCTCCAGCATCTGCAGACCTCACTTTCTCCTCAAGGACTCACATTTAGCCAAACCAAGTAATGTTAGATTCACTTCCCTAAAGCACATTAACAAGCCAGCGGAGTTTTAACTTTGAATTTCGGATTTTTTAACTGAATTAAAATTCCCCTTTCCACCATGGTGCAATTTGAACATTACTTATGTCTCTGAATTATTAGTCCAGTGATAATACCACTAGACCATTGCCATCTCCTTTTATTTTCATTTTATCCCCTTATCCATCCTTTATGGAATCCAGTAACGTTAGTTAAATACAGGGCTGTTGCCAGGGTGTGGCTTTCTAGTAACTCAGCTATTTAAGCAACTTCACATCTGTGGCTGGACAGTAAGTGCTGACAGACCATTTGATGTTGGAGTCTCATGGGGTTGGAGATATAACTCAACTGACTGCGCAACTCAACATTGGGAAAAGGGGGACAGTTCAAAGCAACCCTATTGCTCATGCCTTCAATGCATCCCTTCTGACGCCTCTGCACACTCCCCAACCTGCCCCCACACTCAGCTTTGGCCTGGGGCCCCTCAGCAATCCTGGATTGCTAGCAGCTGTCACCACTCCCAATGATGGCTAACGGCAGTGAACAGCTGCTCAGCTCTAACTGTCCAGCAACTTTCAGCACGAGGAACTTCTGTCGCAGGGTAAAGAATCCGGTGAAAGACCTGCAGGAGCACATGTTATACCCCCATGGAACTGACAGGAGATCCCACCAGGTCTCCAATCGCAGGGAAAGAATCGCACCTTAGGTCATCTAAATCCAGCCCACAGAGGTTATTGCAAGCAAGCCTAATCCTGTTTTGCACCAAATCCTAGCAAAAGTTATTGGATAGCAATCAGCCCTGAAAGTGCTGGCTGTTCTGGTTTTACCTTCTAGCTCTGGATTTCTGAAGTGATATGCACAGCTGACTTCCATTCCACCCAACAGCAGCTAACTCAGCATTGATCAAGATTCCCATAATCAGAAATCACTTAAATTAAGGTATACTGAATATTATCAGGGATTACCAATAATAGACTTGACAATCACTTGTAAACAAAAAAAGGATAGTACTTGTCTATAGTGTAACTAACTAGCAGATTTGAATAGCTTTTGAGCCAACTTCAAAGCCAACTTTTCGAATGAGAATATAAGATACAGTAGCAGCAGTAGAACCCTGGTCCCTATTCCAATATTCAATATAATGGTGGCTGACCACCAATCTTAATTCCAATTTCCCACAATATTCCCATGTCACTAAATTCCTTTAGTGTTCAAAAAAAGTATTACTAATACCTGTTATAGCTGCTGTGAAGACCTGTCGGTAATGGGCAGGATTGAGGAAGGAAGCTGGAATTGTTATTTGTCTCTTAAGAATCTTTGTTCTTTGTGAAATATCTGCTCTGGGAAAGCTCAACTCTGAAAGTGAGATAACCTGCAACAAAGAATAGAGACCTTAACACTCAGAATCAAATCAGTGTCTGTTTTATTGCTGACAAGCTTAAATGTCCTTTTTATTGTGCTGATCTTATAACTTTACATACAACTTTATCATTGGATACTTAAGACAGAAAATACAAATAAAACTTCTTGAATGCAATGTAAAAATTAAGATACCGAGACAAATTGAAGCTAGAGACTTGCCTCAGAGAATTTCCTATTATGATTTGTGTTGCTCAGTACATTGTGTTGGTTATGGGTAGAATCGATGATTGGTAAAGAGCATGCTTTATTTACTCGTAAGGTATTTTCATGTTGTTTGATCAATTTGTCTTTGATCAGCTCGACAGAAAAGGAATCATTTACATTGTCCTGAATTCCAACTATTCTTCCATCCTCTTCCTCAAATGCTGCCGTGTCAAACATTCCTTCTGCATCCGAGGTAAAATCTTGTGTACCACAACTGCTACTGTTTGGAGATACTGTGATTTGATACTTTTGCCATTTGCTAGTCTTCGTCTGTAAAGTTCCTTGAATATTGATTGGGCTGGCAACAACATTATCAACACAAGTTTCACAGTTCCAACTCATGGACTCAGAGCTGACTGTATTTTTTGAGTAGTTCTGTAAATCACCTTGTCCACTGTTCTTCGAGTAAATAGTTGAGCATTGGTTATGCTGATCTGGTTCAATTATACCTGAAAGACTTTCAAAAGAACCTGAAGCAAGAGATTGGTCGTTGCTTTTCTCTGTTGTTGGAATGGTAACAAGTGAAGTTCTTAGTCTGAAAGCTGATTGGATTCTTGATCCTCCATCATTCACAAAAATATCTGGCCTTTCACTTCCTATGAAAAACAAGGAAATGAGGATATGGTTGCGTGCAGTAAATAACACAGATTGTGAACATCACTAACCAAATACGAGAGGGTGACATCATCTGAATATTTACCTCTATTATCAACCTCTCTCCTCTACTCCTTTCACCCTCATCTTTAACAGTAAATGCGAGGAACTCATCAGTATGTTTGACACTAGGATAGTCATTATACCCTCAACTACCTTTTCTGCTTTCCTTACCTCTGATCCTGCCAAGCCAGATGCTTTCTTAAGATCTCCTCAGTCTGGCTATAAACGCCCAGCTCACTCTAAATTATTTCCCATATCTATGCTCTCTGAATTTACTTTATTACTAAGATGCATCCCTGTTCCCTGGAAATACTCAGAAGGTCTGGCAGCATGTGTGAAGCGAGAACATTTTGAACAGATACCCAAAACATTAACTGTTCATCTCTCCACAGATGGTGCCAGACCAGCTGGGTTACAGTCATAGAGATTTCAAATCTCAGAAACAGCCTCTTTAGCCCATCATGCCCCACCAGTCACCATGCATCAGTCTATTCTAATCTCATGTTTCAGCACTTAGTGTGTAAACTTGAATGTTATGATGTTTCAAGTGCTTATTTAAATGCTTGATAAATATCTTGAGGTTGGTTCCTGCCTCTACTACTCTTTTAGATAGCGTATCTGGGCACCATCACCCTGTGTGAAAATATTTCTTCCTAAAATCATAGGAAAGCAGGAACAGGAGTAGCCCATGAGGTCAGTTCCATCATCGAATGAGATCATGACTGATCTGTGTCCTAACTCCATATATCTGCCTTTGGCCCACATTCCTTAATAGTTTTGCTTAACAAAATAGCTTAAAATTAACAACTGATCTAGCATCCACTGATGTTTGTGGAAGAGAATTCCAAACAGCTACCACAGCTAGAAGTGCTTCCTAACATCTCTTGAATGGTCCGGCCCTAATTCTCAGACAACACTCCTTAGTTCTAGAACCCTAACCAGAAATAGTTTATCTTGAACTACCCTGTCTTTTCCTGCTAATATTTTGAAGACTCCGATCAGGTCATCCTTTGAACTTCTAAATGCTGGAGTAAACAGACCTAATAATTTGTATAATTTCTCCTCATTACCTTACTCCTAAGGTCAAGGTATCATTCTTATAAACCTATACTGTACTCCCTCCAAGGCTAATGTATCCGTCCTAAGGGGTGGTGCTCAGATCTGCTCACAGTATTCCAAGTGGCATCTAACTGCAGCATAACTTCTGCATCCTTATTTTCCAGTCCTCTAGATACAAAGGCCAGAACTCCATTAGCTTTCTTGATAATCTTCTACATCTGTTTGTGGCATTTAAATATCAATGCACCCAAACCCCTAAGTCTCTTCTGGACATCTACTGTATTTAACTTCATACCAGTTAGGAAGTACCATGATCTAAGTTTTCTTGATATAAAACAGATAACCTCACACTTGCTAACACTGAAATCCAGCTGCCACAGTATTTCCTATTCACTTAGTCTTATCAATACCACTTTGTAATTTAATGCTATAATCTACATTGTCTACAATGCTGCCTAACTTTGTGTCATCAGCAATTTTGGACAGGTGACTTTCTGTGCCAATATCCAAGTCATTAATAAATAATGTGAATAATTGAGGCCCCATCACAGATCCTTGTGGGACAACATTGGTGACAGTTTGCCAATTTACTACCCTTACCATTATTCCTACTTCCTGTCACCTGCCGCTCTACCAATTTCCCAGAATTCACTTCCAAATCTCATGCACCTTCTTTTCAAACTGTGCCATTCTCTAGAAATTTTTTATTTCAACTGATTTTTGTTTGAACACCAACCATAGATTCCAGCCTTGCCACAAACACAAGGCCTGCAATGATTACAACAGGATTTGCTGTGTGACTTCTCCGAATGGCGACTGAATTCCTGCTGTTGGCTAAACTCTTAGGGCAGGAATGCCACCAGCAGCCTTCCCACTCTGGATTTGATCAGAGGGAAGCAGGAAGGCAGCGGGACCGATATCTTGCACCCATCCATTCATCCAATTAAACTGCATTCAATCTCAAAGAATGAGTTAAGTGACAATAATAGTATTTAATTATATAATGCAATTAATGCAAATAAATGCTGGAGGCAATTGGATATTAGTACAGATGACATGTTTTCATTTGCTGATGCGATAATATGCCATAATATTCCTGTGCTTGATTATCGATTAGACACATTTTTAAGAATTATTCCACTTCAGATTTATATTCCCAATTCTGGAAATTTACTTTCTTTTGACAACAATAACTTACCACTGGTACTTGGTCGGTGGGTTGGCATTGAAAACTTAGGTTCACTCAGGTTACTATGCAGGTTATCTCTGGAACATCTCAGGGCATCATGCACAACTGTATCATCCGAAGGCACCTGTTGCATTGGAGAGTTTACCTTGTCAGAAACAAAATTCAGAAGGTTTGAACTGAATTTGAATACCGTTGTTGTAATCTATTTTCAATTATAGCCACTAATCAATATTGAACCGAATTCACTTTAGAAAAGTGTTTGGTAACAGCAAACAGCAAGAGCGCCATGAAAAAAAAAGGTTTTTGAATTCAGGTTCAGATATATGTGCAGTTTATATTAATTGAAGTTATGTATTTGAAAGCATATATATTGATTATTTTTACTTAAGTAAAAATTATAAAACAAGCAATTTATTCAGTCAAAGTAAATGGTACAGGACCATCAGATATTATCGCTTGTCTGATATAGTTCATATTCTTCAGAAAAGATTTATTCAGCTGAAGAGCTGCATCTCAATTTCAGATATAATCCATCAAAAATGACCCATCAACATCTTCCCTGTGTGATGTTAACTACTTACCCATTGTAAGGTAATGCTAAACAACAGGTATAATACATTTCTTTTAATGAAATTCAGGAATTCTCCTCCTTTGGGTGAACTGGGGGTTTCAGCCTCAGTATGATTAATAGCTCCAGTCTCTAACATATGAGACAATGATTTTGTTTATTTCAAATTAATTTAACATTGCGTAAGTTCAACTGTGTCACTTTAAAGTAAGAACGTGAACCAGATGAACGCAACTGGCCAGCAATGTTTGACACTAAAATGCGCTTCAATGGCACTAGGGAGAGGAAAAAGAACAGCAATTCATCAAAGCATTGAAGTCAAGAAGAGGAAGAATTTAACAAGAATGCAGGTATTCTCATCCATTTAAATATTTAATAAGAGAGAAATATTAGGCAAAGGAAAAGTAACCTTGATCATCATCATCTCAAACATCCATGTCCTCCACAGCAAAACTGAAACTTGTTTTCCTATTGTGGAAACTTGATGCAATGATTGCTGAATATGACATCTTATCAAAGCTGTGCACTGTATTAATCTATGCAATGATGTGTGTTTTATTAAAAGACACTATATTTGAAAATTCATTCATTCTAATGTTAACTTTACCTGGAACCAGCCAGCCAGCACTGAATTCCTTGTTAAAGGTGGTGATACAAAACTGGTATCTGCAGTGAGGCTCCCTGGAACTTGATGAAAAGGATCAAAGTGCTCTTCAAATTCTAACTCTTCCTGACAGATCCTGACTACTGTGTCACTTGATGCAGAGCCCTTCACCTGGTACCCTCTAAACTCAGCTGCCTGCAGAAATGCATCAAACTCTTTTCAGAAGGTTATGAGATACCACAATAATTATCTGATTTCAAGAGTATTTTCTCTAAATCCATTAAACTTTATCAAAACACAAAATAAACTGCAGTATATTCTAAATTTTAAAAACACATGAAAATCATGACAAACTTTGTTGATACCAAGTTAGTGACTATGTAATTATCTGGCATGAAAATCAGCAGAACTGAAACTTGATTCAAAGACTTTACTTAGTTGTTGATCACACTTGGGGCACCTGATTGGTTACATAATTGAGCTCAGGGTCCCTGAAGCAGAAAAGAACAATAGAGTGAAAAATTACAATCAGCCAATGTATACTGATTCCCTTGTGAAAAATGGGAACTTGAACATTAAATAAGAACAAATTGAGTTCTCTACCTTGGAATAACCTGCTAGTCACCTATCAATGCCATGTTAATTAACTGGGCTCCGAGTTCCCAATTGCTCAATTTTAAACAAACTGTGTCCTTCTGTTCAAATTTCTCCACCCTGCTGTTATGATGACTTTACTTTTGACTTGTTTTTTGTTTCAGTGGGCACATTTCTGTTTTCTCCTTCAGCCTCTCAAGATTTCTGTTTTCCTTCAATTCTGGCTTCTCATGCATGTGCGATTTTAATCGCTTCACTGTTTATAACGGTGCCAAGATGTGAAATTACCTTCCTAAAGTCTCCTGCCTCTCTACCTCTCCTCCTTGAAGACACCCCTTAAAATCTACCTTTTTAACCAAACTTATGGCCATCTATCTTAATATTTCCTTAGTTGCTCAGTGTCAAATTTTGTTTGATTGCACTGCTGCAAAGTACTTTGTGCTATTTAACTAAAGTCATTACATAAATACCAACTGTGACTAACACTACACCTTGTCCATTGTAATTTATTTTTGTGTGAAAAACCTGTTGGAGTAAAGGAACTCTCAAAATTAAAACAATCTTACCAAAAATAATAGTCATGCTAATTTACCAACATAAAATCAATTTGAGAGAGATGCATATCTGTCCAATCCAATATAAACCTTTTCACATTAACATTGAAAGTTAGGAGAGGAGGAAGGCAGAAAATGGACCAACATCAAAAAATGGCTGCTGGTTTTGCTATGACATAAATTACAACTAACAGTAGGCCACTTCTGAAGAAGAGGAATAGATGAATTAGGTGGAAAATAAGACTTTTTTCTATTGTATCTTATATAGGATTTTAATTTAAGGTATTTTCTTTTTACTTGAAATAAATTCTCATCTTACCTTAGTTATTCTCATCTGCAGCTGTGCTGGTCACTCTTGCAAGGGGTCTGACTGTCTTCCATTCAGAAGTGCAATCATATCGTCAATGTTTAACTTACATAGTGCCACAACTTGCACCACAATTTATCTGACACCTTTAATTTAGTGAAACGTTGCAAAAATACTTCAGAGGAATGGTATCAGACAAAATTTGATGCACAGGTGTAACAATACCACCACCAATGATCTAAACTGGATTATTTGAGTCCTTTTCCCAAGCCCTCACAGACACTTCCTCAATCATATTGAAGATGGACTTGATGAGAAAAGACTAATGCAAATTATCATGCTGCCTTATTTCTCAAATGATAACTGAACATACAGATTAATAGATGTGATTAATAGACATAATCCAATCAGAACAATTTGTTTTCAGTTATTAATATAAAATACCTGGTTTTGCTTCGATAAATCAGTGTATTATCTTGGTAGACTTAAACAAAAGAACTTTTAACTACACTCTTGTGACTGTTAATGTTTCTGTCTACGCTGGAAAATTTCCATTTGAAGCCTGATGGTCAACAGAGTCGATTTTAACATACTCAAAACCATTCACCCAAACAGAGTTAACATCAGGCCCAATACGTTTCTTTTTCTCTGTTTTTAATTTCCTACGTGCACATTCTGAAGAGAGCATCTAAGCTTCAGCCTCAGTCAAGTAACTTCTGGTAAACTGCGGTAAAAATATTTATCAATGACTGAAAATTATTTTCCTGACTAAAGTAACTATGAATAGGAATTAAAATTTACAAGCATTGTGTAAGAAATAAATAGGTAATATTATTACCTGTAGTGCTCGAAGTGGTCTGTCAGATGCTGTCATTTTTTTAAGGCTGTTATTATCTGTCTGTTCTTTGAATGTTTCAACACATGCTGCAGCCTAAGTTTAAGGAAATAAAGAATATTTCATGCAACTAATTTGTTTCATAGCTTGGTTGGCATTGTGTTGTCCAATATATTAGTCACCAGCCACATATGGTTAATTTCATTTCTGATTGGCAAATTCCAAACAAGAAACAGATACCTTATTACATAACCTTAAACTGCTGTTCAAACAGAGCATTTGAATGAACTTTAAGCTTTTTGTGTGTTTACTAGTAAAATAGCCAGACTAAAAGAAGAGTACACTTTGTTTTCCACGAGTCATTCGTGTTTTCAGACCCAGTTATTAAAAGATAACTTGTGAATTGCTAAGTGAATGCAGATTTGTGAAGTATATTTAACTGTATTCTCTGAGAACATGTAAAGTTTTTCTGATAAAATTAATGTTTGTGGCTGAAATGGTGTCAATGATTGCCATAGACAGAATTGCAGATAATTCAAGTTATAAAGCTATACAGCATGGAAACAGTCTGAACATTTGACATGTTCTTTGTGAATCTCAGGTAATTCAGGCATTGCTTCTGATAAAGAAAGTACTCCTTAAAAGACCATGGCGGGTAGGGGTTTTCTAGCAGAGCACCCTTCTCCCCCCCTTTAAACAGTGCTCCCCTTCTCCGCAATCTCTATTGAACTTGTCGAACATGTTGCAGATCCAGAGCCCTGCAACTACAATCCTTATTGTAGGTTTTACTTCAACAGGTCACCAAACTCTTGTGCTTCACGATGGCTCCGTGGTTAGCACTGCTGCCTCACAGCGCTAGAGATGTGGGTTTGATCCCCATGCGACTGTCTGTATGGAGGTTGCATATTCTCCCCATGTCTCTCGTTTCTTTTCATCGTCCAAAGATGTGCAAGTTAGATGGATTGACCATGCTGAATTGCCCTGCAGTATCCAGGGATGTGGCTTGCTGGATTAGCCACAAGCAATGCAAGGTTACAGGGATGGGAGGGTGATCTGGTTGGGGATACTCTTCAGAGGGTGGGTGTGGACTCGATGGGCCAGATGGACTGGTTCTACACTGCATGGATTCTATGATCCACCACATTCAAGTGTGCGACAGCAGTAAGGTTAAATCATCTCTCAGGAGAAAGTGAGGACTGCAGATGCTGGAGATCAGAGCTGAAAATGTGTTGCTGGAAAAGCGCAGCAGGTCAGGCAGCATCCAAGGAGCAGGAGAATCGACATTTTGGGCATAAGCCCTTCTTCAGGAAATCATCTCTCAACCTACTGTTACTGAGGATAAATGAGATCTACTACTTTTAAATGTTTTATCAAAACCATGACAAAGAATAAGAGCGAGAATAGTGTATTAATTGCTGTTCAAATAATTTGAAGTTATCTATTCTTTAAAAGTTTGATCATGAAGAAATATATTGATAAAGTAACTGTGAAACCCGAGTGCTGATTTTAAAATTGCGCCAATTTTTTGTTGCACCTTTAACAGCACCCTCTTACTCAATTCATCTAAACAGGCTCAATGACAGCTCAAAGAATTAAAACAATTGTGGAACAAATCACATTTTCAAAATATAAACTGTATAATAGAATTTATAGTGACTACTCCTGGACTATCCTGCCAGATAGAGTCACAAAGACACGAAAAATACATTACATTGAAACAGGAATGAAACATCTGTACACAAATGAACAATTTTACTGAGACATTATTTGAAGGGACTTTGGGGAAATTAGTTAAAAGATACAGTGGAAATGTAGGATTGTTCTTTTAAAGTTAGGAGTTGTCACACATTGTTTTAATTTAAATCTGTCCCACATTGGTACATTATCTGTGCATGGACAACTGTTGCAAAAGGTGTGCAGATGCTAATGGTCCATTCCGGATATCACTTGTCACTTCTGAGTAAGCGTTTTTGCCCCAAAATGCCAAACAAAACCAAAATTACATGTCAAAAAATTAAAAAATACTTAACAGGCAATTTGACAGTTTCCTGGCAAATAGAAGTCTTTCAAAATAAACTTTTTGATATAAACTATTAACTAAACTATTAAACTGTTAACACTGTCAGTTCAAGTGTATCCTAAATAGTCTGGGTTATCCACCACTAGAGGGCTCTCTTTTCTGTGCAACAACTGATGTCGTTTTTAGAACTGTTATAAAAAGGCTGAATTTCCTCAGTGACCTAATGCCAGACTTTTCATTGGGAATCTCCTCACCAGAATACTTTCAGAAAAGCAAGTTCGGTTCTGAGGAAATTCCAGTCAATATTTTTAACACTGACTGCAGCTTCAAGTTTAAAAGTATACATACTAATAGAGAAACTTGTTTTCATTGTATTTTCTATTTGCTTTTCAAAATAAAGTGTAACCATTTTTTCCCCTTTCTCTTCTGCAGACAATTGACAATAGATGAAAGTCATCTTCCAGCATTCTGCCAAAGCCCATTCTTCACTATACTGACTTGTGTGACAGCACAACATACTATACCTGGCAAAGATCAGTAGACTGCAATCCAGGAATTGGAGCCCTACCTCTGATACACAACATGCATTCGTGGGTGGCACGGTGGCACAGTGGTTAGCAATGCTGCCTCACAGCACCGGAGACCCGGGTTCAATTCCCGCCTCAGGCGACTGACTGTGTGGAGTTTGCACGTTCTCCCCGTGTCTGCGTGGGTTTCCTCCGGGTGCTCCGGTTTCCTCCCACAGTCCAAAGATGAATTGGCCATGCTAAATTGCCTGTAGTGTTAGGTAAGGGGTATGGGTGGGTTGCGCTTCAGCGGGTCGGTGTGGACTTGTTGGGCCGAAGGGCCTGTTTCCACACTGTAATGTAATCTAATCTAATGCATGTTGTTCTTCAAATCCAGACTTTTATTGCTCAGGTTTGCACTTAGAGTCACAGAGATATACAGCATAGGAACTGACCCTTTGACCCAACATGTCCATGCCAACCAGATATCCTAAATTAACCTAGTCTCATTTGCCAGCACTTGGCCCATATTTCTCTAAACCCTTCCTATACCTGTCCAGATGCCTTCTGGCAGCTCATTCCATAGAAGCACCAGCCTCTGTGTGAAAAAGTTGCCCCTTAGGTCCTTTCTAAATTTTTTCCCTCTCACCCTAAACCTATGCCCTCTAATTCTGGACTTCCCCACCCCCGGAGAAAACACCTCATCTATTTACCCTATCCATAAGCCTCATGATTACCCTATCCATAACCTCTCAGTCTCTGACGCTCCAGGGAATATGATGTTCATGCTCCTTCATTGGGGTATCTTCTTAATTTTGGATACTCAGTGTTGTCATGCTAGTTCACATGATAAAACAAAATGACAGTCAAGTTTCGGGTATTCTGACTCTAATGTAATGAGAGATACATCGGGTTCCAAGCGATCGATTGTGTTAGGTGACTCTCTAGTCTGAGGTACAGACAAACATTTCTGTGGCCAGCAGCAAAAAATCAGAATGGTGTGTTGTTTCCCTGGTGCCAGGATCAAGGATGTCTCGATGGGCCGAATGGCCTTACTTCCACTCCTATGGTCTCAGAGAGGGTGCAGAATGTTCTCAATGGGGAGAGGGGCCAGCAGGAGGTCATTGTACATTAGGACCAACAACATAGGAAGGGAAAGGTTGAGATTCTGAATGGAGATTACAGAGAGATAGGCAGGAATTTAAAAAGGTCCTCGAGAGTAGTAATATCTGGATTACTCCTGGTGCTACGAGCTGGTGAAGGCAGTGAAGAAGGCAAACAGAGTGTTAGCTTTTATTAGTAGAGGGATCGGAACCATGAGGTCATGCTGCAGCTGTATAAAACTCTGGTGCGGCTGCACTTGGGGTGTTGCACGCAGTTCTGGTCACCACTTATAGGAAGGATGTGGAAGCTTTGCAAAGGGTTCAGAGGAGATTAGCTTGGATGTTGCCTGGTATGGAGGGAAGGTCCTTTGAGGAAAGCTTAAGGTTGAGGCTGTTTTTGTGAGAGAAGAAGGTTGAGAGGTGACTTAATTGAGACATATAAGATAATCAGAGGGTTAGATTGGGTGGACAGTGAGAGTCTTTTTCCTCAGATGGTAATGGCTAGCACGATGAGGCATAACTTTAAATGGTAGGGGTGATAGATATAGGACAGATGTCAGAGGTAGTTTCTTGACTCAGAGAGTAGTAGGGGTGTATAACGTACTGCCTGCAACAGTCTATGCCAACTTTACGGGCATTTAAATGGACAGGCATAAGGATGAGAATGGAATAGTGTAGGTTAAATGGGCTTCAGATTGTTGCACCACTTCGTGGAACCATCGAGGGATGAAGGGCCTGTACTGCGCTGTAATGTTCTATGTTAGTGAAAAACATCAAAAAGTTCTTCCAATACCATTGGATATCCAGGGCAAGGGGGGGTGGGGGTGGGGCAAGTTGAATTGTATTATCATGCCTAGAAATGCCATTTTTATTTGAGTTAATAGATATTAGCACATAAATCAAACTTGGGTGTGGGTGTCATCATTGTTTAATTGTCGCCAGCATTCATCTGCAGCCCTCACTTTCTCCTCAGCATTTTATTACCCATCCCCAACTGCCATGGAGAAGGTGATGGTGAGCTGCCTTCTTGAACAACTGCAGTCTTCAGGGACTTGGGGTCTCTTTCAGTGCTGTTTTGCATTGAACATGAACAAAAACATCATTTTAAGGACCGGGTTGACTTAATGCCATAATGAACAGCATTATCTTTCATTTGAAGTTTTAATTTTGTTACAGTGGTAATAATGCATCTGGAAAGGAGCACTTAGTTGGTTTTGGGTACCACATTAGAGATATGTAGAGCAACTGCAGTTTGGAGGTGCATTTCGGTAATTTATATCTTTGTAAGTAACAGCTTAATCTTCTATGAAGATTGTGTTCCAGTTCTACGTGTAACACCTGGTTACCTAAAATGTACCATACTGTACCTTAGCTGGAGCACAGCTGTTTTGTGTGAGACAATTCTTCAAAGCAGGCAAAGAATGTTCCGTTGCAAATATTCTCAGAGCTAAGAGACAAACAAATGGCAGCAATTACTCACACACCAGATCCAGAAGTCATTATAGCAATAAATAGGTGTGCAGTTCATGAAAAGAATCAAAATATTCATTCCAAGATTTTGATCTTCTGTTGTTACACTAAATAAATATCTGTACAATTATTATAAACCATTATAAATTATATACCATTATAAATATCTGTACAATACAAAATTCCAAAATACGTTAGTTTACAATTAAAATTATTCATATAAGACTATAAATACAGCAAAGGAGGATGGAGAATTTATGAAGAGAAGAATGCTTCTCAAAATATTAAAAGGATAACTGAGGTAGTTTACAATGAAACATCTCACACAACTAGACTACCATAGCTTGTTTTGCTGAAATCAATTTCACAGATATTGTTTTTGAGTCTTCTGTATTATAATTCTAACAGATTTGTTGTACATTTCTAGGAAGGCTATTAGTTTAACATAATTTCTACAGAGAAAGAATTGATACTTGGGTACACAGATCGACCACATGCACTGATTTCCTCCTCACATACCATCCTTATTTTAAAATATAATAATCATGGTTACTGGGTCAAAATCTTGGAAGTTCTGACATAACAGCACTGTGGGAGTGTCTATCTGACACAGGCCACAATAATTCATGAAGACATTTCATCACACCGTTACATGGGCAATAAATGCTGCTCATGCCAGTGAAACTGATAGCCAATGAATGAATAATGCATTCATGACAGATCATTTTAAATTTCAAGACCTGTCATTCCTGCCATAATAATGTTGAATATCAATATTTTAAGCAAATGCTCACTTGCGTACACATACACAAAACGCAAACTCATACAGATATATACACACACACAAAAGTTTTGTAAGCCAATGCTTTGTTTATTCCCATATTCTCTTAATCAAATTGAATCATATAATTGTTCTTGTCTATTATTTCTTAATACTGAATGAAGACTGGTTATAGAAGAACCCAATTTGTTTCATTGTGGTGGAATGGAACATTGAAGGAGAAACTAGTACCCCGGTTGAAGAGCTACATTGACGGTTTGAGAACAGGAAGGCAGGATGGGAAATCTGATCAAGACACAGATTTGTCCAAGTCTGAAAATTTATTCTTAAACTGTGTTAGAACTGCAAGAGAACTGTGGCCCCATTGTTTGCATGACCACAAAAATGCCTCCTTCACTCCAGCTTTGGAGATTGGTAAGGGTATCACTTTTGATAACTACCCAAATTTATTCAAGCACAGCCTTTAAACTGGGACCCAGAGAGTACAATTTCAAATAGGTCACAGATGTAATTAAAAAGCAACTAAATGAGCCATAAAAATGGCACACTCTCATGGCAAAGAAGAGAAATAAAGAAAGATTTGAAAAACAACTTGCTGCTGCAGTGGGTGAAGCAGTTTGACCAGCTGCTCCAAAGATACAGGATCTGTTGATGAACTGACCACACGAGACAGATTCCCCCATTGTGGGACTTGTACGCAACTAGTGTTGTTCAGTATGCACCATTGCTTAATGTTTAATACCTTTAGAGAAATAATATCAAAGTTGTGGTGTTGATATCTATGCCAGACCCTTCAGACCAAATGAAGGGGTGTTACAATATGTTGCTCTTCCCCAAGGATAAAATAGCTATTCAATTCTCAGAGAAAGGTATTGACCAAAGTGATCTTGTTGGGTTTAAAATTTAAACACAACTTGATAGTTAATTATTAATCATCATCGGCTGGTGCATTCTACACAGCAAGGACTCCACCAATCAGAGTGCACTTACTACTTAATGAGCACTCTTCTCATAACATATAAAAAACATTTTTACTTCATTTTTGTATTACTCATGAATTGTCCTATTAAGTGCAACATGAAGAGCTTTGGCAACATGTGTGTTTTTTTTCAGTAATATGCTTACTTTATTTAATTAAACTTGTTTTTTCTCCACTGCACATGGGTTGTTCTACCCATACTGGATACTAGGTGAGTTGGCACGGTTGATGAAATGGCAAAAGCTGGTGAATGGAAGACATGGGTTGACACTAATTTGACATAACGGTTATGAAGGATGACCTGGGGCATAGGTAGACATTGGAAGTTTGGGAGTGTGAAGGAGTACTGGGCATTAGATGGCACAAGTTAGCATGTAGTAAGGATACTGAGTGGGGTGTGGTGAGACTAAGAGGAATATGTTAAGTTTTAATCCACATGTTTAAGCTTTCAACATAGTTCTACATCGAACTCAAGCAGGCTGAAGACCATCTGCTTCTGGTTTTCCTGGATCACTGCAACAACTTCCAATTTAGCTCACTCTCTTCCTACATGCACCAAAACCAATAAGTGCGAGCAGTAACTTTAAAGCTTGAGTTTGCAGAGTCAGCAATTGTCTTATTGCTGTGCAAAAGACCCATGAGCAAATATAGGGGGTCACAAAATCGGTTTGACCTAAACTTAGAAAGATTAAAATCTGCATCATTAATTCTCCTAATAACTTAATTCTTTTGATGAACTGGTTCTCGTCATACTGCCTCTTATACAATATTGTTACATGATAATTGGTTGCTGCATTTCCCACATTGTGACTATACTTTTAAAAAAAAACTTCATTGCCTGTGAAGTGCTCTAAGAGATCTGGCAGTTGTGAAAAAACACCATATGAATGCATAACGTTTTCATTTGGAACACATGCATACAATCCATCTTCCTTTTATAGCAAGTTGTACAATGATGTTTGAAGATTATGGCACATATTAAAACTGGTATTTATTCCAAAGATATCTGGACGGCATGAATAAGTTGGACTGAAGGGTCTGTTTCCATGCTGTATATGTCAATGACTCTATGACCTCCACCAGATCATCAAAAGTAATTTGTATGTACTCTAAATGGACACTTTTAACTATCTTAGTGATAAACAAATCAACCTATCACGCTTAGAAAGATCAAACCAAGTGTCAGCAAAATTCAGACTTAAATCTTACAGTTATTTTGTGCACTTCATCAAAACAATGTATTATTTGCACATTTTCTTGTTTTTAGTTTTGAGAGAGACTGGGTTGTTTTAAACAAATAACTTATTTTAAAGTCATAATATTTTGTTTGATTTCTTTTAACAAAGTCACTCAAAATTGTTCCAAAATTCTTGTTTTCTGCAGCTTACAGCAATGGCAAATTGCAAATTAGATTTTCAAAGTTTAGTATTTGTATTGTACCTACTTTATACCAGGTAATTTCTATGATATAAATCAATTTTGTTTTTGTTTCTCACCTCTGTTCATATTACAATCTGACAAACTATAGTTGCGGTTTAGGTCCATATTGTAATGGTGTTTTAAATCCACATTCTTGAAAATCATCCCTAAGAATGCAAGAAAAAGATTAATTAGCAATCACAACATATTTCACAGAATATACTTCTGAATAAATCACAGCAATCTTACCTCCAGAGGCTCGTTCTGAACTAATAAATGTTTGTTCTTTATCCTTATTGAATGCATGATCTTTGAAACAGTTTTGTACATTTAGCTTCTCTAAGCTTTCAATTGCAGTGCTATGTTCAGATAAAGATTTCAGCAGCGTGATTGTATGTCCTTGAGCCGTAAGACAAGAATACTCATCAGCATTTATCTTGTTTTCTTGTATTTCCACTGCAGGTATCTCACACGCAACTAATGTATGTTTTTGAGAGAAAGCTTCAGCATTTGTAACAGTTCTGGGTTTCATTTCAGTTTGAATTTTTTCATGCAAAATTTGATCTGAATCCTTTTCTTGAGGAACTGGTAATTGAGCTTCCAATTCTAAGTGCTTGGGTTCAGGGATTTCCACAGCTTTGAGGAATGAAGGTACTTCTATGGGTTTTAAAGAGGAATTGCTAATGCTCAATGATGTTTGTGATAACATTTCAATTTCACTTCCATGCAAATCATCTGGGCCAATTTCATCCACATTAAATTCACCAAGTATATTGAAATTTATATCAGCAAAACTGTTCGTATCCACCATATCTGATTCAACAGGCATAACAGGCTTTATACAGTGTTCATCATCAGCAAGAGAAAACAACTCTCTGGGTGGACTATTCATTTTGACAGAACATTCTTCAGGTTTATCAATGTTTTTGTCCAGTGTTTCATCAACGGTAGCAATTGTCCAGACCTCCGGAGATACAGTTTGTGCATTTGTTGCTTGAACAATGGAATCTTCCTTTTCCTCACATTTTAGATGCATTTCTTCAGTATTGTGGGAAGAATTTTCTCCACCTAAACTTTTGGACAAATTCACCTTAATACTATGATCTGTCTGGTAAGGTGATTCTGTGCTACAATGCTGTATCAATCCAGGATCTGCTTTTTCGTCAAGATCTCCATAACTCTGATCAAAGCAGTTTTCCTGTTGATGGCCAATGGTATTATCTGCAGCAAAAGTACTGCCATTATCAACCAACAGCGACTGTGGCTTAACTTCAAAGGGTTCTAAGTCATGACTGCTGGACACTGTTTTTGTTCCAAGTAATGCTAAGATCTGAGCTTTGCTCCTTTTATTCTCACGTACTAAGTCAGAATGGGAAGACAATCCTGGAGCGAAAGTTGGTGTAGTAGACTGGAGTGTTTCAGATATTCTTTCATTGCAATCTCCATAAGTAAATCCGGTATCTGTAGAATGAAAAGGTCTAATTTCTTTACGGTGCCTCAGTTTGTCATTATAATTCAGTGTTGCTGGAGGCAATAATGAAAAGCCAGGCATCATTTCTATTGAGAGCTGATTCCTGGACGTACAAGAGGAAGCTTCAGAAGCTAGAGCAGAGCAAGTTGAAGTTTCCCTTGTGTATAAAGTAGAAAAAAGGGGTGATGTCGCATAAATCTGAGGGAGTGAAAAATTTGGTGCCTGGGATTTAGTTGCTGCACTTGTTGTATCATTCTCGTCAATGGTTGGTTTCTTTGATATTTCCCGTGGTCCTTGAAAGCCCTGTAACAAAATTATAGTGTATAAAAAAAAAAATCAAAAGTTTGTGGATATTCAAATGTATCTAAAGTACAATTAGTAATTAGAAAATAAATCAAAATCATTACATACAGTGTGTTTCCTTTTCAGACCGACAGGCAAATGGCATCGAGGCAAGTTTGCAGGCATTATATTAGTTGTGGCAAGCTTTGCAACTTCCTTCTGACCAGAGCATTTGCCATCCTCATTCTTAGATATTTTTTCTTCTTCCACAGTAATCAAGTATCGATCACTTTCAAAGTCATTGCCTGATCGTATCTATCAATATGAAAAACTGTATCAAACAATGCTAAAATCCTTGATGTAATGACAATGCCTTTTTTTGAAAAAGCAAATCAAGTGCATGCCTGTTATTCCATTGTCACAATGCATCCATGAAATTCAACAAACATACTTACCTCTTCAAATTTAACAAATAGGTGATCCAGACAGAGACCTTTATCATCATACAAAGTGGCCTGAAAGTTAACAAAAGAAAAAAAGATGTAAAATTCCGCTTTCCCTCCAAGATTCCATGATCCCCATTTCAACGTTGCTAATTATGGGAATTGATAATTTATGAAACAATTATCCAGCGACCAAAAACAGAAGTTAACCAAGAAAACAAAGACAATTTGGATTGAAGACATTGAGCAATTTATTGCTAACATTGTTGACCACATATAAATGCATTGTTGCACCTTTGTTTTGAAATTTCAGATTGTGTCAGAACTGAAAGAATCCTGAAAACAACATTGATGCACTGCAGTCCTATCAAATTATTGCTAATGAAAAACGATCACATTCTGTTGAAGATTAAAGCATTAATGTATCATTTTTGTTTCTAATGCAAAGGAATCAGTTTTAGTTTGAGTACTCTATATAAAAAATAAACACATATAATTTATAACATGAAGCTATAAAAGTGGATATTTAATCACAAACAGGCTTCGTACAAGTCCAGAAAGCACGAGCACATGCCTTAATCAATGATTCATCACTATGTGTTGATTCAGTTAATGTTTCATTACACTGTTGTTGACACAATAAGGAAGATACATCCATTTAATGGTGACTTCCACTATTACATCATTTTCCATTTAAATGTATTGCTAAATTCATCTCACTCTATATGGAATTCGATGGTCACAGAGATTTTAAGCACAATACTTACATAATAAATTGCCATAAATGAATAACAGATCCTATTATGTTTGTTTATTTAATCTGTAACTAAGGAAAAGATTCCTATTCCAAAACACATTTGAGGACATGACATAAATAAACACATAGGCAGTGAGTCCAACAATAAAAAAACACATGCTAACAATAACTTTAATTCACAATTTCTCTCATCAATTCTGGACAATATATCCAACTATTCATTCAATATAATATTCATACCATTCTTATATACACATCCTCTCTCTGTCATTCTCCCTTCTTTTTCCATTTCTTTCACAGTTGCCTCAACTCTCTTGACTATTCATTCTTTCCAGTCTCTTTCAATGAAATTAGAAATTAGAATCCCTACAGTGTGGAAACAGGCCCTTTGGCCCAACAAGTCCACACTGACCCTCCAAACAGTAACACACCCAGACCCAATCCCTAACCCTATTATCCTATATTTGCCCCTGACTAATGCACCTAACCTACACATCCCTGAACACTATGGGCAACTTAGAATGGCCAGTTCATCTAACCTGCATTTCTTTGGATTGTGGGAGGAAACTGGATCATTCAGAGGAAACCCATGCAGACACAGGGAGGATGCGCAAACTCCACACAGGCAGTCACCCAAGGGTAGAAGCGAACCTGGGGCCCTGGCACCGTGATGCAGCAGTGCTAACCACTGAGCCAGCGTGCCACTGTGTCCTGTGTGACATTCAGTCACACAAGGAGGATTCTTGTCCAATCAGATTTTGTCCGAATATCATGTACCTGAATTCTGTACACCATTGTCTTGTGTAATGATTCTATTCTCACTGTCAGTTTGTTCAATGGTGAAATCTCTGCAAATATCTAAATGTGTAACGAACCTAATTCCAGTTTACACATCAGGTCTTATGGGAAAATCTGATTCACTTAACAATGTTTCTCTTAAAGGTGCGCTTTTCAGGAGCACAACTATGACACTAAGTGAGAAATTACTGACCAGCAACACCACCCTGATGAATTAATTCATAATGTCACAGATTATAATGCTAACATTTCATTTGATTCACTATTTGTGGTAACTTAATTGATCTCAGGTAAAATGGCAGTTCTATTCTCAAACTGGCATTAGAGACCACAAGCCAGCAATGTCTGCTGGAATAGTATGGTCTGAACGGTGGACTTAGAGGTGATCATCCTGTATTGAAAAGTCCCATGAACATTGAGTCACACAAGAAGGATAGTTACTTGAGTGATGCAACATAGGGTAGTCCACCCTCTGTAGAGGTATAACTCAGCAGAGAATTGGTACTTCAGAGGCGACAAAATGGGGAAGACATAAAAAGTAAATAGTTATTAATGAAAATGGACAACCACAGTACACTACCAATTAAATCATGTTTTACATGCCGCATTATTTTTATGAAATCTTATGTGTAATATGAAATCGAAATCATCAGCAATATAAAACTGGGCGGCACGGTGTCACAGTGGTTAGCACTGCTGCCTTACAGCGCCAGAGGCCCGGATTCAATTCCCGCCTCAGGCGACTCTCTGTGTGGAGTTTGCACATTCTCCCCGTGTCTGTGTGGGTTTCCTCCGGGTGCTCCGGTTTCCTCTCACAGTCCAAAAATGTGCAGGTTAGGTGAATTGGCCATGCTAAATTGCCCATAGGGTTAGGTGCAGGGGTAAATGTAGGGGAATGGGTCTGGGTGGGTGCGCTTCGGCGGGTCGGTGTGGACTTGTTGGGCTGAAGGGCCTGTTTCCACACTGTAAGTAATCTAATAAAATAATCTAATCTAATAAAACTTTCAATCTATTAGACTTCAAAGCATTAAAACAAAATACTCAGAAATAAAATTTAACTACATACTCCTTGTATTTATATGTGACATAGCATATGCATTATAGTATTTCACTGTTTGCTGAACAAACCTTATTTCCAGAAGAACTGGTCCTTAAAATGCCATCGTGCCATTTCTTTGCTTTTTTTGTTTTTTGATTTGTATAGAGCACCTGGAATTGAAAAAAAAACAAAGATTGACTCTTCAAATGATGAATGTTCTTTGCAGTAAAAATCTGTTGTTTGAACTGCTAGGTAACGAGGGTTTCTGTAAATTTCATAACAATTGAAGAAAACGCATCCAAGTGTGAGCAAACAGAGGGAAATAAACAGTGGAATCTGGTCTGCCAAATAAATATTGCAACTGGCCCACAGCAGATAAAAGTTAATTTTAAAGGAAAATTTAAACTTTAAACTGAATTTCAATTTATCAATGAACACAAGCTAGTAAATTTGTTTTACTTACAATAAACTCACGGCAAGACATTTTACTTCATATTTTCTAGTTACCAGGTCACTTGCAGCACGGTTTAATTTTATCTGCCATAAATAAACAAACAGGAATTTTATGTGCATATATGTTCAACAATTATTTTACTCAAGGCTGACTAAGCAACTGACTTGCACTGCATCATTTTGAACGTTCTTAGCACAGGAATCCACGCAGAAACCAGCAAAGAGGTGCAGTGGAGAAAATACAAACCTCCCTTTTAATGTGGTGAATTCAGAAATCCAGTCTGAATGTTCATTAGTGGGTGAATCAGCAATTGGGTAAGTAAGTGAGATGGGTCAGTGGATGAGGTGGGTAAAAGTAGCTGAGAGGGTTGGTGCATGAGATGGATAGGATATATAATTGGAGGATGTAGGAGAATAGTTGGCTGGAGAGGATGGAGTGAGTCAGAAGGAGAAATGGATGAATGTAATCTGATGGTAGTTGGACCAGTCATATAAAATACTGTCACTATAAGAGCAGGTCAGAACCTAGGAATTATGCAGCAAGTATCTCAGTTACTGTCTCCACCATCTACAAGGCACAAGCCAGGTGTTGGAATATCATCCACCCACATGGATGGATGGACAACAGTTAAGACACTGAATACCATCCTGGGCAAAGCAGTACATTTGTTTTGTACCTATATCGACCACCTTCAACACTCACTCTCTTTACCACCATACACAAGGTGCACTACAACAACTTTCACAGCACCTTTCAAACTCAGGAGCTCTACCATCTAAAAAAATAGGAACGTAGGTGCATGGAAACACTACAACCTGTAAGGTCTCTTCTCAGCCACACAACATGCTGACCAGGAGCTATAGTGCCATACCCATACTGTTGATAGGATAAAATCATGAAACTCCCTTCTATACAGGACTGCAGTGTACCTACAATGGATGGACCACAGCATAAATGCAACTCACCACCAGCTTCTCAAAGCTGATTAAGGATGAGCAACAAATGTTGGCCCTGCCATCCATGCTTAAATCCTGCAAAGGAATATTATAAAAATCTACTGAAATGGAAATAAGCAGTCTTTGTTGTGGGGCAGATTTGGGGTTGGTACCACATACAGGAGATAGAGTAGAGAAAGATGCATGTTTTGGGCTAATGTAGGTGGCAGGAAGTTGGGAAAAGTTGGATGGAGGAAACTGTAGTAAGCAACAGAGATAGTCATTGGATATTCTCAATCCAAGTGCCAAAGAAGTTCACAAGCTCCTCAACCACAAAGCATAGCAAGTACAATAAATATTTAAAACTTTAAAGAGGGACTGAAAAAAAAGTCAACTTGCAAAATTCAGCATTGTGTTCGGACTTGTTTATGAGTTTATTTTTTATTCCAGATAAGTCTCATTCATAATTTGCAGATTAAAATATACTGTTCCAAAAATCATGATATTCAGAATGGTCATTTATATTCTTTTGCATGTACATCACTGATAAAAGGGCAAACTCAATTTGTATGATACTTTACTAATAAATCTCAACTAAATCTATTACTAATAATACTTCTCCAATAAATCCCAAACATCACCTATTCATGCGATCACTGAGATCGCCTACATAAGAAGAGGCCATTTGCCAGCTCAAGCTTGCTCTGCTACTCAATAAGCTCATCGTTGATCTATTTGCCAACTTAGCTTTTTTTTCCCTCTGTTCCCCATAGCCCTTGACTCCCTCACAGATCAAATACCTATCGAACTCAGCCTTGAATGTAATAATGAACCATCATCTTCCGATCTTGCATACAGAATTCCAAAGATGAACAATCTTCACAGAAAAGGAATCCTTGTCTTTATTCTGAAACTGTACTCCCGAGCGCAGAAATATTCCTGCAGCATCAAGCCTGCTTATTTTCCAATATGTTTCACAAATTCAGTTGCCAGCAGCAGGAAGAGCGGGAGCTTGGATCAGGGGCCTGTCGGAAAGGCGAGCCACTGATTTAAAACTTTAAACGTTTACCTCAAGCATCGGCGGCGGCAGCACCTCGGGGAGCAGAGGTTTCAGGGAAAGGAAGGACATTTTTTTCCCCTCAGCTATTTAAGTGAGTGTTTCCTAAATCCGAGACCCTACCCTTAAAGGGGCTCCCACCGTTCACCTCCTCTAACCTTATACAGCAGGGATATATCAGGTAAGCGTCTCTTCTTTTTTCTTTACTTTCTGATAAGGATACTAGCAGGGATGGCAGTGCAGGGAGAGGAATGTTCCTCCTGCATGATGTTTGAGGTGAGGGACACCATCAGTGTCCCATCCAAGAAGGTCTGCAGGAAGTGCACCCAACCCTTGCTCCTCCAAGACCATGTTAGGGAACTAGAGCAGGAGCTGGATGAACTTTGGATCATTCGGGAGGCAGAGGCTGTGATAGATAAGAGTTGTACATAGTTACTCCTATGCACAAAGAAAGCTGGGTAACTGTTAGAAGGAGGAGAAAACAGTCAGTGCAGGAATCCCCTGTGGTCATTCCCCTGAAAAACAAGTATACTGTTTGGATATTGTTTGGAGAACTTATCAGAGGCATGCACTGGGGTGCAGGTCTCTGGCACAGAGTCTGTCCCTGTTGCACAGAAGGGAAGCGGGGAAAGGAGGAGAGTGTTAGTCATTGGGGACCCAATAGTGAGAGGGTCAGATAGAAGGTTTGTTGGGAACGTAAGAGACTCATGGTTGGTGTGTTGCCTCCCAGGTGCCATGGTCCGTGATGTCTTGAATCGTATCTTTGGGGTGCTGAAGGGAGAGCGTGACCAGCCCCAAGTCGTGGTCCACATGGGTACAAATGACATAGGTAGAAAGAGGGATAAGGATGTAAGGCAGGATTTCAGGGAGCTAGGGTTGAAGCTGAGAGTGAGAACAAACAGAGTTGTTATCTCTGAATTGTGTTGGCAATTGAGGATTGGCAAATTGATTCTGGGCAGGAGTGATTGGAACAGGGTGGTCATAATGGGGGACTTTTTAACTTCCCCAACATTGACTGGAAATGTTATAACTCTAGTACGTTGGATGGATTAGTTTTTGTCCAATGTGTACAGGAGGGTTTCCTGACACAGTATGTCAAAGGGCCGACAAGAGGGGAGACCCCATTGGATCTGCTACTTGGTAATGAACCAGGCCAGATGTTTTATTTAGTGATAGGTGAGCACTTTGGAGAGAGTAACCATAATTCTGTTAAGTCTAGTTTAGCGATAGAAATGTAGAGGTACCTGCCACAAGGCAAGAGTTATAGATGGGAGAAAGACAATTATAATGCGATTAGGCAAGTCTTAGGAGGCACAGAATGAGGCAACAAAATGCAGGGAATGGGGACAATTGAAATGTGGAGCTGGTTTAAAGAACAGATATTATATGTCCCTGTCAGGCAAGGAGGAAGTGATAAGGTAAGGGAACCATGGTTTACTAAAGACATTGTATGTCTTGTTAAGCGGAAGAGGGAGGCTTATGTGATGTTGAGGTGAGATGGTTCAGATGAGGCGATGGAGAGTTACAGAGTAGCTGGGCGGATTTAAAGAGAGAGTTAAGAAGAGCAAGGAGGGAACATGAGCAGTCTTTAACAGGTAGAATAAAGATTAGATTAGATTAGATACTGACAGTGTGGAAACAGGTCCTTCAGCCCAACAAGTCCACACCGACCCGCCGAAGCGCAACCCACCCAGATTTATTCCCCTACATTTACCTCAAACACTACGGGCAATTTAGCATGGCCAATTCACCTAAGCTGCACATTTTTGGACTGTGGGAGGAAACCCACGCAGACACGGGGAGAATGTGCAAACCCTAAAGCTTTCTATTGATATGTGAGGAATAGAAGGATGACTAGGGTAGCAATAGGGCCTGTCAAAGACAGAAGTGGAAGTTGTATGTGGACCCTGTGGAGATCGGAGAGGTGAAAAACATATATTTCTCATCTGTTTTCACTCACGAAAAGGATAATATTGTAGAGGTGAAGACTGAGATATGGGCTATTAGATTTGAAAGGATTGAGTTTAGTAAGGAGGTGTCATCAATTCTAAAAGGTGTGAAAGTAGATAAATCTCCTGGGCCAGTTGGGATTTTTCCGAGAATTCTCTGGGAAGCTAGGAAGGAGACAGCTGAGCCTGTGGCCCTCATCTTAGAGTCATCATTGTCTACAGATTTAGTACCAGAGGACTGGAGGATTGCAAATGTTGTGCCATTGTTCAAGAAGGACAGTAGAGATAATCCAGGTAATTATAGACCAGTGAGCCTTACTTCTGTTGTAGGAAAAGTTTTGGAAAGAATTATAAGAGATAGGATTTATAATCATCTAGCAAGCAACAATTTGATTGGAAATAGTCAATATGGACTCGTCAAGGGCAGGTCATGCCTCACAAACCTCATTGAGTTTTTGAGAAGGTGACCGAGCATGTGGATGAGGGTAGGGCAGTTGACGCGGTGTACATGGACTTCAGCAAAGCCTTTGATAAGGTTCCAATGGTAGGCTACTGGAGAAAATGCAGAGGCATGAGATTGAATGTGATTTAGCAGTTTGGATTAGAAACTAACTTTCTGAAAGAAGGCAACAGGTGATGGTTGATGGAAAATATTCAGTCTGGAGTCCGGTTACTAGTGGTGTGCCTCACGGATTTGTTTTAGGACCATTGCTGTGTGTCATTTTTATAAATGACTTGGGCGCAGGATTAGTAAGTTTGCAGATGATACTAAAGTCGGTGGAGTGGTGGACATAATGGAAGAATGTTGCAGGTTGCAGGGGGACTTGGATAAACTGCAGAATTGGGCTGAAAGGTGGCAAATAGAGTTCAATGCAGATAAATGTGAAGTGATTCATTTTGGGAAGAATAACAGGAAGTCAGAATCCTGGGTCAATGGAAAGATCCTTGGTAGTGTGGATGTGCAGAGGGATCTTGGTGTCCATGTACATAAATCCCTGAAAGTTGCTACCTAGGTTTTTATGCTGTTAAGAAGGCACACAGTGTGTTAGGTTTTATTGGTAGAGGGATTGCATTCTGGAATTGTGATGTCATGCTGCAACTGTACAGAACGCTAGTGTGGCCTCACTTGGAGTGAGGCCACACTCCTGAAGAAGGGCTTATGCCCGAAACGTCGATTCTCCTGTTCCCTGGATGCTGCCTGACCTGCTGCGCTTTTCCAGCAACACATTTTCAGCTCTGATCTCCAGCATCTGCAGACCTCACTTTCTCCTCACTTGGAGTATTGTGTGGTCGCCCCATTACAGGAAGGATGTGAAAGCATTGGAAAAGTTACAGAGGAGATTTACCAGGATGTTGCCTGGTCTGAAGCGACCGTCTTATGAGGAAAGGCTGAGGGACTTGGGTCTGTTCTCATTGGAGAGAAGAAGGCTAAGAGGCAATTTATTAGAGACATACAAGATGATCAGAGGATTAGATAGGGTGGACTGTGAGAGTCTGTTTCCTAGGATGATGACATCTGCTTGTACGAGGGGGCAAAGCCGCAAATTGAGGGGCGATAGATTTAAGACAGATGTCAGAGGCAGGTTCTTCACTCAGAGTGGTAAGGGCATGCCAATGTAATTAACTCAGCCACATTAGGGGCATTTAAACAGTCCTTGGATAAACATATGGATTTTGATGGGATAGTCGAGGATGTTGCACTTAGATTAGTTCACAAGTCGGCGCAACATCAAGGGCCGAAGGGCCTGTTCTGCGCTATATTGTTCTATGATCTATGTTCTAAATGTCACCTCGCATTTTTCAAAACTAATTGGTTTAGGTCAAGTCTGGTTATGCTTTCCTCCAAAGACAATGCCTTCATTCCAGGAGTCAATCAAATGGACTTCCTGAACTGTTTCCAAAGCAAGTAAATCACTCCTTAAAAAAAATCAAAACTGTACTCAGTACTGTAGATGCAGTCTCACCGATGCAGTGTTCAATGTAGTAAAACTTATCTTCTTTTACACCCCATACTTATTGTAATGTAACCTATTTCTTCCACTTAGCTTCCTATTTACTTTCAATATTGTACCTGCATGCTAACTTTTATAATCACCTACCACACCCAGATCCCTCTGTACCACAGCATTCTTCAGTCTCTCTCCATTTAAATATTCTACATTCTATCTTTCCTGAGGCAGCATTACACCCGAAACATTGACTTCTCCATCTCCTGATGCTGTCTGGTTTGCTGTCTTCCAGGTAAAAACAATGACTGCAGATGCTGGAAACCAGATTTATTCCTGATGAAGGGCTTTTGCCCGAAACGTCGATTTTGCCTGTCCTCGGATGCTGCCTGAATTGCTGTGCTCTTCCAACACCACTAATCCAGAAATTGCTGTCTTCCAGCCTCCAGCTTGTCGATCTTGGATTCCAGCATCTGCAGCTTTTTTTGTCTCTTCTTTCTTTCCCAACAAAGTGGGAAACCTCATATTTTTCTACAATGAACTCAATCTGTCCAATTACTAAATGTATCAAAATCCTTCTGCAGGCTTGTTGCATCCTCCTCATAACGTTCTTCTTCACTTTTGAATTGTCAGCAAATCTACCTTTACCACACTTGATCCTTTCATTCAAGTCATTGATATAGGTCACAAATAGGTAAGGTTCCAGTTCTGAGCACTATGGCACTCTGCAACTTAACTAAAAATAACCTATCTATCCACTTTCTGTTTCCTAAAAGTTAGCTATTCTCTATCCATGTGAAGATATTACCATCAAAACCTTAAGCTTTTACCTTGTGTGGCATTTTACCAAATGTATTTTGGAAATTTAAACATGACACATCTACTGGTTCTTCTTTATCCTACTCATTAAAGAACTCAGTAAATTTGTGAAACATAATTTTCCTTTCATAATACAATCAAACAGAATCAACATAATTTTATGATTTCCTACAATTTCCTTAATAATGGATTCTAGGATTTTCCAAAGACAGGTATTGGGCTTGATGTGCAGGTGGCGGTGTTGGCCTGGGGTGGGCAAAGTCAGAAGTCTCACATCACCAGGTTAGAGTCCAACAGGTTTATTTGAAATCACAAGCCTTCAAAGCACTGCCCCTTTGTCAAGTATTGGGCTAACTGGCCTTCACTTCCTGTCTCCCTCTTTTCTTGAACAGAAACTTCCTCTGTAACATCACCCGTCTCAGCTCATCTGCTGCTAAAACCCATTTTCTTGCTTTTTTTATCACAAGCCTTTAGTATACTAATGCAGTCCTGGCTGGCCTTGTATATTCCATTCTCTAGAAACTTAAATTCATCCAAAGCTCTTGATTTAAGCACACCAAATTTTAATTGATCAAACTTTAGTACCATGCCTCTCGATCCCCCCACACCGAGCTTTGAATTTCCATCCCTACACCTCACTTCATAGATATCATAAAATATCATAGAATCATACAATCCCTAAAGAGTGGAAACATTCCTGAAGAAGGGCTCATGCCCGAAACGTCGATCCTCCTGCTCCTTGGATGCTGCTTGACCTGCTGCACTTTTCCAGCAACACATTTTTCAGAACAGGCCATCTGGCCCAACTATTCCACACCGACCGTCCAAAGAGTAACCCACCCAGACCCATTCCCCTATCCTATTACTCAACATTTCTCCTGACTAATGCATCTATCTACACATTTCTGAACTCTATGGGCAATTTAGCATGACCATTTCACTTAACCCACACATCCTTGAACTGTGGGAGGAAACCACAGCACTCGGAGGAAACTCTCACACACACACAGGGAGAACGTGCAAACTCCACACATAGTCACGTGAGGTTGGAATCAAACCCAGGTCCCTCACGCTGTGAGGCCGCATGTGCTAATCACTGAGCCACTATGCTGCACTTTTCAGGCATTTAAAATTTTCCTCTGACTTCTCCTCTAACTTAATATCAATGTATGTATATGTCATTTTATTTTATAATGTCCTGTATAATGCTTTAGGATGTTACATTATAATAAAAACATCATATAAATAAATAAATTTAAGTTGCTGTTATCCAATGCATTGTATTTTGAGGGGGAGTCACTGTTGTTAGCAGAATGATAGTCAATTTACAGATAACAAGACTCCACAAAAATGCATGGAATGACATAATCTATTTGTTAGGCTTGGTTGGGCCAGAAGGGGTTTTGCCAGACCCCTTGTTGTCTGTGAAATACTTTTTACATCTGAACAAACCTGCCATTATATTTGGATTACAGAATAAAACAATGCCTTGCTGCAAAACACAATTAATTATGCTGCTGCTTGACAACAAATAGCCTTTTTTTTACTGAAGTCAACATGGCAACATGAACAAAGTATGAATCTGGAGGCTGTGGTCTCCTGATGAAGTTTTAGTTGGGGAGGCAGAGATTTGGAGTGTGGCTGCACAGAACATTGATTGGGATACTTTTGGAATACTGTACTCTGTTGAATTCTGGCTTCCCTACTATAGGATAAATGTTGTGAAATATGAAAGGGTACAAAAACATTATCAAGGATGTTGCCAGTTGGAGGATTTGAGCTACAGGGAGAGGCTGAAACAGGCTTTGGGGCTGTTTTCCATGAAGCGTCGGAGGCTGAGGGGTGACCTTATAGAGGTTTATAAAATCATGAGGGGTATGGATAGGGTAAATAGACAAAGTATTTTCCCTGGGGTGGGGGAATCCAGAGCTACAAGGCATAGGTTTAGGGTGAGAGGGAAAAGATTTAAAAGGGATGTAAGGGGCAACTTTTTCACACAGAGGGTTGAGCTGCCAGAGGAAGTGGTGGAGGCTGGTACAATTGCAACATTTAAAAGGCAGCTGGATGTGTATTTGAATAGGAAGGGTTTAGAGGGATATGGGCCAAGTGCTGACAGGTAGGACTAGATTAAGTTGGAAAATCTGGTCGGCATGGACGGGTTGCACGGAAGGGTCTGTTTCTATGACTCTAAAACTCCGTCAAAACAGGATTTAACTGACAATAACGATCAGACATAAATAACATATAAAGTACACCCCTGAATTACCGACTCCAATTCGATATCTCCGGAAGACAAAAATGCAAATTAGACGAATCGGGCTCAAAAGTTTTAGCCAAATCTCGAATATTCCCGCCGCCGTACGTCATCAAACCGCGACACAATTACCCGAGCTCCAATAAACAAAGTGAATATGGTGCAAGCAAAAGCTGATAATGTTTGCTATTAATGTTAAATTAAATAGAGAGAAAAAAAATCCAATCCAGAAGTAAAAGATTGCAAAAAAACTTACAGTCGGAAGTTGGAGAAATTGGACCGTAAGGTACTTGCTTTCTTATTACTGTGTGCATTTGAATTGATATGAGCAGGGCAGTACATGTTATATGTTTGGTTTGATGTTTATTTAATTTGATACATTGTGTTGCTGCTGAGGGTTCGGAGGTTTGGAACGTTGTGCAGGCGGCGAGAACGTGGCTCCTTCCGGGTGTGGGCGCCGCTCGCTCGAGCTCGCCTCTCAATGCCCCCGAAAGTCAGCAGCTGCAGGAGTAGAACAGCTCGGCTGCACTCACTCAATGATACGTTACTTCTCTCGGCTTTAAACACGTAGTGGATAAGTAGCCACATCTTTATACACATTTGACTTCCTGGGGTTCGCATGTGTGTCCGCAAAATTAATATCCTACCCATTAGGATGGCAACTGCTCATACTCCACTTCCTTGAGCTATCGTCTTACCATCAAGCACCCTTTAACTCTAGCCCTATTTTCTAACACTTCGTCCATTGCCTTGTATGCAATGGCGATTCATGTGATTATCTAAATACTGCTTAGATGTTGTCATCTTCCCAATTCTACCACTGTTTAATGCAGTGAGCTTTAATACACATCACCAAATCTTCCTTAGATGCTTTCTAAACCTCATGCCCTTACTTCAAATGCATGCCCCCTACTAAGAAGGTCAGTTGCCTCCTGTCTATCCTATTTATGCCGCTCAATCAGGTTCTCCTTCAGCCTTCTCTAAGGAAAACAATCCCAGCTTGACCACTTCCTCTTCTTACCTGAAATACCCCAGCCCACCCTTTTGAATTTCCTCTGCACTCTCTTCAGAGCAAATAAATCTCCCCATTCAATGTTTTCACTAATAAATACAAGCATCCAATGCACCTTCTCGACCACCTTATCTACTTGTCCTTTTGCCTTCGTGAATCTGTGGACATGCACACCAAGATCTTCTTGTACTTTCTCGGGTCCTACTATTTAACATGTAGTGTTTTGCCTTGTTAATATTTCAAAATGCATCATCTCACACTTTTCAGCATTAAATTTCATTTGCCATTATTCTGCCCATCTGACCAGCCTGTTTATAACATCCTCTAATCCAGTTTTCCTCCTCACTATTTAGCACATCAATTGTGTCATCTACAGACTTAGTGAAAGCCTCTTAAATTCGTATCGAGACAATTAATAGACACAGCAAGAGGCCCAGCACTGAACCCTTTGGTATGCCACTGGACACAACCCTCCATTCACAAAAACAATCTTCCACCACCACATACTGCCTCCTGCCTCTAAGCCAATTTATGGATCCAATTTGACAATTCACCATTAGTTATTTCAAATTCTCAGAATTCTTTGTTTGAGACCTGATTGTGGCCTTTATTAGTTTTTCTCTTTGGCACTATTTATCTCTGTTCACATCAAATGGATTCAATTTTGACTGATAAAATTGTGGGATTTGGGGTGGGTGGGAAATGGTGACATACTTCCAGGTTGAATTATTGAGGACCGCTCCTTACTAAAATTAGAAAGCATCATCCAGTGATTAGTAACCAAATTGACATTTTTGTACTTATGTTGACAACCAACACAAAAGGTCTGTTTTTTCAATTGTGTTGATTTAAAGAGAAGTATTGGCCAGAAATTCAGAACAGAAGGAGGACTTTGAAAAATATCATGGGATCACGTCTGACCATGTGAGGGAGAGTGGGTGGGGGGAGCAGGTCAAGCAGCTTTTAATGATACTTTCTATGTAATCTGCCTTTATGTATTGGTGTAGAATTCCATGCTCTCTTTTCTGGAGCAAAGGTTTTAACCCTCAACCTCTTGACGTGAAGGTGAGAGACCTCCCACTGGTTAAGGCTGAGATGATGTTACTGAACGTTGTTAAGCCAGCTTACCCAAACAAGTTAATGACAAAATGATTGCAGCTATTGATCAGAACATACACTGACAATCAAATCAGCTGTTCTTGCATGTGTACAAAATTATGGACACTTTTTTTTTTGAAAGAGAACAGCAACAAATGTTTTATCTTTATCAATTTGATTACAGAGCACTCCTCCTTATAGCAGAGACAGTTAAAATTTGACAGATGTGTTCAAAGTCATGAATACCTTTGATAGTGCAACTAAGAGAAACTGTTATGAATGACAAAGCCTCTGTAACCAGACAGCACAGATTTCAAGTGAAAGACAAATGTACTAGAGGCAATATGAGGGAGCATTTTTATAAAGCTATTTGTGATCTCGAATGTACTGTAGATTAGGTACTTGCATTCAAAAGAAATTTAAGTAAATGTTTGAAAGGAAAAGTACAGTATTTACAGAACTGCTGGGAAAGAGTAGCAAGTGGCTGTGTGGAGTTTGCACATTCTCCCCGTGCAGGTCAAGTGAATTGGCCATGCTAAATTACCCGTAGTGTTAGGGTAATGGGTAAATGTAGGGGTATGGGTGGGTTGCGCTTCGGCGGGTCGGTGTGGACTTGTTGGGCCGAAGGGCCTGTTTCCACACTGTAATGTAATCTAATGTAATCTAATCTTAAAAAAAAGTGAAATTGGTTAGCTCTACTGTAAGTGCTTTCTCCTAGCTCTACTGTAAGCACAATGGGCTGAATAGCCACCTGTGCTATATCATAAGTATGTGCAAAAGTTATGAACTTGTAGTATTATTTACAGACCAGTAAAGTCTTATTCTTTTCCTACTATGATTTCCAACATATATCTGAAAATAAAATTTGACATGTATATCTTATTTTCTCCTTTGTTACCATGTGCTTGTCTCTCCATTATGTGTGACGTTTGATCTGTTTGCTGTTGAGTCACTGTTTGCAACTTGCCACATTTGGGCGGTTGGTGGAGAGAAGAAAGATGGGCCAAAAGAGTCACAGAGGTCCCTCACAAAGAACACTCCTTGCAAACATTACTGAATACACAATGGAATTGTGAACCTCCAGTTACGAGATAGTGTAGCCATACCAGTAACCAGCTGTTTATTCAACAGAATATTTTCTTAGTTGGAGTGGCTAACTTGAATTGTTAATTTCTTTTGCATATTTTTAAAAATTAAAATGTATATGTTGCCACCTCCCCAAGGGTTCACCAATATCACTCTTTTGTATGTTTATATGTCAGTATGTTTGCTAGCCTCTTGGTATATTGTCCTTGTTCCAGATTCACAGGAACATACAGGGGAGAAAGTGAGGACTGGAGATCAGAGCTGAAAATGTGTTGCTGGAAAAGCGCAGCAGGTCAGGCAGCATCCAAGGAGCAGGAGGATCGATGTTTCGGGCATGAGCCCTTCTTCAGGAAGAAGGGCTCATGCCCGAAACGTCAATTCTCCTGCTCCTTGGATGCTGCCTAACCTGCTGCGCTTTTCCAGGAACACATTTTTAGAACATACAGGGGAAGTCACATACCAACTTTTTACTCAATACGTACAAAGTCAGTTAGTCCCATTAGCTTTAATTGAAAAGAAAATTGGATCAAGTCCAAAACAGAGGAACAGACGTAGGCCACTCTGTCCTCAAACCTATTCCACTGTTCAATTAGATCATGACTGGTCCTGCCTTATTCTGTAACCCTTAATACTATTACCTAATAAAAAAAATCCTAGCCTGCTGGAGGAAAGAGTTCTATCTTTCTATTATTTTGTGTGAAGTACTTGATTATATCACTCCTGAATGTTCTACTCTACTCTAAATTTACTTGCTTTCTTCCAAACATTCTCATCAGATCTAATAGTTTCATTCTATTTACCCTACAAAATTTTTTCAATCATCTTAAACAGATCAGTTAGTTCAACATGTAATCAAATTTCAAGGGAGTAGATCTTCTAGCCCAGTTTCATTCTGGTGAATTTGCATTACAACCTCTTCAAGAACAATAAATACATGATTTCCCATGCACAAAGCTATGATGACTATCCCTAATCAGTCCTTGCCTTTCCAAATGCATGTACATCCTGTTCCTCAGGATTCCCTCCAACAACTTGCTCACCACCGATGTCAGGCTCACCGGTGTATCGTTCCCTGGCTCATCCTTACCTTTGTTAAAGTAGCACCACGTTAGCCAACCTTCAATAATCCGGCACCTCACCTGTGACTATTGACGATACAAATATCTCAGCCAGTTGCCCAGCAATCACTTTCCCAGCTTCCCACAGAGTTCTAGGGTACACTTGATTAGGCCCTTGGATTTATTCACTTTTATGCGTTTCAAGACTTCCAGCACTTTGTAATATGGGCATTTTTCAAGATGTCACCATCTATTTCCCTACGTTCTCTATCTTCCATGTCCTTCTCCACAGTAATAACTGATACAAAATACTCGTTTACTATCTCCCCCATCTCCTGCAGCACCACACAAAGGCCGCCTTGCTGATCTTTGAGGGGCCCTATTCTCTCCCTTTTCTCCTTAATGTATTTGTAAAATCCCTTTGAATTCTCCTTAGCCCTATTTGCCAAAGCTATCTCATGTCCCCTTTTTGCCCTCCTGATTTCCCTCTTAAGTATACACCTACTGCATTTATACTCTTCTAAGGATTCACTCGATCTATCCTGTGTATACCTGACATAGGCTTCCTTCTTTTTCTTAACCAAACCCTCAATTTTTTGAGTCATCCAGCATTCCCTACACCTACCAGCCTTTCCTTCACCCTAACAGGAATATACTTTCTCTAGACTCTCGATATGTCATTTCTGAAGGCTTCCTATTTTCCAACCATCCCTTTACCTGCGAACATCTGCCCCCAATCAACTTTTGAAAGTTCTTGCCTAATACCATCAAAATTAGCCACCTTCCCATTTAGAACTTCAACTTTTAAATCTGATCTCTCCTTTTCCATCACCATTTTGAAACTAATAGAATTACGGTTGCTGGTCCCAAAGTGCTCCCCCACTGACACCTCAGTCACCTGCCCTGCCTTATTTCCCAAGAGTAGGTCAAGTTTTGCAGCTTCTTTAGTAGGCACATCCACGTACTAAATCAGAAAATTTTCTTGTACACACTTAACAAATTCCTCTCCATCTAAACCCTTAACACTATGGCAGTCCCAGTCAATGATTGGAAAGTTAAAATCCCCTACCATAACCACCCTATTATTCTTACAGATAATTGAGATCTCCTTACAAATTTGTTTCTCAATTTCCCGCTGACTATTAGGGGCTCTATAATACAATCCCAATAAGGTGATCATCCCTTTCTTATTTCTCAGTTCCACCCAAATAACTTCCCTGGATGTATTTCCAGGAATATTCTCCCTCAGTACAGCTGTAATGCTATTCCTTATCAAAAACGCCTCTCCTTCTTGCCTCCCTTTCTGTCCTTCCTGAGCATTTGTATCCTGGAACGTGAAGCTGCCAGTCCTGTCCATCGCTGAGCCACGTTTTTGTAATTGCTAAGATATCCCAGTCCCATGCCCTGAGTTCATCTGCCTTCCCTGTTCGACCTCTTGCATTGAAATAAATGTAGTTTAATTTATCAGTCCTACCTTGTTATCGGCTTTGTTCCTGCCTGCTTTGACTGTTTGACTCACTTCTTTTCTCAACTGTCTCATGAATTTTATTGAGGTTTTTGAAGAAATAGCAAGGAAGATTGATGAGGGCAGAGCTAGACATGATCTGTATTGGAGGTGTAGTGGACAGCGAAGAAGGTTACCTCAGATTACAACGGGATCTTGATCAGATGGGCCGTTGGGCTGTGGAGTGGCAGATGGAGTTTAATTTAGATAAATGCGAGGTGCTGCATTTTGCGAAAGCAAAATTTAGCGTCTCTATGACTCTAAACACTTTCTAATGTGTAGTGTTCAGAACTGAATACTGTACACCTGAGTTGGGTTAGCCGCTGATCTGTGTAACTGTGCTGCTGATTGGGTCCAACCAGCTCTGACACTGTAAGCACTTGCAATTTGCTCTTGCCAGCTTTGCACTATTGCTGATTACTAATTTATGTCCTTTTTTAAGTGATACAGTACTCTCAGTGCAGTTTTTTTGTATTATATTTCAAATGCTAAGCTGGTTTCCCTTATAACTTGGTATGTAGAAAGATCAGTTTATATGATGTTATGTTATAAAAACAAGAAAACCAGTCAGTCTTTGCTGAAGCATTGGTGATAGATAGTACTGTATTCCTATTGCACTGTAGTAAACTGAAACATTTCCTTAGTATTCTGGTTATTCTTAATGTATGCCTTCCTCTGTCTTGTTAGCATTTGTGTTTCATAATTATTTATTGTAATAAGCTTGACACAAGTATTTTCTCTACTAATAGTTTGTTGTTTTGCAGTTCTGAACATGGGAGAGACAGAGAAAGCAAAGAGTGAGACAACACGGACTGAATCCAGTATTCAGACAAAGGAAACGGAGAAAAAGAAAAGGTCAAGGGTCAACAAAGTGCTTTCTGAGATTAAAAAACAGGTTGAGTTTTGGTTTGGTGATGTGAACCTCCACAAAGACCAATTCCTTCAGGAACTGATTCAGAAGTCCAGAGATGGATGTGAGTAATAACTATATACCCATGGTTTAAATACATAAATCTTTTAACTATCTGTGTACTGTCTAATGATTTTCTGACTCCGCAGATGTTGACATTTCCGTGCTGACAACATTCAACAAAATGAAAAAGCTAACGACAGATGTAAAATTAATAGCAAGGGCGTTAAAAGACTCAAATGTTATTGAGGTAAGTGTGAATCCCTTCATTTTATATTATGACTAAAGGCTAACTCCAACCTCATGTTGTCAGCACAAGCTCTGCAGTCACTTTGCTTTTATAGAAAACTTAAATTGCAACTTTTTGTAAAGACAGACAAAGATCTAGAGATGCATTTGAAGAGATTGCAAGTTGTGCCAGAAAGACAGAAATTGAAAGCATGGTTGAAAAGATACGATTTTGAGACAGGATGGGATGGGCTTTCAGGCTGGAGCAGCACACTTTTTAAAGTTGGTACATTAAAGTGCAGGGAGATAATTGTAAGTGAAGACAAATTGATGGGCAGCTTCAGTAAGGTAAGGGGAACATTGCTTAGACACTTTCGCTTTCTCCAAATGATGCATAACATTATTATATACATCCAGCTTGTACATTCATTTTCAAAAGCAGTCATCTGATGGTGAAAGACTTCCTCTCTGCTGTGCTATAGTGTTAACTTTCTGTATTGAAATAGTCTTTTTAATGAAGCATGAAGAAAGGAGCAAAAAGCCAATAGGCAAGGGCACTAGAATAGGGAAAAGCTCAAAAAGAAGAGAGTGCAGACAGGTTGCGAATTTAAGGCCATCAGTTTTGTGTATAAGCACATGGTGTGGTGAATTAGATGGTTATACTGGAGCCATTGGTTGCCACCTGAAACTTGGCAATAAAAATTTTGATTCAAGGAAGTTGGGGATTGAGCAATTGTAATGAATAAACTATTCATTTAGAAGGGCATAAGCCCTTCCCGAAACGTCGATTCTCCTGTTCCTTGGATGCTGCCTGACCTGCTGCGCTTTTCCAGCAACACATTTTCAGCTCTGATCTCCAGCATCTGCAGCCCTCACTTTCTCTCAACATTGGACAAAGGTGAGATAGTCTCGGTTTTTTTATCCATGTGATTAGAATTAAGGAGCGGTTGTGTTAGATGTATAATAGATGCCAAAAATTGGCAAGAATGAGATAGAGAAACAAATTCCAGAAAGATTTTAGATCAAAATCTGTCATTGCTAATGTCGTGGTCTATATTGGGATAATCCTTACAAAGGAAGAAGTCGTAGAAATTCCTGAAGCTCTAGGTCAGAAAAACATGAGGCATTGTTTGATATGGTTCTGGGGAGCAAAGTAGAGTTTTTAATTTTCATAAGAAGATTTGGGGAACTGTGACAAATTGAGAAGGAGTAATCAAATGTAAAAGTACTAAGCAAGATTTTAAGTTACATCTATTTTGTAGAGTAAAACTTGATTTTGCAGCATACTAAATTCTGTACTTTGCATCAATGTTGATCAGAAATGCTGCCAATGTCGCAGGAAATGAAGAGGTAACAACAATATTAGACCAGATAAAGAATTTTAAGAATGGCATAACAATTGTGAGAGTATTTTCCAAAGACAAACTTCTGGGTTCAACAATATATTTGTATTTAAGGTGCAAGTGCTAATGAAATCAACAGAATTAGATTAGAGGATTCAGTTAACAATGTGAGTCAGCACCATTATCAGCTGAGACGTTAGTTTACCTGGGATTGTAATCATTTGGGGTCTGGAGCTGAAGATCAGAGTCCAAGATTACTCTTGTGACTAAACTGTCCGGGCCTGCCCCCTTTATTATGCATTATAAACTGTTTACAAAGACATGTTCAGTGGTAGCTCAGTTTGATTATCAACTCCTCAAAATATTTTGCAACCGAAAAAAAATCAAAGAGCTTTTCTTTGTGCTTATGCCCTGTAGTCCTCTGGGACTATTGCAACTTTACTTCTACTTTGTAGCATTACAGTGAGCCATTTTAAAGTAGGACACCATTAAAATGTGTCCAAAGCCTTAGACAATGGGAAATATAAATATTTGACTACTGACTTTTTAAACACAAAGTCGCGCATTCAAGCACACATGGAATGATACAGCGGAGAAGGAAACAGTTGTACAAGTGTTGGCTACTGGGTAGATCTATGCAATTAATTTCTCTCTTGCTATACTCCTGTACATGTTTCCTCTTCAACTAAATTCCAAATTGTCTTGGAAATTACTCCTCATAAAACTCATTGCATTAAAACAAGCTTTCTGCATTCATCCTCTCATTCAACTAGTGATCTTAAAAGTCCACATTTTATGGTTACTGAGCCCTCTCTTACTGGAAAATCTCTTTATTTGTCATATTACAATCATCTATGACTTTCATTTATAATAAAATCAGAGAAACTCAGCAGGACTGGCGTGGGAGCATTTGTGGAGAGAGAAACAGTGAACATTTCAAGTTTAATGACTTATTCAGAACAGTTTCTGTGGCACTTTATCCTGAATTCAAATGTCGACCACCCACAATATTTTGATTTTACTGTTAAAAATCACACAACACCAGTTATAGTCCAACAGGTTTGTTTGGAAGCACTAGCTTTTGGAACACCGCATCAGTAGGTTGAAGAATCTGATGAAGCAGCGCTTTGAAAGCTAGTGCTTCCAAATAAACCTGGTTTTAGATTAGATTACATTACATTACAGCGTGGAAACAGGCCCTTCGGCCCAACAAGTCCACACCGACCCGCCGAAGCGTAACCCACCCATACCCCTACATTTACCCCTTACCTAACAGTACGGGCAATTTAGCATGGCCAATTCACCTGACCTGCTCATCTTTGGACTGTGGGAGGAAACCGGAGCATCCGGAGGAAACCCACGCAGACACAGGGAGAACGTGCAAACTCCACACAGTCAGTCGCCTGAGGCAGGAATTGAACCCAGGTCTCTGGCGCCGTGAGGCAGCAGTGCTAACCACTGTGCCACCGTGCCGCCCACTGGTGTTGTGATTTTTAACTTTTGTCCACCCCAGTCTAACACTGGCACCTCCAAATCTTGATTTTACAGCCTAGTTTATTAGCCCAATATTTTTTTCAAATGCCATTAAGTGTTGCACAAGCTTATTGGTTCTAAAATTTTCTCCACAATGGTGAACAGACTTGCTTGTACTTATTCTTTCCCCTTTATGGAGATTCACATTTAAAACTTGCCGTCCCTTTTGTCTAGTACCCTCTGGTGCATTTCATCTGAGTCGACTACTCATAAGAACTAAAATTCAGGTGCAACATTCAACAAAGAGCAATAAAGCCACTCAAGGAGCAAGAAAAATGCAGCATAGCTTCGTAAATCAGCTTGTGACATTTAATGACATTGTGAATATAAATCATCTCGGGTATTACCATGCTTCCCTTTTTTAAATGCTTTTACATAACATGCTTTTTAACTGCCTTGCTTTAGCTGAACATAGAAGGAACAAAATTAAGGCGCCGTATGGCCTTGGGAGATCAGCCACAAGATGTTAATGACCGCACAGTTTATGTGGTGAGTATAAGTATCTGTATGAAGAGGCATTCATTCTAATGGGAGTGATGGGGATTGGAAGAATCAAAAGATTCACTTAGTTCATTTGGCCCATTTGAGTCTGCACCCCCTCCCCCCTCCTATGCCCATAATCTCATATTTTCCATGGCTAATCTCATATTTTCCATGGCTTATCCACCCAGCCAATTTGCAACTGTGGGAGGAAGTGGGAGGAAATAGACAATGGGAAAATGTGCATAGGGTCCATGGCATTGTGAGGCAGCAAATGCTTAAATATTCATAGTTACACTGCCAGTGCAGAAAATGATGAACAACAATTGTTCACCCTTTAAATCCACAATTATAAAGTGAATCAATTTTACTTACAGTTTCATTAATTTGCATTGTGATCACAACTGTGGGTGGGAATATAGCCCTTCTGAAATTAGGTTGATGTTATTGGCAAAATTGTAGACCCTTCTGCTCATGGGCAGGTATTGGTCCAGTTTCTTCTGATGCTGCGTTTCACCAGCTCATTTTTAAATCTACGTCTCATGTTATTTTTAAAGGAGTTGCTACCCAGAAGTGTTTCACATGGTTGGATAGACAGAGTGTTCAGTAAATGTGGAAATGTGGTCTACATCAGCATCCCTCGCTACAGAACAACTGGTGACCCGAAAGGATTTGCCTTTGTGGAATTTGAAACTGTATCGGGAGCTCAAAAAGCTATTGAGGTGAAAGACTACTTTCATAGCATTATATTGCAACAACAAAGTTTTTATACATAATTTTGATGGGCGGTTCTTTGGGACAGGATGGTTCTACTTGTGTACCAATTCACCAAGTACCACACAAACTTACGCAGATATAACATGTGCATGTTATATCCGATTAACATGTCAAGTTGAACAATGCAGTTGCTTAAATTCAAAACACGACAATACATAACTGAGCAAATGTTTTATTTTGAAGTATGTACATTGTGAAATATATTTCTTGATTTTGTTTCTTCCAAGCTATTAAATAATCCTCCAGAAGATGCACCACGAAAGCCTGGAGTCTTTCCCAAAACAGTAAAAAACAAACCAGTTCCTGTGTTCAGCTCCACTGACAACACTGGTAGGTGATCGCAAGATTGAAGTTAGTTAACCAAGATTGAAGTTACTTAAATTACTTTTAAAATGTTCTTGCAACAGACAAAAAGTACAGATGAGATACAAAAGTGCAGATAAACGGTGGGCGGCACATTCTCCCCGTGTCTGCGTGGGTTTCCTCCGGGTGCTCCGGTTTCCTCCCACAGTCCAAAGATGTGCAGGTCTGGTGAATTGGCCATGCTAAATTGCCCGTACTGTTAGGTAAGGGGTAAATGTAGGGGTATGGGTGGGTTACGCTTCGGCGGGTCGGTGTGGACTTGTTGGGCCGAAGGGCCTGTTTCCACACTGTAATGTAATCTAATCTAAATATAAAAAACCAAATTACTTTAAAAATGTTCTGGTTTTTAAAATCTGCAACAGATACAAACAAAAGTACAGATGAGAAAAAGAAAAAGAAAAAAAAGAAACCTCGAAAATCAGAAAACTGTAACCAGCCAGCTGCAGAGCCAATGGAACAGTCCCACACCAAAAATGTCGACAGCCTGGACAAAGGAAAAGGAAGCAGAGTGACATCCGACTGTTCAGAAACTGATGTTGCAGACCTCAGCAGAAATAAATCAAAAGGTGAATCACGGAGACGAGATAAAACCGAAGAGACCAGTCGGAGAAAGCGGAAACGAAGTAGTCCTGGAAAACTGGGGGAAGGATCCTCTGCAAAAATAAGAAAAATCAGTGACAGAGAAAAAGAGAAGACAGATAGTGAAAAAGACATTAAAGGTGTGGGAATTTTTAATTCATCCTGAAACTTGCTTTGTTAGAAAATCTTTTCCAAGGTCAATCTGAAATATTGGTTATAAACAACTTTAAAAGCATGTTCCATTTACCCGCACTGTTTTGCTTACGAATTATATTCCAATTTTTATTAAGATATTTCAACAGAGGATGAGCGTGGTTCTGGAGACAAGAAGGATGAGTCCCTATCAAAAAGCAAGAGAAAAAGGAAAAAGAAACACAAAGATAGGCACAAGGTGGAAGAAGAAGTTATTCCTCTGAGAGTACTATCCAAGTAAGTGAGAACATTGTAAATGTTTTATATTTCTATTTTGCCAATAAATCTGCCACTTCCAACAAATTCCAAGATACATCCTCTTTTCAAGTTTTAACTGGCCCTAAGTCTGCTGCAGATTTGTACATTTTAAAACACCAATATGAAGCACTTACTTTACAGCATTGACAGCAAGTTTTCCATGTTGGTGCTTCAAAACTACATATTCTCTAGTGTGTGTAATGTGAAGTAGAAATCCCAACAAGTGAGCACTTACTTCCAATGATAGCAAGTTCTCACGTGTTAGAGGCTCCACATCACAATTTTAAAAATCAGCAAGCGATGCTCATTGGAAGAGTTGCTTCTAATTGCTGCAGTGTGTGTTGAAGAAATCCCAACATAAAAGCACTTACTTAACAATTAACAGGAAGTGCATGTATGTTAGGAGTTCTTGGCCACCACAGTCTTCCATGTAACCACTGGAACATTAAATATACTGTAAACCAGTCAGAACAAAATTTTACAATTTTTTCAGTAACTTGGTGGTGCTTCTGTGCAGTAGAAATCCCAACATGAGAGCACTTACTTGAACATAAAAGACAAGTACTCACATGTTAGAGGTTCCATAAAAGCAAGTGTTGCCCTAGATAATTTAGTATCTCGCAAGTTTTGCCTCTAGACAATTTAGTATCTCAACTACCTTGGACTACACTAGTGTCACCCCTAGTACCATCAATCTGAGCAATAGATGGAACTTTTGACTTCCAGCATTAAATCACTAATTAGTTTTTATGGGTAGTTGGATCCGTAGGCTGCAGTTGTGAGCAGAAATCCCAATATGATAAGCACTTATTTATAGAATACACAGCAAGTGCTTGCATATTAGGATCTCTGAAACAACAAGTCTGGAGGGCAGTGTACATTTTAAAATTCTGTTGTGACTTACAAGAGCCCAAATTTCACATTTTGAAAAAGGTGTTTGAAAAAGGTGCTTGCGTAGTAACTTGGGACTCACCTTCTGTATGTTAAAATCTGTAAACTAGAGATTCCAACATGTGAGTACTTACTAATGTAACCAACAGCAAGCTTCACTTGTTGGAGTAACTAGCAACAGCAACATTGTGAACAAAAAGAAAACAGGTTAATTCAGGTTTGCTGGGGTGAAATGGGCTCCGCACCCAATTCCAACAGCCCTAAACTCTTGATGCATTTTTAAGCTGCAGATAGGATTGTGAGCAGCCTTCATGATGGTACTGGACAGTATATCACCATTGCTGAAGTGCAATACCAGTGTTTAAAAAAACAGCATTGCACGATTGCAGTGGTGGTACACTGTAGCTGCTATCCACCTTGTGCATCAAGGAATACAACTGAAACTAGATTTCTTAATCCTCCCCAACTCCCCCCCAACACCAGACAGAAGGAATGAACTAGTTTCCCATATTAAAATGCAATAAGTCTTGTCAGAAAACAAGTTACACATCAGAAATCCCCATTTCCAATGAAATGTTTTTTAAAAATTGAGGAAAACTGAATCCACTGCCACTTCAACATGAAAGCACTTACTCAACTTTTAAATCACAGAAAGGCTTCAATGTTGACGTAACAGGGGACCCATTCAAAATTCTTCCACCATTGTGAATTAATGCTAGTTACAAAACCACAATCTAAAGCACATATACTTGCACTCAGATCATTCTTGCCTGTATGTTCCTGCTGTTCTTCTCTTGTCCAGTTAAATGATTGTTAGAGTCTGCTGGTATTTATATTTCTCCCAGATAAAGTGATTTAAATGAGGTACCTTTTCTAAGCAGGCTGGTCATTTGAATTTCTTTTGTTTACGTGATGTATCTAAACTTGTTTACCTCAGTGGGTGGTTCTGGCATGTTAATAAGCTGTAATTAGCAACATTTGGTGTCATTACCAGAAGGTTGACTGTTCTTAATGCAGTATCTCCTTTTCTTTAATGGTATTAAGATAGTCTACACAATTGTATATTAACACACAATTTTTTTCTAGACAATGTGGCTCTGTTGGATGTTGTTCTGAACATTTGCAGTTAATTATTGAAAGAAGGGAGTTGTCTAACATTCATTTATAATCTTTTTCAAAGTGCAAATCTTAAACATTTCTGAGTAAAATATTTTGCATGTTTTAAAATAAGTAACTTGAGATGAAACATCTTTGTGCTGTCCTAATAATTTGTGAAACAGAAACTTGATTGAATAGTTAACATTAGAAAATACACTAAAGTTAACTATGCATCATGATAGAAGATGTTGAATAAGATTGTAATTGTTGAGGTTTGTTACATTAAATAAATGTTAGTCCAGAGTATGCAGTGAGGGAAACTGATATCTGTAATTTGCATTAATTAATCCATATGATTCTTTATCCTCTGCAACTGATATATGAAATATAGTTTTATTAATCCTAATCATGAAAACACTGAACCTCACTAACCTACGCTACAATCCATACCCATGTAAGAGCACTTTTTAAATGTTTAATTCTATGAGGACAGCTATAAACTGATGGTGTCCCAGTATTTTACATTTTCTTATTTTTTCAACTTATCTATGAATTAGTAAGAATCTTCCATTGTTTCACTAAGTGGCTCTTATTATGCTAGAGACAGTAAAACTGCAGATAGCCTTTTCAGTTAACATGGTAGTCTGTTTGACTATGGAGGCATCACAACTGAGCTAAATTCTATTCTCCCATCATCAGGAGCAGGTAACATACATTCAAATGTGGAATTCAAGTAGTTTGTATCAAGTAACGCTAATAAAATTAAAAATATTCACACAATATGTTGATGATAAATACCAAAACCAAGGGGCATGCAATAATATTGATTAATCAAAGTGTAGTGCGTCACAGTTGTACAGTTAGTGGGCGGCATGGTGGCACAGTGGTTAGTACTGCTGCCTCACAGCGCCAGAGACCCGGGTTCAATTCCCGCCTCAGGCGACTGACTGTGTGGAGTTTGCACGTTCTCCCCGTGTCTGCGTGGGTTTCCTCCGGGTGCTCCGGTTTCCTCCCACAGTCCAAAGATGAATTGGCCATGCTAAATTGCCTGTAGTGTTAGGTAAGGGGTATGGGTGGGTTGCGGGTCGGTGTGGACTTGTTGGGCCGAAGGGCCTGTTTCCAACTGTAATGTAATGTAATCTAAAAATGTAATGTAATCTAAAGTTGAAATGCATGATTTTCATTTGCAGTTGACAGTCTCAGTTATGCAGCTACAAAAAGACAGTAAATACTGACCTTTTTTAAAATATCTAAGGGGGGACAAACAGTCTTGGAGCCACAGCAGCTGTGCTCATGCATCTTTCCAGAAGGAGTAGTTAAACAATGTTACTGTAAGTTGCAGATTGGCTTCTTTCCAAACAGGCGTCTAAGCTACCATGTTGAATGTTTTCTAATAATTTTGCTGTCAGTTATATAATGTGTGTGTAAAGGGAGGCAGTGGCATATTGGAAATGTCACCAGACTAGTAATCCAGAACCCCAGGTTAATGTTCTGGTGTTAAGGGTCAGATGGGAAATTTGAAAAAATCTAAAATAAAATGCCAACCCAAGAACACCCAAGTAAACACTGTTGATTGTTTAAAAAAAAATCTCATCTGGTTCACTAATGCCCTTTGTGAAAAGAAATCTGTCCTTATCTGGTCCGGTGTGCATGTGACTCCAAGATACACAGTGGTAGACTCTTAACTACACTCTGCAAAATTAGAGCTGGGCAATAAACTCAGGAATGAAAACAGAAATTGTTAGAAAAATTCAGCAGGTTTGGTAGCTTGTGTGAAGAGGGAGCAGAGTTAATATTTTGGATCCTTCAGAAATTCAGGCCATGGTTTGGAGCAAAGGACAATTTTTATATATGTAGAGCATTCCAACTTCAAATAAATTAAATCATCAATTGTTGTAATGAATGCAATGTCATACAAGCAGAAATGGAGAAGGTCAGAGTGAATTCTGAAGCACTTTAAATCTTGATGCTCCTAAAGCTACTCCAATTTTTACTGTGCATGTTAGGTAGATGAAACAATCTACACTTGTATGAATGATAGCAACTGCAGTAAAATTGTAAACTCAATATCAGTTTGACAAAGGAATTCATAACCATCCTGTACCTTGAAAAAACTGCAAGCTCTAGAATGAAAACACCTTGACAGAAATGTCTTCTATCAACAGTAAATTGCTGCAAAATGCTCAAACCAATTCGTTGTGCAAGCCAGAAGGACAAGATCAGCAGCTGCATGAGAACACAAATGCATTCAAGTCACCTGCCTTTATGACTTGAACATATTGCTGCCCTTTCATTACTGAGTCAAAATTCTGAAACTCTCATTATGACCCTGGGGTGAGGGAGTCCAGCACTAGAGGGCATAGGTTGAGGGTGAGAGAGGAAAGATTTAAGAAGGACCAAAGGGGCAACTTTTTCATATAGAGGGCAGTGTGTATATGGAATGAGCTGCTAGACGATGTGGTAGACGCTGGTACAATTTAAAAGGCATCTGGATGGGTATATAAATAGGAAGGGTTTAGAAGGATATCAACCACATGCTGGTAAATGGGATTACATTAACTTAGGATATTGATTACTCTGTTTTTGGTATGCAAACAAATGGAATGTTTACATATGTATGGCATTTCCAGTTGTACAGATCATCAAAGTATTTTATGAATAAAGTATACTTTTGAAATAAAAAAAATTTGTTCAGCATGGATGAGTTGGACCAAAGGGTCTGTTCACGTGCTGTACATCTCTGTGACACTATGGTGTTTCACAGGAGTTCTCCTGTGATCTCTTTTCTATTTCTTACTCAGCAAGTCTCACTGAGGATTTTTTTTACTGATGATTAATCTTTTTTCTGGACGGTAGAATGATGTGTGCTGTGTTTTCATAAATTCAGAAGCTATTGAATTTAGTAACTTGAGTGAAATGTCAAGTCACCTTTGTAAGGCAGCATATATAATGACAAGGGTTTCATGTTCTTGTGAAACTATTAATCAAAATTAATATTTATCTCTGTATCATACTTTGAGCCATTACAATTGTAATGTATCAGTCAAATGTTCTGAGTGATCTGACAGAACCTTACCAAGGCTAAATCTGGGCAAGATGACTAATTCTCTGAAAGCTACATTTTTTTTAACCTGGGTGCCCCTGCGATATAGCAGAGAAAAGAATTTATGTTTAAGGATTGCCAAATACCAACTTTTAAATTGATCCATCTAGTTTTTAAGGGCATGTTGTGCAGCAATTACCCAAGTTAATTGACTGCCAAGCCATCGCTTTTTGAAGTGGAAATCAATTTTCTTGTTTTCCTAAATGTCCTGTCTGTTTGAGGTGGTTAGTCTTTGTGGTTTTTCAGTCTATGTTAAGAAGTAGCAAAGAAAAATTCAAATGTGAATCATCATTTTTTATACTGTTCTTTTTCCATTTGTTTATTTTGAATTGGTAACTCTAAAAGATTCTCTGCCAATCTTAGCTTATGATGAGCACAATCCAGTTTAACCCAACTGGACCTGATGCCTGGTTGAATAATCCACCATTACTGACCTACAAGATTCATCCATAAGAACAAAATGGTTGCATTGGGTAAGAGATGGTGGGTGAGAAACTGAAACTGGTTTTTTTTCTGCCATACTGATCTTGAGAGAATTGTTGAAGGGGGTGTATTTCGCAGTCGGAGTGCTGTAACAAAATTGTAAAGACTATATATTAAATATGCATATAATTGTTTTGCCAGGAAAGAGTGGATGGATTTGAAGCAAGAGTACTTAATGCTTCAGAAATCCAGCATGTCCAGTTTAAAGAAAACTATGCTTCAAATCAAACAGCAAAATGATGGAGAACTGATGGATGTGACTGACAAAAGCAGACAAGAACTGGAAAACAATAATGGTTAGTTTCTGTGAATGTGTTAGATCATACTAAAAGGTATTTTGTCATAGAAATTGCTCAGTTATATTGAAATGTGTGTAGTAATTATTTGTGCACGCTTTAATTTATTTTCCATCTGCAAAGTTATTAGAGCCGTTACTGGTGACAAGCTATTTACATTTGTGGTTTCCTATGTTGCAACCGTGTCTACACTTCCAACAATACTTCATTAGTTGTGGAATACTTGAAGGTCTTATGAAAAATGCTGTAATGGTGCACTTCTTTCTTTTTTTCTATTCCCTCTGTGCTATGCTATCCAAATTTGCTAATGACACTTGGGTGGGTGAGAGGGCTGGAAGAATCGAAGAATGAATGGACAATGCAGCAGTGTTCTGTTAGACCCCAAGGTAGAATTTGCCATACCCCTTAAAGGATATGATGTGGAGGTACCAGTGTTGGACTGATCTGGACAAAGTTAAAAATCACAGGACACCAGGTTATAGTCCAACAGGTTTTTTTTTGGAAGTAACAGCTTCTGGAGCGCTGCTGCTTGCCAGGTAGCTGTCATGATGATCAGACGTGACGGATGATCAGACGTGACGAATGACCAGCGTTCCAAAAGCTAGTACTACAAATAAACCTGTTGACCTTTAAGGATAGACAAGGAGGAGTCAGGAAGATGTCCCAATTCTTTGTAGCATTTTTGCCAGCGTCTGGAAAGATGGCAGATCAAATGGCCAATTAAGTGTTCAATTAAGGGCTAAGTCCCATCTCCCAATTTCCAAGTTTTGACCAAAACAAAACCACTTTATACATCTTGTACACTGCACAAACTATGTGATTGTTAAATATCAAGACATGAGCCACTCACATTAGAAATGATTATTGAATTTGATCAAAGCCCAAATACATATTGGGAAGGGCTAATCAAATTAAAACATCTCCTGGCATTTATAATTCAGGTTTACTGCTGAGGTAAGTCTGTGCGCTATGTGATCCACTCCAAAACTATTTGCGTCCATTATTCTCAAGGGAAAACATTACTAATGACAAAATTAAGGTGCTACTTATAGGTCAATTTTGGTTGTCCAAATACAGAAATAGACATAATTACATTCATGTACACTGAGTATTACTAACAGTGTTCTGCATTTAGCCAAAAAAGTGGCTACAGAGATATTAGAAGCTTTTGATTTTCAGTTAGAAAATAAAATCTACATTAATTTTCAACATAAGTTGGTGTCTTGGCTATTTATCTAGTTGTTTAATTTTTAAGCCTTAGAAACCAACGTTTTTTCAGAAATTCCCAAGGAAAATCAACCGGATTGGTTTTGTTTAGCTATGAGGTACAATAATGATCCAACATTAAACTTTGAAAAGCTGATCTGGACTAGTTAATTTAAACTGCAATGCTTGAGCAATGAATAATGCCAGCTAATTTACAGGTTTGAGAAATGTGAAATAGGTGCCATTAACTCTCCCTAGACAGTGAAAAGGGTGTTAAAGGTGTTACTGAAATGGTGCATGTGATACAATTTTACAGTTGCCTTACCTGCATGGAAGAACTGAATCTTTTGTACACTTTGTGTGGTAGACCTCATGATTTCCTTGGAAGTTGTTTCAGTGTTAATATTATAATTACAATTTGTAAAATGTATATTCAAAACTTGGCTGGTGGGTACGTAAGGGAATAACAGTAATTTTTATGTGAGGCCTCTCAGCACAATCCTTGTTTGAATAGCTTTGTGGCTCTGTGAGATGGGTATAGTAAAAGTGGATAGAACAGGCAGCAGAGGCATATGCTGCAGTTCTTTTATTGTGCCCCTCTTGTCCTGCCCTTGCTAATACAAGTAATAAGTAAGATCTGTGATTTACAAAGATGTTGCCAGGGTTGGAGGTTTTGAACTATTGGCATGATTTGGGGGTGCTGGTGTTGGACTGGGTAGTACAAAGGTAAAAATCATACAACAACTGGTTATAGCTTAAAAATGTGTTGCTGGAAAAGCGCAGCAGGTTAGGCAGCATCCAAGGAGCAGGAGAGTCGACGTTTCGGGCAAAAGCCCTTCTTATGCCCGAAACGTCGATTCTCCTCCTTCTTGGATGCTGCCTGACCTGCTGCGCTTTTCCAGCAACACATTTTTAAGCTCTGATCTCCAGCATCTGCAGTCCTCACTTTCTCCTACCAACTGGTTATAGTCCAACAGGTTTATTTGGAAGCACTAGCTTTCAAAGTGCTGTTCCTTCATCAGGTCATTGTGAAGCAGGACCATGAGGCACATAATTTATAGCAAAAGATATAAGGGGCCACTTTTTCACACACAGGGTGGTGCGTGTATGGAATGAGCTGCCAGTGGTGAATGCTGATACAATTACAACATTTAAAAGGCATCTGGATGGGTACATAAATAGGAAGGGTTTAAAGGGATTTGGGCCAAGGGCTGGCAAATGGGACTAGATTAGAGTTAAAATCACACAACACCAGGTTGTAGTCTAACAGGGCTATAACAATCAGGAGTAGATTAGGTTAGGATATCTAGTCAGCATGGACAAGTTGGACCGAAGGGTCTGTTTCCGTGCTGTACATCTGTGTGATTCTAAGTACATTAAGAGCAAAGAAGCAACTAAGGAGAGAATAGGGTTCCTGAAAGCTCAGCAAGGTTGTTTTGGTGTGTTGAACAGCAAGAGATGGGAGAGATAGTAAAGAACATTTCACATCAGTTTCTACTGTGGAAAACGAAATAGAGGCTAGAGAACTCAAACAAATAGTGATTTTTTTAAAAATACTTCTTAGAAGGCATAAAGGTGGATAAATCTCAGCAACCTGATCAAGTCTATCCTAGGATTTTGTGGGAAGTTAGGAAATTGCGGAGTCCCTAGTAGAACTATTCACATCATCTATAACCACATGAGTTTCCGGGGGACTGGAAGGTGGATAATGTTATGCCTAATTTAAAATGGGCTGTAAAGAGAACCCTGGAAAACTTAGACCTGTGAGTCTGACATTGGTGATGGGTAACTTGGAATCATAGAGATGTAAGCATGGAAACAGACCCTTCAGTCCAACCCGTCCATGCCGACCAGATATCCCAACCCAATCTTGTCCCACCTGCCAGCACCCGGCCCATATCCCTCCAAACCTTCCTATTCATATACCCATCCAAATGCCTCTTAAATGTTGCAATTGTACCACCACATCCTCTGGCAGCTCATTCCATACACGCACCACCCTCTGCGTGAAAAAGTTGCCCCTTAGGTCTCTTTTATATGTTTCCCCCCTCACCCTTACCCTATGCCCTCTAGTTCTGGATTCCCTGACCCCAGGGAAAAGACTTTGTCTATTTATCCTATCCATGCCCCTCATAATTTTGTAAACCTCTATAAGGTCACCCCTCAGCCTCCAACGCTCCAGGGAAAACAGCCCCAGCCTGTTCAGCCTCTCCCTGTAGCTCAAATCCTCCAACCCTGGCAACATCCTTGTAGATCGTTTTTGAACCCTTTCAAGTTTCACAACATCTTTCCGATAGAAAGGAGACCAGAATTGCATGCAATATTCCAACAGTGGCCGAACCAATGTCCTGTACAGCCGCAACCTGATCTCCCAACTCCTGCACTCAATACTCTGACCAATAAAGGAAAGCATACCAAACGCCTTCTTCACTATCCTATCTACCTGCGACTCCACTTTCAAGGAGCTATGAACCTGCACTCCAAGGTCTCTTTGTTCAGCAACACTCCCTAGGACCTTCCCATTAGGTATATAAGTCCTGCTAAGATTTGTTTTTCCAAAATGTAGCACCTCACATTTATCTGAATTAAACTCCATCTGCCACTTCTCAGCCCATTGGCCCATCTGGTCCAGATCCTGTTGTAATCTGAGGTAACGCTCTTCGCTGTTCACTACACCTCCAATTTTGGTGTCATTTGCAAACTTTCTAACTGTACCTCGTATGCTCGCATCCAAATCATTTATGTAAATGACAAAAAGTAGAGGGCCCAGCACCGATCCTTGTGGCACTCCACTGGTCACAGGCCTCCAGTCTGAAAAACAACTCTCCACCACCACCCTCTGTCTTCTACTTTTGAGGAGAAAGTGAGGTCTGCAGGTGCTGGAGATCAGAGCTGAAAATGTGTTGCTGGAAAAGCGCAGCAGGTCAGGCAGCATCCAGGGAACAGGAGAATCGACGTTTCGGGCATAAGCCCTTCTTCAGGAATTCAGCCCATTTCTGAAGAAGGGCTTATGCCCGAAACATCGATTCTCCTGTTCCCTGGATGCTGCCTGACCTGCTGCGCTTTTCCAGCAACACATTTTCAGCTTCTACTTTTGAGCCAGTTCTGTAAACAAATGGCTAGTTCTCCCTGTATTCCATGAGATCTCACCTTGATAATCAGTCTCCCATGGGGAACCTTGTCGAATGCCTTACTGAAATCCATATAAATCACATCTACTGCTCTGCCCTCATCAATCATCTTTGTTACTTCTTCTAAAAGCTCAATCAAGTTTGTGAGACATGATTTCCTACGCACAAAGCCATGTTGACTATCCCGAATCAGTCCTTGCCTTTCCAAATACATGTACATCCTGTCCCTCAGGATTCCCTCCAACAACGTGCCCACCACCGAGGTCAGGCTCACCGGTCTATAGTTCCCTGGCTTGTCTTTATTGCCCTTCTTAAACAGTGGCACCACGTTTGCCAGCTCCAGTCTTCTGGCATCTCACCTGTGACTATCGATGATACAAATATCTCAGCACCTTATTGGAGGTGACTCTGAAAGATAATATTTAATGCATTTGGAAAGGCAGAGAATGATTAAGGATAGTCAGCATGGTTTTTTGCGAGGGAAATTGTCTCTCTCAAACTTTATTGAGTTTTTTGAGGATGTAACCAAAAACAGTGTAGGTAGAAGAGTAGGTGTTGTTTATTTGGACTTCAGTGGGCAATGAAGAAGGTTACCTCAGAGTATCCTATCTACAGGATCTTGATCAGATGGGCCAAAGGGCTCAGGAGTGGCATATGGAGTTTAATTTAGATAAATATGAGGTACTGCACTATGAAAAGGCAAATTAGGGCAGGACTTGTGCATTTAATGGTAAGGTCCTGGGAAGTGTTGCTGAACAAGGTCTCTGAGTGCAGATTCATAGTTCCTTGAAAGTGGAGTCGCAGATAGACAGGATAGTGAAGAAGGCATTTGGTATGTTTTCCTTTATTGGTAAGTGTATTGAGTATAGGAGTGGGAGGTCATGCTGAGACTGTACAGGACATTGATTAGCAATGCAATTGTGGTCTCCCTGCTTTAGGAAGGACACTGTGAAACTTGAAAGAGTTCAGAAAAGATTGACAAGGATGTTTCCAGGGTTGGGGGGCTTGAGCTGTAGGGAGAGGCTGGATAGCCTGGGGCTCTTTTCCCTGGACCATTGGAGGCTGAGGGGTGACCTTATAGAGGTTTATAAAATCATGAGGGGCACGGATAGGGCGAATAACCAAAATCTTTTCCACAGGGGTAGTGGAGTCCAAATACTAGCAAATGAAATTAGATTGATTTAGCATATCTGGTTGGCATGGACAAGTTGAACCGTAGGATCTGTTTCCATGCTGTATTTCTCTCTCTATTTCTTTGATAAGATTCCACAGTGTAGACTAATTTGTAAAGTTCGATCAAAGGATTCCGGGAGGCTCTGCCAATTGGATTTAAAATTGGTTTGGCTGTAGGAGATAGAGTGATGGTGGAGGGTTCTTTTTTGGACTGAAGGCCTATGGTCACTGGTGTCCACAGGGATTGGTACTGGGTCCACTTTTGTCTGTCATTTATATAAATGATCTGGATGGAGGCATGGTTAGGAAATGTGCAGATGGCATCAAAATTGGTGGTGTAGTGGACAGTGAAGAAGGTTATCTAAGATTACAAAGAGATCTTGATTCTGGTACAATTGCAACTTTTAAAAGGCGTCTGGATAGGTATATGCATAGGAAGAGTTTAGAGGAATCTGGGCCAATTGCTGCCAAATGGGACTAGATTAATTTAGGATATATTCGGCATAGATGAGTTGGATGGAAGAGTCTGTTTCCATGCTCAATATCTCTATGTCTCTATCTCGGTCAGTGTGCTGAGGAATGGGAAATAGAGTTTAATTTGGATAAATGTTAGGTATTGCATTTTGGTAAAACAAACAAGGACAGGACCTATACAGTTAATGATGGGGCCCTGGTTATTGTTGTAGAACAGAGAAACCTAGGGGTTCAGGTACGTAATTCTTTGAAATTTGTGTCACAGACAGACAGGGTAGTTAAGATGATGTTTGGCAAGCTTGCCTTCATTACTCAGACCTTTTGAGAATAGGAGGTGGGATGCCATGTTGAGGTTGTAAAGACATTGGTGAGGCCTCTTCTGAAGTACTGTGTGCAGTTCTGGTCACCCTGTTTAGGAAGGATATTATTAAATTGGAGAGGGTTTGGAAAAGATTTACGAGATGTTGCAGGGAATGAGGTTTTGAGATATAAAAATAGACTGGAAAGGCTGTGACATTTTGCATTGGTGTGTAGGAGGTTGAGAGTTGACCTTACAGAAGTTTATAAGATCATAAAGGGTATAGATAAGGTGAATATTAACAGTCTTTTCTCTAAGGTGGTTGAGTTCAAAACTAGGAGGCATATTTTTAAGGTGAGAGGAAAAAGATTTACAAAGAACATGAGGGACAACATTTTTGCACAGAGAGTAGTTAGTGTGCAGAATGAACTGCCAGAGGCAGTGGTGGATGCAGGTACAGTTACAATGTTTAAAAGGTGTTTGGATAAGTTCATGAATAGAAAAGGTTTGGACTTTTATAGGCTAAATGCAGGCAGCTGGGACTAGTTTAGTTTGGGAACGTGTTTGGCATGGACTAGTTGGAGCGAAGGGTCTGTTTCTATAACATTCATGTGATAATCTCAGTTAGTTAACATGCCATATTTGAATTATAATAAATAAATAAAGCACAATTTCGTTGACGAGACATTTTTTTAAAACTTAAAATAAACCAGCCTATTTTTAACCATTCTGTCTCAGCCACTAAATTCAACAGAAATGAAGAACATCTCGGTAAAATTATACAGATACTTGCTTCTTTGCATTTTTAGTCAAGGTGTAATTTTTTATGTCACATTGTGTGTCCAGAACCTGAGGAATACTTTTGAGAAAGAAATAATAAATCAAAAAAATTGCAAAACTAATTTACATTGAAGAAACTAATCTTCCTTTAGTGGATAAAATTCATTCAGATTAGTTTATCTTTGAACTCAAGACATGCTTATCTTGATCCAGGCCAAACGTGATCACTTACGTCATGTACACATCAAGACTTGATAATATATCTAACAGAATCAGTGTGTAAAAACCAAAAAAACTGCAGATGCTGTAAAACAGAAACAAAAATAGTAATTGCTGGAAAAGTTCAGCATGTTTGGCAGCATCTGTGGAGAGAAATCAAAGTTCTGAGGAAAGGTCACTCACTGTCCACAGGTACTTGCCAGACCTGCTGAGCCTTTCCAGTAATTTCTATTTTAGAAGAATCAGTATGTTGTTGTATTGTACACAACACGTCATTTGCTAGTGTGTGTGAGCAGAGGTGATTGGGTATTGGAATACACACAATCACATTCTGAATTTTACATCGGTCATGGTTAGATTGGGGAAAATCATTTCCCACCAACTGGTGGACCTACAGCATAATAGGAGACATGAAATATATTCATACTTTAGTCAGAAAGGTATTGGCAAACAGAAATCTTGCATTTTACAATGACTAGTAAGGAATTACAGACACCATCCATTTGCCTAGTGAAAGCTCAACCCCCCTGCTCAGCAGTCCTCCGACAATCAGCAAGAGATTAGTTCTTTAGCTGTGCCTCCTGAGCTGGTAATAATTGGAATTTATGTGACTTCAAGCTGGAAGTCTAGAGCAAAGGCAGAACTATAGAGCCATAGAGGTGTACATGGAAACAGACCCTTCGGTGCAAATTGTCCATGACGACCAGATATTCTAAGTTCATCTAGTCCCATTTGCCAGAATTTGGCCCATATCCCTCTAAACCCTTCCTGTTCATATACCCATCCAGATGCACTTTAAATGTTGTAATTGTACCTGCCTCCACCATTTCCTCTAGCAGTTCATTCCATACACACACTGCTGTCTGCATGAAAAAGCTGTCCCTTAGATCTCTTTTAAGTCTTTCCTCTCTCACCTTAAACCTATGTCCTCTAGTTATGGACTCCCCCACCTTATGGTAAAGATGTTGCCTATTTACCCTATCCATGCCCCTCATGATTTGATAAACCTTTTAGAAGGCCACCCCTCAGCCCCAGTCTATTCAGCCTCTTCCTATAACTTAAACCTTCCAACACTGGCAACATCCTTGTAAATCTTTTCTGAACTCTTGCAAGTTTCACGGCATCTTCTTTGTAGCAGGGAGACCAGAATTGCATGCAGTATCCCAAAAATGGCCTAACCAATGCCCTGTACAGTGCAACATGACTTCACACTTCCGATACTCAGTACACTGACCAATGTAGACCAAATGTGATTCTATTTTCAGGGATCTACAAACCTGCACTCCAAGGACTCTTTGTTCAGCAACACTCCACAGGAACTTAGTATTAAGTGTATAGGTCCTGCCCTGATTTGCCTTTCCAAAATGCAGCATCTCACATTTATCTAAATTAAATTTCATCTACCTTTCCTTAGCCCATTGGCTCATCTAATCAAGATCTCATTGTACTCTGAGATAACCTTCGCTGTCCACTACACCTGCAATTTCTGAATGACATATTTAATAACACAATACCTGAACCATTCGGGTCCCTGTGTAGCCAGGGTACCATTAATGATTTATAACTGGGCCTGGTCAAATCATGGCATCTACATAAAAAGAACAATTTCTGAGCATTGACATTCTGTCAACTAGGGCTGCTGATATTCCTGCAGTCCAGAGTTCTAACATGTACCTTGGCTTTGTATACACTTTGAGTTATTTTGACAGTGCAATACAATTTATTTTCATTTGGATGAAAGAATTTAGGTGATCATTCTTTTATTCTTGTCAATGCTGCATTTAGCTACAATCGCTATTTGAGGTATTCCATCAAATTATTGCTTATCTACCTGAATGCATAATAATTTAGTCTAACACATCAATTTAAATCCTTAGTGACAAAAAGGTCCCTCTACACTGTCCCCATCAAACACTCCTAGAACAGGGACAGCTTGGGCTCTGATACAGAGTAAAGCTGCCTCTATTCTTTTTACTCTGATTGTAAAACTACCTACACCCTCCCCAGCATACAGTCCCAGGACAGGGACAACACAAGTTTAGATATAGAGTATAGTTCTCTCAGCACCATTCAAAATAAAGTAAATAGCTCTATTTACTGTCACATGGATAGAATATAGATATCGGGAGTTCTATAGAGTGCCAGAGAACGGTGAGTTCATGACTTCTACCAGTCTTTGCGTGAACAGAAAAAGGCCATTAGCCCAAAGATCCTGCTTGGATCCAAGAAAAACATTCCATTTGGGTGGCAACGGCCTTGTCAAAAATGGCTGATATCAACTTTAGGGAGATACTCTCAGACATGAGTATAAACTTGGTTAAAATGACAATTTTTAAGGAATTACATAAAGATGGAGAGGTTGTGAGCCTGACAGGGCAGTATCGAGTGTCATTTCGAGGTGATTGAAGTCGGGTGGCACACAAAGGAAGAAGATAATGCTCAAAGACCAGGTTCTAGGAAACTGATGGGGCTAGATCAGCTGAGAGGATACCTTTTTGATACCAAGAAAACATAAGCAAACTTTAACAAAAAAGAAAATCAGTCAGGCAATCTATCTTTTCCCTACAGATTTCAAGGTTTGACAGTCACCCTCCCTAAAAATGTTGATAAAAGTGTTGTCAGTTTTTCACTGAGAATGTGAAACAACCTGTGGTAGAGTGCCCATGCCAGTTCAGATTCTGGTGATGCCAACTGATGTTACCTGTGGGTGCCTGCACACTGCCATTTTTGCTATTCCCTAATGCTTGTCTGCTTGGATCGTTCCAAATTCTTAATGGCACTGTGGTTAACACTTCTGCCTTGCCAGAGACTCTGGTTCATTTCCAGCCTTAGGCAACAGTCTGTGTGGAGTTTGCATGTTCATGGAATCCCTCCAGTGTGGAATGAGGGCATTTGGCCCTTGAGTCCAACTGACCCTGTGAAGACCATCTCACCCAGCCCCACACCCTATCCCCATAACCTCCTATATTGCCCCTGAACACTGCGGGGCAATTCAGCATGGCTAATCCATCTAAACACACCTTTTGACTGCAGAAGGAAACCAAAGCACCCGGAGGAAACCCACACAGACATGGTCAGAATGTTCAAACCCCACACAAACGGTCTCCCAAAACTGGAATTGAACACTGGTCTCTGGTGCTGAGGCGGCAGTACTAACCACTGAGCCACCATGATGTTCTTCCCATGTCTGCATGGGAATTAATCTAATCTAATCTAATCTAACCTGAGTTTCCTCCAGGTGTTCTGGTTTCTTTTCACGGTCCAAAGATGTTTAGTTTAATTGGATTGGCCAAGCTAAATTGATCTGTAATGCCCAGGGATGTGCAAACCAGGTGAGTTAGCCATAGTGAATGCAGGGTTATGGGGATAGGGTGGAGGCAGCTCGGTCTGGGTGAGATGCTCTTCAGAGGGTCAGCACAGATTCGATGGGCTGAATGGTCTCTTTCTGCACTGTAGGGATGCTCTAAAAATGTTTTCTATGTATATTGCTCCCTGAGTTTTATAAGCTGTGGTCATGTGCACAACAATTTTATTTGCTGCTGAAGCCCAGGGTGCCACAAACAACTGTAACGTTGGGTAAATGCAACATTTAGATCATTTTCTTGCAGACATGTCAACTTCCTATCTCTAGAATACCTTCAGCACATTCTGCACTATCTGCCTACCTTTCATTTCTGATATTGTAAGCATTCCGATTTTAATATCCACCACTGGTGGCCACACTTTCAGCTCTCTGTGTCTACCAGATTTCCTTGACTAAATTTCTCAGACTACATCAATTTGCTACTTTCAACTTTTTAGATTAGATTACTTACAGTGTGGAAACAGGCCCTTCGGCCCAACAAGTCCACACCGACCCTCCGAAGAGCAACCCACCCAGACCCATTCTCCTACATTTACCCCTTCACCTATCACTACGGGCAAATTCCCATGACCAATTCACCTGACCTGCACATCTTTGGACTGTGGGAGCACCCGGAGGAAACCCACGCAGACACGGGGAGAATGTGCAAACTCCGCACAGACAGTTGCCTGAGGCAGGAATTGAACCCAGGTCTCTGGCACTGAGGCAGCAGTGCTAACTACTGAGCCACCTTGACCATGTTTTGGTCAGCTAACAGCATGTTATGTCATATTATGTTATTTGATGCCCTTGTGAAGAACCTAAATTGTGAAGAGCATTAAAGTTGGCCTGTAAAAGCCAGCTGTTGTCAACATGTCATTGCTGGACTTTGGATGTTTAGGCAATTATTGACGACTGGTACTTTGTCAGTATTCATATGTGAACCTCGATGGTACATTATCCAGTTAGGTGGAAGGAGAAAGTGAGGACTGCAGATGCTGGAGATCAGAGCTGAAAGATGTGTTGCTGGAAAAGCGCAGCAGGTCAGGCAGCATCCAAGGAGCAGGAGAATCGACGTTTCGGGCATAAGCCCTTCTTTGATTTCGAGCATAAGCCCGAAACGTCGATTCTCCTGCTCCTTGGATGCTGCCTGACCTGCTGCGCTTTTCCAGCAACACACTTTTCAGTTAGGTGGGAGGCCCAACAGGCAGGCCAAACCCGACCTCAGTTTGTGGATGGACATAAAGACGTGTACTCGTATAAATCCTTCCAAATGATTTCTCAACAGAGATTGGCCTGAGATTGTTCTTTTTAGTCCCTCAAACTCTGGGGCCTCTGACATGAATTGCAATAACCATGCTGTGGTGATGTGAGATCGAATGACCCCATATAGGTCAAAACTGGGGCACCCAGTGCTTCTGCTTCTCACTAATCCATTGAGAGGCAGGAGCATTCAAGATTAATCTTTAAGTGTTTTAGGAATTTACATTCTCTAAGGGGAATCAACTGCGAGATGTGAGTCAATTAGCATGCAAATAGTTTTGAAAAACAAAAGCCTTTGAAATTGTGCTTGGGCTCTTAGGATGGGGGTGGAATGTTAGAATTCTTTGAATGAATGTGTTAGTGTAAAATACCTTGAATTTCAAAGCTATTGATGTATTGTTCTCTTATACTAAAGCAAAGGTTAACAATGAAGGAGCCCAACCCTCTGTGAAGGTTAACACCCTGGGGCCTCAGTTTGTGAGTGGAGTCATTGTGAAGATCACCAGTACCGAGACCCTGCTGGGCAGGAAACAGATCAAGGTAAATTTGTGCCCTCAAGCTAGGTTTTTACTTTGAACCAGTTCTCAAGACAGTCTGTCATCCTGTAACAATTTGTATATGCCATGAATTCATTTTCTCAGTAATTAATCATTTTCTGTTGGTCTAAATAGATATTTCAAGATAAGAAATTAGTGTAGAGTTTGGAAAGTTTCTTTCTGTTGCAGTGGAATATATTTTTAAAATTCCTTCACACCTCCCCAAAACAAAAAAATACATTGCTTTGTAAATTCCCTCCTATTTATATTTTGTTCCTCCAAAAAAATCTGAAGCCTGATTAATCAGACTGATGGTCAAAGATTTAATTACTGATCCTACAGACATATGGTTCATTCCACTGAACCTTCTTCAGAAGCCTTTTCTCTAAATTCCAAAAATTCTGTCACCAATTAAACACATTTTTTAAAAAAATATTATGAAAGGTTTGAACCTCCACTTCTTGACATCTCTTGCCTGGCAGACTGCACAGTTTAGGTCCTACTCCTGCCAAATTGGTCAGTTTTGACAGGACAGACACTGGTGCTGTTATACAGACATGGAAAATTTGTTGGGGTTATCATTCCTGAGATTTGAGCTATAGGAAGAGGCTGAATAGGCTGGGGCTGTTTTCTCTGGAGTGTTGGAGGCTGAGGCATGACCTTGTAGAGGTTTGTAAAATCATGAGGGGCATGGATAAGATAAATAAGCACAGTCTTTTTCCCTGAGGTGGGGGAGTCCAGAACTAGGGCGAGAGGGGAATAATTTAAAAGTGACCACTTTTTCAAGCAAAGGAATAGTACGTGTATAGAATGAGCTGCCAGTGGATGGGTATGTGAATAGGAAGGGTTTAGAAGGATATGGGGAGAAAGTGAGGTCTGCAGATGCTGGAGATCAGAGCTGAAAATATGTTGCTGGAACAGCGCAGCAGGTCAGGCAGCATCCAGGGAACAGGAGAAATGACGTTTCGGGCATAAGCCCTGAGGAAGGGCTTATGCCCGAAACGTCGATTCTCCTGTTCCCTGGATGCTGCCTGACCTGCTGCGCTGTTCCAGCAACACATTTTCAGTTTAGAAGGATATGGGCCAAGTGCTGGCAAGTGGGACTAGATTAGGTTAGGATATCTCGTTGGCATGGATGAGTTGGACTGAAGGGTCTGTTTCTGTGCTGTACATTTCTATGATCACCACCCAATGACCTGTATTAAAAGTTAATTTGTATAAATGGAGGAACATTAACTGAGAACTGATGCTTACTGAAGTGGGACAGCCATAGAGTGAGAGTATTGTAGTATAGGTAGGTATCATTTTTACCCCACAACCATTTATAAATGGTATAACTGGACGTCACGATGAAGGTAATTTGACAGCCCAGTGACTCACATTGGAGAATCTGCTAACAATGTGATGTAACAGAAGTTCACTGTAGTAACTCTCCAATGATTGATTCAGCATGTACGGACTTGGGTTCAATTCACAGCAGTGCTGGGTTAGTTAATATCAATTGGACAACAAGAGTACACAGGTCCTGGTGAGACCACATCTGGAATCCTGTGATCCGTTTTGGTGCCCTGATTTATGGAAAGGTATTTCATTGGAGGCAGTTCAGAGAAGGTTTATGAGGATGATCCCTAGTAAGATGGATTGTCAGCAAATGCAAAACAGATTCGGGCTTTACTCTTAGAAATTTAAAAGAACGAAAGGTGATTTCATTTAGGATTCTTAAAGGCTTGACAGGGTCAATGCTGAGTGAATGTTTCCTTGCATGGGAGTGTCTAGGATAGAGGGCATTGTTTCGGAATACAGGGGTGCGAATTAAGGACTGAGGTGAGGAGGGATATCTTCTTTCTGAGGGTTGAGAGTCTTTGGAACTCCTTGCCATAGGGAGCTATGAGGACAAAGTCCTTGTATTTATTTAAGGCTGAGATCGATAAATTCTTGTTAAGCCCAAGAATCAAGGATTACAAGGAAAATGCTGGAAATGGATATGAAAGAATATCGGATCAGCCATGATACTTTTGAATGGTGGAGCAGGTTCGAAGGGCCAACAGCCTACTCCTGTTTCTTAACCTGGAATTCCTGCAATGTGGAAGCAGGCTATTTGACCCATTGAGCCCCCACCGATCCTCAAAGAGCATCCCACTCAGACCCACCCCCCTACCCAGTCCCTGTAACCCTGCATTTCCCCTGGTGAATCAACCTAGCCTACCTTTCCCTGGGCACTTTGAGTAATTTAGCAAGGCCAAAATATCTAATCTGCATATTTTTGGATTGTGGGAGGAAACCGGAGCACCTGGAGGAAACCCACACAGACATACTGGGAGAACATGCAAACTCCACACACAGTGACCCGAGGTTGGAATTGAAATCTGAGTCCCTGGCGCTGTGAGGCAGCAATATTAACCACTCAGCCCCCCTGCCACCCTTAAGGTGTTACAGCAGAAACCATTTTAGAACAATACTCTGCGCCTCTGACCAAGGGCAGAGGAAACTTGCTTTTTGTCTAATAAGTCATCAGGAATAACTGATGGTTAAATATAATTCTGACTGAGGTAACATTTGAAAAGTGATTGTTTAGGTGAGATATCCTGGCAATAATGATTGGATTCTAAAGAGCAGACTAAACTGAAATAATCAAAATTGAAAGAGGGTGGGAATGAGGTGGAAGATGTGCCACTACCACGAATCTGCCTTCATTGGTCTCCTATTTTAAACATTAATATTTTTTATAGTAGCAAGATAATACTGTTACTGGATGTCTGAAATAAAAAAAATTGAAAATACTGGATAAACTCAGCATGTCTGGCAACATCTGTGGAGAGGGAAACATAGTTCCCATTTCAAATCTGATATGACTAGATTCAAAACATTAACTCTGTTTCTGTCTCCATAGATGCTGCCAGATCTGCTGAGTCTTTCCAGCACTTTCTAACAATATGGTTTTGATTGCTCTTCAGTAATGACCTGTTTATGTATTGTGTGAAGGATGCTTTGTTAGAAACTGCTGAGGTTTTGTACGTGGACCTGCTCGAAGGTGATTCTGAGGGACACGTTCGGTTTAAAACTCCTGCAGATGCCCAGACTCTGATGAGGGCACAACGAGAAATACAGAGCAAGTACAACTGGAAACTTGAACTTCTCTCAGGTCTGTTTGATAAATTTTCAATATCTGGCTTTCAAATGCTTAACCCCATGTCAGAAAAATACCTTTGTCTGTTTTATTATCTAAAGTTGGGAATTATTCTTTAAAACACTATACTATACTAAAATATAATCCACCATTTTCTGAAGATTTCTATGTATTTTATTATGACCTAGCAAATTAAAAATATGTAACAATGAAGGCATGAATTGTTTGTCAAGGGAACGTAGAAGGATGGCTGAATGGGAAAAGAGGTCAGAGGATGGTGAAGAGGTGGTTTAAACCCTGGCAACACTGCAGTGAATATCTCAGCTCTCCACTGAGATGTTGCTGAATGGAAGCCATCCATCTCTGCAGATGTGCAAAGGAGAAGCTAGGGGAAAACATTTATAATCTAATTTTTAACCTTCATTCAAATGTAGGAAGAGGCAACTGCTCAACCTAATCCCTCCTGCACACAAAGTTACATTTATAAACATCACAAAAAGACAATCAACACATGCTGTTGTAAAGTCCTTGCTGTGCCTGGATCTCTGTCCACTTAGGTTTAGATATTTCTTAATGGGTTACTATATTAGTTATTTACCAACTTCTGAACCACCATTTTATGCAATACATTGTCACTTAGAATCATAGAGATGTACAGCACGGAAGCAGACCCTTCGAGTCCAACCCGTCCACACTGACCAGATATCCCAACCCAATCTAATCCCACCTGCCAGCACCCAGCTCATATCCTTCCAAACCCTTCCTATTCATATACCCATCCAAATGCCTCTTGATGTAAAAAAGGGGAAGCTAAGTTTGGTATTGAACACTTTGTGCTAATTATTAGCCTGTTGGCCATTGATTTCATGTCCCGTTCTAAACTCTGTTCCCAGCAATAACAAGTCTATTAATCTCCCGACTGTGTCGGAAACTAAATGAGACTATTCCCAATCTCCATGTCATATTTAAGTCTGAGAAGAACTTTTGACCATATAACCATCATTTAGACTTTATAATTTCACCTTCCAGCTTTATTCCTGTCTCAACTCATCTGCTACTGAAACTCTCACTCATGCCTGTGTTACCTATAGAGTTGACAGTTAAAACACATATCTGGCCAGTCTACCAAATCTTTCTTTCTATGCACATGAAGTCATCCCAAAATTTGTACATGTCCTAACTCTCTTATCAAATGTCGTCATCAACCCTGTGCTCTCAGAGTCTTAGTAGCTCCCGGTCAAGCAACACTTTGATTTTAAGAGTTCTCATGTTTGTTTCAAATCTGTCTGTATCTTTGCCCCTCCTTATCTCTATTTTTGGTTGTCCTCACAACCAGTTACACCTGCAGTTCCAGCCTAACTACTTGTTCCGTCAGTTTAAAGGAATAGCTCGCAAGTCTTCCGGCCCATCACTTCAGACAATCTCATGCAGTTTAAGATTATTGAGGTCCTCAGCAGCCTTCAATATTTGAAACAATCCTATCTAAATTTACACTTCTCCAGTAAATCCAAGCCCTATGAACAAAATTTGTGTCAATATAGCTCAAAGCACACAGGCCAGGGATCGTCCATATGATCTTGATATATAATAACGTTAATGAGCATTGAAATTAACATTTCATCATTTGTTAACACATTTTAGCAACTTTATAAAGTTGTAATGTGGTAAAACAGTACAAGTAAAACTTAAAATATTCCCTGAAGTGGCACAAGTGTTGAAGGCAGTAAATCTATTCTCAGGCCGTCCATGGCACTAACGGTAGCACCATCACCCAAGGGCATTTTGAGTGGTTCCAAGACCTAGATTGTGGATTTTATTTCAAAAATATACTTTTTACATAAAGATATCTTTATATACATACATAGTCGCTAAAGCAGTTTAGTTCTGTACAGTAGCATAAGAAGAAACAGCTACAGGGAGAGGCTGAACAGGCTGGGGCTGTTTTCCCTGGAGCGTCGGAGGCTGAGGGGTGACCTTATAGAGGTTTACAAAATTATGAGGGGTATGGATAGTCTTTTCCCTGGGGTCGGGGAGTCCAGAACGAGAGGACATAAGTTTAGGGTGAAGGGGAAAGATATAAAAGAGAGCTAAGGGGCAACTTTTTCACGCAGAGGGTGGTACATGTATGGAATGAGCTGCCAGAGGCTGTGGTGGAGGCTGGTACAATTGCAACATTTAAGAGGCATTTGGATGGGTATATGAATAGGAAGGGTTTGGAGGAATATGGGCCGGGTGCTGGCAGGTGGGGCTAGATTGGGTTGGGATATCGGGTTGGACCAAAGGGTCTGTTTCCATGCTGCAATCTCTATGACTCTAAGAAACAAAGAAACATTGGGGTGTGACTCTATCCAGCAATTAAACCCAAGGCATTTCTTACTTTTACAAGGTTATGTTTATATGTATTTGAGACACTTGTGGACGTTATAACTGAACGGATCCCCATTTAACTTCAGCAGAAAGGCCTCAGATGTTTTTTTTTTACCCCACTGCGCCTTGGTGGCAGCTGCCCTGAGCTTTAGTGTGTCCTTCAGCACGTAGTCCTGGACCTTGGAATGTGCCGGTCTTGAAACACTTGGTCAAGGTCAACTCCTTGCTCTAGGAGACCATAAAGCAACGGCCGTTGGTAATGAATGAACAAGAGGAAGCCAACATTTCTTTTTATCTACTGAAATTTGATATTCAGAACCCACAAAAGGGAAGAAGCTGTTTTGGTGGATTATGGGAGGCTTGTATCTTTTGGATGAAAGCTAGGTAGAAAATTGATCAAACAGCTGACAAAATAATTTAAAACTTTCCTGTTGAAGGGCGTTTGCCTGAAACGTCAATTTCCCTGCTCCTCGGATGCTGCCTGAACTGCTGTGCTTTTCCAGCACACTCTATTCCAGAATTTGGTTTCCAGAATCTGGTTTCCAGCATCTGCAGTCATTGTTTTTACCTCATTTAAAAAAAAAGGGTGCTAGAATTAATCAGCAGACCATTGAGCATCTGCACAGAGAGACCTTTCATCCAAACTAGATTCTAATGGTTTCTTGCATTTGTTTTTGCTTTCCATCCAAAGGTGACAGTGAACAACGCTATTGGCAGAAGATTTTGGTGGACAGACAAGCAAAACTAAACCGCCCCCGGGACAAAAAACGGGGCATGGAGAAGGTAGTTAAAAAACACATCCATTCTTTGAGTATATTGAGTGCATTCTCAACCTTGTGAATTTTCTAAAACCCGAAAGATGTTGACAATCAGAATCAAAAATATAAATTGCTGGAAAACTTCAGCAGGTCTAGCAGCATCTGTGGAGCGAAAGCAGAGCTCATGTTCAGTGACTCTTCTTTAGAACCTGACCCAAGCCTTTCCACAGATGCTGCCAGACCTGCTCATATTTTCCAGCAGCTTCTGTTTTTGTTTCAGATTTCCAGCATCGGAGGTTCTTTCAAACATTTTGTCTTAAATTGTCTGTAGTGTGTAGGGGTGTGCAGGCTGGGTGGATTAGCCATGGTAAATGAGGAATTATGAAGATAGACAAGGTGGGGCTGGGTTTGGGTGAGGTCCTGTTCAGATGGTTGGTGCAGACTTGATGGGCCAAGTGGTCTCTCTCTCTCCACACTGTATGGTTTCTATGATCCTTTATTATCATGGTCCTCGATTCTTCAGTATGACTGAAGAATCTCACTTTATCACACATCTGCGTCCTTTGACCCTTTAGTTGGTAAACATCATGTGTTTGGAGGGTGCTGTCTAAGGAGCATTGATGAGTTGTTGCAGTGTATCTTGTAGGTAGTGCAAACTCCTACCATGTGTTAGTAATGGAGAAAGTGCTTACTGAATGCCTCAGATCAGTGCCAGACAAGTGGCTAAAGAGTCATGAGGTGAGTTGCCACAGAATTCACAGTCTTCGATCTTCTCATGTAGCCACAGTATTTATGTGGCTTTTCAAGTTCAGTTTCTGGTCAGTGGTAATTCCCAAGATGTTGATAGTGAGAAGCCATTGATTGGTGCAATAGTTGGATTCTCTCTTGTTGGAAATGGTTATTGCCTAATACTAAGCTGCCCTCTTTGTGTTGCAGTTGATTGGCAAGGCCGAGAAAATAATCATTGCCAAGACACACAAAGCTAACAAGCATATACATTTCTCTGACGAAGACTGAAGATGATCATGCCACTTCTGTTCCACTGCTGGATTTTCTTTTAGTACTTTGAAGAATTTTAACAGTTTTGTACTGAATATAGCTATCATTTGCAGTAGGCTGAGTGATATTCACAGTCAGTTTTTCAAGAATACAGAATATGTTTGACTTTCTGAATGTTCTGTGAATTGTTTTGATGTAATGATTTAAAAGCCATAAATCTACTTCCATGATTTTGTTCTAATATTAAAGCTGCTTAGATGCATCGCAATAGCAGCAAGATGTGATTCGATACTCGTTTTCAGTTATAACTTTAAACATAAACCCAGAATTTGGTTCTGTGAAACTGCATTGAAAATAGTCACTGTGTAAACTTTTAACAATTTTCAGTAATGCCTTTTTATATATTTCATTAGATCTCCACAAGAACTTGTCAGTAGTTTGTGGTTATGCCCTTGCTAGATATGAACATTGCAACAAAATAAAGCCAGAAATGTGTGATATTTCTAATGAGTTAGCAGATCCTTGCTTTTCGCTGTGCCTCAGTACACGTGATAATAAATTCAATTCATTAAATTCAATAAATTTGATTTTAAAAGTTAGTAGTTCACTCCTGTTTCCACCAAGCTGTGTGATCGGTGTCAGGGAATCTCAGTATTGAGAAAGACAAACATCATCCAAGTATCATACTATTCATTGCAATGTCCTAGCTTCTGCTGGAAATTGTACCCATATAGTCATCAGGTGGGAACAGTAGTGAGCTGCACTATAAACTCCTCCATAGCTGGTGGCAAGCGAGACTCGCCCTTGTAAAATGGCTATGTGACTGAGATACTGCAGTCTCCTGGTGGAGCCTGTCGAATGGAAAATGGTGTCACTTTGTATCAATTAAGTGTAAATTAAGTGTAAATTGCTCAGACTGCCAGACTGGTTGCAAATCTCTCTCAGAAGCCATTGCAATAGTCTTAACACAGGCTGTTAGTGATGATGGTGTAAGATTTAGTCCATTTTCAGATGTATGAGATGCCCAAGGAATTACTTAGCACTTGTGTTGAAAAAGATATAAAAAGTTTGAACATCCTTTCCTTGTAATTTCAGTTCGCAAAATTATTGCTTGGTATTCTACTGCTGAAAGAAGGCAGTACTTTTCAATCACTTATAAACTGTAGTTCCTTATTCCATTGTAGCCAAAACACTTAAATAGCCAGTTATTTGCTTGGATGCTGTTACTTAGTTTGGGATGCCATGGAAATTATCTAACATAAGTATTTTTATAAAGTTTTCACCATTTGAGCTATAATTTATTTCTATAGTGATTTGAAAGTTAGTTACTTCTTCATTAAGTTGTAAATGTCATCAAATATTTTCTTATTTATATGAGTTTAATGTAGAACTGTCTATGGACGGAAAGGAGGTAGTCATTCTGCAGCTGAGTCTAATATTGTCATGAGCTGAAAATGTGTTGCTGGAAAAGCGCAGCAGGTCAGTCAGGCAGCATCCAAGGAACAGGAGAATCGACATTTCGGGCATAAGCCCTTCTTCAGGAATTTGTCATGAGTCAACTGCACTTTTAACAGATGCTGGAGCAATCGTATTTAAGAATTCTTCATCATCCTTAATTGTTGCTGCATCTTTATCATTGCTTTGATTGAAATCAGTCATATAACGTAGATCTGGGTTTGTAGTCATGATCTGGATGGCTCAGCTCACTATTAACGGACTGACCGTGTGGAGGAGCAAGTGAGGACAACAGGTTAAGGTCTGTCTGCTACTGAAGTGGCCAGACACTCAACCTACCTGTAGCAGGACGCAAGATAACATCTGCAGTAATGTCTCCTTTCCCTAACACGGAGAGCATTCTGCATCTACAAAAAAAACTAGCTATTATTTCTGGGAAAAAAACGCATGCATCATTGTTGGGTTGATGCTGGTCCTCAGAAATCCACTTTAAAATGTAAACAGATTCCTTGTGGGCCAACACCCTGAGGACAGTATGCAAATCAGCTCACTGGATATAAATGTGACAGAAAAGGAAGCAGCAGGGGAAGTTGCCTGAGGCTGATTACCGTGTTTTGGTATGAATGTTTTGCAATGCTCTTTCCTGTAGGGTTTTAATATCCAAGACCTGTCTCTGCATGGGGTGGAGACTTCAACTTTGCAACATTGATTCACAGCATGATGTCAATTTCTGCTTGATGAATGGGGGCCACTAGCATTTCATTGACCCTTTCAGAGGATGCTTAATTATGAAATGCAATCTTTTGGAATGCCATCCTTTGTAGTTCCGAAAGTATCTGGTCAATGTGTTTTGTATTTTCAGTTGACGATTTTTTATTGGGACGTTTGACATCCAATTTGAGGTTTATGTGAAATCAAAGCATGAAATGTAGGGAAAATATATGATTAATTGAATTGAAAATACAGTAATGAAAACAAAAAAATGCTGGAGATCACCGGATCTGACAGCATCCATGGAGAGAGAGCAAGCTAACGTTTTGAGTCTAGATGACTTTCCATCAAAGCAGTAATATTAATGCTAGACTATTTTCTGTATATGTTGGATGATTTGTCAATCCAACATGTAGAAATGCTTTGTGTTCCAATTTTTAAAAAAATTATAACTCATTTACGTTTCTAACTGCATTCCTTCAACCATTTTCTGATAAACCAAAGCATTCACAAACAGCCTTAATGTTTATTCGCTTGCACTGTCATCTTTGAGACAAAAAAAATGCAGATGCTGGAATCCAGCCTCCTGCACTTTTGTCTTAGGCTTACTGTGGTGCCCAGTTTCAAAAAATTATAATGATAGTGTCATTATAATTTTTTGAAACTGGGCACCACAGTATGCCTAAGACAACAGTGCAAATGCTGCAGAAGCTGAAAATTTGGATTCAAGATCAAATGTAGTAATTTTTTAAGGATGGCTGATAGCATCTGTGGGGAGAGAGAGAGTTGACCTTCCTTGTCAATGACCTTTCATTAGTACAAGAAAATGTTAGCCTGAAACATAGTCCATGATTACCACACCAGTTCTGATGCACCAGCCAAAGGATAAAAAAAAAACTAGCAGAATCGTGCTATGCAACATATGTCAATGTGCCTTGCCACAATGTCATTAAATTGATTTAATAGATCTTAAAAGTCAACAAGGGTGATTATGGTTCTAACAAAATTTGGGTCTCTTCTGCTATCAAACGAATGCAGGTTATTGGTTCACATTTGCTGCAGCTTTTGGCTTCCTGATGAGCAGATGCGATGATTCAGGTACTCCAGAGGGCAGCTGGATATGATGGGAGCTGCAATTAAATTTCTCCAGGAAGGGAATGAGTTTAGGCAGTTGAACTTTGCCAGCTACCCGTACTTATTAAAGAATGGAATTCTCAGATGCCTGAGAGCAGCTGACCTGAGCATCCATTGTGCCAGGGAAATGATGCAGTGAATCTCAAGTCTGAAAAGTGAAGAGGTAGAAGCATCAGGGAGTCTGTATTAAGGTAATTGTTTTATTTCAAATATACTTTATTCATAAAAATATCTGTACATAGGATAGTCACGAAACCAATTCTGTTCTGTGAAGTAACATGAAGATACACACAAACATTGGAATTTGACTCTATCCAGCAAACAAACCAAAGGCATTTCCTCTCTGTACAAGGTTATATTTATATATGTTTGAGGCACTGGGGGCAGGGGGCCTGAGAACTGAACAGACCCATGTTAAACTTAGGCAGAAAAACCTTAGATAATGGTCTTTCCCCACTGAAGCTTCGTGTCAGGTGTCCCAAGCTTTAGTGCATCCCTCAACACGTAGCCCTGGACCTTGGAATGTGCACCCGGTCAAGGTCAACTCCTTGCTTTGGAAGACCAACAGGTTTCGGGAAGACCAAAGCTTGTCTTTCATCGGGTTTATCAAGGTTTTCTAAAATCATGAGAGGCATGAATAGAGTCTTTTCCCGGGGTGGGGAGTTCAAAACTAGAGCGCATAGGTTTAAGGTCAGAGGAGAAAGATTTAAAAGGGAGGGACCTAAGGGGAAATTGTTTCACACAGAGGGTGGAGAATGTATGGAACAAGCTGCCAGAGGGAATGGTGGAGGTTGCTACAAGAACAACATTTAAAAGGCATCTGGATTGGTATTTGAAGGGAAGGATTTAGAGGGATATGGGCCAAATGCTGGCAAATGGGACCAGATTAATTTAGGATATCTGGTCAGCATGGAGCTGTTGGACCGAAGGGTCTATTTCTGTGCTGTTCATCTCTATAATGGTCCTCCCGGCCCAGTCAACATTTGCCTCAGTGTGCATCTTGGGAAACAGACCTTAGAGCAAAGAGTCCTGCATCACAGGGCTACTCAGGACAAACCTGGACAAAACCCATTGCATCTTTCTGCAGATGTCATTTGCAAAGGCACATTCCAGTAGAGAATATGTCATGAGGGGCATGGACACTTCAGGGTACTGGAGTCCAAATCCAGGGAAAACAGCCCCAGCCTATTCAGCCTCCTGCTATTGCTCAAACCCTCCAACCCTGGCTACATCCTTGTAAATCTTTGAACCCTTTCAACTTTTACAACATTTTTCCTATAGCAGAGAGACCAGAAGTGAACGGATTATTCCAAAAGTGGCCTAGCCAATGTCCTGGACAGCTGTAACATGACCTCCCAACTCCTATGCTCAATGCACTGACCAATAAAGGCAAGCGTACCAAACACCTTCTTCACTATCCTATCAACCTGTGATTCTGCTTTCAGGGAGCTATGAACTTGCACTCCCTGGCCTCCTTTCTTCTGCAACACTTACTGGACCTTACTACCAAGTGTATAAGACCTGCCCTGATTTGCCTCCCTCCCCAAAGTCCATTCTGGAGAGCATGTCCCGCATGTAGGTGTGCAATGTCCTGTCAAAGGTCTTCTCCTGGTCCAGGCTAATGAGGCAGGCATCCAATTTTCTTATCCTGCATGTCGGCAATCGTAGCCCTGAGGAGTGTGAGGCTTCAGAGATCATCTTGCCCATTACAGCAGGCTGTTGAATCACTGATCCCATAGTATGGTGACCTGGTTGGTGTCAAGATTAGAGTGGTGCTGGAAAAGCACAGCAGGTCAGGCAGCATCCAAGGAGTAGGAAAATTGACATTTTGGGCAGGAGCCCTTCATCAGGATCTAATCTTGACTCTGATGTCCAGCATCTGCAGTCCCCACTTTCACCTACCTCACCTGGTTGCTGATGACCTTAGACAAGATTTTTAAAATCTGCATTCAGCAGTTAAATTGTTCATAATTTCCAATTTCCTCCCTCTCCCCTTCCACTCGTAGGTGGGGGTGATGGCACCTTTCCTCACACAAGCTACAGTCATACACTTCCAGTAGGTCCTGGCCACTTAAGTCCCACAGAGTTGCATACAACTTGGTCAGTAAGCCCAAAACTTCTGGGAGTTTTATTCTTATCAAAGGACTCAAGGGCCTTGATCAGCTCATCTCGAGATAATAGTCGAGAGTGTGGTACTGGAGTTCTTGATTAGATTCCCTACAGTGTGGAAACAGGCCCTTCAGCCCAACAAGTCCACACTGACCCATTTCCCTCTGACTAATGTACCTAACACTATGGGCAATTTAGCATGGCCAATTCACCTGACCTGCACATCTTTGGACTGTGGGAGAAAACCGGAGAACCCGGAGGAAACCCACGCAGACACGGGGTGGATGTGCAAAATCCACACAGACAGCTGCCCGAGGCTGGAATTGAACCTGGGACCCTGGTGCTGTGAGGCAGCAGTGCTAACCTCTGAGCCACCGTGCCACCCCAAAACATTGATTCTCTGGCTCCTTGGATGTTGCCTGACCTGCTGTGCTTTTCCAGCGCCACACTCTCGACTCTGATCTCCAGCATCTGCAGTCCTCACTTTCTCCTCATCCAGAGATAATGACTGATCGAGTGTCTCTCATGTGCTGTTGTGTATGATCTCCATGATAGAGGACAGGAACTACTGAGACTGTGCTCTTTGTGGCCTTCGTGTCATACAGACTGGCATAAAAGGATTTGCTGATCCTCAGGATGTCAGACTGCGATGGTATTACCAAACCATCTTCCTTCAGGCTGCTGAGCACAGAACTCTTCTTGTGCACCTTCTAGAAGAAGAAACACAAGCACATTTCATGATGCTATCTAAAAAGCAACCAGTAAGTCCACAACCACCTAATGAAGGAGCAGCAGTCTGAGAGCTAGTGCTTCCAATTACATCTGTTGGACTATAACCTGGTGTTGTGTGATTTTTTAACTTTGTACACCCCAGTCCAACACCAGCATCTCCGAATCACAAATGACCATATGTTTGTCAAGGGGCAAAATGTAACTACACTTGGTATTTGTAACATACTAAAGGACAGTTGCCTTTGAAGTACAGCTTTTTATTGTAAAAACAGTTTCGTTCTTTGAATGTGATCAGTGTACAGTCATAGACTCACAGATCTCTTGCTCAGAGATTAGAATTACTCTTCAAGCTAATCTACAAATGCAAATATGTAGATACATGTGATTGCAGCTTATTTATATATATCATATGAAAATAAAATTTATCAGATTGCAGATTTGGCATAAACAAATATTGTCCATTAAAGCTATTTTCTTTATTCTTTAGAAAATTGAAAAGAGACTCAATTGTGGCAGTGGTTTGTAAATTGCATCATTGTGATTGTTATTACTAAATTGTTAATTTAGTGAGACTACTGCCGATATGGTTTCTAATCATTCCTTTTTCTCACTTAATTACAAAGTCACTGGACTAGCAATCCAGAATCCCAGATTAATGTTCTGGGGACGTGGGTTTGAAATCCAAGTAGAGCACATGGTTAAATTTGAATTCAATAAAATTTGGAATTAAAGTTAGCCTAATGATGTCCTGAAGCGATTGTCAATTGTTGTAAAAAACTATCTGGTTCAATTCAGGTGCAAGTTATGCAATAAACATCAGAACCATTAGGAACATTGACATGCAGAGGTATCAGGGCATGCAGCACACTTGCCTTCATTGGTCAGGCCATCAAATCTAAAAGTTGGCAAATTATGTTACGGCTGTATAAAACTTTAGTTAGGCCACATTTGGTTTATTTCGTGCAGTTATGGTCACCACCCTACCAAAAGGACATGGATGCTTTTGAAAGGGTGCAGAGAAGGTTACCAGGATGTTCCTGGTCTGGAGGGTTTGAGTTATGAGGACAGATTAGATAACCTCTGTTTTCAGATTGTTTTCACTGGAAAGATAGAGGCAGTGAAGTGACCTGATAGAGGTCTACAAAGTTATGAGTGACATAGATAGGGTAGATATTCAGAGGCTTTTTCTCAGGATGGAAAGGTCAACTTAAAACACACATAGCTTCAATGGGATATGTGCAGGGCAAATTTTTCACATGGAGGATAATGGGTGCCTGAAACGGATTGCCAGTGGATGTATTTTGCTGATGAGTTTTCCTCTTCTATTAACTGTAAGCACATAAAAAAAACCTGCATAAATGCTGGAAATCTGAACTCAAAACTGGAATCGCTGGCAACAAATCAACAAGTTAGCATCAGAGAGGTAAACATTTCATGAATAACTGAAAGTCTAAAGATGTGCAGGTCAGTTGGATTGGCCATGCTAAATTGCGCATAGTGTCCATGGATGTGCAGGCTAGGTGGATTAGCCATGGGAAATGCAAGGCTACAGGAATAGGAGAGGGGGGGTTGGGTCTAGGGGAATGGTCTTTGGTGGCGCGGTTTGGACTTGATGTGCTGAATGGCATGCTTCCACACTAGGGATTATATGATTCTATATTTAAGATTTCACATTTATTTTTAAGTTATAAAAAGGTAGGCAGAGTGGGTGCCAAGGATCAGTTATATTTGAAGACAATCATTTTTCTACTGTTCTGGCTAATATCTAACCTTCAATTAACATCACACACAAAGAAATCTGCTCATTATCACATTGTTAGCCATGATTCTCATGCTGCAATTCTTAAAAAAAATTGGCAGAATGACGGATGTGATGTTGACGCAACTTGAAGCAGAGAAACAGCAACAAACTTGCTGGCTGACCGTTCAATAAACTTGTGAATGATCATAAGTAATCACAAGTTATAATTAGTTACAATTAGAACTGCATGCAGTTTTAGAACAGCATGCAGGAAATCCTGGAGACAGATCACCAGTCAGCTGTCTCTGTCTGGAGTTGTGCAAGGACAGAACCAATAGATTGAGAGGTGACCCTATAGAAATTTACAAAATCATGAGAACCTTGTATAAGGTGAATAGTAAAGGTCTTTTTCCTAGGGTAGGGGAGTTCAAAACTAGACAGCATATTTTTAAGAAAGATTTAACCGAGGGGTAACTTTTTCACACAGAGTGTGGTTTCTATATAGAATGAACTGCCAGAGGAGTTGACAGATGCAGGTACAGTTGCAATATTTAAAAGATGTTTAGACAGATACATGAATAGGAAAAGTTTAGGGGGATATGAGCCAGATGCAGACAAGTGGGACTAGTTAGTTTGGAAAACTTTGTCAGCATGGATGAGTTAGACCGAAGGGTCTGTTTCCATGCGGGATGACTGTATGACTATGACTCTATAACTTAAAAACAATGTGAAATGTTAAACATATAATTGTTTAATCCTGAAATATTAAGCTCTCTGTTGCTAATTGTGTCCGTTTATCACCAATTTTTCCTGCTTCAGATGTCCAGCATTTATGCAGTTTTTAGTTTTTAGTTTTATGCTTACAGAAGAGGAACGTGGTAGCATGGTGGTTTAGGGGTGTTAGCACTGCTGTCTCACAGTGCTAGGGACCTGGGTTTGATTCCAGCTTCATGCGACTGTCTGTGGGGAATTTGTACATTTTCCTTGTATCTGCGTGGGTTTCCTCCGGGTGCTCCAGTTTCCTCCCACAATCCAAAAATGTGCAGGTAAGGTGAATTGGCCATGCAAAATTGCCCATAGTGTTCAGGGAAGTGTAGGTTAGGTACATTAGTCAGGGGTAAATATAGGGTAGGGGAATGGATCTAGGTTGGAAATTCTTTGGAGGTCAGTATAGACTTGCTGGGCTGAAGGGCCTGTTTTCACAATGTAGGGATTTTATGAATCTACAAAAACTCATCAGCAGGATAAAGCAATAAGTTGAATCTTGTTCCTTAATGATTCCTTAAGGATGGCATGTTGGTACAGTAGTTAGCTTTGCTGCCTCATAGGGACCTGGGGTCGAATCCAGCCTTTGGTGACTGTGTGGAGTTTGCACATTCATCCTGTGTCTGCATGGGTCCTTTCTAGGTGTTCCAATTTCCTCCCATGGTCCAAAGATGTGCAGATTAGGTGAATTGACCATGCTACAAATTGCCCCATAGTATCCAGGTAGGTACAGGTGTATCCAGGTCGGTCCTACTCCACAAATGCTGCCTGACCTACTGCACTTTTCCAACACCACTCTAATCTTGACTCTAATCTCCAGCATCTGAATACCCACTTCTGCCTGCATGGTTAAAAAATCCGAGGGAGGGTTGGTCTGGGTGGGATGCTCTTCAGAGAGTCAGTTCAGACTCGATAGGCCAGAATGGCCTCTTTCTGCATTGTAGAGATTCTATGATCATGCAATCTGTTTTGTTTTTGTTTTCCTAATATCTAACACATCTCACAATTCTACCTTTAACAAGTGACATGTACAGAACACCCTCAATTATCTGAACAAGGCAGACGGAGAGTTTTTGTTTGGATAACGGATTGTTCGGATAACTGATCTGATCGTAAACAAAGGCTGCCATACTAAACATAATTACATTAAAAAGCAAGTTTACAGAGTTTTTATTTCATTCAATTGACAAAATGTATACAAACACTGGATATTGCTTAAAAATTCATAATGTTTTACAAATAAAATCGCTTTTTGTATAAACAAAATTCATTGAGGTAGAGGTCAATTAATATTTTTTGAAGAAAATATCCAATCGCTGTTGCTTGAAGTGCTTTTGTTTCTTTGTTTTTGCCAGCAATAACATTTGACAACTTAACGGCATCGACTTCATCTTGTGCGTCATACCACTCCATAAACAGTCACAAACCGTCGATAACTTCATTAATGGGGACCGAAGGAGGTGTCGGTATCTGATTTTCCTTATCATCCACAGTGTCCATACTTTTCCACTGCTCTTCCGTGACTATGTTGATAATCTGGTCATCGCTGAGTGTCTCTGTTCCAATGTCATTGTCGTAGTTTATCCAAGCATCGATCTCAGCCTCTATGAAGTCTCCTAACCCCACCTGTCTGCAGTTCTTGGTGGTTTCCTCTTCGCTGTCATGGCTACCAAGTTGTTTATCTTTTGCTGGCTTCATGGATTTTCTTTCAATGCATATGAAGTGTCACTTTGGTTGATAAATTTCTTAATCAACGGTCTTGTTTTTTTGATGTCAGATACTGTTCCTTTTCCAATCTTTGATGCCTTTTCACCACAGTCTGGACGCTGTCAAATCTCACTTTTCTGTTCAACTGTCAATTCTGTTAGCTTTCTTTTCATAGACATGGTAACAGCAACAAACTCTATCACTTATAACATATACGTACTCTGAACAAATTTGTGGAGTGAATGAAGACACCACTGATTTCGCCATGCTTTTAAATCCTTCAGCATGTCAGTCATTTTTATGTGCTAAATTATTTTAACACTGTTTAAAGTGACTGACTGAGATCAAACTAGAGAACTGTGAACAAAAGACATGATCATCCCATCCGTGTCGGTAACATCTCTATGATGTAACATTTTCACATGTTCTTCAGTACACATTTTTAAAAGAAATTGTGTGTTTGTTATTGAGGTGTAGGAAATGGTTACATTTTGGAAGCAGGAAGTCCTGAAAGTATGCAGTTGCTTGGTCAGCATGTGAAAAACTAAAAATGGATTAATAATCTGTTTTACGGTCCTGCATTAGAATGGCAAGTTCTTGTATCAAAGTGTGCTGAATAATGCTGTTCTTCCAGGAGTATTCACAAACTTTTGAACTTACTAATGAGATTTTACGAGAAAAAAGTCACTGGCTCACGAAGTATCTCTTCATAAATCTATCTGCATTATGTGATAATATTCAGCAAAGATACAAGTTCAATACCTAATCTGCATTGAACTAACTGGCTTTAATCAGGAAAAAGGTGTTTCAACTTGACCAGCTAGAAGTAAGAACGGCCTACAACTGGAACTGGTATTTCCCCTTGAGTAGGGAAACCTAAAACAGGAGGACATATTTTTAAGGTGAGAGGAGAAAGGTTTAAAAGGAACCTATGGGATAACCATTTTTACAGAAGGTGATTTGTTTGTGGAATGAACTGCCAGAGGAAGTAGTAGGCGCAGATACAGTTCAATATTTAAAAGACATTTAGACCGATACACAAATAGGAAAGGTTTAGATGAATATAAACCAAATGCAGGCAAGTGGAGCAGTTTTAATACCAGGCAAAGTGGAGATCAGAAATAAAACAGAAAGTTTGAAAGAAACTCAGCAGGTTTGGCAGCCACTGTGTAGAGAGAAACAAATTTAACATTTCATGACCCTAGGAATGGGCAAAATGTTCTGGCCAGCCAGTGACACCCATATCCAACGAGTGAAATAAAAAGAAGTGTGACATCACAATTTGGAGCCATTTTTGAATTTTACTATCGAGGATTTTACTCTTAGTTTATCCAGAAGAATTTGGATGGATGGGGCATCAAAATAGAGAAAGACATTTACCTGATGACCCTTTGTCCTGAATTTAATGACCAAAAATTTTAGTTGGTCATTTGAGCATGTCAGTGAGGACTTTCCTCAGGATGTTGCCTGATTTGGAGCAGTTTAGATTCTCCACAGTATGGAAGCAGGCCCTTTGGCCCAACATGTCCACACTGGCCTCCTGAAGAGTAACCCAGCCAGACCCATTCCCCTATATTTACCCCTGACTATGCACCTAACACTATGGGCAATTTATCATGGCCAATTCAACTGATCTCACATCTTTGGACTGTGGGAGAAAAACCCACAGACACAGGGAGAATGTGTAAACTCCACACAGACAGTCACCCAAGGTAGGAATTGAACCTGGGTCCCTGGCACTATGAGGCAGCAGTGCTAACCACTGAGTCACCATGCCACCATTATGGAGTGAGGCTGAATTTGCTCAGGTTGTTTTCTTAAGAGCAGGGAAGGCTGAGGAGGGATCCTGATTGAGGTGGATACGATTATGAGTGGCATGGATAGGGCAGATAGGAAGAAGCTAATCCCTTTAGTAGAAGGATCATTAAATGGGGGCATAATTTTAGCTGAAGGCCAGGAGACCTAGAGAGGATTTAAGGAAAACATTTTTCACCCAGAGGATGGTGGGAATGCACTGTCTGTGAGAGTAGAAGATGCAAGAAACCTCACAACCATTAAAAAGTGCATGGACAAACTCTTGAAATGGCACAACATTCAAGGCTGTGGGCCAAATGCTGGAAAGCAATGCAAATAGAATGGTGGCGGTAGGATATACCACCATCTAAGGTCCTCCTACCAAATTATAGCGAGGGTCTGTTAAAGCCTTAATGGTAATAAAATAGTTACCTTGCATGATTAGAAAATGGTTGCAACTCAATGCAAACTCTGAGGAATGTCAGATTTCCATATATTTTATCAACAAAGTCTGTACCGAATTGTTTTCGGACCTTTACATGGACTGATAAATAATTTATGAATAAATTATATTTCTGCAAAGAAAAAAATTGTAGAAATGGTATTTTCCTGTCAGTGTACACTCAATTGGCCAAAGCTCCTCTTATGTACTGCATGACCTTTGACCTGACTTGAATATAATAAATTGGCCTTGATTATGTCAGTGGGTCAATGACCGTCTGACCAGTATAAACTATTTCTCCTTATTTGCTGGATTAAAACCCTCATAATTTTGAACACCCTTGTTAAATTTCCACTTAAACTTCTCTACTCTGAGGAGAAGGTTCCCAGTTATTCTTAACTCTCTACATAACTGACGTCACCGAGCTGATATTATTCTGGTACATTCTTTACTTTTATAAAAAGTGCTGCATGGTTTTGAGACAAAGCACAAAGCTGCAAAACCTAGCTGCCAGGCACCAGGCCCAGAAGGTAGATTAGTTATTTACAACATTTATTTTTAAATTGTCAGGATACTCAAATTTCTTTTGCTGAAATTATGGTAGGAGTCAATTCCACAAGTAATTTAGAAAGGGAGTTGAACATGAACAAGATAGAGAATGTAGAGTTCACGGAATGAGACAAAAAAACACAGGTATAAGACTAAACTTGACTATACTTTCAAAAGACCAGCACATAGGTATGATAAGCTGAATGGCCATTTTTGTGCTGTAAATTTCTATGATTTTATTATCTGGCCACTAATATGCTGTGTTTGTGCATTCAGCATAAGCTCCTTCCAACAACTCACTCACCAACTTGATTAGGTTTTTTTGAAGAAGTCACAAAGAGGATTGAAGAGTGCAGAGCGGGGGACGTAATCTGTATGGACTTTGGTAAGGCGTTCAACAAGGTTCCTCATGATAGAGTGGTCAGCAAGGTTAGATCTCATGGAATACAGGGAGAACTAGCCATTTGGATTCAGAACTGGCTCAAAGGTAGAAGACAGAGGATGGTGATGGAGGGTTGCTTTTCAGACTGGAAGGCCTGTGGCTACAAGGTGCTGGGTTCACTGCTTTTCGTCATTTATATAAATGATTTAGATGTGAACGTAGGAGGTATAGTTAGTAAGTTTGCAGATGACACCAAAATTGGAAGTGTAGTGGACAGCGAAGAAGGTCACCTCAGAGTACAGTGGGATCTTGATCAGATGGGCCAATGGGCTGAGGAGTGGCATGGAGTTTAATTTAGATAAATGTGACGTGTTGTATTTTGGACAAGCAAATCACAGCAGAACTTATATACTTCATGGTAAGGTTCTGGGGAGTGTTGCTGAATAGAGAGACCTCGGACTGTAGGTTCATAGTTCCTCAAAAGTAGAGTGACAGGTAGATAGGACAGTGAAAAAGGTGTTTGGTGTGCTTTCTTTTATTGTTCAGAGCATTGAGTATAGGAGTTGGGAGGTCATGTTGCGACTGTACCAGACTTTATAAAATGAACCAGACTTTATAAAAGATCTTTAAGTAAGGGAACACTTAGGAAGCAGCGATCATAGTATGGTAGAGTTCCATCTGCAGTTTGAAAAAGAGAAGGCAAAATCAGATGTAATGGTGTAACAGTTAAATAAAGGTAATTACGAGGACTTGAGAGAAGAACTGACGAAAATCGACTGGAAGCAGAGCCTAGCAGGGAAGACAGTAGAGCAAAAATGGCAAGAGTTTGTAGGTATAATTGAGGACACTGTACAGAGGTTCATCCCCAAGAAAAGAAAGATTATCCGGGGAGGGATTAGACAGCCATGGCTGACAAGGGAAGTCAGGAAATGGATCAAAGAAAAAGAGAAATCCTATAAAGTGGCCAAGAGCACTGGGAAATCAGAAGATTGGGAAGGCTACAAAAACAAACAGAGGATAACAAAGAGAGAAATAAGGAAGGAGAGGATCAAATATGAAGGTAGGCTAGCCAGTAATATTAGAAATGATAGTAAAAGTTTCTTTCAATACATAAGAAACAAACGACAGGTAAAAGTAGACATTGGGCCACTTCAAACTGATGCTGGAAGCCTAGTGATGGGAGATAAGGAAATGGCTGGAGAACTTAATAAGTACTTTGCGTCAGTCTTCACAGTCGAAGACATGAGTAATATCCCAACAATTAAAGGGAGTCAGGGGGCTGAGTTGAGTACAATTGCCATTACAAAAGAGATAGTGCTAAAAGGTCTTAAAATTGACAAATCTCCTGGCCCCGATGGGCTACATCCTAGAGTTCTGAGGGAGGTGGCTGAGGAAATAGCGGAGGCGTTGGTTGAGATCTTTCAAAAGTCACTGGAGTCAGGGAAAGTCCCGGATGATTAGAAGATCGCTGTTGTAACTCCTTGTTCAAGAAAGGATCAAGACAAAAGATGGAAAATTATTGGCCAATTAGCCTAACCTCGGTTGTTGATAAAATTCTAGAATCCATCGTTAAATTCTTGGAAGAGCAGGGTTGGATTAGAACAAGTCAACATGGCAAGATCATGCCTGACAAACCTGTTAGAATTCTTTGAAGAGGTGACAAGTAGGATAGACCAGGGAAACCCAGTGGATGTGGTCTATCTCGACTTCCAAAAGGCCTTTGATAAGGTGCCACACGGGAGGCTGCTGAGTAAGGTGAGGGCCCACGGTGTTCGAGGTGAGCTACTGGCATGGATTGAGGATTGGCTGTCTGTCAGAAGGCAGAGAGTTGGGAATGGCAGCCGGTGACAAGCGGTGTCCCACTGGGTTCAATGTTGGGGCTGCAGCTGTTCACGTTATATATTAATGATCTGGATGAAGGGACTGGGGGCATTCTAGCGAAGTTTGCCGATGATACGAAGTTAGGTGGACAGGCAGGTAGTACTGAGGAAGTGGGGAGGCTGCAAAAGGATCTAGACAGTTTGGGAGAGTGGTCCAGGAAATGGCTGATGAAATTCAACGTGAGCAAATGTGAGGTCTTGCACTTTGGAAAAAAGAATACAAGCGTGGACTACTTTCTAAACGGTGAGAAAATTCATAAAGCCAAAGTACAAAGGGATCTGGGAGTGCTAGTTGAAGATTCTCTAAAGGTAAACATGCAGGTTGAATCCGTGATTAAGAAAGCGAATGCAATGTTGTCATTTATCTCAAGAGGGTTGGAATATAAAAGCAGTGATGTGCTACTGAGCTTTTATAAAGCTCTGGTTAGGCCCCATTTGGAGTACTGTGTCCAGTTTTGGGCCCCACACCTCAGGAGGGACATACTGGCACTGGAGCGTGTCCAGTGGAGATTCACACGGATGATCCCTGGAATGGCAGGTCTAACATACGAGGAACAGCTGAGGATCCTGGGATTGTATTCATTGGAGTTTAGAAGGTTAAGGGGAGATCTAATAGAAACTTACAAGATAATACATGGCTTGGAAAGGGTGGACGCTAAGAAATTGTTTCCGTTAGGCGAGGAGACTAGGACCCGTGGGCACAGCCTTAGAATTAGAGGGGGTAAATTCAGAACAGAAATGCGGAGACATTTCTTCAGCCAGAGTGGTGGGCCTGTGGAATTCATTGCCATGGAGTGCAGTGGAGGCCGGGACGCTAAATGGCTTCAAGGCCAAGATTGATAAATTCTTGATGTCAAAAGGAATTAAGGGCTACAGGGAGAATGCTGGTAAGTGGAGTTGAAATGCCCATCAGCCATGATTAAATGGCGGAGTGGACTCGATGGGCCAAATGGCCTTACTTCCACTCCTATGTCTTATGGTCTTATGGTCTGTACAGGACATTGGCTAAGCCACTTGTAGAATATTGTGTGCAATTCTGGTCTCCTCCCTATCGGAAGGATGTGAAACTTGAAAGGGTTTAGAAAAAATTTACAAGCATGTTGCCAGGGTTGGAGGATTTGAGCTATAGGGAGAAGGTGAATAGGCTGGGGTGTTTTCTCTGGAGTGTCGGAGGCTGAGGGGTGACCTCATAGAGGTTTACAAAATCATGAGTGGCATGGATAGGATAAATAGACAAGGTCTGTTCCTTGGGGGGCAGGGCGGAGGGGAATCCAAAACTAGAGAGCATAAGTTTAGGGTGAAAGGGGAAAAATTTATAAGGGACCTAACGGGCAACTTTTTCACAGAGTGCGGTCCGTGTATGGAATGAGCTACCAGAGGAAGTGGTATAGGCTGGTACAATTGCAACATTTAAAAGTGTCTGGTTGGTTACATGAATAGGAAGGGTTTAGAGGCATTAGATTAAGTTCGGATATCTGGTCGGCATGGACGAGTTGGACCAAAGGGTCTGTTTCCATGCTGTATAGTTCTATCACTATGTGACTCTATAATCAACTCTAAATCATCCATTAACTTGATGGAGACCCAATCAATAAACTAAAATAACAGAATTGCCAATATGTTCAAGGCCATAGTTACTTGTAATGACAGTATAACATAATGCATCTCTTCTAATTTTGCTTAACCACCAAATTGCTCTTTAACTGTAAGTTAATTCTGGTCCATTCACATAAAGACTTTTAGTTTATGCATTCCACCTCTTCTTCCTGCTCCCCTGCCCCCATGCCTCCAGCCCTCCACTATGAACTGACAAGTTTGATAATTTCAGTTTCGTAAGTAGGAGAGAATGGCTATTTGCATAGTAAATACATGACAACAGAGAGGAGATTACACCAAAAGGTACTGCTGTTCTCTTAATGAGTATGCATACAAGGAGTTACTTCACCCATTTGATCTCCATTAGAAAAATGAATGCTATGTCCATGGTTTAAAGGCCCAGCATCTACACAGAGATAGACTTAATTCAGTCTAATTAGCATTGTGCATTGTGTAAACTTAAGTAGTCAATAGACCTAAAGAAATGCCTGAAATTCCAAAGGTATGTGTCATGTTTGTTAGTATAGTTAATGCTAGTTGATTAACATCCAAATTCTAGCATTCTCGTGAGGAAAGACATTATCAGTGTCAGAAGCATAGCCAAAATGATTTTTAATCGGTGTAAGGAAGTTTTCCTGATCTTGTGAAAAAATAATTCTTTTTACATGTCTAATATGTTCTATTTACTGTCTGACTCTTGCTGACTTGACTGCTGACAATGTTATCCAATATGCCCTGTAAATGTTAAAAATCACTCAACATCAGATTATGGAGCAGCACTCCAAAAGTTTGTGCTTTCAGAGAAACCTGTTGGACTATAACCTGGTGTTGTGTGATTTTTAACTTTGTCCACCCCAGTCCAACACCAGCACCTCCACACACTGTAAATGTGGCAGTGGTAGTTTTGACTCCACAGAGACCCACAAACCATAAGAACAGCTCTGTTTACTCTCCACAGATGTTGCCAGACCTGCTGAGTTTCTAATTTTGTTCCAGACTTCTGTATTCAGTGCTGGTTAAAAAAAAGAATAAAATCAAAAGCAGAGCTGTGTAAAGTGGCTGCGTTCTGGTTTTACAATTGACAGCAATGGAATGAGAATTGGCCCAGGGGTAAAACAGTGTCCCACTCTAATCTTGACCCTCAATTTACTTTCAACTATTTCACACAACCACTCAAGCCCATCTTTACCTCCATGAAATGGTTGAGAGAAGTATCTGGTCAATTAAAGAAAATATATGCACATAAAAACAGTTGATAAATTTATTCAGTTGCTCAAGTACAATCAGAAATTGAAAGTATCGGACAGTTGGAACATGTGAGCACCATGGAATGAAATTATGCAGTCACAAAGGATCATAGAATCCCGACAGTGCAGAGAGAGACCATTTGGCCCATTAAGTCTTCAATGACCCTCCAAAGAGCATCCCACCCAAAATTGAGTACAATTGTTCCTTTAATTTTATCGGAAAGATTGTACTTGAAAGTATATCTTCAATTTATTAAATATAACACCTTGAGCAGATTTATTGATATAGCTGAAAACAGGTTTATTGCAAATAGTTTCAGCAGTAGTAGCAGTCTTTCACCTGCAAATGATCTCTCAAAATTCTGGTGAAGGCCTGATTTGATTGAATTGATGTTGGTCCAACATAAAAGATTTCCGAAACTGTTAATGATTTTAGGTATCGCTAAATTTAACATTCCCTTATCTTTTGCATTGATCGAAATGTTTCTGTCTGATTTCTGTTCATAGATGTTGCCAACTGCTGAGTTCCTCCATCAATTTCTGTTTTTATTTCAGATTTCCAGCATCTGAAGTTTTTTGTTTGAAGTCAAAATGAAAACTTTATTCTTATTTTAATTCTTATTACAAGTATAAATTCAAGACATTGTCAGAATTAAATCAATAAATCATTAAGTTGTGAAATGATAGAACTTTACATTTTAAAGTTATTGGTCCCCAAAATCTGTGGAGATCTTGCACCATAACTTTGGCAAATTTTGTGGAATTATTGAAAGAAGCAATTGAAAAAACTGGGAGTCGAAATGTCAGTATTCATGACCATACCAGTTGTTATCCAACTGGACCACATTTTCCCACTAAGCCTTGAATGATTTCATTGATCCCATACATTCCTTCTTGGTAGGTTTTGTGGGACTGTAACCAGGAACAAGAAATTATTGTTAATTTTCTCTCTCCCTATATGCTGAAACAAGATTCTAAAACAAATTATTATCCATTACCACTACTGCACTGCTGAGAAAAGAATAAAGATCTTTCATGACCCAGTGGGTTTTACATGCAATGAACATCTTTTGGTTAAAACCTGCAGCCAATAAGTGCACAAAAAGCTCACATAGAGAGCAATATAATTGTAATCTGATTTCATTTTGCCATGTTGATAGCAGGATGAATAATTTCCCGGCTGTTTCTCAAAATAATCATTTGGGATCTTTTGTATCCACCTGATAGGACAGAAAAGACTTTGGTGTTTTGTCTCATTTGAAAAACTACTTGTAACTACACCTTCACATTGACAACTATCTCAAGTTGGGCTTGGCATTTGCTGTGTTACTATTGCTGCTATTTTTTAAATCACTCTGCCACTTTCATCTCTTGGCCGCTAGCAATATTTTTAATCTCTCTCATCTGTAAAACATAGCCAATATGTATATCAGTTCTGAGGAACGGTCACTGGGTCTGTAAAGATAACACTGATTTCTGTCCACAGATGCTGCCAGAACTGCTGAGCTTTTCCAGCAATTTATATTTTTGTTTCTGCTTTCCAGCATCCACAGTTCTTTTGGGTTTTTTTTCATCAGTAGATTTGTTTGTCAGATTTATTTTTCTGACATACATTGTCAATAAACAAAAATTTCTTTTCTGAATATCAGAAACCAATGCTATTGTCTTTAGCTGCTGACACGGACTAGGTATTACCATATCCATCGACTTCTTGGTGAGTACTGTATATCAAATTGAACTAGATTGTTTGCAAACGTGATTCCCTGTTTGTGTTTCTGATTTCCAACATCTGCAGTTGTTTGGCGTTTTTTGTTAATGGATAATGGTGTTGGTTGTGGGGCTCAAATAGTTTAAATCAAGAAAAGTGCATTCCTGAGAGCAGTAAGAAGATTTTCTTCCAGTTTTGAAAGAAAGGAAATCAATATAATTGCAGCAAGTCTTAATTTTGTCCCCTTTCATTTCTCCTCTTTTCGAAAATGCAGGCAGACACCTATTCCTGCCACTTGTGCCATTCTCCTGTGTGACTGACGAGAACTGATTGGGGAAAGTCTAACATCAGAAAATGTTAATGTGGGAAAAGTGGAACAAATGCTGATGGAGATGAAGAGTCATCTAGATTTGAAACATTAGCTTGCTCTCTCTCCATGGATGTTGCCTGACCTGCTGCGATCTCTGCATTTGTTGTTTTCAGTACAAATGCTGATGGTTTTCTCAACATAAAAATGCTTTGCACATTTTTTTACAGCTTTTATTCATATAGCATTGTAATGTAGTCAAACAGGCACTTCAGGGCAGTGTTACAAAGCAAAATTTGAAACCAGCTCACAAACCAAAATTAGGCAGATGACCAAAAGACCTGTTAAATTGGTAGATTCTAAGAAGCAACGTAAGGGACAAAAGAAAGGTAAAAAGACAAGGGTTTAAAATTCCAGATTTAAGGCCCTCCAGGCTGCTGAAAGCACAGCCACTAATGATAGAGCAATTAAAAGGGGGGATTCTGAGAATTAAAGGAACACAAATGTCTCAAATGACTGTGGGGCGAGTGGAGATTACAGAGCGAGGGAGAGGTTTGAAAGCAATGATCACAATTTTAAAATTGAGGTACAGGTAGTTCTCCTGTAATGCCAAAGTTGCGTTCCAGAGGAACCTCGCTTAATAGAAATAAGGGGGTCTATGGGAAAAGTGGGATCTGGGGCAGACCAGCAAAAGCTATCACTCATGATTGCTCAAAAACTCACCCAAAAGTATAGCACAACCTGAATGAAGGTTGAAATCGTATTTATTAACAAAACAAAAGTAAATTTAACACAGCATAGTTAAATAATGTAAGAAAACTGCTGTTCGTACAGGAATTCTCCAGAAAGCTGCTCTGTAGCAGCTGACATCGTGCATGCTCAGAACGAGACGTGCAAACCGATTCCCAATGGAATCGCGTTATTGCCAATGGAGGTAAGCGTTCTCAAAAATACCATTCCCTAATTCTGCCAAAACGTGTGTTATCACAGAATGACCTGTACTGTTTTTTTCCAGGAGCCAGTAGAGAGTCAGCATAGGGGGGAGACAAAGAATAATATCCCCAAACATTCACAATGATATCGTCAAGCAGAACTGATAATGTCAAGTCAAACAGAAGAAATAATGTAAAACTGGATCAGAAACTGAAATTGCTGATAACATTTGGCAGGAACAGCAGAGTCCTGCGGGGTGAAAGCAGAGTTAAGGTTTTGAGATGAGTGACTCTATCAGAATTCATTTCTCCCCACAGATGCTGCCAGACTTGCTGAGTTTCACCAGCAATTTCTGTTTTTCTTTCAGATCTTCAGCATTTGCAGTTCTTTATTTTATTTTTTAAACTGAATCATAGACTATTTGAAATTGGTTTGCCTGCTCTACAATGCCAAGTGTAATGCCTGGTGTTCCACAAATTATGCATTCATTTCCAGGTGACCATCAAACTAATGCACAAAAAAGGCCTCCATCTCATTATTCTCGATTTATCTTTATCTTTCCTTTTTTCTCTTTGAAAAAGATCCCATTGTATTCAGAGATTGTTGATTTTCCTTTGCAAATATTTGTCTTTTTCTGTTCCCGTATCTAATTTAAAAGACATTTCAGGTTTTCCTGAGTATTGTATCAATTGACAATACAGACAAAAGACCATTACAGCAATGTTATCAACAAAGTACTTTAAATAGCCGAAGCCATTATCAGACATTGACATGTCCAGCTGACAATTAAATCAACCAGAAGGAATCCATAGTCTGGTTCGAGTAAGAGATGCCTTTGGTTTTTTTGGTTAGAGTCAAACTCTAATATTTGTTTCCTTGATATGCTACTGTACAGTACCAAACTGTATTTGTGAACATGCATATATATATAAATATAATTTTTATGAATAAAGTATGTTTAGAAATACAAAGAGCAAGAAGAGAGAGAATGCATGCACTGAAAGTGTCACACTAGGCAATACGTTTCAACAGTTTCTTTGATTTTGTACATTTGATTATTGAAATGAAAACTGAAATGATAGGGCTCCAATTTTATTTTTGGTTTGAAGAAGTATTTGAAGAACTGACTTGTCTCAGGCCTGGGGTTTTGGGTTCAAGTCTCTCTCCAAGAACTTGGGCATAAAATTCAAGACTGGCACTGAATGCATGACTGAAAGGTATAAACGTTTGAATGAGATATTAAAGCAAGTTTCTATCTGTCCTCTCAGGTGGGTGTTAAAGATCCAATGGATCAAAGAAAACCAGGGAATCATCCTCGATGAGCAGGCAAATATTTATTCCCTGATGGGCATCTGTAAAATGAAACTATTAGCTCATCGATGTTTGCATTTCAATAATGACTATGATTCAGAAAGTACTTAATTATAGAATTCCTACAGTGTGGGAGCAGGCCAATCAGCCCATCCTGACTCTCTGAAGAGCATCCCCCGCTCCCCCCCCCGGCCCCCCCGGACCCACCACTATCACTGCATTTCCCATGGTTAACCCACCTAGCTTGCACATCCCTAGACACTATGGGCAATTTAGCATGGCAAATCCACTTAGAATCATAGAATTCCTACAGTGTGGAAACAGGCCATATCGCCCAAAGTCCACACTGACCCTCCGAAGAGTAACCCACCTAGACCCATTCCCCTAACTAATGCACCTTACCTGTACACTCCTGAACACTATGGGCAATTTAGCATGGCCAATTCACCTAAACTGCACATCTTTGGACTGTGGGAGGAAACTGGAGCACACAGAGGAAACCCACGCAGACATGGGGAGAATGTGCCATCTCCACACAGACAGTCACCCGAGGCTTGAATCAAACCTGGGTCCCTGGCGCTGTGAGGCAGCAGTGCTAACCACTGAGCCACCAAGCTGCTCCTTCTTTGGGCTGTGGGACGAAACTCATACCAACACAGGGAGAATGTACAAACTCCACATAGTCACCTAGATTCGAACCCAGGTCCCGTGAGCCAACAGTGTCAGCCACTGTGCAACCCTACATTAGTTAACTGTGAAATGTTTTGAAATGTCTTCATACCATGAAAGACATCATCAGAATATAAGTCTCTGCTTTAGTACTTTTGGGCTATTTTCAGTGCTGCACGCTTTTTAGAATTTAAATTCTTGCTTGTAAAGGCTGGACCTTTCTGCAGGACAGTTTTTGTCATTATTGAGAGCTAACAGGGGAGCTAACTCCAACAAAACAACTTATCAAGTTTGAGAAAACCTCAAAATGCTGTCAACAGATTAGAAGATAACTGTCAGCACACAATAATTTCATGTGGAGACTCACATTCAAAACTCAGAAATTAGGTTGTAGCCTGACATTGAGTGTTTCCATCATTGTTTTCTTTATATTCAATGTCTACAGCTTTTTGAGTGACATATTCCATTTATAAAATGACTGTAAGATAGGACACTACTGTCAGGCAGAGAGCCACATAAGTTGATACTGTTGGTCAAGTATCAAAATGCTTGATCAAACAGGTAGGGGGCGTCTTATCTGGGAATGAATGATGTGCACTATAGTGAGATGTGTGACAGAGTTGGCTGGGAACTTTGGCAAGGCCCACCTCAAGGTCAGGGGCACGTCATAACATCTTTCGTACTTTCACAAGCAGAATGATGAGGTGGGGGTGGGTGTGGGGGTGGGGGCGGTGTGAGAGAGGAGAGACATCTTGTTGAATGGCAAACCAAGACTTCAATCTAACACCAACAGTATGTGCCAGCTGCAAACATACTGCACATTCATTCAACCAAATGATCATGTTGGATACTGGCTGGGGCTAGACCTCAATCAAGGAGGGGGAACTGCTGTCAGTCATAGAGTCATACTGAGTCATAGAGTCATACAGATGTACAGCATGGAAACAGACCCTTCAGTCCAACTCATCCATGCCAACCAGATATCCTAACCTAGTCTAGTCCCATTTGCCAGCACTTGGCCCATATCCCTCTAAGCCCTTCTTTTTCATATACCCATCCAGATGCCTTTTAAGTGCTGCAATTGTATCAGCCTCCACTACTTCTTCTGGCAGCTCATTCCATGATCTCAGTAAAACATATAATCAAAAAGGAACGCATTTTATTCACTATTGTAGATTTATAGCAAGGCCACACATAAAAACTATTCACTTATCTGTTCCTGTGCTGTGAGCTCTCTTACACAGGTTCCTCCAAGATCAGTTGTGAATTTCACTGTTTGTTAAGTTTTCCTAGATGCACATCCATGTCCAGAGATACATGAATTCAAACAGCAAGGCAGTTACTGCGCAGATTCACTGCTGTGTCAGTGAGCAGTGTGCGTTTCTTCCTCTCTCTATATCTCTCCTCTTCACTGACCGTGTGCTGCCTATTGTCTGTCCTTCTTCCTTTTAAAAGTGTTATAGCAGGGATGACAGCAAGCCCAGGAGCAGCAGCAGACCCTTGCAGAGGACAAGAAGAAAGAGCTCAGGGAGACCTCACAGCTGCCGCACACCCCAAGATGCAGGACATGGATGGGAGGTTGGGTTGTAGAACATAGAACATAGAAAGGTACAGCAAAGAACAGCCCACGATGTTGTGCCGAGGTTTAATCCTAATGTAAAATATAATAACCTACTCACCTCTCAACCCACTGCTATCCATGTGCCTGTCCAGCAGTCGCTTAAATGTCCCAAATGATTCTGCTTCCATCACAACCACTGGCAACGCATTCCATGCGCTCACAACTTTCTGCATAAAGAACCTACCTCTGATGTCTCCTCTATACTTTTCCCCTAATATCTTAAAACTATGACCCCTCGTACCAGCCAATCATGCCCTGGGGAGGAGTCTCTGGCTATTGACTCTATCTATTCCTCTCATTATTTTATACACCTCGATCTGGTCTCGTCTCTTCCTCCTCTCCAGAGAGAAAAGTCCGAGCTTATTCAACCTTTCTTCATAAGGCAAGCCGTCCAGTCCAGGCAGCATCCTGATAAACCTTCTTTGCACCCTCTCCAAAGCCTCTGGATCTTTGCTATAGTAGGGCGACCAGAACTGGACACAATATTCCAAGTCTGGTCTCACCAGGGACTTGTAGAGCTGTAGCAAAACCTCGTGGCTCTTAAACTTGATCCCCCTGTTAATGAAAGCCAAAACACCATCTGCTTTCTTAACAACCCTATCCATTTGGGTGGCAAATTTGAGGGATCTGTGTACTTGCACACCCAGATCCCTCTGTTCCTCCACACTACCAAGAATCCTGTCTTTAATCCTATATTCAGCATTTGAGTTCGACTTTCCAAAATGCATCACTTTGCATTTATCCAGGTTGAACTCCATCTGCCATTTCTCAGCCCAGCTCTGCCTCCTGTCTATGTCATACTGCAGCCTGCAGTAGTTATCTATACTATCGACGACACCTCCAACCGTTGTGTCATCTGCAAATTTACTAACCCACCCCTCAACCTCCTCATCCAAGTCATTTATAAAAACTACAAAGAGCAGAGGCCCAAGAACAGAACCCTGTGGGACCCCATCAACACTGTCCTCCAGGCAGAATACTTTCCATCTACAACCACTCTCTGCCTTCTGTCAGCCAAACAATTCTGAATCCAGATCTCCCTGTATCCCATACTTCCTGACTTTATGAATGAGCCTACCATGGAAACCTTATCAAATGCCTTGCTGAAGTCCATATACACCACATCCACTGCTCGACCTTCATCAACCTGTCTTGTCACCTCCTCGAAGAACTCAATAAGATTTGTGAGGCATGACCTGCCCTTCACAAAGCCATGCTGACTACCTTTAATCACGGTATGCTTTGTCAAATAGTTGTAGATCCTATCCCTCAGAATTCTTTCCAAAACTTTGCTGACCACAGATGTAAGACTGACTGGCCTGTAATTGCCAGGCATTTCCCTATTACCCTTCTTGAAAAGAGGAATAACATTTGCCTCCTTCCAATCCTCCGGTACGACTCCTGTGGAGAGTGAGGAGGCAAAGATCTTCGCCAGTGGCTTTGCATCCTCCTTTCTTGCTTCCCGGAGCAGCCTGGGATAAATCTGAACTTGCCCTGGGGACTTATCAATCTTAATGTTTTCCCAAATTTCCAGTGCATCAACTTCATCAATCTTGATCTGGTCAAGCCTGTAAACCAGCTCCTCAAAGTCCCTTTCCTTAGAGAAAACTGAAGCAAAATACTCATTCAGGGTTTCCCCTATTTGCTCAGAGTCCACGCACAAGTTCCCTCTGCTATCCTTGATCGGCCCTACCTTCTCCCTGATCATTCTCTTATTCCTCATGTATGAGTAAAATGCCTTTGGGTTCTCCCTAATCCTATTTGCCAAGCCTTTTTTTGTGCCCTCTCCTGGCCATTTCTGAGCTCCTTTCTAGCAAGCCTGTAATCCTCTAAAGCTATGCTAGATCTTTGCTTCCTCTATCTTACGTAAGCTGCCTTTTGATGAGAAGTTCCTTTGTTCTTGGTTTTGCGGTGCCCTTTTATCTTGGAATGAACGAGGCTGTGTTTGTCCCAGGGTTTGCTGAGAGAATCTGCTGCATACTGCAGCAGGAGCTAAGGACAGCAGGAGTGGGAGGCCATTCTTTTCCAGTGGCCAGGAGGATTACTTGTGTAAACTATGTGGCATCTCTCAGTCGTGCACACATAAATGCATCAGATTCTCTCAGCAAACCCTGGGACATACACAGCCTCGTTCATTCTAGGATGAAAGGGCACTGCAAAACCCAACCTCCCATCCATGTCCTGCATCTTGGGGTGTGCGGCAGCTGTGAGGTCTCCCTGAGCTGCTTTCTTCTTGTCCTCTGCAAGGGTCTGCTGCTGCTCCTCGGCTTGCTGTCATCCCTGCTACGGCACTTTTGAAAGGAAGAAGGACAGACAATATGCAGCACATGGTCAGTGAAGAGGGAAGGAAGAGAGAGGGGGAGAGAGAAAGAGACAGAGAAACCCACACTGCTCACTGACATAGCAGTGAATCTGTGCAGTAATTGCCTTGCTGTTTGAATTCATGTATCTTGCAAGATCACACCAGGACATTTCATTTCCCCAGGATGAAGTCAGTGCTGCAGCCCAGGCTGTATGATCCAGGAAATGTAGCTGGCTTTCCCCAAGTACGGGGTGCCATCTACTGCAAACACGTTAAATAATGCTGTGGAATTCATCAACAGAAAGGGGTTCCATTCCATTCATGTTTGGGTGACCTGTGATCATCATTGTCACATCTTTGTGGGCGGCCCGGTGGCACAGTGGTTAGCACTGCTGCCTCGCAGCGCCAGAGACCCGGGTTCAATTCCCGACTCAGGCGACTGACTGTGTGGAGTTTCCACGTTCTCCCCGTGTCTGCGTGGGTTTCCTCCGGGTGCTCCGGTTTCCTCCCACAGTCCAAAGATGTGCAGGTTAGGTGAATTGGCCATACTAAATTGCCCGTAGTGTTAGGTAAGGGGTGGGTGTAGGGGTATGGGTGGGTTTCGCTTCGGCGGGTCGGTGTGGACTTGTTGGGCCGAAGGGCCTGTTTCCACACTGTAATCTAATCTAATCTAATCTAATCTTCGAGATGTATGCCCACTATCCTGTCATCGGACATCACTCCTATGTCCTGGAGCACTCTCGAGTACCTGGTTCATTTATGGGTCCAGGGGTCTGACAAAGCTGGTTACTGGAGGAAGGGCTCATGATGCGACTGCACAGTCCCCTGACTGATGCACAATGTAAGTTTAATGCTGCCCACATCTCAAACAGGGCTATGGTGGAGCAGTGTCTGGAACTGATGAAGATGTAGCTCCACTGCTTGGACTGGTGCAGGCCATTCCCTCCAGGACAGTCTGGACAGAGAGTGTTGCACTTTCCTGGTGCCTGGAGTCTGCACAATTGGGGCAGGCAATGAGGTGATGTGAAAGATGCAGAGGAACTGGGAGACTGGGAGCAGTCTTCCAAGGAGAAGGATAAGACATGATGGAGGAGGAGGCTTTCCTGGTCCATGACAGCTCAGCTGAATCAAGTGTTTCAAGCAGACTCTACCTAATTGACATGCGCTTCAGTGAGAGTTGGTAGATGATAGCTTGTAAATATATATTGCACATGATGCCAAAATCTGGGGTTTGTATTGTGTGGTGAACCGCTGACCCTTTTTTTTTGTTTGCATTCTCTTTTCATATCTGTAAAGAAAAGCTCATTTTGGGGAATTATCTGATTTCTTTCCCATAGCAGCCAATGCCAAGCTGCAGATCTATATTGGGTATTGAGGATAGGATAGTGTTGCCATTGAGGGTGTTTAGATCGGACATAGCCAAGGGCAAATAAAGAATGTGACTTGGTGGTTGAACTGTAACTCGAGAATTAAGTTGTATCTGCAAGGAAATGTCAGTCATGCCGACTATGTGCCATGGGCTGCATATGGCTGCTGTGCCATGTTGAGGGGCAATGCCAAATTGCCAACACTTGTCTGGGTACAGAGCAAGCTTCCAATTATGGATTGAGCCCAAGGGATCTCGGTAGACATCTGATGTATGGTAAGTTGTTCTGCAGAGGACCCTTGGTAAGGTGGGACTGGAATCAGACACGAGGAACACTTTAGGGTTGGCAGCTCATGAGGACACCTTGGTAAGGTGTCATCGAAATGCACTATGTCTCACAGCAGAAACACCTCCAAAACTCTTGATCCAACTTGGACTTAGCCAAAAAAATTTTACAATGTAAGATTTAGCTGAAGTTAGTTTTTTTTCATTCATGGGATGTGGGTGCCACTGTCTAACCCAGCATTACTGCCCAATCCCCAATTGCAATGGAGAAGGTTATGGTGAGCTGCCTTATTGAATTGCTGCAGTTCTTGGGATGTAGGGCTTCCCACAGTGCAGTTAGGGAGGAATTTCAGGATTTTGACCCAGCGGCAGTAGAACAGCAATATAGCTCCAAGTTAGGTTGTTGTGTGACTTGAAGGGGATCTTGCAGGTAGTTGTGCTTCTATGCATTTGCTGCACCTATCTTTCCGATGACGGAGCTTCGGTGAGGTGCTATAATGTATAATGTATTGCATTGGTGGTAATATCTTAAAGGAAAACAGTGAGGTAGTGAGGTTAAGAAGTGCAAAGAGAGAACCTCACAGCTCTGGGCCAAAGGTAACTGAAAGCACATGTAATTTTTAATGATAGAATGATTGAAATAGGAGATATACAAGAGACCAGAATTTCAGGAGCTTGAAAGTCTTGGGGGTTTGTAGGGCTGGAGGAGATTAAGAGAAAGTGAGGATTGCAGATGCTGGAGATCAGCGTCAAAAAGTGTGGCACTGGAAAAGCACAGCAGGTCAGGCAGCATCTGAGGAACAGGAGAGTTGTCGTTTCAGGCATAAGTCCTTTCAATTCTCCTGCTTCTTGGATGTCACCTGACCTGTTGTGCATTTCCAGTACCACACTTTTCGACTCTGGAGAACATTAAAAGGTAGGGAGAAGTGAAGCCCTTGAGTGATTTGGATACAAGGGTGATATTTGTAAATTTCAGGTGCTGCTGCACTATAAGCAAAAGTAGCGCAGTGATCATACAGTGGTAGATGTTTGCAACTTGCAACAGGGAGCAGAGATTTGGAAATGGCCAAGTTTTATAGACGCTGAAAGAGGGAAAGTGCAGCCAGGAGGTCAGTGAAATAGACAAATCTACAGATAACAGAGATCAGGACACAGTTTAACCGGCAGATGAGTTGAGACAGAACAGTAACAGAACTGGAAGCAGGCAGTTTTAATGATGATGTCAAAATATAGTTCATTTCAGGGTCAAATATGATACCAAAATTGTGAAACGTCTGGTTCAGCCTCAGAAAGTTGTTAAGGAAAGAGAAGAAGTTGGTGGCTATAAAGAGTAGAGTTTGTGACAGGGACCAAAGTCAACGGATTTGCTCTTTTCAGTATTAAATTGGAGAAAAATTCTGCCCATTTATTGCTGAATGTTGGATAGGCAATCTGCTGTTTAGAGACTAGTGAAGGAGTCAAGGTAGTAATGGCTTACAGCTAGTGTTCTCACAATAATCGATGCCCAACTCGAAGCTGATGTGTTTTCAGATAACGTTGCCAATGGGCTACATTAACAGCAGAAACAATAAGGTGGCACAATAGACTCTTTGGAGGACCCCAGAGGTGATTTCTGGCTATGACTGGACAGTTACTAATGAGACTAGACAAATCTATCCCTCCCAGCCGAATGACAGGCATCGGAGGAGGATAGTACTGTGTCAAAGGCTTCAGACATCTTGAACAGAACTTCAACAATAGATCAACTGAAACCCTGGTACAATTCATTAATGAATTGTTACATATTTTCTTCAGGGTTTCTGTGAATTGTGTGTCACAGTTACACTGGGAATCAACAGAACTTCTGCAGAAATTTAACTTCTTACCATCAGGACATTCTGGCCACTGGGCCTAGATGACTAAACCTCACCTGTCCAGACCAGGCACTTTTTCTATATGTGTCACTCAATATTGGATGAGAAGGAGCAATACTCACTGATTTATGCTGTCTTACCCAGGGGATATCCTACTGCTGTTACACAAAAATCATTTAATCTAATGTATGTTATCAATCCTTTCTTGTTACTTTTAGCCCTAATAGACTAAGTTCAAGATCAAACAGTGGATTTGCTGACTGAGCTATTGAGATTTACTCTGAGATTTTGAATACCTGGTATATTGTTGAATCATGAGAAATGAGTGGTCACTGACAGATTGTAAAACCCAGAAGGGACAGGGTGGTCTGTTGAATGTTCCAAGGGTAAGGTGTTGCACACAGTGAAAAGGCATGCTTCTGTGTGCTTTTCTTTCACACATGGTCCCTGGTCTGCAGGAGGGGTGAAGCAGACACTTGTGTTTCAGTCAGGTAAGTTCTTTACAAATACCTTACCGAGGCAACTATCTCAATACTTACCAGAGACCTCCCAGTTTCTTTTAAATGATCATTCTCATAATTCCCCAGATCCATCCACCGATCCTGCATAGAATCCTTACAGTGTGGAAGCAGGCCATTTAGCCCATCGAGTCCACACTGCCCCTCCGAAGAGCATTCCACCCAGAGCCACACACCTACTCCGTAACCCCACATTTTCCATGGCTAGTCCACCTAACCTATTCATCCCTGGACACTACAGGGGAATCTAACATGGCAAATTCACCTAGCCCTCACATCTTTGGACTGTGGGAGGAAACCCATGCAGACATGTGGAGAACATGCAAATTCCTCACTGACAGTTGCCCAAGGCTGGAATTGAATCCGGGTCCCTGCCGCTGTGGGGTAGCAATGCTAACAACTGAGCCACAACACTGTACTAAATGGTGATTAAATAAACCTAGCCAGATTTTAACTTGGCCAGCTGACATTTTGCTTGCCTCTTACGCTTAGCAGATTTTGTTTTAAAGGCCTGGTCCAGGATTATATTTGAAACAGAGATAGATAAGTTTTTGATTGCCAAAGGGATAAAAGGTTATGGGAAGAAAATAGGAAATGGGGTTGATAAACCTATTGGCCATTATTGAATGGCAGAGCAGACTCGATCGGCCAAATGGCCTAATTTCTGCTCCTATGTCTTATGGTCTTATTAACATGTCAGTGCAGCATTGCAGAACTACTAGAAGAGGTTGTTTTCAATGAGATGTTAAACTGAGGCCCCGTCTGCCCTTTGATATGGATGTCACAAATTCCATGACACTATAAATGTCAGCTATGATGTCTTCCAAGGGTGAGGTAGTCAATATTTATTCTTCAATCAATAATATATTTCATTCCATCTGTGGCTTGTTGATGTGTGCAAATTCCTTAGGACTGCAGGTACACAAGATACACAGCCCAGAATCAGACTGTTCAGTTCAACATTCCAATTGGCTGCTGCATTTTATAAAAGCTCAGTAATTAAAGTTCAAAATGAATGTGTTGACTGTGAAATAGTTTGAAATATTCTGAGTGCCTAAAAGGCACTAAGGAATGTCAATCTTCAGTTGATTTTTAAAATTTGCAAGGAAATATATGAACTTGACTTTAGTGATAACTTCCCCAGATGAAAGCCTTCCTCAACTCTCAGTTAAACCCCACATGACTGAAAGTATTTGGGTGGATGACAGGGTGTCGACAGTTGGTTTTACTTCTCTTCGACATCTATATTTCCATTTAAGTCCATTTGTTAAAAAAAACTTATCAGAGGATTGTATGATAATATATTGATGCATTTAGAGTCATAGAGATGCACAGCACGTCCATGCCAACCAGATATCCTAACCTAATCTAGTCCCATTTGCCGGCACTTGGCCCATATCCCTCTTAACCCCTCTTATTCATACCACCATCCAGATGCCTTTTAAATGTTGCAGTTGTACCAGACTCCACCACTTCCTCTGGCAGCTCATTCCATTCACGCACCACCCTCTGTGTGAAAAAGTTGCCCCTTGGGTCCTTTTAAAATTTTTTCCCCTCACACCCTAAACCTATGCCCTCGAGTTTTGGACTCACCCACCCCAGGGAAAAGATCTTGCCTATATACCCTATCCATGCTACTCATGATTTATAAACTTCTATAAAGTCACCCCTCAGCCTCCAGGGAAAACAGGTCCAGTCTATTCAGTCTCTCCTTATAGCTCAAATTCCCCAACTCTGGCAACATCCTTATAAATCTTTTTTGAACCCTTTCAAGTTTCACAACATCCTTCCAATAGGAGGAAGACCAGAATTGCACACAATATTGCAAAAGTGGCCTATCAAATGTCCTGTACAGCTGTAACATACTCAATACTCTGACCAATAAAAGAAAGCATACCAAACGCCTTCTTCACTATCCTATCTACCTGCTACTCCAGTTTCAAGGAGCTGTGAACCTGCAACGCTCCCCAGGACTTTGCCATTAAGTCCTGCTCTGATTTGCCTTTCCAAAATATGGCATGTCACATTTATCTAAATTAAACTCCATCTGCCACTCTCAGCCCATTGGCCCAAGTGATCAAGTTGTAGTCTGAGGTAACCTTCTTCACTGTCCACTACACCTTCCATTTCGCTGTCATCTGCAAACTTACACTAACTATACCTCCTATGTTCACATCCAAATCATTTATATAAATGACAAAAAAGCAGATTCACTACTAATTTATTTCAGTTTAGGTCCTACGCATTTGCATAATGGGCAGCACGCTGGCTCATAGTACCAGGGACATGGATTCAATTCTACCCTCAGGTGACTGTCTGTGTGGAGTTTACACATTCTCTCTGAGTCTTTTATGGGTTTTGGTCAGGTGCTCCGGTTTTCTCCCACAGTCCAAGTTAGATGGATTGGCTATGCTAAGTTGCCCATAGTGTCCAGGGATGTACAGGCTAGCCATGGGTTAACCATGGAAATTGCGGGGTTATGGGGATAGGGTGGGAACCTGGGTCTGGATGCAATGTCTTTCCGAAGGTTGGTGCAGATTTGATGGGTTGAATGTCTTCTTTCTACACTGTAGGGCTTCAATAGTGCAAGGGAAATAGAAGATACCCTGAGAAATCTGCAAGCAAAGAGAATTGTTGAGGGCAGAGCACTGGACATGATCTATATGCATTTCAGTAAGGTGTTTGACAAGGCTCCCCATGGTAGACTGGTTAGCAAGATTAGATCACATGGAATACAGAGAAAACTAGCTATATGGTTACAGAAGTTGTTTGAAGGTAGAAAACTGAGGGTGGTTGTAGAGGGTTGCTTTTCAGACTGGAGGCCTGTGACCACAAGGATCAGTGCTGGGTCCATGGCCTTTTGGTATTTATATAAATGACTTGGATGCGAACATTGGATGACACCAAAATTGAAGATGTAGTGGAGAGCGAAGAAGTCTTCCTCAGAGTACAACTGGACCTTGATCAGATGGACCAATGTCCCGAGGAGTTGCAGACGGAGTTTAATTTAGATAAATGAGAGGGACTCATTTTCGAAAGGCAAATCAGGGCAAAACTTATACACTTAAGATCCTGGGGTATATTGCTGAACAAAGATACTTGGAGTGCAGGTTCATAGTTCTTTGAAAGTGGAGTCAAAGGTCGACAGGATAGTGGAGAAGGCATTTGGTATAAAACAAGAAGAAAGAACATACTTACCTTTATTGGTCACAGCACAGAGTATAGGAGTTGGGAGGTCATGTTGCAGCTGTACAAGACATTCGTTAGGCCACTTTTGGAATACTGCGATCAATGCTGGTCTCCCTGTTGTAGGAAGGATGTTGTGAAACTTGAAAGGGTTCAGAAAAGATTGACAAAGATGCTGCCAGGGTTCGAGCTATAGGAAGAGGCTGAATAGACTAGGGCTATTTTCCCTGAAGCATTGGAGGCTGAGTGGTGACCTTATAGAGGTTTATAAAATCATGAGGGACATGGATAAGGTAAATAGACAAGGTCTTTTCCCCAAAGTGTGTCAGTCCAAAACTAGAGGGCGTAGGTTTAAGGTAAAAGGGGAAAGATTTCAAAGGGACCTAAGGGCCAACATATTCACACAGAGGGTGGTATGTGTATGGAATGAGCTGCCAGAGGAGGTGGTGGAGGCTAGTACAATTACAACATTTAAAAGGTATCTGGATGGATACATGAATAGGAAGGGTTTAGAGGAAATGGGCTAAATGCTGGCAAATGGAACTAGATTTATTTGGGATGTGTGGTCAGCGTGGATGAGTTGGACCGAAGGGTCTGTTTCTGTGCCTTTATGACTATGAACTCTGCATTCGATTCTGATCTCAAGAGAATTCCTGATTTCCTTCACAAACATTCCATTTTGTGCTGTACTTTTCTTTCTCTAGGTCCCAACCTGTGGAATTTATTTGTTAAACCTCTCTGTCTCCGTCCTCACTCTTATCTGAAGTGCCTTGGAATATTTTACAAAGTTGTTGTGTGATGAGCAATAATCTTCATCAATCTTTACTCTGCTACAAAATGTCCATGTTCCTTTGTTGTGTGCAGGGCAAAATGCATTGGTAATTCTGAACCCTTTAGCCACTGTAAAAGTTGCCAGGGAAAAGTTCATGATCCTGGCTGTATCATTCATAAAAGTGACACTAAAGATGGAAAAATTATCATACAATGATCATATAGCTCCATTTTTATATACTTTCACTCAGCTAGTCAAAAACAATGGCAGGTGTTGTAGTCCCTGACCAGGCTGCAAATTTCTTGCTTAACTAGAACCTTGATTAACAAAATAATCAATCATTGACATGGGACTGAGAAACGAAAAGGCACTGATATTAATAATAAAAAAGATTTTAGATGTAATGTTTCTTATGAACATAGCGAATCAGACAGCAATTGTAAGTTATAACAACAACCTTATTATTATAAATAGGAGCCCTGAGAATCCTCCACAAATGTAGCCGGCTGCAAAGAATAGAAGAGTGACCTCTTGTGGAGAAGTGAATAATGTCTGTTTTAAATGAATTTGAATTTAAATTTGATGCTCCTTTTTAAATGCTTTTGTTACACATTTAGGATTATTTATTATTTCTGCATTTTGTTGTGGAAATGAAAGCATTGTAATTTAATTTTATGGTACTCTATATCAGTTTAGACATAGATTTATGTTATAAATTCAATTTTACTCCTAATTACCAATTAAAAACAACTTATTTTCATTGTGTCCCTACGGGACTTAGAATTTGGCTGGAGATTTGTTCATCTGCTGACTTCACTGAATTACTAAGCGTTGGTTCCTCGACAGAAAACTGCTTTCTTCTGTGTTTTTTGCTGACTTTCAGTTTTACTGTGTCCTCTATCCTTGCCACTGCTTTCTATTGAGACCAAATGCTCTGCTGAACTGTCTCTATTCCAGAATCCAGCCTGCTTCTCACTTTACTGCTATTCTATGTGTTTAAATAAATGTTAAACAGCCACTGCCAGGGAATTTTTTTTAATCAACATGTTTTGTTATTTTACAACATGCATCCATGTTTATCATTCCTAATGTGGTACTTGAATCCTGTAGTTATTGCCCAAACACAGGGACACGACTCCTGTGCCACAAGACCTCACTTCAATGCTATTCTATGCTGAGACTGTTCTCTCTAAGGTGAGCAAGTTCTGATTCCTGTTGGTTCAATTTCTGCTCTGGATTCTGGTGCTGTGCTGCTAAATGCACTCTTCTTTGTTGCTATCTGCTTTCTTCTACTTATGTTAATTTTGCTTTGCTTATCGTAAATACATTTCCACTTCTTTGGACTGAAGCTCCTGATATTGTGTTCCATGACATGAATGGTACTTGCATATTGTTAACTGAACACTAGATGGCCCTTGTTGGGAGTACGAGCATTGCAGCAATTATACTTGAAGGTCCTTTTCGTAAGGGTTTTGTTGACAGATATATTCCAGCAGGTCAAGGGGGAGAAAAATGTCACTTATTATCATATCAGTATGTGTTTATTAAAATCTTCCAATCCTCCTTAGTAACAGTGAGTCAATTGGAGAATTGCAAATGTTATACCCTGTAAGAATAAAACCTTAAACCAGAGGCTAATCAATTTAACGTCTATTAACGTGCTAGCGAGGTGAGGAATAGGGAGAGAGAGGAGTTGAACATGTGACTACAAGGATAGTGCAGGAGGGAGGGTTTTGGATTCCTGGATAATTGGGGCTCTTTCTGGGGTAGGTGGGATCTCTACAAGCAGGATGGTCTTTACCTGAACCAGAGGCGTACCAATATCCTTGGGGGGAAATTTGTTAATGCTGTTCGGGTAGGTTTGAACTAATTCAGCAGGAGAATGAGAACCAGAATTGTAGTTCGAGTATACAGGAAGTTGAGAGTAGTGAAGTAGAACTAAGATTTTGAATTGCAAGAAGTTGGATTGAAGTGTGTTTACTTCAACGCCAGGAGCATCTGGAATACAATGGGTGAACTTGCAGCATGAATCACTGGGGACTCCATAGTTAGGGGGACAGATAGGAGGTTCTGTGGGAACGAGGGAGACTCACGGTTGGTGTGTTGCCTCCCTGGTGCCAGGGTTCGTGATGTCACTGATTGTGTTTTTGGGATCCTTGAGGGGGAGGGGGAGCAGCCCTAAGTCGTGGTCCACATAGGCACTAACGACATAGGTAGGAAGAGAGACAGAGATTTAAGGCAGAAATTCAGGAAGCTAGGGTGGAAGCTTAGAGCTAGAAAAAACAGTTGTTATCTCTAATTTGTTGCCCATGCCACGTACTAGTGAAGTGAGGAATAAGGAGAGAGAGGAGTTGAATATCTGGCTACAGGGATGGTGCAGGAGGGAGGGTTTTGGATTCCTGCATAACTGGGGTTCTTTCTGGGGCAGGTGGGACCTCTACAAACAGGATGGCCTTCACCTGAACCAATATCTTGGGGGCGGGGGGAGGCGGTTGGAATTTGCTAATGCTCTTCGGGTGGGTTTAAACTAATTTAGCAGGGGGATGGGAACTGAAATTGTATTTCGAGTATACGGGAGGTTAAGACTAGTGAAGTCAGAACTAATATTTCAAGATTGCAAGAAGGCACCGGCAGGCAAGACATTGGTTTAAAGTGTGTCTACTTCAACACCAAGAGCATCCGGAATAAGATGGGTGAACTTGTAGCATGGGTTGGTATCTGGGATTTGATGTTGTGGCCATTTCAGAGACATGGGTAGAGCAAGGACAGGAATGGTTATTGCAGGTTCTGGGATTTAGATGTTTCGGTAAGAAAATTCTCCCCGTGTCTGTGTGGGTTTCCTCCGGGTGCTCAGGTTTCCTCCCACAGTCCAAAGATGTGCAAGTCAGGTCAATTGGCTATGCTAAATTGCTCATAGAGTTAGGCACATTAGTCAGAAGGAAATGGGTCTGGGTGGGTTACTCTTCGGAGGGCCAGTGTGGACTTGTTGGGCCGAAGGGCCTGTTCACACACTGTAGGGAATCTAATCTAATCTAACCTAAACAGAGAATATGGTAAAAGAGGAGGTGATGTGGCACTGTTAGTCAAGGACAGTTTTATAGCTGCACAATTGACGTTTGAGGGCTTGTTTACTGAGTTAGTATTGGCTGAGATTAGAAACAGGAAAGGGGAGGTTAACCTGTTGGTAGTTTTCTATAGGTCTCCAAATAGTTCCAGAGATGTAGAGGAAAGGATAGCAAAGATGATCCTCAATAGGAGTGAAAGTGACAGGGTAGTTGTTATGGGGTCTTTAACTTCCCAAATATTGACTGGGAATACTATAGTTCAAGTACTTTAGATGGGTCAGTTTCTGTCCAATGTGTGCAGGACGGTTTTCTGAAACAGCATGTAAACAGGCCAACAAGGGACGAGGCCACATTAGATTTGATACTGGGTAATGAACCTGGCCAGGTGTTAGATTTAGAGATAGGTGAGCACTTTGGTGATAGTAACCATAGTTCAGTTATGTTTACTTTAGTGATGGAAAGGGATAGGTATATACTGCTATGCAAATGTTATAGCTAGGGGAAAGGCAATTACAATGCAATTAGGCAAGATTTAGGATGCATAAGATGGAGAAACTGCATGTAGTGTACAAAATCCCTTGCAAGGACTGCACAAAACACTACATAGGACAAACAGGAAGACAGCTAACGATCCGTATCCATGAACACCAACTAGCCACGAAACGACACGACCAGCTATCCTTAGTAGCCACACACGCAGATGACAAGCAACATGAATTCGACTGGGACAACACTACCATTATAGGGCAAGCCATACATAGAACAGCCAGGGAATTCCTAGAGGCATGGCACTCATCCACTGACTCTATCAACAAACACATCGACCTGGACCCAATATACCGGCCACTACAGCGGACAGCTGAAACTGACAACCGGAAGCGGCAGAGACAGGCCACTATAAATGCCGGAGGAAACATCACAGAAGTGCTTCACAGGAGGCTCCCAAGCACTGAGGATGTCACCTAGACAGGGGATGAAACGTTTTTGCAACACAAATTCCCAGCTCGGCGAATAGAACCACAACAACGAGCACCCGAGCTACAAATCTTCGCACAAACTTTGAATAGATAAGTCCCCTGGGCCAGATGGGATTCATCCTAGGAGTCTCTGGGAAGCCAGGGAAGAGATTGCTGAGCCTTTGGCTTTGATCTTTATGTCATCATTGTCTACAGGAATAGTACCAGAAGACTGGAGGATAGCAAATGTTGTTCCCTTGTTGAAGAAAAGGAGTAGAGACAACCCTAAAATTAAAGACCTGTGAGCCTTACTTCGGTTGTGGGTAAACTGATGGAAAGGGTTTATAATTATCTAGAAAGGAATAAGTTGCTTAGGGAAAGTCAACACGGCTTTGTGAAGGGTAGGTCATGCCTCACAAACCTTATTGAGTTGTTTGGGAAGGTGACCAAACAGGTGGATGAGGGTAAAGCCGTTGGTGTGGTGTATATGGATTCCAGTGAGGTGTTTGATGCGGTTCCCCACAGTAGGCTACTGCACAAAATATGGAGGCATGGGATTGAGGGTGATTTAGTGGTTTGGATTAGAAATTGTCTAGCTGAACTGAGACAAAGGGTGGTGGTTAATGGGAAATATTCATCCTGGAATTCAGTTACTAGTGGGGTACTGCAAGGATCTGTTTTGGGTCCACTGTAGTTTGTCATTTTTATATATGGCCTGGATGAGGGCATAGAAGGATGGGTTAGTAAATTTGTGGATCAATGGTGCTGGAAGAGCACAGCAATTCAGGCAGCATCGAGGAGCTTCAGCAAAATCGACGTTTCAGGCAAAAGCCCTTCATCAGGATGAAGGGCTTTTGCCCAAAACGTCGATTTTGCTGAAGCTCCTCGATGCTGCCTGAATTGCTGTGCTCTTCCAGCATCATTGATCCAGAATCTGGTTTCCAGCATCTGCAGTCATTGTTTTTACCTAGTAAATTTGTGGATGACACTAAGGTTGATAGAGTTGTGGACAGTGATGAAGGATGTTGTAAGTTACAGAGACATAGATAAGTTGCAGAGCTGGGCTGAGAGGTGGCAAATAGAGTTTAATGTGGAAAAGTGTGAGGTGATTCCCTCTGAAAGGAGTAACAGGAATGCAGAGTGCTAGGCTAATGGTAAGATTCTTGGTCATGTAGATGAGCAGAGAGATCTCGGTGTCCAGGTACATAGATCCTTAAAAGTTGCCATCCAGGTTGATCGGGTTGTTAAGAAGGCTTACAGCATGTTAGATAGATAGAAGGATTGAGTTTCAGAACCATGAGGTCATGCTGCAGCTGTATAAAACTCTGGTGTGGCCACATTTGGAGCACTGTGTACAGTTCTGGTCACTGCATCAGAGGAAGGACGTGGAAGCTTTGGAAAGAGTTCAGAGGAGATTTATTAGGATGTTGCCTGGTGTGGAGAGAAGGTCTTATGAGGAAAGGCTGGGGGATTTGAGGATGCTTTCGTTGAAGAGTAAAGTTTGAGAGGTGACTTAATTGAGACATTAAAAATCATCAGGTGGTTAGATCGGTTGAACAGTGAGAGCCTTTTTCTTCGGATGGCAATGGCTAGCACAAGGGGACATAGCTTTAAATTGATGGATGATAGATATAGGATAGATGTCAGAGGTTGCTTCCTTACTCAGAGAGTAGTAGGGGTGTGGAACTCACTGCCTGCTACAGTAGTAGACTCACCAACTTTAAGGGCTTCATCATTCCTGATGAAGGGCTTTTGCCCGAAACGTCAATTTCGCTGCTCCTTGGATGCTGCCTGAACTGCTGTGCTCTTCCAGCACCACTAATCCAGAATCTGGTTTACAGCATCTGCAGTCATTGTTTTTACCTCACCAACTTTAAGGGCATTTAAATGGTCATGGATAGGAATATGGATGAGAATGGAATAATGTAGGTTAGATGGGCTTCAGATTGGTTCCACAGGTCGTCGCAACATCAAGGGCCAAAGGGCCAGTACTGCGCTGTAATATTGTATGTTCTATTAGACAAGATAGTTTGGGACAAAATTAACAGTCACTTGAGCAAGTGTGGATTACTCAATGAAAGCCAACCCAGATTTCCTAAAGACAATTCATGCCCAACTCACTTGACTGACTTTCTTTGATGATCTATGGGTGATGAAGGTAATGGAATTAGTGTCTGCATATCCACAGGACATTTGATAACATTCCACAGGACTGGCTCACTAACAAACCTTCAGTCTACAGGATAAAAAAGACAGCAGCGGATTGTAACAATGTTGAGAGTATGAAGGAAACAGAGAGTGGCAGTGAATGGTATAATGGAGTCAGCACTGGGACCACTGCTTTTTTGATGCATATTAATTACATATACTTGTACATTCAGGGCACAATTTCAAAATTTGCAAATGATAGAAAGCCTTGAAGAACTGTGAATGTGAAAGTGAAAGTCATTAAAGACAGACTGGTTGAATGGGAGTAACAGCAGATAAAATTCAATTTAAAGAAGTGTCAAGTGATACATTTCAGGAGAAAGAATGACAAAGGCCAATATAAATTAAAACACAAAACTTTTCCAGTCCATTTGGGGCAAGTTGAGAGGGAGAAGAGCAAAGGAGATATTGGGATTGGAGACAATATCTACTTGCACTATGCAATGTTGCCTGCAGCAGGAAACCAATGGGAAATCAGTTGCCAACCGTGTGGCCAACTGAGCTACTTATGTGGCCAGTTAAGGGCTACTTCTTGGACCACTTTACTCCACAATTAGCCTGGGGAAACCACCAGGCTAATTGTGGAAGCTTCCCAGCCAGTTCTATGGGAAAATCCCTCCTTGAACGGTGCTCCAAAGGGCCCTCTTCTGGTCACATCTGCTCTCACCAACAGCGATCTGTCCACAGAGATACCCCACCAGCCTGGATGTCTGCAAGAGTGTGGTGCTGGAAAAGCACAGCTCTTTCCTGATGAAGAGCTTATGCACTTCAACTCTGATCTCCAGCATCTGCTGTGCTCACTTTCTCCCTGGATGTTTGCAAGGTCCTGCCTTCCCCACCAGCTGACAACAATTTATCAAAATTCATTCAGCAGCAACATCCAAACTCACAATCTCTACCATCTGGAAGGACAAGGGCAGTAGCTGTATGAGAACACCACTAACTGTGGGTTCTCCTCCAAGTCCCATACCATCCTGGCTTGGAAATATAATGTTGCTCCTTCATTATCACTGTGTCAAAACCTTGGAACTCCTTCCCATACCAGCATTGTGTATTTACCTATATCCTAAGGAATGCAACAGACAAGAGCCAGCTCATTTTGTCATGTCTCACCACCGCCTTCCCTAGGGCATTAAGGGAGGGACAATAAATGGGCCAGAGATGAGCACATTATGTGAAGAATAAAATAAATTGAGGCACCGTTTGGGTGGTAAATGAGGCCATTGAGCTCTCTGTCCTCTGATTCTGCCCAAACCCCGGCCACTGTGCCTTTAGTCAATCGGAAATGTGCCACCCTGGATTGAGGCACCCAGAGTGAAACCACCTCCCATGTTTGGCCCCAGCTGTGGGACCTCTACGTTGTTGTTGCAATTCAGTCCCTCGTGTGCAATTCTATAGGGAAACAAAGGGAACATTGGGCAAATGTGCACAGATATTTTTGAAGGTGGTTTGAATTATTTAAGAAAGTAGTTAATAGGACCTTCCTATTCCTGAATATTATAAATTGAGGTATTGAATAATAACAAGGGAATTATAATGAACCTTTATAAAATACTCCTCTGGCCTCAACTGGATATTGCATTCATTTCTGCATATTATGTTTCAGGAAGGATGTGAATGTATTCGAGATAGTGTAGAAATGGTCCCAGGAATGAGGTATTGCAGTTACATGGATAAATTGACAATGCTGGGGCTTTTCTTTTAAAGTAGAGAAGACAGCGGAGAAATTTGAAGGAGGTTTATGCCTCTGCAGAACAAGAAGATAAGCCCTAGGTTGATCTCAGCTGGAAAGGGGATTGAATCTGTGCTGTGGGCATTACAGTAATTTGCATGATTACCCTCAAGCTAACTGAACTGAGTGTTCCTATTTGCAGAATACTTTGTGCCAAAGTCATGATCAATGACATGGGGAAAAAAAATTGTACTCAGTGAGGGGTTATGACCTGGAATGCAGTGCTTTAGAGAGTGGTGGAAACAGATTCATCTGTGGCTTTCAAAGAAAATTGAATAGAAGTGTGGTGGTGGAGTGAAAATAAATTACTGAGCTGTGGAGAAAAGGCAAGGGAGTGTTTTGTGATGAGTTGCTCTTGAAACAGACTGCACAGCCTTTTTCTGTGCTGGAACCAATCTACTCAGGCAAAACTCTGTGGCACTTCCTTAGGTCTTCAGACCAGCACGTTCACTTTCTCAATCACAAAAGATACATCTTGTGTCCTTCTCTGCTTCCATTGACTTCACTAATCTTGATTTTCTGTCCCACTTCTCTTTGCCTCACTGTTGAAGAGGAAGGACACCCTCAGAGCCACATTGGGAATAGTGTTATGTTCCAAATTACACCTGGGAAACCTTAACCCAAGACAAAGTAAGGGAAATGCACCTTGGAAGGATTGGGGCACCCGATGTCTCACCGCTGATGACAAGCTGAAATTAAACATTGACAGAGAAAGGAGGATATGGTAGAACCAATCTCCCATTCCCCCAACTATAGTCCGCCCCGACTGGACAGAGACTGTAGATCGTGGGTTGAACTCTTTAGGCACCGACAAACTCAGGAAACAAGTTCTTCTTGACTACAAAGGACTGCTTAAACAGAAGCTGCAGATTTATTTCTCCTCGGAGAAGCCAGATTTTTTGAATAGAGTAGAGGAGAGTAGAGAAGGTTTTTATTTGACATTTCCACCATTTACAACTGATACAGTAAAAACGAGACAGAGTACCTCCAGCACCTCTATATGGACAGCACAAACTACACAATTGTAACTGCATAAAGTGAATAAGAAGTTCAAAACACGCAATTTACAGTGTAATAAAAGAAAGATAAATAATAGACATTGTTCTTGCAGCAATTCGAAGTCATGCAAAGGATTTCAGATGGGAAAGAGTCTGATCTTACAGTGTTAAGGAGTCTGATGGCTTGGGGGAAGAAATTGTTGCACAGTCTGGCCGTGAGAGACTGAATGCTCCGGTATCTTCTGCCAGATGGCAGGAGGGAGAAGAGTTTGAGTAAGGGGTGTGTGGGGTCTTCCACAATGCTGTTAGCCTTTCAGATGCAGCGTGCGGAGTAAATGTCTGTAATGGAGGGAAGCGAGACCCTGGTGATCTTCTCAGTTGTCCTCACTTTCTTAGGATCCGAGACAGTGTAATTCCCGAACTAGGCAGTGATGCAGCAGCTCAGGGTACTCTCAATGAACCTTGTGTAGAATGTGGTGAAGATGGAGGGGTGGGAGCTGGGCTTTCCTCAGCCTGCGCAGAAAGTAGAGTCACTGCTGGGCTTTCTTGCCAAGGATCTGATGTTGAGGGTCCAGGTAAGAGTCTCCGCCAACTGTATGCCAAGAAATTTGGTGCTTTTCATGATCTCCACCCGATGTCCAGCGGAGAGTGGTCGCTCTGTGCACTCCTGAGGTCAACAACCATCTCTTTTGTCTTATGCACTTTAGTGGCCAATGGTGGATTTTTCCCAGGATCAATGACTTGAGGTGGCTGAAACATGCCCTCTGAGGGCTTTTAGCCAATGAAAGATGGGTAGTTCTCCTGTTCAGTGCCACAGGGAGCACAGGAATTACAGAAGAGGAGATGAGTGGACTCTGAGGCAAAGGCGTGGGGGTGGCTTTCAGCAGCAATCTCCTTACCAATGAGTGGCCGGACCTGGAGCAGCTAATTGGCAGCAACTGAAACCAGGAACTTCTCCACTGGGCCCTAAGCAAACTCCCTCCGCTAAAAAACCATATAGATAATTACCTGCTACATTGGATCCTAAGCAGACCCTCTGCAAAAATACACGAAGCTGCAACCTACCTGTTCCACAGCATCCTAGGAAGGATCACTTAACTGGAAGCTATCACAATCCACTCCACCAGACCTCCAGACCACTCAGATGTAAGAAACCTGTGAGGAAGCGGGGTAAGCGTACCGGCCTGATAGTAAGACTGAGACTACGCGGTTTCAAGACCCCCCTTCCTAGCTTACTCCTAGCAAATGTACAATCTCTGGAGAACAAGATGGATGAACTCAGATCACAGCTCAGCTTCCAGCATGAATTGCAGGACTGCTGTGCACTCTGCTTCACAGAAACCTGACTCAACCCATCCATTCCCGACTGCGTATTTCAGGCTGATGGTTTTTCTATCCATCGTACGGACTGTACAGTGTCCTCAGGTAAGACAAAGGATGGAGGGGTTTGCTTTTTAATCAACAACTTGTGGTGCACGGATATTGCAACCCTGAGCAGCCATTGCTTCCCAAACCTTGAATTCCTCACCATCAAATGCCGCACCTCCTATCTACCACAGGAATTTACCGCTACTACACTAACTGCTGAGTACATATCGCCATAAGCAAAGGTTGAGGAAGCTCTGGATGTGCTGTACTCCACTACTAACACCCTGGAGACGGAACACCCCAAGGCCCTGTTTATTGTAACTGGCGACTTCAATCACACCAACCTAAGGAAGATGTTGCCCAAGTACCACCAGAACATTACCTGCCCCACCACGGGCCCGAACATTTTAGACCACTACTACACCACTGTGAAAGATGCCTATTGCTCCATCCCTCACTCTCATTTCGGGAACTCTGACCACAATGCCATATTTCTTCTCCCAGCTTACAGGCAAAAGTTCAAGTAGGAGATCCCCTCGTGGATACAGGTCCAGTGCTGGTCAGAGGAGGCAGAGATCAACTCCAGTGCTGTCTGGAATCACCTGACTGGGCCACGTTCAAACAGCCTTGGATGAGCATGCCACCACCGTCACAGGCTTTATCAGCAAGTGTGTGGAAGACTGCATACCGTGGAAGTCAATTCGGGTATTCCCCAACAGGAAACCTTGGATGAATCAGGACATACAGAACCTGCTAAAAACCAGGCGTAAGGCCTTCAGATCAGGGGACCCACTCAAATATAAGGTATCCAAGTATGACCTTCCCAAAGCCATTAAGACAGCCATGGACCAATACCGATCCAAACTAGAGTCCTAGACAGACACCCGGCGACTATGGCAAGGACTGAATGACATCACAGGTTCTAAAAAGAGACAGTGCGAGATAGCAGACGATGACACATCAGTCCCAGATCATCTCAATGCCTTCTATGCTCGCTTTGAGCAGAATTTTGATGGAGAGGTAACACCTATTCCGACAAACCTATCTCAACAGTCATTACATCAGAGGTCAGATCTGTTTTCCATCGTGTGAATCCAAAGAAAGTGATGGGACCAGACGGAGTACCAGGCCATGCATTCAGAGCATGTGCAGATCAACTGGCAGAGGTCTTCTCGGACATCTTCAACCTCTCCCTGCAGCAGGCCACTGTCCCTGCCTGTTTCAAGAGGGCCAAGATCATCCCTGTGCCTAAGAAGGCTCATGCAGCATATCCTAATGGCTACCCCCCAGTGGCCCTAACTTCAGTGGTCATGAAGTGCTTTGAAAGGCTGGTCATGGCATTAATCAACTCCAGCCTCCCCACTACTCTTGACCTTCTCCAATTTGTTTATCAGAAAACAGATCCACATCAGATGCCATATCACTTGCCCTTCACTCCTCCCCAGAACATCTTGACACCAAGAACAGCTATGTAAGAATCCTACTCATTGACTACAGTTCAGCCTTCAACACTATTATCCCCTTGAGACTGATCACTAAACTTGGTGATCTCGGACTAAAGCCCCACTCTCTGCAACTGGATCCTCAGTTTCCTGACCCAAAGGCCACAATCAGTGACGATTGGGGACAATATTTCATCCTCACTAACACTCAACACTGGAGCCCCCCCAGGGTTGCGTACTCATCCCCCTACTCTACTCACTGTATACCCATGACTACATCGCCAAATACCAGACTAATGCCATTTATAAGTTCACTGATGATACCACCACAGTCAGGCGAATCTCAGATGGTGACGAAACAGACCTCAGACGGGAGATGGAACATCTGGAAAAATGATGCACTGAACGACCAAGCTCTCAGTGCCGGCAAAACTAAGGAACTCATTGTTGACTTTTGGCGGGGTGTTACTCATGCCCCCCTACACATTAACAGCACAGAGATGGAATGAGTGGGGGTGTCAAGCTCCTTGGAGTGGTCATAAATGACAAGCTTTCTTGGACTCTTCATGTGGACGCACTGGTTACAAAGGCCCAATAACATCGCTTCTTCCTCAGGCAGCTGAGGAAATTTGGCCTGATGACGAATACCCTTGCCAACTTTTATAGGTACGCCATCGAGAACACCGTCTGGATGTATCACTACCTGATATGGCAACTGTACCACTCAGGATCGGAGACGGTTACAGGGAGTGGTAAACTCGGCCTGGACAATCACAAAGGCCAACCTCCCATCTATAGAATCCATTTACCAAAAATGCAGTGCAAATTTAAACAATCTCAGTGAAAAGATCCAAGGCAAGGTTGAGTCAATGCAAGATTAGATTTCTAGAAGATGGTTGGACCACATGAAAAAGGTTCACTTTATTCTAAGGGGTGCGTGTCTTTTTTACTCTTTCCTCCTCTGGATAATTTGCATATTCTTGAATATTGTTTGAAAGCACTGCTCTACTAGTTCCCCACCAGGTCACAGACTATTTTACATTGACTATTTCACAGTTTGTTCATTGTTGCTGGGGAAAAATCACAGAACTAACTCTCTAAATGTTCTAAGGTGCATCTGCACCAGATGGACTGCATGCCAGAAGTTGCATCAGCCATATCAAAAAGTGAGGTGTCAACTTGGTGAAGCTGTGACACATAATTGCTTGCATGCCAGAAAGCAGCATTCAATAGGCAGGGCTAAGTGACTGCACTGCTCCCTCACCAATGTGTGTAAATACCTGGTCATCGGGTATGAGGTATCTTTCTGTTGTAGTACATGGCACAGGTCATAGAGTCATAGAGATGTACAACATGGAAACAGACCCTTCAGTCCAACATGTCCATGCCGACCAGATATCCCAACCCAATCTAGTCCCACCTGCCAGCACCCGGCCCATATCCCTCCAAATCCTTCCTATTCATATACCCATCCAAATGCCTCTTAAATGTTGCAAATGTACCAGCCTCCACCACTTCCTCTGGTAGCTCATTCCATACACGCACCACCCTCTGCGTGAAAAAGTTGCCCCTTAGGTCTCTTTTATATCTTTCCCCTCTCACCCTAAACCTATGCCCTCTAGTTCTAGACTCCCTGACCCCAGGGAAAAGACTTTGCATATTTACCCTATCCATGCCCCTCATAATTTTGTAAACGTCTATAAGGTCACCCCTTAGCTTCCGACGCTCCAGGAAAAACAGCCCCAGCCTGTTCAGCCTGTCCCTATAGCTCAAATCCTCCAGCCCTGGCAACATCCTTGTAAATCTTTCCTGAACCCATTCAAGTTTCACAACATCTTTCCAATAGGAAGGAGACCAGAATTGCATGCAATATTCCAACAGTGGCCTAACCAATGTCCTGTACAGCCGCAACATGACCTCCCAACTCCTGTACTCAATACTCTGACCAATAAAGGAAAGCATACCAAACACCTTCTTCAATATCCTATCTACCTGCGACTCCGCTTTCAAGGAGCTATGAACCTGCACTCCAAGGTCTCTTTGTTCAGCAACACTCCCTAGGACCTTACCATTAAGTGTATAAGTCCTGTTAAGATTTGCTTTCCCAAAATGCAGCACCTTGTATTTATCTGAATTAAACTCTAATCTGCCACTTCTCAGCCCATTGGCCCATCTGGTCCAGATCCTGTTGTAATCTGAGGTAACCCTCTTCACTGTCCCCTACACCTCCAATTTTGGTGTCATCTGCAAACTTACTAACTGTATCTCTTATGCTCGCATCCAAATCATTTATGTAAATGACAAAAGGTAGACGACCCAGCACTGATCCCCCATTCCCACAACCTTTGCAGTCACCCGAGCCATCTTCCACTTCATGTGGAGTTCTAAGATGGACCATGTCCACATGGACACAATGTACAAAATTCTGGATAATGGGGGGAAAGAGCGTCCTCCTCATCCTGATGGCCACCTTTGTGTGTGGCTGCATCATGTTGTGCGTAGACCCTTGGTAAGTAAACACTAAGTGTTACTGCGTACTGAGGTTTTACCTATCCCCGGTGTTGTGGACGATGGGACAGGCCTTGTTGCCGTGGAACGCTCCAGGTAGTTGGACTCTTTGCATCACCTATCCTTCGTGGAGCAAATTGCAAAGAAAAACACCTTAGACCAAAAATCTATCAGGAAGTGGTCAGCACATAGTGTCCTTGAGATCCAGCAGGAAAAGGAGAGGATGGATCCTGTCAGGTTGTTCCCTGAGCAGAATGTCAAAATTATTTGACATAATGCCTCATCACCAGAACTTTCCAGCAAGCACGAAGACATCACTTGGCTGGTGGTGAGAAGAGCAAGTGATGTGGGAATGGTGGGGCTTTGGGGTGGGGGCGTTGGTGGGGTTGGAGGGCAGAGACTGTCACAAATCTCCTTCAGAAATGTGACTTGTAAAGGAAGTCTGGAGAGAGATGCAGTGAATTTTGTTGAGGTTTGTCCTGAGCAGCTCCATGACACAGGACTCTCCACTCCATGGCCTGTTCCCTGGGACACGCAATGGAACAAACATTGAGTGCACCTGGAGAGCCATCAACTCAATGAAAGACGCTCTTTGGCCTGTCCAAAACTTGTTGGTCTTCCAGAGCAAGGAGTTGTCCTTGACTGAGTGTTGCAGACTGACATATTCCAGGGTCCAGGGCTACATGCTGAGGGACACACCAAAGCTTAGGACAGCTGCCACCAAGGCGCAGTGGTGAAGACCACCATCTAAGCTCTCCCTGTCAAAGTTAAATGGAGGTACGTTCAATTATCGGACCCTCCCAGTGCCTTAAATATATGTAAGTATAATCTCGGACAAGTAAGAAATGCCTTTGGTTTGTTTGCTGGTTTCATTCAAACTCCAATGTTCATTGTTTCTTCATACGTTACTGTACAGAACCGAACTGCGTTAGGGACTACATATGTGTATGAAGATATGAATAAAGTATATTTATGAAATAAAAAAGACTCCACATCGAAAGGGATCAGATCTAAGCTCTGCAGTCCCGCCACATTCAATTGTGAACAGTGATGGACATTTAAACAACAGGGGATGGGGCTCCACAGAATCCACAGATGGGAGATTCCAGCAGATAAGTGCAGAAGGCTGTAATATTTATATTTATCTTCAGTAGGAGTACTGAGTTGGTAATCCATCTTGACCACCTCCTGAGGTTTCACGATCACAGATATCAGTCTTCAACCAATATAATTCATGTTACTTAATGTCAGAAAATGGCTGAAGGCACTGGATACTGAAAAACTGTGGACCCTGATAACATTCCAGCAACAGTACTGAAGGTTTATGCTCCAGAATAAGCTGCGGTGCTTAAACTTTCAAATTGTTCTATTCGAGCAACAACAGTGACATCTAATATTGTTCAGCGACTGCCTTTGCACAAATAGCAGGACAAATCCAACCCAGCTAATTACCATCCTATCAGTCTACTATCAATCATCAGCCAAGTGATGCAAGACATTGTCAAAAGTACTATTAAGCAACACTTGCAAAGGAATCAGCTGCTCACAGATGCTCAGTTTGAGTTGTGCCAGGGCCACTCGGCTCCTGACCTCACTGTAGCTTTGTCCAAGCATGGAGAAACCAGCTGGATTCCAGGGGCAAGGTGGGAGTGACAGCCCTTGATATTAATTTCTGACTGAGTATAGTATCAAGGCGCCCTAGCTTTTGCTTTGAGAGAGTTCATTCCAGAATATAACTGCATGTTCTCTCATTTTATCTTGGGTTCTTTTGCCATTCACTTTATCTTTCTAACTTCTGGCTGCTGATACTCTTCCACTGGAAACAGTTCATGTTTAGTTGTCCAATAAAAATTATTCATGATGTGGTCTCTGAACCAAATCTTGTCAGAACCTTCAAATAAGAGCAAAGGACTACAGATACTGGAAATCTAAAATAAAAACAGAAAATGGTGGAAAACAGCATATGTGGACAGAAAACAGAGTTAATGCTTTGAGTCCAACCTAACTCTTTGTTGGAACTCCTATTAGCCTTTCCTGGGGAGATCAATGCAGCTTGTTCAGTCTCTCTCCAGTTGACTCACATCATACTATTAAAGTTCTTCCAAATTGTACCTAAGGCTTTGACCTTCTTCCTAAAGAGTGCATAATTTTTCAAGTCAAGATTAGCCAGCATTTTAGAAAAGATTTTGGTACCTTTCTTGCTTTGGTACTCTATGGTTGAATTTTCGCTTCAGATCCCAGTGATGGGACCAAATGGAGGTTTGCATCCCGTACCTGCTGACAGTGAATTAAGCTCAATAGTCATGCAGGATTCTTTGTCCTAGTTGGTTGCATCACTACTCAGGATCGTATGAATGGTGGGTGCTCAATGTTACCAGTCCAAATGAGTGGGCCAGCAGCTCCAAAGCCTCAGCAGATGAGAGTCAGCGTAGGCACATTGGAGGCTCCCTCATTGGGTTGTACTTCAGTGCAGGAATGAACAAATGTAGGCCAGCATCCCCATCTCTAGGAATGGAGGAGGAGAAACCCTTCTGCTGGAAGGAGAGTGGCTGCAATTGTAGCTTTTTCATGTTTGCAGTTCCATCAATGGAGCATGGAGCCTCCATCATTAACATTACATTGTAAGATTGTAGTTGCTAACGTTATTCTCATTTCTTTGTTTAATAATAGATGCAATATATGCAATCCTCCAGACTCATATTAAAGGAGCATCAAAGCTTGTGCATGGTCTTCAGTCATTTCAACCTTAGTTCACTGATTACTTAGGATGAAATTCAGACTCAGTGACTTTCCAACATTTAGGAAGAACCTCCACTTTAAGTATATTTGTCCTATCCGATATTGCTGCTACTTCCTCCTTTATTACATTGCCAGTATCCTCTAGTGAAGGCAGAAACAAAGTATTCATTGAGTCAATCTTCATTTAGCACATCAACTGCCCCCACAAGAATACCTGGGGAGATATGTTATGACACACCTCTGAAGCAGTTGGGGCTTGAACCTGGACCTTCTGGCCCAGAGGTAGGGCACAAGAGATAGGGCACAACAGCCAATATCTGTATCTGGTAATGCCCTTCCTTTCCTGCTGAACTCAATGCATCTGCTGTGTATCATAATTGTCTCCTCTATGGACGGCCTCCCAAAATTCAATTAATGCTTTGCCCACAATTACTGATTCTCATTCACCTGGACCTTGTCAAATCACTGAAGTTAGTCCTCCTCTAAAATTTGTGGTCCTTAACTGTTCCTTGATCTTTTCACTTCTGAACTACCCTTTTGAGCACTTCTCCAAATGTGCCCCCAATGAAACATACTCCACTTGTCTCACTTCATTCCCACAACTGGATCCATGATGTTTGATTCCTCAGTTTACTGGAAATAAACTGATCAGTGAAGTTCTTTCGTGCACATTTCAGGGTTTACTCTCTGTGATTGTGCCTTTGACATTAATATTATTGATTGATATTAAGATAGTTTATATCCCACTGTATTGACCATTTAGCTCTCATGTCTTTCTGCAATTTGTATGCTTGCACGCTCTCTTCTCCTTCTCACTTACTGACAGGTCATGGTATATACCCAATGGTTCCTTAATTCTGACTCATTAGGTAAATGATATCATAATACCTTTGATCAATGTTACCACTGTTTTTAATTTTCTTACTTTTTTTTACTGAATGGCTTGCAACCAGACATTTTGCCATAAGATCATAAGACGTGGGAGCAAACGTAGTCCATTCAGTCCATGGTCTAGGCAAGTTTGGTCATAGCACTTGGCCTCTTCTCCCATCCATGTGCTCATCCTGAAAATGACTCCCTTTTCCTATTCTCTGTTGTAGGTCAGTGAACAAATCCTCTATCCATTATACTATACTATCTCCAACATGATGGGCCCATAATGTGCACTTCCTTGTCAAATGCCCTTTACAAATCCAGTTCTCCTGTATTTATCCTATTAGTTAACTCTTCAAAGAATTCTAATAAACTTTTCAGACATATTGTCAGGAAAATTTGTCACTTTCATGAATTCATGTACCCCTTTGCATGTGTATTATGTATTTGTAAATACTCTGCTATTAAATCCTTCATAACAGACAAATATTTTTCCAACTGCAGCTATTAAGCTAACTGGCCTACTGTTACCTGATTCTTTGTCTCCTTCCCTTTTTGGATAAGGATGTTACATTGGAAAACTGCTAATCTTCTGGGACTTGTTCAGAATCTAGGGATTTTTGGAAGACTACTTTAATATCTGAGGATGCATACCATTGGATTTAGGTGATCTTTCAGCCTTTTCCCCATTAGTTTCTCTAGTACATTTTCTCTACGAATAATGATTTTATTTGTATCCTTCACTCTTTTGCCCCTTGATTGCTTAGTATTTTTGGAATGTTTATTAGCATCTTTTACTGTATGGATTGATGTGAAGTATTTATTCAGCACTCTGCTATTTCCTGGCTCCACAATCTTATTTCCCCAGTCTCATTCTCTAAGGGACTTATGTCCACTTTAGCACCTCTCACCATTTTTATATACTTAAAGAAACTGTTGATGTCCATGTTGACATTACTTGTTAACACTCAGTTTTTTTTTCCATTTTTAATTCTTTTTTCCTCTTTTGTTTGCTTATTAAAACTTTCCCAATCCTCTGTCTTATCACTAATCTTTGCCACATTATATATTTTTGCTTTCATTTTGATGCTATCCTTAACTTCCTTGGTTGACCAAGGTTGGTTTATTCTCTTTGTCAATCATTTCTCCTTCACTGGGATTTTTTTTGAGACAAGAGCCATTTTCCTAAACATTGTTCCTCAAATATCTTTTCTGTTGAACCCCTTTACCAGTCTACTCTGGTTAACTTTATTCTCATTCCTTTATAATTACTTTTATTTACAATTAGCACAGTTGTTTCCAACCATGATTTCTTAATCTCAAACTGAATAAAACCATCAGATTAGGAGTAGAATTAGGCCATATGGCCCATCAATTTTGCTCCACCGTTCGATCATGGCTGATGAGTCTCTCAACCCCATTCTCCTGTCTTTTCCCTGTGACCCTTCACCCCCTTACAATCAACAACCTATCTACTTCTGTCTTAAAAACTCAGAATGACTTGGCCTCCACAGAGTTCTACAGCAATGAGTTCCACAAATTAACCACCTTCCGGTTGAAGAAATTCCTCCTCGTCTCAGTTCGAAATGGTCACTCATTCACTTAGAGGCTGCACCCTTGGGTCCTAATCTTGTACTCCAAAATGGCAGCAGAGTATCAGTGCTACGTTTGAGCTCCTGAGCTTTCTCACTTCCACTTGCTTTTCTTCCTTTTTTCTTTTTCTTTTTCTCCCTTTATATTTAATGTCTTTTACTTCACCGAGGCATTTGTTTCGGGCCCTGCCTGAGCTCATTACAGGACCCGATGATTGGAAGCTGTGAGCTCAGCATGTTCCAGGATTAAGTTGCAGCACTGGAAGTTACAGAATTGAAGGTGGTAGCGTTAGTGACAACAAGCAGTCAGTTCCTCCGAAGACTCCAGGCTGAAGCTTGGCCCAAGTGCCTGCATGGAGATAAACCTTAAATAAGACTTTAATATCTGAATGTTTCTCACTACTGTTGGCTTTGTTTCTTTTATTTCTGTTGTGTTTTTTTAAATTCCAGTTTTGTAATCAAGTGTGTAACCAAGATGGTGCCAGTTGGAGGTGAAGTTGGAGGTGAAATGGTGCAATTTTTATTCCAGCAGCAGTGACATGGCGAAGGGGACTTGTGTTTGGCCACCAGCCCATGGCCCATGATGGAACATTTAACAAGAAGGACTGTAAAATTAAACACTTTATTTCATTATTTTCTGCCATTATGTTCGACATTTTGGTTTATTTTTCTGTGTTTTAAGAGGGTGCCAGAGAGTGTCGACACTATATAACACTTCTCATTGTATTTTGGAACAAGATACAAGTGACAATTTATAAATCAAATAGTCTTTCCTATTAGTGTCATAAAGGCATAGAGTCATATAGCATGGAAACAAACCCTTTGGTCCAACTCATCCATGCCAAACAAATTTCCCAAACTAAGCTAGTCCCACTTGCCTGCCCATATTCCTCTAAACCCTTCCTTTTCATGTGTGTGTCCCAATGTCTTTTAAATGTTGTAACTGTACCTACATCTACCACTTCCTCTGACAGTTGATTCCACATACAAACCATCCCCTATGTGAAAAGGCTGCTCCTCAGGTTCCTTTAAAATCTTTCTTCTCTCACCTATTGACCAGTCTCTGAGTGACAATGGTATATACATCGACAAAAATACAGTGGAAACACTTTGAACTGTATAAAACACACTTAATTTATTAAGTACTTTAACGAGTAACACATACTTTTAATTACTAGAGATATATCAATTACTGTCTTTCACTACCCTGACTTTTGTGATATAAACCCAAATTTTATTACCTGGGAGTGTTGGCAGCTGGCTATGCTGAAACTCTGATTGACATCTTCATGACACCTCCTGACATAGGGTACCTCTTGCAACGTGAATCCTCAAAGTCCTGCTGAACAGTTCTCACAACTCTTAACATATGCCTGTAACTGTGTTTTTGTTTTTACCACTGTTTACCTATGATTTACTTGTCTGTGCTAGTTAACTATGTGATCTGCCTGTATTGCTCGCAAGACAAAGCTTTTCACTGCGCCTCAGTACACGTGACAATAAATTCAATTCAATTCAACAATCGGGGTTTTCTGGGCTGCTTTATTCACAGGTCTCTGTGTCACATAAATGCCTTATTCAAAATTAACCATGCACCTGAGCAATCCCAAATGTTACGTCCAAATGTGTGTCTTGCGAGGTGGAGACAGCAGCTACTGATTTCCTGCAGTGTTAACTCTTAGCAGACCTGAATGACAGCATAATTCCATTCACATAACACCCCAATGTAAAGCCTCTAACCAGTTCCTCTTATCTTCAGCTTTATCCAACATACCTTAAAAATATGACCCTACTTTTGAACTCCCCCACCCTAGGGAAAAGACCTTTGCTATTAAGCTTATCTATGCCCCCCAATGATTTTACAAACCTGTATGAGGACACCCCTCAACCTCCAATATTCAAGCGAAAACAAATCAAGTTTGTCCAATATCTCCTCCGAGCTAACAGCCTCCAAACCAGGCAATATCCTGGTAAACCGTTTCTGTACTGTCTCCAAAGCCTATCTTTCTGGTAGTGTGGTGACCAGAACTGTATGCAATATTCTAAACATGGTCTAACTAAAGATCTGAGTGGGTTCTCAGTTCTAAAGAAGCCTGAAGTTTCAGTTCCACGTGTTCCAGAGGAACTTAAGGTTTCAGTTCCAGATCCAGTTCCTGCAGAAACCTGAAATTGCAGTTCCAGTTTGAATTTGTTGAGGAACCTGACATTTCAGCTGCAACTTTGCTTTTCTTTAGAACATTAAAGTTCTAAATACAGTTTCTGTAGAGATCCAAAGTTTCAGTTGCAATTTCCCTAGCAAACTAAAATTTCAGTTTCAGATTTCCTAGAAATTTGAAGCTTCATTTTCCCACAAAAACTGAAGTTTCTGATCCAGATTTGGTTTCACTAGAAATCCAATGTTTCAGTTCCTGTTCCCCAAGAAATTTGCAGTTTCAGCTTTTATAGGAAAAAAAATCAGTTCCAGACTAAGTTTCCCAAGAAACCTGAAGTTTCAGATTCAATTTTCTATAGAGACCTGAAATTTCAGTGCCAGATTTACTTTCCTTAGACCCTGCAGTTTCAGATTCCATTGAACCTTGAAGTTGCAGCTCCAGATTAAGTTTCTCTTGTTTCAGGTTCCACAGAAACTCGAAGTGTCAGTTCCAGATTCAGCTATTCTAGCAACCTGAAGTTTCACATTCAGATTCTGTTTCCCTAGAAAATCTCAGGTTTCAGTTCACATTTCCCTGGAAACCCAAATTTTCAATTTCCGTTCAAGATTCTCTGGAGATCTGAGGGTTCACACACTCTGCTAGGTCCAGACTAAATTAAAAACAAGCTTGGGAAAGGGGTCAATATAATCAACACGACAATGGACAAATCATCGATTCAGACAACAGATTCCATCCATTTCGCACTAATCCTGTGGACTGTGCATTCTATGGCAGGTGAGTCACCATCCACAGCTCTCTGTGGAGAGAATTCCCAAAGATTTCCCACTCTGCAAGCTAAGAAATTCCCCTTATCTCAGTCCAAAATAGCCAAACCATTTTCCTGAGACTGGGACCCCACCCCTTGTTAGACTCTGCAGTCCCAGGGCAGTGGCGGGGTAGGGGTGGGTGGGGTTTGATGGGGGTGGAGAGAGGGATCAGTCTGGAAAATGCAAGATGTTTGCCATTCTCTACCCCATCCAGTTTCTGTTTACAGGATCTTTGAGATGTGGCTAAAATGACTTTCAGGAACCTGTTATCCAACAGGAGACGTTCCGTACAGGCACAGAGCAAAAGACAAGATCGTCACCTTCATCTCTCTATATGAAAAATGGGAAATGTTACAGAGCTGCTGGAAGTTTGAATATGACAGTTGCTATGGGGAATGAGAACCGTCTGACTGCCTCGGTATGCTGCATCAACTCCTTGCCCTGTCACTGCTCCTCAAATCCATAAATTCTCCAGCGCTGCAACTTCTACCTCCCTTTAGGGCTCACTGAGAGCCCAGCCCAGGTAATACTTCACAACAGGTTTTCATTTGCAGAATGGAGAAGGAGCTTTACTCTGTATCTAACACCGTTCTGATCCTGAGATGGGAATGTTTGACGGGGACAATGTAGACAGAGGTTTATTCTGTAGCTAACCCCATGCTGTCCCTGTCCTGGGAGTGTTTGATGGGGCAGTTTAGAGAGAGCCTCTAATCCAATGCTGTTCCTGTCTTGGGAGTATTTGTTGGGAACAATGTAGAGAAAGGTTGGTTCTGTATCTAACCCTGTGTGGTGCCTGCCCTGAAAGTGTTTGATGGCGACCATATAGAGGGAGCTTTACTTTGTATCTAAACCCGTGCAGTACCTGTCCTGGGAGTGTTGCATCTTCGCCTTGTCCTCCAGCCCTTCATTTCCCACTCCTCTCTGAAGGAGCACAATATTACTCAGAATGTTCTGTGTTCCCTTCCCTGTTTAAATAAAAGCCATGTTTAAGGATTGAAGAGACCGGAGGAATTTCTGACATGTGAGTTTTGTTTTTTCAATTCTCTCATGGGACATGGGCATCGCTGACTGGGCCCAGCTTTTATTGTACATCCATAATTGTGCCGCGGAGAAGGCAATTGCCGCCATCCTGAACTGCTGCAGTCCCTGTGTGGTGTAGGGACAACCCAAAAAGTGCCGTTAAAGAGGGAGTTCCAAGATTTGGACCTGTGGCACTGCAGAAGCAGTGACGGATTTGATACAATTCTGATTTAGGACTGTTACAGGTTTGCCGCACTTAAATTGAGTCTGTACTCACTGGAGTTTAGAAGAGATGATCTTTGAAACACACTACTTGAGTCAATGCTAAGACAATGTTTCTCCTCATAGTAGAGTTTAGGGCCAGAATGCATAGTTTCAGCATTGACAGGGCACCAGTTTAAGATTAGGGTGAGGAGGAACCTCCCCCTTCATAAGGTTGTGAGTGTTTGAGAATCCTTGTCACAGAGAGCTGTGGGGGCAGAGTCCTTGCATACATTTAAAGCTGAGATAGATTCTTGATCAGTTGGGGAATCAAGGGTTAAAGGGAGCAGGAAACTGGACATGAGGAATGTCAGATCAGCTGTGATTGTATTGACTGGTGGGGCAGGCTCAAGGTGCTGAACAACCTGTTCTTGTTCCTATTTCTTATAATCTTATTGTCTTATGACATCAGATTTCTCCAAGTTATCAGATCAGATGAAAGGAATCATATCATTTAAGAACCTGCTACAGATTATCTTATTGTGAGGGTATGGCAAGGTCCAGGGGCAGGAGCTTCTGAATCAACAATGTGTTGATTCCAAGTGACCCCAAGTTCTGAAAAGTGTCAATGGATATTACTTTGCAAACAGTTGGAATGTAAACTATACTTTTTTTGTCTAAGATAAAAGGAGCTTGGGATTTAACAAACCTAACCAATATGCTCAGATATGAAGCTAATATATTTCAAATATATTTAAGCCATTTTAAGATCAGATTACAGTCTTCCCTCTAAATCCAAGAATATCATAGACTTGCGAGTAGTTACAGCTTTGTCTTGCATGGGATGTACCCAACTGATAAGTAGAGGGAAATGTAGATGGAGATAGGCCTACATCTTAAGCAGAGGAGCTGCTGACTATATTTTTTTGACTGGCACAGACTCAATGGGCTGAAAGGCCTTTTTCTGTGCTGTGGACACGTATAATAAGCATTGTTGACCTTGGATTACACACCAGTAGCTTAAATGCAGATTGAAGGTTGAAATCCTCCCCCTATATTATCAACATCCTGGGGTTACCATCGCCCCTTTGACATTCAATGTGGGCAACATCTTCTCCATGTCCACTCAATCCAGGCATCTCAGTATTCTGGAAGTTTCAGTCAGATCCCCACTCATCCTTCTAAACTCTATCAAGTACAGACCCTCAGATGGGAAATCCTTCATAGAATCCTTAGAGTAAAGAAAGAGGCTGTTCAGCCCATAGATTTGAGGAGAAAGTGAGGTCTGCAGATGCTGGAGATCAGAGCTGAAAATGTGTTGCTGGAAAAGCGCAGCAGGTCAGGCAGCATCCAGGGAACAGGAGAATCGATGTTTCGGGCATAAGCCCTTCTTCAGGATTCCTGAAGGGCTTTTGCCCGAAACGTCGATTCTCCTGTTCCCTGGATGCTGCCTGACCTGCTGCGCTTTTCCAGCAACACATTTTCAGCCCATAGATTTACCTTCCAAAGAGCATCCCGTCCACACCCATCCCCCTACCCTATCCCCATAACCTTGCATTTACCTTGGCTAATCCATCCTCCTGTGCAAAAGTGAGGACTGCAGATGCTGGAAATCAGAGTCTAGATTAGAGTTGTGCTGGAAAGGCAGCATCCGAGGAGCAGGAGAATCGACATTTCGGGCAAAAGCCCTTCAGTCTTGATGAAGCTTCAGTCCTGATGAAGGGCTTTTGCCTGAAATGTCAATTTTCCTGCTCTGCGGATGCTGCCTGACTGGCTATGCTTTTCCAGCACCACTCTAATCTAGACTCTAATCCATCCTCCTGCACATCTCTGGACACTACAGAAAATGTAGCATGGCCAATCCACTTAACCTGCACATCTTTAGACTATGGGAAGAAATTGGAACACCCTTCAGAAACCCAGAAAGATACAGGGAGAACATACAAACTCCACACAGACCTCTCCCCTTAACCCTTAAATCTTATTGATTCCAAGGCAGGAATTGAACCCACTGTGAGGCAGCAGTGCTAACTACTGAGCCAATTGTGCTGGGTCCTACATCCTTGGGATCATTCTTGTACATCTCCTCTAGCTACCCTCCAATGGCAGCACAACCTTCCTTAGATGTCTAAAACTGCTCACAATATTCCAAACGCGGTCTGAACAGCCTCACCAGTTTATCTCTGTTCTTGTATCCTAACCCTCTTGAAATGAATGCTAACACTGCGTTTGCCTTCCTAACTGCTAACTGAACCTACAAGATTAACCTTATCAGATTCCTGAACTAGGACTCCTAGCTTGCTTTGTGCTTCTGATTTTCAAATCCTTTTACCATGAAGGAAAATAATCTGTACCTCTATTCTTGATACCAAAGTGCATAACCTCACATTTTCCCACATTATACGCCAGCTGTCACTTCTTTGCCCACTCTCCTCGCCTGTCCAAGTCCTTCTGTGACCTTCCCACTTCCTCAGCATTATCTGTCCTTCCACTTATCTTTGTGTCATCTGCCAACTTAGCAACAATGCCCTCACTTCCATCGTCCAAATCATTAATGCGTATAGTTAATAGTTGAATAGTTGTCGTCCCTGTGGAATTTCACTAATCATTGCCTACCAACCAGAAAAGACCACTTTGTATCTCCACTCTCTGCCTTCTGCCAGACAGCCAATACAAATTCCAGTATGTTATGCTCATCATTTTGCTTTTTGAGGTTAATGATATTGTCACTATATCATAGTCTTATATGGCACCGTGTGCATGCAGTTAAATGTCCTAGGTACCATATTTGTTGTATTAACGCATACACATTTCAAATCCATCAAAAAATGGATAACGTTTACTTCCTGTCTGATCCCTCCTTTTTCTATGCTATTCTTTCCTCTAATGCTATTTATTCTCCCAGTACTGTACACCTCTTTTACCACCTTTGTAAAAATTAATTTAATGGAATGTGAATATCGATGGCTTGATCAATAGTTGCTGCCCCTCCCTAATGGAAGATGGCTGAAAACCGCTTTCTTGAACCACTGCAGTCCATGTGTTATAGGTAAATCATAATGCTTTTAGTAAAGGAGTAAAGCTTTACCCCAGTCGCAGTGAAATAACAATGCTATCATTACAAGTAAGGAGTCTTCCATCACATTCCTGACTTTTGCCTTGTAGCTGGTCGACAGGCTTTGAGGAATCATAATTCCTAGTCTCTGATCTACTCTGTAGCCGTAGTGTTTACAAGTCTGCTTCATTTCAGTTTCTGGGAAATGGTAATCCCCAGAATTTTGTTAGTGAGCACTACAGTGATGGTAATTTTATTGAATGGAAAAAGTGAGGTCTGCAGATGCTGGAGATCAGAGCTGAAAATGTGTTGCTGGAAAAGCGCAGCAGGTCAGGCAGCATCCAGGGAACAGGAGAATCGACGTTTCGGGCATAAGCCCTTCTTCAGGAATGAGGAAAGTTTGTCCAGCAGGCTAAGATAAAAGGTAGGGAGGAGGGACTTGGGGGAGGGGTGTCGGAAATGCGATAGGTGGAAAGAGGTCAAGGTGAGGGTGATAGGTCAGACTGGGGTGGGGGCGGAGAGGTCAGGAAGAAGATTGCAGGTTAGGAAGGCGGTGCTGAGTTCGATGGATTTGACTGAGACAAGGTGGGGGGAGGGGAAATGAGGAAACTGGTGAAATTCGAGTTCATCCCCTGTGGTTGGAGGGTTCCTAGGCGGAAGATGAGGAGCTCTTCCTCCAACCGTCGTGTTGTTGTGGTCTGGCGATGAAGAAGCCTCCTTCTTCAAGGACCACAATGTCCCCCCCGACGTGGTCGACGATGCCCTCCACCGCATTGCTTCCACTTCCCGCTCCTCCGCCCTTGAGCCCCGCCCCTCCAACCGCCACCAGGACAAAACCCCACTGGTCCTCACCTACCACCCCACCAATCTCCATGTACAGCGTATCATCCGCCGTCATTTCCGCCACCTCCAAACGAACCCCACCACCAAGGATATATTTCCCTCCCCTCCCCTATCAGCATTCCGTAAAGACCACTCCCTCCGTGACTCCCTTGTCAGATCCACACCCCCCACCAACCCAACCTCCACTCCCAGCACCTTCCCCTGCAACCGCAGGAGGTGCAAGACTTGCGCCCACACCTCCCCCCTCACCTCCCTCCAAGGCCCCAAAGGAAACTTCCATATCCGCCACAAATTCACCTGCACCCACACACACATCATCTATTGCATCGTCTGCACCCGATGTGGCCTCCTCTATATTGGGGAGACAGGCCACCTACTTGCGGAGCGTTTCAGAGAACACCTCTGGGACACCCGGACCAACCAACCCAACCACCCTGTGGCTCAACACTTCAACTCCCCCTCCCACGCTACCAAGGATATGCAGGTCTTTGGACTCCTCCATCGCCAGACCACAATAACTCCTCCCTACCTTTTATCTTAGCCTGCTGGACAAACGTTCCTCATTCCTGAAGAAGGGCTTATGCCCGAAACGTCGATTCTCCTGTTCCCTGGATGCTTCCTGACCTGCTGCACTTTTCCAGCAACACATTTTCAGCGCTAATTTTATTGAATGTCAAGAGGAGAAGGCTAGGATTTTATCTTTTTGGACTTAACAGCCTCTCGGTGTACTATGATAGGCAAGCTTTAGACAGTAGGTAAAAACAATGACTGCAGATGCTGGAAACCAGATTCTAGATTAGTGGTGCTGGAAGAGCACAGCAGTTCAGGCAGAGTCCAAGGAGCTTTAGACAGTTGTCACTTTCCACTGTTCCTTTTCAATGGCTGCCTCAGGCCTTAGTGCATCCTGTAGTGATTGGAACAACATCAACCAGGCGGATCTCATAGAATATGAGTTCCCTGATTGGGGCTGTTAATCTGCTCCAATCACAGAGCCCTGGCTGACAGATACAAACAGAGTGTCGTGGGCACCGCAGGGAGTGGAGTGCATCATTTCTCCCTCCAACTCTATTTTGATTTAGTCCCTACCCTCCCCTTCACTGTTTTTGATCACACAGCACTGCCCTTTGATGTGAAGGGCAGTGTTTGTCACTGGCCACCCGGGTGTTTTCCTATCTTCCTGGTGGAGGAATTTGAATAAAGATTCGTGCACTTTGTGTCTTTCACTGTGTCTCACACCTGCACACACACACCATGGGTGCTGGGGAAAAAATAAGCACTACCGCACTTAAGTGGTAGTGTGGGGGTTAAATTTAACAAAAAAAAAACAGAGTGTCAAAGGTTCTATTCACACTGAGAGCTGGCTGTGAGGAAACCGTACCAATATCATGTATAAATTAAAAGTGGCTTTGTAACAGGATACCAGCCTCTGTGGAGTTATTTCAGTGGCAATGTGAAAAAGGAAATTGACTCAACAACAATTATCTTTGAGCTGGGGTAAGCATTTCTGGTGTCATGCTGTTATCTGGGACTCGTTTGAGTCTACTGTTGAAGACTGGGCAAAGTATGTGGAGAGAGTGCATTTTTATTCTGGGCAAGTGATATTTGGGCACATGAAAAGTAATGAGAAATTCTCCTGACAGTTTGTGGGCCTGTAGCTTTTTTGGTTATTAGGAGCCTAATGTTTCCTGAGGCACCAGATACTAAAACCTTTGAAGAGTTGACAGATTTAGTTCAGGAATATTATGACCCCAAGCTTCCTGTAATTTTGAGTTGCTATCAGTTTTACTTAGCAGTTTGAGAAGCAGGGGGATCTGTGTCAGAATTTTTGACGTGGTTAAGATGACTGGCAGAGGCATGTGAGTTTGGTTTAACTCTTAATGAGATGCTGAGAGAGTGATTGGAATGTGGCATTAATGATGCAACCATGCAAAGCACCTACTAGCTGAGGCCCAATTGGACTTCTAACAAGCATTACAACTCGCTTTGTCATTAGAAAATGAGGCAAGTTGAGCATATAAATTACAAGGTATGGTGATGGAAATGGACACCCTTGCAAGGCTGACTGGGCTTAGGGACATACCTTGAACAGAGGGACTCTAGGCACCCCACAGCAAAACCCCAAACCAAAGCCAAGTGTTGGCCAAACATGTAACATTTTCTTCAGGTTCTGGGCCAGCAAGCCACTGTAGTTGCTGACAGTATGCGGCCTTGAAACAGTAAAAGAGTCTCACCAGGCCTGAATTGATTATGAGAACCTATAGATTGTTATCCAGGCTTTCCCTGGAAAGCCGATTTGACTTTAAACAGTTAAATTGCTTAGCAACATCCAAATCAGAACCAATCAAAATAGACATCTGGTTAAATGGTAACCCCGTTCTAATGGAGGTTGATAACAACGTGGCCATTTCAGTGATCCCAGACCTAGTCTTAAACAAAATTCTCTCTGGACTCCAACCTTTAAGTATTCATGAGACCTTAGTTAGACTGAGAACTTATACCTGGGAACCTTTACCGATTAAGCTTACAACTTCGGTTTTGGTCTCACATGAGAAGCGGCTGGTTCAGTTACCACTGATTGTAGTAATAGACTCAGGCCGAAGCCTGGTGGGGTGAACTTAGTTGAGAAACATTCACATTTGACTGGCTGAACATTTTTCAATCAGATGATGGCTGCCTGCGTGAAGTCCTAATTAAATGCCCAGAAGATTTTCAGGAAGGACTGGAGATTTTTAAAGGAACTAAAGCCACCTTGCATGTTGACCAGGAACCAATTCCACAATTCTACAAGGCTCGCCCAAAGCAATTTGCCTTAGGGGCAAATGTAGAGGCAGAAATCAGGAGCTAGAAAATGAAGAAATCATCAAACCAGTACAGTTTGCAGAATGGGCAGCACTGGTCATACCAGTGAAGCCCGACGGGTCAATTCACCTTTGTGGGGATTTCAAACAAAGAGTAAATGCTTCTAGCAGTTGGATAAATACCTAATCCCTCCCAAAGAGGATTTATACGCAGAGCTGACAGGGACCTGTCCCTCTTGAAGCTGGACATGAGCCATGCTTACTTGCAATTGCAGTTAGGTGAGGATTCCCAGAAGTATGTTACAATTCATAGCCATAAGGGTTTGTACCAATATATGAGACTGTCATTTGGGGTATCATCAGCCTCTGCAATTTTTCAGCAGATGATTAGATTAGATTAGATTATGAACAGTGTGGAAACAGGCCCTTCGGCCCAACAAGTCCACACCAATCCGCCGAAGCGCAACCCACCCATACCCCTATATTTACCCCTTCACCTAACACTACGAGCAATTTAGCATGGCCAATTCACCTAACCTGCACATTTTTGGACTGTGGGAGGAAACCAGACCACCCGGAGAAAACCCACACAGACACGGGGCGAATGTGCAAACTTCACACAGACAGTCGCCTGAGGCGGGAATTGAACCTGGGTATCTGGCGCTGTGAGGCAGCAGTGCTAGCCACTGTGCCACCGTGCCGCCCACGGTGGAGAACATTTGACAAGGTCTACCCTAGGTCACCATTTATCTAGATGATGTGCTAATAATAGGAAAGATCAAAAAGAGAATACTTAGAGAACTTGGACAGATAGCTTAGATGTCTTAGGCAGACGTATGTCTTAGACAGGAACAATATGTGTTTCAGGCACCTCAAGTGACCTACTTGGGTTACAGAGTCGACAAGATCAGGTTAAAACCATTGAAAGATAAAGTGAGGGCAGTCAAAGGTTCCCCAGTTCCCATGTTGTATCAGAGCTGAGGTCTTTCCTTGGATTGGTGAATTATTATGGATAGTTCATACGTGCCACCATCATGGCACCCTTGCATTGAAACAGCATCAGCCTTGAAAATGGTCTCATAGCCAAGGCATAGGCTTTAGGGAAGTGAAGAAGCAGCTATCATCATCTAAGATGTTGACACATGATGATTCCAAGCGAGATGTGGAGCTAACATGTGATGCCTCCCCATATGGTATCAGGATAATGTTGGCTCACAGATGGTTCAATGAAGAGAAATATCCAATAACGTGTGTTTTCCATACTTTAGCTGATGCAGAGCTCAAACATGCACAGATCGTGGAGTATGGTTTAGTGGTCATCTTTGGTGTGAGAACATTCCACCAACGCCTTTAATGACATAAAGTGATAATAGTAACAGACTACAAACTCCTGCTGGGGCTACTCAAAGAAGAAAAGGCTATGCTGTCCACAGGCCACTGTAGTTGCTGACGGTATGTGGCCTTGAGACAGTAAAAGAGTGCCACTAGGCCTGAATTGATTATGAGAACTTATAGACCATTATCCAGGAGAGTGCATTCCCTGGAAAGCCCATTTGAATTTAAACAGTTAAAATTGCTTAGCAACGTCCAAATCAGAACCAATCAAATTAGACAGCTGGTTAAATGGTCATCCGGTTCTAATGGAGGTTGAGTGGTGGGCTGTTATTCCAATTGCACACAGTTACAAGTTGGAACACAGTCTGGAAGACCATGTAGCTGTGGATGCCTTGAGCTGTCCCCTGCTGGCAGATTTACCACTGGAAGAGTCTGTTCTGGTTTTAAACTTTCTGGACACCCTTCCGGTCACTACTGACAATTCAAGATCTGGTCCTGACAAAACTAAAACAGCTGGTGGTGATAGGAGAAACAAATGGGCTGTCACAACCAGAATTGAAATCTTTCTCAACCTGGCTGGACTCGATCACCATAGAAGATGGCATTTTAGTCTGGGGAGCAACACTGACTGTCCCAAGCAAATGCCACTGCAACATACCTTCTGAACACCACCAGGGTCATCCAAGGGTATCCAAAATGATGATGTTAGCGTGAAGCTATGGCTGGTGGCCAGGATTGGAGGCGGACATGGCACATTGGTAGGGCAGAGCCCAGAGTGCCAACAAGGACAAAAATTAACATTAGCAAATCCCCCACATTTGTGGGAATGGCCAGGTGAACCCTCGACTTGGTTATGCATTGACTATGCTGACCCTTTCATGGGCCCAATGTTCTTAGTCATTGTGGACAGGCACTCAAAGTGGTTGGACATGCATAGACTTCATTAATCAAACACGGGGCTGACAATAGAAAAACTGTGAGCATCTATTGCAATACATAGGCTTCCAGAAGTGTTTATCATAGATAATGGGCCATCATTTACCAGCAGGGAATTCGAGACTTTTCTAAAGTTGAATGGTACACGTTGTATAAGGACAGTTCCATACCTTTTATTATGCAATAGTCTGGTGGAAATGCAGTCCAAACTTTGAAGGCAGCCTTCACTCAAGACCAAACTGTTCCAGTTCCTACTTGATTCTCCATCATGCAAATACAGGGAGAGCTCTGGCATAATTGCTAATGGGGAGAAAACTACACACCAGGTTAAATCTGATCTTCATGGACCTGGCGAGGGGGAATATTGTGTGACATGGCATCAGGAACACCAATGCTAGACACTCCTTTAAGTGAGAGTGACAGTTTACTTCAGGGGACTAAGTTTGGTGCCAAAACCACTGAAATGGCCCTGTATGGGTAAGAGGCATTATCAGGGCGAGGTCAGGTCACGTGATGCAGTTTGGGTAGATGAGGTGGTCCTCAATAAGCATGTGGACCGCGTGAAAACTGCAAACTAGCAAACAGTGTGGGAGAAAAATATACCTGGTCCCTCAGTCAGCTGGAAAGTTTGTCAGAAACCATGGGTCTCCCTCTCCGTCTGGCATCAAAAAATCTCAGAAGTCTGAGATGGATACTGCGGATGGCTGCAGCCTTGATGCCTTTATCACCTGAAGAAGAGGATGAATTTATTCTGAGACATGCTGGGCACAAGAGGTAGGCTACAGTGTGGTACACCTCACCCATATCCAAGGCTGACTCAGAGGCACCAGACCCAGTGCGAAAAGCCCCAGGAGCTACAAGACAACAATCAGGGCTATGTCTCTGGACTTAGATGGGAGTGGAATGTAGTGATTATAATGACATAGGCCAGGTGGACCTCATAGAGTATGGGTTCCCTGATTGGAGCTGTTAATCTAGTCCAATCATGGAGCTCCGGCTGACAGATATAAACAAGAGTGTCAGAAGTTCTGTTCACTCTGACAGCTGACTCTGAGGAAGCCAGACTAGTGTCAAGTATTATGCACATGCAAATAACGAGTGACATGGTGATAGGTTACTGGCCTCAGTGGAGTTATTTCACATCCCTCAGCATTTAGACTTGGGCATTGGAATGTAGCAATCTACAATTCTCTGTTCTGGACTACTCTTTGAGCTGGAAAATCAATAAATTATGGACATATTAAAGGCTGTCTTGCAACGAATTGATGACCTTATGGGAGTATTTGGTGTCTGTCTCATTATGTGTTGTTGGGAAAAGTTCATAGAGCACAGAGTCCTGCATCATGGAGCTGTTTAGGATGGAACTTGACAAAAAATACTACAGGTACATCTCTTTCCAGTCTTTATTTGCAAAGGCAGTTCCAAGAGGAGATGGACAGTGGTCTTTTTGCCATCACAGCTGCTTTGAAGGCAGCTTACAGTGGACTTCAGGCAGATATGAAGGATCCACTAGGGAGTACCCTTCTCACCACCAGCCCACATTCTAATTACTGTATTGATTGTTACTCTGCAGTGAATCAATATGTTGTACATCAAATCTATAATAACACTTAGATCCATTTGCAGTACTTTGCAGTAGTGTGCATTAAATCTTACCTGCCATATTCCCTTATTTATGTGTCTTGCTTAACTCGCTCTTATTCCCTGATTTTTGCATCATCTTCAAATGTGATTGATTTATGCAAATATTAGAATCCAAGATATAAATTAGAAGCAGCGATTATCCCAAGAACGGTCTTCACTCTAACACATTGTCAGTATCGTTACCTCAACATAATTTCATGAAAAAATCCTTGGTTTCTTTCCTACCCTTTAATCATTTTCCTCTCAATTCACTGAATCTCCATTGCTTATCAGCTCAGTAATTTGCATACTGTGATTTATCAAATCTTTGTTTTTGGAAGTTTGGGTGCACTACATCAGAGACGTTAGTACAATCCTCAAGGATACCGCTTCAAAGAGTTGAAGGGAATTTGATGGTCATACAGGCTCTTCCTCTTCTACATTCAGGTCAACATTTACAAAGCTACTATTATGCAGGGCTGTCTCTGATTGTGCTTGGCTGTTCTGTACTGTAATCTACTGAATAATTTACCTCACCTCACTTTTATTTTTCTGGACTCAAATTTGGTCTTGATGGGCTAACTCTGTTGCTCAATAATATTGCATTTACTTATCATGGATCTGTTCTGTGCCTCAGCCCATTCAAATGATTGGTAGTCGTGCATGTAATTCCTTTCGTCTACTGAGGGGGCATAATTGCCATCCAGATCTCAACATATTGTCATTTCCGACAGTTCACCGGAGAGCTATCAGGAACTGTACCTGCAGTGGGAGCTCTGGCTGATTTTCTACTCCCCAGCTGAGTGCACTGGAGTCAAATTTACTTGTGCAACTGCTGAGGCAACCGAGATCAGTTAATTTAGCACAGATCTGGGTTGATACAATCATACAATTAGGAAGTGGACCCCTTGAATCTGCCCAATATAAGATCATGACTGATGTGACTTTGGCCACAGCTCCACATTCTGACCTACCCCTTATAATATTTGACTCCCTTATTAGTCAAGAATATATCACCAGCTGCCTCAAAAATATTCAATATACTCTGACAACTCTATGAAATAAAAAGTCTTTTTTCTATCCCTGCCTAAAATGGGCAATCCCCTATTTTAAATTATGTCTCATAGTTCTTGACCCTCCCACGGCAGCAAATATCCTTTCAGCAGCTCTCTTGTCAAGTCCTCTCAAGTTCTTACATTTTTCAGTAGGATGACCTCTCACAATGGGATACAGGCTCAAGCCTTCCCTCATAAAACAGTATCCCCATCACTGGAATGAGTCAAGTTAACCTTTTATGAATCCAAGATTACATAAAATTATGCTTCTGATGCTCAGCTTTACCCACTGAGAATATATATCTGGGCTATGTACACACCATTGGTGGACTTTATAATTTCATAAAATTTATTTATTAATGTCAACATTTTTAGTTCTCCCTTGAGAAATTTACACAGGAAGCTATGCTTTCTGTGGTTTCAATTTTCAATTAATTCCATTAGGTACTTTGGAAAGTATTTACAGGATAAATGCATTGCTTTGTACAGGAAATAGCCTGTTCCAAACACCCCAGCAGCTTATCTCAGCTAGGGTGATAGATGAGGCACTAAAATTTGTCTCCTCAGCTGTGCCTAAAAGAGGAACTATCACCCATGGATACATTCCTAATTCCTCTCCAGGAAATCATGCAGAATAGCACATCTCTGTGGATGTTGAGTGAAGTCATATTTGTCATTTTTTTCATTACTTTGTGAGGTATGGGCATCAGTGACAGACCAACAGTTATTGGCTATATATAGTTGCCCTGGAAGAGGTGATGGTGATCTGCCATTTTGAATCACTGCTCTCCTTGTAGATAAAGCCAGAGAGGGAATTCCAGGATTTTGATCCAGCAACAGTGAAGGAACTGCAATGTCATTCCAGTTAGGATGATGTTTGGCTTGGAGGTGAGCTTGCTGGTGGTAATATCCCTATGTATTTGCTGCACCTGTCTTTCTAGCATGTAGAGGTCGTGGGTTTAGAAGGTGTTGTTTAAGGATCCTTGGTGAGTTATTGCAGTGTATCTTGTAAATAGTACATACTCCTGCCACTGTGCATCATTGGTGAATGCAGTGAATGTTTAAGGTACCAGTAAATGGGCTCCTTTGTACTGGATGGTCATGCTGTTGGAATTGCACCCATTCAGGCAAGTGGAGTGCCTTGTAGATGGTGGATTTGCTTTGAGGTAAGCTACTCACTGCAGAATTCTGAGCCTCTGACCTGTCTAGTAGCCAAAGTATTTGTATAACTGGTTTGTCCAGTTCAGTTCCTGATCATTGGTAACCCTTAGCATGTTGAAATTGAAGTATTCAGTGATGGTAATACTGTTGAATGTCAAAGGGTGATGGTTAGATTCTCTCTTGTTGGAAGCATGTGTGGCAAGTATGTTACTTACCATGTATTATTAGCCCATGCTTGGATGTTGTCGCATATTGGCATGGACCGGTTCAGAATTTGAGGATTTGCAAATAGTACTGAACATTGTGTGCTTCTCCATAACTGTTAATATTGACACTTAGAGTAGAAAGTGTTAGCTTGATCACAGTGGTGCCACTTGCATTTTTTTGTCAGATTTTTGAGGGTTCAAGAATTTAATGCAAGAAATTGCTTTATTGTCAAAAATGCAATCTTTAAGAAGAGATGTTATGCCATGGTCCTGTCTGTCCTTTCCAGTGGAGGTAAAAGATCCTGTATGCACTATTGCAAAGAAGAGCATTAGAGACTTGACAAACACTTATTCTTCAATTAACATCAATAAAACAATACTTGGTCATCATTTCATTGACATTTGTGGGATCCTACCGCAAGTTGATTGTAATGTTTCTACAACAGCATCTACACTTTGAAAGCACTTAAGTGAGTGTAAGCTGCTCAGGAATATCTTGAGGTTATTAACAGTTATGACTCACCACTTGCATACTATGTATTTCCTTTCGTGTTAACAGCATCTAAAGTTTGAAAGTTTTACACTAATCATCTCAAGTACTGAACTAGCATCCTTACCTCCAATAGGAGGAAGACAACTGTGAAGGAAGATAGAAAAGTTTTTGCTAAGAGTCCCTGAGGTTTTAAGTGAGGCAGAAGTTTGGCAAGACAAATCACTTTGTCATTGCTTCATCAGTGGATAAACCTAAATTAGAGCAGTTAATTTTGTTTTAGTATAGCAATTTGAGATAGAGCCATGGAGTCATAGAGATGTACAGCAAGGAAACAGATTGTTGGGTCCAACTTGTCCATGCTGTCCAGATATCCTAACCTAATTCAGTCCCATTTGCCAGCATTTGGCCTATATCACTCTAAACTCTTCCTATTCGCATACCTATCCAGATGCCTTTTAAATGTTGCAATTGTACCAGCCTCCAACTTTCTCTGGCAGCTCATTCCATACATGCACCATCCTCTGCGTGAAAATGTTGCCCCTTAGGTCCGTTTTAAATTTTTCTCCTCTTACCCTAAACCTATGCCCTTTAGTTCTGGACTTACCCACACCAGGAAAAAAGACCTTGTCTATTTACCCAATCCATGCCCCTCATAATTTTATAAACCTCGATAAGGTCATCCCTCAGCATCCAACGCACCAGGGAAAATAGCCACAACCTATTCAGCTTCTCCCTATCACTCAAATCTTTCAACCCTGGCAACATCCTCGTAAATCTTTTCTGAACCCTTCCAAGTTTCAAAACATCCTTCTGATAGGAGGGAGACCAGAATTGCACGCAATATTCCAAAAGTGGCAATATTCCAAAAATGCATTTCTGCATTTTGTTATAGGCGACTCCAAATTTATTATAAATGTATCAAGGAGATATCCCAGGCCCTAACTTTTATCTTATTTAGAAGCAAGTGTAAGGTGCTATATTCCAGATGTGATTTAATGTGTCTACTACTAGACTTTAAGCAAAACACACTTTATTCTTACAATTTGGTTAAAATGCAAACAGAAAAGAAGAAATGGTATAACTTTTTCCTCATCGAAATACTGAAAAAAAATGCTATTTATCTCTCAATCACTAACTGTTCCAATGGAGTAACATCCCATAAATTCACCTTTGGCAAAGGGAAAATCAGCAAATCAGATTTTTCTCATGTGCTATCTTCTTCAGTCCAAGAGAAAGGACCACTGAAATAAATAATCTAGCAGCAGAGAGAACACTCAAGCTTTTTGCTGCAGCAGAAAGAGAGCTGGATCTATCAGCTTTACCTCCAAAAACCCCAACTGAAATCAAAACTAAAACCCTGGGTCTGTGTGAGACTGTCTCCACCTCTCATGCTTCTTTCGTCTAATTAAACAAAAAAGACTCAGGGAGCTCAAAGCTGTTTACCCACTGCTTCTGAAGCAGCCCTTTTTTCACCATGGTGTGAACATCACTCTTCAAGAGAAGCAGGACAGAACATTACTTAAAAAAACACAGTATCATCACAATTCCCTTTCAAACTTATTATCTTCCTGAGTCAAAGGCATTTAGCATGCGGAACAGGTTTCCCACAGAATTCAGATGTCCAAGAAGGAACCTTCTGTTGCTAGAAGGAACACCCTGGCAATTTGTAGGCATGGAATCAGACCCTTTGGTCCAACTTATCCATGTGGACCAGATATCCTATATTAATCTAGCCCTATTTGGCAGCACTTGGCCCATATCCCTCTAAACCATTCCTATTCATATACTCATCCAGATGCCTTTTAAATGCTGTAATTATACCAGCCTCCACCATTTCCTCTGGCAGCTCATTTCATACACGCACTACCCTCTATGTGAAAAAGTTGCCCCTTAGGTCCCTTTTAAATCTTTCCTCTCTTAACTTAAACCTATGGCCTTGAGTTATGGACACTCCCACCCCAGGGAAACGACCTTGTGGAGCACCATAAGGTTTGGAGTTGTTAATTCATGGTAAAGACAATCCTTGAAAATGAATTTTAGCACTTTTTTTTACAACAAAGGTAAATATGAGCAAGGAAGTGGGACTAATTGGATAATCTTCACTACAGCTGCAATTGATTGAATGACCTCCTTCTCTGCTTTTTGGTTCTATTAAACATTCAGAGCTGATTTAGAGTTAATCTCTCTTCTCCAATTCAAATATTTTGGACTTCCGTGTTGCTCTTCTAAGGCAACTACTAACTTAGCATTTGTGTTGATGAGGATCAAAAGTAAAAAGGGGAAGATAGCAGAGAACAGGCCTGACTCCAATCCTCTAATTTGTTTTTCAATTATTCATTCACCGGTCATGGATGTTGCACGCTGGTCACCATTTATTCTCTGTCGAAAATGTGTTGCTGGAACAGCGCAGCAGGTGAGGCAGCATCCAGGGATCAGGAGAATCGACGTTTTGGGCATAAGCCCTTCTTCAGGAATTTATTCTCTGTCCCTTGAGAAGGTAGTAGTGAACTGCCATCTTGAACTGCTGCAGTCCATGTGTTGTAGGTTAACTCACAATGCCTTTAAGGTGTGAATTCCAGGATTTTGACTCAGTCATGGTGAAGCAATGGCAATATAATTCTAGGTCAGGATGGTGAGTGGCTTGAAGGTGAACTTGCTCGTGGTGGTGCTCCCATGTATCTGCTACCCTTGTCCTTCTAGATGAAAGTGGTCATTGGGTTTGGAAGGTGCTGTCTAAGGATCTTTGGTGAATTTCTACAAGAAATACTTGTAGACACTACATACTGCTGCTACCCAGTATCAGTGTAGAAGGAGTTGATGCTTGTGGATGTGGTGCTAATCAAGTGATTGCTTTGTCCTGGATGTTGTCAAGCTGCATCCATCCAGGCCAGTGGAGTGTATTCCATCACACTCCTGACTTGTGTATTGTAATGATGGACAGGTTCTAGGGAGTCAGGAAGTTGCACGATTCTAACCTCTGACCTGCTCTTAGAGTCACATTGTTTATGTGATAGTCCAGTTGAGTTTCTGGTCAATGGTAACCCCCTAGGATGTTAATAGTGGTGTATTCGGTGATGGTAACACCATTGACTGTCAAGGGGCATTGATTAGATTGTCTCTTCTTGGACATGGTCATTACCTGGCATTTGTTTGGTGCAAATGTTACTTGTCACTTGTCAGTGCAATTCTGGATATTGTCCGGATCTTGTCCGGAACATGGGCTGCTTCAGTATCTGAGAAGTCATGAATAGTGCTGAATATTGTACATGTCATCAGCAAACATCCCCACTTTTGACCCTATGATGCCAGGAAGGTCATCAATGAAGTAGTCAAAGACATTTGGGCTGAGGGATTCTTGCAGAGATATTTTGGAACTCAGATGACTCACCTTCAACAACCACGATCATCTTCTTATGTGCTAGGGTTGACTCCAACCAGTGGAGAGTTTGCCCCTTTAATCCCATTGATTCCAGTTTTGCTAGAGCTCCTTGATATCACACTTGGTCGAATGTGGCCTATGTCAAGACTGTCACTCTCATCTCAGCTCTTTTGAATATGCTTTAATGAAGCCAGGAGCTGGCGGAGCCCAAACTGGGCACTACAGGTTATTGCTGAGCAGATGCTGCATAATAGCACTGTTGATGACATCTTCCATCACTTTACAGATGATCGAGAGTAGACTAATGACATGTTAATTGGCTGGTTAGATTTGTTCTGCTTTTTGTGTATAGGCCTTAACTAAGCAACTTTTCATATTGTTAGATTGAGGACTGTTTTGTAACTGTACTAGAACAGCTTCAGAGGGGGAGTGGCGAGTTCTGGAGCACAGGTCTTCAGTGCTATTGCCAGAAAACTGTATATAACCATGAACAGGGAATTTCACTTCTTTTTATTCTCTTGTGGGATGCGAGTGTCACTGAGTGGCCAGCATTTATTGTCCATTCTCAGCTCCTAACCACATTTTAAGGTCAACTAGGGATGGACAATAAATGCTGGCCAGCCTGCGATGCCCTCACAAGAGAAGAAAATAACACCTAATAATTCAATTTAAAAACAAATGGAAAAAGACATGGAAACTGATTAACTTATGAAATAGTATTTATTGAAATAATATACATAAATATACTTATTGAATTCTCATACAGTGCTCACTGACCAAATTGAAAAAAAACATTTTATTCTTTTCTTCCTTTAACTCTGCTTACTTATCAAGCTCCAATCCTTTCTATTTCCTTTTTTGTTTTCAATTTCTCCCTCCCTTTACTTCAACAATTGTTTCTGAACTCTTTTTATCACTTTCCTTCTAGTGCCATAATCACAGCTTTGTTACTGCTGGTCATGTCAAATCCTACTATGATCCTGCTTGATGGATCATTATTAAAAAAAAAACTTAATGGTGTTTCACTGAAATGTGAGCACACCAGCTGCAGATTTGATTTGAACAATAAAACAGAAGTTTATTACACAAAATAAATAAAAATAAGATAAATCAAACTATCTACATAGTTTGTAAGATTTCAGAACACCGAGCAAAACTAAGTCCCATCTCTCCTCAATCATCATACTACAGTTGCTTAAAGATTCAGAGAAATTCCTTCCTTGGTGGGCGGCACGGTGGCACAGTGGTTAGCACTGCTGCCTTACTGCGCCAGAGACCCGGGTTCAATACCCGACTCAGACGACTGACTGTATGGAGTTTGCACATTCTCCCCATGTCTGCGTGGGATTCCTCCCACAGTCCAAAGATGTGCAGGTCAGGTGAATTGGCCATGCTAAATTGCCCGTAGTGTGAGGTAAGGGGTAAATGTAGGGGTATGGGTGGGTTACGCTTCGGCGGGTCGGTGTGGACTTGTTGGTAAAAATAATGACTGCAGATGCTGGAAACCAGATTCTGGATTAGTGGTGCTGGAAGAGCACAGCAGTTCAGGCAGGATCCAAGGAGCTTCGAAATCGACGTTTCGGGCAAAAGCCCTTCATCAGGAACAAAAGCAGTGAGTCTGAAGCGTGGAGAGATAAGCTAGAGGAGGGTGGAGGGGGTGGGGCTGAAGGGCCTGTTTCCACACTGTAATGTAATGTAATCTTATCAAATTTGTAAATTTGATTTAACCGCTTCTTTTCATTTCTGGTCCTGTGTGCTGTGAGTCTTTTCATTTGACCATTCACCTTACCCATAAATTCAGACTTTTTCGGACTTCTAATGATCTGCAGAATTCTAACCAAACACTCCAGATCAGCATGTTTCAAAACTGTGGCAACTTATTTCTTTCATTGCTCTGAAAAGTCTTCTTTTTCTAATAGGATATAGTTGCTACTTGCACCAATCAGGTCTCTTTTGAACTGCCTAAACGTATTCGCCCTTCTATACAAAGGACGTTAGTAAACTTGAGACTGTGCAGAAAGATTTAGAAGCATGTTGCTGCGACTGAAGGGTTTGAGCTGTAGGGAGAGGCTGAATAAATTAGGGCTGCTTTCCCTGGGGCATTGGAGGTTGAGCAGTGAACTTATAATGGTTCATAAAATCATGAACGTATAGATAAGGTCTATTTCCTAGGATGAAGGAGTCCAAAAGGCATAGGTGAGAGGGGAAAGATTTAAAAAGAACTGAGGGGTAACTTTTACATGCAGATGGTGGTGCATATTATGGAATGAGCTGCCAGGGGAAGTGGGTACAATTACAAAATTTAAAAAGCATTCGGCTGAGGACATGATTAGATAGGGTTTATCGGGATTTGGGCCAAATTCCTGCAAATGGGACTAAATCAGATTGGGGTGTCTGGTTGCTTTGAACAAGTTGTACCAAAATGTCTGTTTCTGTACAATATGACACGATATATATGTTGCACACTTACCACATTAATGAGTCTCTCCTATGCATTTTTTCTCTCTCCTTTACTAATATCTCTCATAATGATACCCTCATTACCTTCTGGATTTAAAAGTTTAATCTCTGGCCACAAGTTTACTGCTTTCCAGAATCTTTTACTGTTCTTAAGAATTGTTACTCAACAGCAGTAACCCCAAACGAAATATGAGCTAATATAAAACTGTGATTAGAATGAAATTATTTCCTGAGTCTGTAAAGCCAAGTGTCAAGGTCAGATTTGTTATTTCGTATAGTGTCAGATTAACGGAAAAGTTATGATGGAACATGACAGAGTGTTTGACAGCTGCAAAACCTGCTTGCCAGTTTATGTGCAAATTATGCTTCCTCACATTTTGAAATTACCCCTCCAATGCTAGACTGTATATACACACACTTAAAATAAAGGAATAACAATTTTTGCAGTACTATCAATATGGTGGTATATATATATATATATACATATAAGCTCAAGTCATTATGTGTAACTCACCAATAACTCGTTGGATTCTAGTTGTATCCATGTATCCTATAGCTACAGATTAAGTTATGATCATATTCATTGTTCAACAAAAAAAGGAAAAAATCTTGCACCATCTCTGAACGCAAAGTGGAACTTTTTTTCTGCTGTTTTACAAGTCAATGTCCGGCAAATTTAAATCCCTGTGAATATATTCTCACCTGTTGGCAGTCATCTCTCTGTCTAGCCTTTTCTCTGTCCATGAAGGAATACCCTTTGAAACAAAAGATTGCATTTGTGTGGTGCCTAAGTTGTAGGCAATCATTCCAGACGTTAGTTTTTAAAAAAATGGACATCAAGTCAAAACAGCAAAGTGAATAATTAAGTATTCATGTTTATTTAAATCTTCAATATCCTGGGTTACCCGAGTCTATGAGATCCCTGATACAGTGCATTCTTCCTCCATAGGTCCTTTTGCGTTTTTCAGGTCTCACCAAAGCTCCACCTGAAACATCAATTCCGTTTCTTTCTCCACATATGCTGCTTGTTCTGGGTACTTTCAGTATTTCTTTTTCTTTCAAATTTCCAGCATCCTCAGTATTTTTGACTAACTTTCAAAAGCACCCAATATCCATTCAGACTCCCCTGTCCACCCCATGAACGAAAAAGGGACGCACTAGTCAAAACTGCTGACTAGTTCCGGAAAAGGTTAACTCGAACCTGAAAATTAACTGTTTCTCTATGTGCGGATGCTCCCAGAACTGCTGAGTTTCTCCAGCACTTTCTATTTTCATTTTGCTTTTGTGTACTGTTGGTGACTAATCTAAATGCCGAACCCCGGTTAAGATGCACCCAATGATGTTTGTTCTAGCCCTGTTTTTGCCCCGAACCGTAGCAGTTACATTTCAATGTGCTGTCATTGAATCGCGTATATTTACTGTAATTCTATTGACAAGAGAAACCAATTGAAAATTGTAAAACAACACGTTTGCTGTTGCCGGAGCATGCTGCTGATTCAATAATGAATGGACCGTTGCACATTAATTATAACAAAAAACACATCTGCTACATTATTTCCAAGATAATTTTATTTTCCAGCAATAACAATAACAGTACACTTCTCACAGTTTGCAAGATGAAATTCAATGGAGAAAGAATTACTCAGCAGCGTTAGAACTCTGTGCCAGATGAGTGATCTCTCGACCTCTGTGATATAATTGATCAATATGCCTTCCTGGTGAAGGGAAATATATACACGCCTTTTCCAAAAACATACAACGGCGTGTTTCAATAATAAGGGTTCACCATGACGACATTCATTTGCTATTTATTCCACATGCTTGCAACCATTCTGTTTCCAACTACATAGTTAGAAATTGTTGGATTGCATCGTTTGCTATTTTTACTGCACAATCTGTGAAATGTCGTTCTACAATTTAAATGTTGTTTTTTCGATAACCGCTCCTGTGAGACAACATGGAACGTATTTCAACTTTGAAAGTCTTTGAATAAATGAAAATAGCTGTCACACGCATGACCAATAAATATGAGATTGCTTTTATACATGTAGAAAACATACAAGGTGTAACGACGGTTCTCAGGCGCAAAGCCATTTATTGCCAGACTGGAATAATAATCCCAAGTAACGATCGCTATTAGAAATAATTATTGGCATGACAGGTCCTTGGCAAGTGCGTATTTTAAATGTCTTTGAGCCAATAGCATTTTGCCCCACCTTAACCATGACTGATTCTGAGAAGCATTAAGATGGATCAGGGCCGTTTTCTAGCACATTGCACTGTACGTGATCTCATCAGTTGTGTGTCTGCTGAGATCTGACGCTGGGCTCCAGCCTGTGCTAAGCTCTGCGGTGGAGTCAAGTCTGAGGCTGGAGAGGGAGAGGTGCTGGAGTGGCGTGCCGCATTAGCACGGACACACACTCAGCACGCACACACACTCTCCTCTCTTCCAGCTCACGACAAGGTCAATTCCCCTCCTCCCTGCCCACACAGACGAGAGAGAGAGAGAGAGAAATCCCCTCAACCTCCTCCCTTTTTCCCGCCCAGTTAAGGGGAGAGAGGCTGAGTGAGGGCAGACAAGAAAACAACCAAAAATGTTTGCACCGACGCCGAACGCGTGAAGCAACAAGAAAAAAAACTGAAGGAAACCACAACGTGACAGAGCGAGTGAAAGCCGGGAAACCGATCCCAGTGTATTGCGTTTCAAAACAGCAGCAGCAGCAGATTTAGAGAAGATGGCTTCTCCCTCCTCCTCCACCGCCTCCTCCCCGCATGGGGGCGGGACTTCACCAAACCCGCCAGACCGCATTCGCCAGGTGGGTGCAAAAAATGTTGCAAAAGATTATTTTTGCTACTTTGTTTTTGTTTTAAACAAATCTCTAAACCTGTGTGTTGCACTATGATAGAACAACCCGGCCTCACTGAAGGGCCTCCCACTTGATGTGCTCCGGGAGGATGACATTCAAGACGTTGCCTGGGTTACCAACACCTTCACAGCACTCCATCACTAATGTTTGGGGAAAATGAAAGGAATTCCAGAAAATACTGGCTTCAGGGTTAGCCCCATATGATTTATGTTTCCCTTTAGCCTCTCAGTGGAACATGCGAAGTGTATACTCAGCGGCATGAATCTGTACAGACTGAAGCAGGTGCCGATTTTCAGTGGATTCAGGCTGCAACTGTTCAGACACAAAGCATAAAATAATTAGAAAGCATAATGTTATTCCTTAGTTCAAATTGTTATTGTGCAATATTGAATGAATGTTTTTGAAGATGCTGTACGGTAATTTTTCTGTCCGCAAGAACATTTATTTTTAAATTTAAAAATGACAATTTGGTCAAACTGCAATGATTTATTATCAGAATACATGTTCTGATATTATTTTTGATCCCTTTGACACCTTGTGCGGTGGGGGACGGAATATAACGTGGGAAACTGTGAGGTTGTTTACTTTGGCAAGAAGAATAGTTAAATAGAATAATATTTGAAATAGACTGCAGAATGCTGCAGTATAGATGGATTTGGTATACTTGAATCACAAGAAATGCAGTACTGTAACAGTAATTAGGAAGGCAAATGGAACGTTGGCCTTCATTGCAAGGGACATGCGGTATAAAAGTAGGGAAGTCATGCTACAGCAGTACAGGTGAGACCACATCGAGAGTAATGTAATGTGTATAAGCTAGGTGTCTGTTCTTAAAAGATATTTTTGCCAAGGAACCCGTCAAAGTCAATTGATTTGTGGGATGAAGAGGCTTTATGAAGAAAGGTTGATCAAATTTGATATATACTCAGGAATTTGGAAGAATGGGGTGACCATATAGAAACACAAAGTTGACAGGGTACGTACTGGGAAGATGTTTACCCTCATTGATATATTTAGAACTGGGAACATAGTTTAAAAATAATGGGCTCCGCATTGAAAACAGAGAGTAAGAGATTAAGTTTTTTGTCACATAGTACCTTTGGAATTCACTTCAACGGAGAGCACGGTGGAGACAGGGTCATTGAATGTATTCCAAGGCTGAGCTAGATTTTTGATTGACAGGGAGTTGAGAGTTACAGGAGACAGACCGAAAAGTGGAGTTAGAGCTATCATTTGATCAGCCATGACCTTGTCCAATGGCACAGCCGGCTCAGGGGGTCGAATGGCTTACTCCCACCCTTACTACTTCCTTTTATAATCACCTTCCCATTCCATTCCGTTTTGTAGTATTAATCTACGTGAGAACTGGGTGCAAAACGGGAAGATGTTGTGAGGCTTGTGATTTAGCTATGATTCTTTCACCATCTATCCCCTATTTCCTCTGACATGTGTGATTATTTTGCAGAGTGAATATTTGATTAGGTGACAACAAGTGACAGAATCAATCATGTTTAGAGGTTGGATATACTGGATAAATCCAGCTCGGACGTTCTTGTGCACGGCTGATTTGCCCTCACTCTTTCTTTGCTCCTGTAAATATCACGGCAGAAAGAATGCATTCGCTCTGATCCTCGTCCCGAAAGCCCAGCGAACTGGAAAACTTCCGACACCCGCCTCTTCGCCGCAATCCTTGTCAGTGATTGGTATAGTCGGTTGGAGCGACATTTCTCAGTGGCCACTTCATCCTTCATTTACGATTGATTCATGTGTCTGGGGTTTGACGGTTTCATTACTGCAACCTCGGGACAGAGTCATGACAGAAAAACAGCTGATCTCAGTTAGTTAAGGATGTGGTGCCACTGTTATCCGCGTGTGATCAGTGCAGGGTAAAACATTCAGTTTTCTGATACCAGTGTCACAGCTCAGGGTTAAAAACAGTAAATAAACGTGGAGAGATGCAAAGTCAATCTTGTTCAGTGCCTTAATAACAAAGCTGATTTGAGTTCCAAGGGTATAAAATCTTAACGTTCTTATCGAATCAGTTTGTCAAGTTGTGTGAAAATAAGGTGGAGTTTGCGTTTGAGACCTGTGTCCTTGAATAACTGATAAAAACTGTTCAAGCATTTTTCCAATCGTCGTAACAAGTGACAAATGGAACAGGAATTGCCAGACCCTTTGGTCCAGCTCGACACAGTTTAGTACTGTTCCACACAGTTGAATGCTTCGTGTTGCTAAGATATAGAAATGTGGGTTCCTTTTGGTACAGATCGCTCCCTGTGATATGAATTGGATTTTGTACTGTTGATGAAGATTGCAATGGTCTCACGGGATTGAAAATGGAAAAGTCGCCGGACCTAGATTAATGTATCCCAGATTATTAAAGGAGGAAATTGCAGCTCTGACAATCATTTTTCTTTCTATCTGACTACGAGTACCGTTGGAAAATTGCCAACATTTAATTGTTTAAACTGTGAAAACGAAATACACGGAGTAATTATAAACCTGTCAACCTAACCTGGATGTTTGACAAAGTATTGGAAGCAGATTTGTAGAGTCGTATTAATTGTCAATTAGAAAGGCATAATTAACCAAGGAAAGTCGTCAAGAATATGTTAAAGGAAGGTTGGATCTTGGTGGAATGATTTGAAGGGGTGAAATGGAGGGTGGATGAGGTGAATGCATTTGAGTTTTTGAGGCATGATCATTAATGGCAATTGGAAGTAAACAATTTTGGTAAGGTTTGTTTTTATGGTCAAGCAATAGACTTGTTGTAAAGTATAAAAGGTTGGGGGTGGTAGGTTCAAATTATCTATTCACTATTTAAATCTGGAGCCTGAAATAGTCATTCTTGTAAAATCATGCATAACAGACAACACTATCACCATTCCTGGATAGGCAGGACAGTCCCAGCAGAGATAGCAGTATGGTGCTCTACAGACATGACAGAGTTGCCTTGGGAGTCAACAATGTTGCCTCTGGACATCATGAAGTTTCATGGTACTAGGTCAAACATGGCAAGGAAATCTGCAGGTTAACACATACTGTCCTCCATTGGCTGCTGAATCAGTACTCTTCCACATTGTACAATACTTGGAGGAAGCATTGAGAGTGGCAAGGGCATGGAATGCACTCTGGGTGGGGTATTTCAATGTCTACCACCGAGTGACTTGGCAGCAACACTACTCATCAAGTTGGTCGAGTGCTAAAGGACACTGCTGCTGCAGTGGGCATGTGGCAGGTGGTGAGGGAATCAACAAAAAGGAAAAACATACTTGACCTCATCCTCACTAATCTGCCTGCTGCAGATGCGTCTGTCCATGATAGTGTTGGTAAGAGTGATTGCTGCACAGTCCTTGTGGAGGCAAGGTCCCACCTTTACATTGTTAATATCTTGCATTGTGTGGTTTGTTCTATAACCATGCTAAATGAGAGACAAATTTCAAACAGATTTTGCAACTCAAGCCTGGGCATCCCTATGAGGCATTGTGGGCCATCAGCAGCAGAAGAATCTTACTCCAATGTAAGCTGCATCTTCATGGCCTGGCATATCTTTCACTTTGCCAGTATCATTTAGCCAGGGGATCAACCTTGGTTCAATGAAGTGTGCATGAAGGCATGCTATGAGCAGTAACAGGCTGAGATGTCAACCTGGCAAAAGTGAGGACTGCACATGCTGGAGATTAGAGTCAAGAGCGTGGTGCTGGAAAAACACAGCAGGTCAGGCAGCATCCGAGGAGTAGGAAAATCGATGTTTCGGGCAAAAGCTCTTCTTCGGAAACAAGGCTGGGTGCCTCGGGGGTGGAGAGAAAATGGGAGAGGGGTGGGTCTTGGGGGAAGGTATCTGAGATTGCAATAGGTGGATGAAGGTTGGGGTAAAGGTGATAGGTCGGAGGGGAGGGTGGTGCGGATAGGTGATGTGCTGTAGCTGTATGATGTAGGAGCTGGCTGATCCCATTGTGAATGGCAGTGACCACATCTGCAGCAAGTGTTGGTTGCTGGAAGGACTCCGGATCAGAGTTGATGATCTGGAATCTGAGCTTCAAACACTGCGGCACATCCGGGAGGGGGACAGTTACCTGGATGCTTTGTTTCAGGAGGCAGTCACACCTGGGAGATTAAGTAATTCACATTCAGTTAGTGATCAGGGACCTCAGAGTGTGACTGTAAGTGAGGCAGGTAGGGGGGACCTGAGTTCAGAAGTGCAGGAGTTTCAGCCCTTGACCTTGTCCAACAGGTATGAGATTCTTGCTCCCCGTAAGGATGAGGAAAAGGGTTCTGGACAGGATGAGCCAGCTGACCACAGCACCATGGTGCAGAAGGCCATTCAAGAGGGGGGAGCAAAAAGACGAGTAGTTGTTATAGGGGATTCTATAATTAGGGGGACAGTTAGTATCCTTTGCAAGCCGGATCGGGAGTCTCGCATGGTGTGTTGCCTGCCCGGTGCCAGGGTGCGGGACATCTCCGACCAGCTTGAAAGGATATTGGAGCGGGAGGGGGAGGATCCAGTTGTTGTGGTCCACGTTGGGATTAACAACATAGGCAAAGCTAGGGTGGAGGACCTGTTTGGGGATTATCAAGCACTAGGAAGGAAATTGAATTACAGGTCCTCAAGGGTCATAATCTCTGGATTATTGCCCGAGCCACGTGCCAATTGGCATAGGGGTAAGAAAATTAGGGAAGTAAACACGTGGCTAAGGGATTGGTGTGGGAAAGAGGGATTCCACTTCATGGGGCATTGGCATCAGTTTTGGAACCAGGGGGATCTGTACCGTTGGGATGGTCTCCACCTGAACTGATCAGGTACGAATGTTCTAGCGAAGAGGATAAATAGGGTGGTCAATAGGACTTTAAACTTCTGAGTTGGGGGGAAGGGAAAGTGAAAGCGACAGGGAGTATGGAGTTAAATGGAAAGATAAGCAGCAGGATAGCATGTGTGCAGGCGGATTTAACTTGAGGCAGACTGGGAATGCAGCAAAAAGGAAGGATAACTTAGGACATCTTATGACTTCTAATATCTCTAATGATAAGAAAGTTAGCATTAAGGCACTTTACCTGAATGCTCGTAGCATTTGTAACAAAGCAGATGAACTAATGGCACAGATCATTGTGAATGATTATGATGTGATAGGCATCACAGAAACGTGGTTGCAGGGGGGGTCAGAACTGGCAATTAAACATCCAAGGATTTTCAACTTATTGAAAAGACAGGGAGGCGGGCAGAGGGGGGCAGGGTTGCCTTGTTAGTTAAGAACAAAATTAAATCTATGGCACTGAATGACATAGCGTCAGATGATGTGGAGTCTGTGTGGGTGGAATTGAGGAAACACAAAGGTAAAAAAACCATAATGGGAGTTATGTACAGACCTCCTAACAGTGGTCAGAACCAGGGGCACAACATGTACCGGGAAATAAAGAAGGCATGTCAGAAAGGCAAGGTCACGGTGATCATGGGAGACTTCAATATGCAGATGGACTGGGTAAATAATGTTGCCAGTGGATCCAAAGAAAGGGAATTCATGGAATGCTTACAGGATGGCTTTTTGGAACAGCTTGTCATGGAGCCCATAAGGGAGCAGGCTATTCTGGACCTATTGCTATGTAATGAACCAGACTTTATAAAAAATCTTAAAGTAAGGGAACACTTAGGAAGCAGCGATCATAATATGATAGAGTTCAGTCTGCAGTTTGAAAGACAGAAGACAAAATCGGATGTAATGGTGTTACAGTTAAATAAAGGTAATTATGAGGGCATGAGAGTGGAACTGACGAAAATAGACTGGAAGCAGAGCCTAGCGGGGAAGACAGTAGAGCAAAAATGGCAGGAGTTTGTAGGTATAATTGAGGACACTGTACAGAGGTTCATCCCCAAGAAAAGAAAGATTATCCGGGGAGGGATTAGACAGCCATGGCTGACAAAGGAAGTCAGGAAAAGTATTAAAGAAAAAGAGAGATCCTATAAAGTGGCCAAGAGCACTGGGAAATCAGAAGATTGGGAAGGCTACAAAAACAGAGGATAACAAAGAGAGAAATAAGGAAGGAGAGGATCAAATATGAAGGTAGGCTAGCCAGTAATATTAGAATTGATAGTAAAAGTTTCTTTCAATACATAAGAAACAAACGACAGGCAAAAGTAGACATTGGGCCAATTCAAACTGATGCTGGAAGCCTAGTGATGGGGGATAAGGAAATAGCTAGAGAACTTAATAAGTACTTTGCGTCAGTCTTCACAGTGAAAGACATGAGTAATATCCCAACAATTCTAATCTAAAAAAAAAGCTAAAAGCTTAAAATTGATAAATCTCCTGGCCCCAATGGGCTACATCCTAGAGTTCTGAGGGAGGTGGCTGAGGAAATAGCGGAGGCGTTGGTTGTGATCTTTGAAAAGTCACTGGAGTCAGGGAAAGTCCCGGATGATTGGAAGATCGCTGTTGTAATCCCCTTGTTCAAGAAAGGATCAAGACAAAAGATGGAAAATTATAGGCCAATTAGTCTAACCTCGATTGTTGGTAAAATTCTAGAATCCATCATTAAGGATGAGGTTTCTAAATTCTTGGAAGAGCAGGGTTGGATTAGAACAAGTCAACATGGATTTAGTAAGGGGAGGTCGTGCCTGACAAACCTGTTGGAATTCTTTGAAGAGGTGACAAGTAGGTTAGACTAGGGAAACCCAGTGGATGTGGTCTACCTAGACTTCCAAAAGGCCTTTGATAAGGTGCCACACGGGAGGCTGCTGAGCAAGGTGAGGGCCCATGGTGTTTGAGGTGAGCTACTGGTATGGATTGAGGATTGGCTGTCTGACAGAAGGCAGAGAGTTGGGATAAAAGGTTCTTTTTCAGAATGGCAGCCGGTGACAAGCAGTGTCCCACAGGGTTCACTGTTGGGGTCGCAGCTGTTCACGTTATATATTAATGATCTGGATGAAGGGACTGGGAGCATTCTAGTGAAGTTTGCCGATGATACAAAGTTAGGTGGACAGGCAGGTAGTACTGAGGAAGTGGGGAGGCTGCAGAAGGATCTAGACAGTTTGGGAGAGTGGTCCAGGAAATGGCTGATGGAATTCAATGTGAGCAAATGCGAGGACTTGCACTTTGGAAAAAAAATACAAGCATGGACTACTTTCTAAATGGTGAGAAAATTCATAAAGCCAAAGTACAAAGGGATCTGGGAGTGCTAGTCGAGGATTCTCTAAAGGTAAACATGCAGGTTGAGCCCGTGATTAAGAAAGCAAATGCAATGTTGTCATTTATCTCAAGAGGGTTGGAATATAAAAGCACCACTGTGCTACTGAGACTTTATAAAGCTCTGGTTTGGCCCCATTTGGAGTACTGTGTCCAGTTTTGGTCCCCACACCTCAGGAAGGACATACTGGCACTGGAGCGTGTCCAGCGGAGATTCACACGGATGATCCCTGGAATGGTAGGTCTAATATACGAGGAACGGCTGAGGATCCTGGGATTGAATTCATTGGAGTTTAGAAGATTAAGGGGAGATCTATTAGAAACTTACAAGATAATACATGGCTTGGAAAGGGTGGACGCTAAGAAATTGTTTTCGTTAGGCGAGGAGACTAGGACCCGTGGACACAGCCTTAGAATTAGAGGGGGTAAATTCAGAACAGAAATGCGGAGACATTTCTTCAGCCAGAGAGTGTGGAATTCATTGCCGCAGAGTGCAGTGGAGGCTGGGACGCTAAATGTCTTCAAGGCAGAGATTGATAAATTCTTGATGTCACAAGGAATTAAGGGCTACAGGAAGAATCCGGGTAAGTGGAGTTGAACTGCCCATCAGCCATGATTGAATGGCGGAGTGGACTCGATGGGCCGAATGGCCTTACTTCCACTCCTATGTCTTATGGTCTTATGGTCTTATAGGTGGGAAGGAAGATGGACAGGTAGGAAGGTTGGAACTGGGATAAGGTGGGGGAAGGGGAAATGAGAAAACTGGTGAAATCCACATTGATGCCATGGGGTTGGAGGGTCCCATGGTGTTCTTCCTCCAGGCATCGGGTGGTAAGGGAGTGGTGATAGAGGAGGCCCAGGACCTGCATGTTCTCAGGATGGGGAGTTGATGTGTTTGGCCACGGGGTGGTGGGGTTGGTTGGTGCGGGTGTACCGGAGATGTTCCCTAAAGCGCTCTGCAATTAGGCATCCTTTCTTCCCAATGTAGAGGAGACCGCATCGGGAGCAATGGATACAGTAAATGATGTGTGGATTACTTGCATGCCAAGTAGCATAAGTAGCAAGTGGTTGACAGAGCTAAACAATTCCACAATCAATTGATCTAAGCCCTGCAGTCCTGCCACATCTCGTCATGAATAGAAGTGAACAATTAAACAATTTTTGGATGAGGAGTCTCCATCCTCAATCATGAAAGAGTGCAGCACATTAGTGCAAAAGGTAAGGTTGAAACATTCATAGCAAGTGCTGGATGGATGATCCATCTCAGTCTTCTACAGAGGTCCACAAATAAATACCAGTCTTCAGCTAATTCAGTTAATTCCATGCGATATAATGAAACACATGAAAGTGCTAGATACCACAAAGGCTGTGGACCCTGACAACACTCTGGCAGTAGAACTGAAGACTTGTTTTCCAGAACTTGCTGGAAACTAGCATTTACCCAGTCATGTGGGAAATTGCCCAGGTGTGTTCTTTACTCAAAAAGTAGGACAAAGCAATCCAGGCCATTTAGTGTCCCATCAGTCTACTGTTGATTATGAGTAAGTGATGGAAGGTGTCATGAACAGTGCTATTAAGCATCAAATGCTCAGCAATTACATGTTCACTCATGCCACATTTGGGTCTGCCAGTGCCACTCAGCTCTTGACCTCATTACAGCCTTGGTTCAAACTTGAAGAGAAAAGCTGAATTTCAGAGATGAGATGAGAGTGACAGCACTTGATATTAAGCCTGCATTTTACCGATTGTGGCAAAAAGGAATCCCAACAAAACTGGAGTCAATGCGAATTGGGGAAATCTCTCTGCTGGTTAAAGTCGCACAAAGGAAGATGATTGAGGTTGTTACAGGTCAGTCATCTCCGCTGCAGGACATCTCTGCTGGAGTTTCTCAGGGTAGTGTCCCAGGCCCAACCATCTTCAGCTGCTTCATCAATGACCTTCCCTTCATCATAAGGTCAGAAATGATTGCACAATCTTCAGCACCGTTCACAACTTCCCAGGTATTGATGCAGTCCATGTCCAAATGCAGAAAGACCTGAACCATATCCCAGCTTGGATAACAGATAGAAAGTAACATTCATGCTCCACAAATGCCAGGCAATGACCGTCTCCAATAAGAGACAGCCCCTTGAATTCAATGGCATTACCATCACTGAATCCCTACAATCTACATCCTGGGATTACCATTGACCCAAAACTGAACTAGCCATTTAAATACAGTGGCAACAAGAGCAAGTTTGATAGTCGGAATACTGCAGCGAGTGATTCTCCAAAGTCTGTCTAGCATCTTCAAGGTAAAAGTTGAGAGTGTGATGAAACAATCCCGATTTGCCTGGATGAATGCAGCTTCATTAATACTCAAGAGGCTTGACACCATCCAGGGCAATGCAATCTGCTTGATTGGCACCACATCAACAAATATCTGTTCCCTCCACCACTGCTCAGTAGGAGCAGTGTACACGATCAACAAGATACACTGTGGAAATTCACCAATGATCCTTAAACAGCACCTTCCAATCCCACGACTACTATCAACTAGAAAGACAAAAGCAATAGATACATGGAAACCAATCCAAAGGCATGCAGGTCAGGTGAATTGGCTATGCTAAATTGCCCATTGCATTAGGTGAATTAATCAGGGGAATGGGTCTGGTGGGTTACTCTTTGGAGGGTCGCAGTGGACTTGTTGGGCTGAAGGGCCTGTTTCTATACTGCAGGGAATCTAAACATCTAATCACCATCTGTGAGTTCCCCTCCAAGCAACTCACCATCCTGACTTGTAAACATATCACCATTCCTTCCCTATTGCTAGGTCAAAATTTTGAAATTCCCTCACTCAAGACATTGTAGATCTACCTGAAGGACATGGACTACAGCAGTTCAAGAAGGCAGCTGATTGCCACCTTCTTGAGCACAACTAGGGATGGGTTTTAACTGCTGGCCCAGCCAGCAATGCCCACATCCATGACTGAATAAAAAAAATTCCCAAGATTGGTATAATTTTGTGACATGTTACTTCTGTCATAAGAATTCCCAGATTATAGAGTTTTTGAAATTAGGAGGAGGTGAGATAAGTTAATGCAGTGCATCTCATAGATGGTACTCGCTGCTGATGCAGTGCATAGATCATAAAGGGAGTGAATGTTGACGGTGGTGGATGGAGTTCCAATAAACCAGACTACTTTGTTCTGGATACTTTTTGTGTTTCTTGAGCATTCTTGGAGCTTCAAGGTAAAAGTTGAGAGTGTGATGAAACAATCCCGATTTGCCTGGATGAATGCAGCTTCATTAATACTCAAGAGGCTTGACACCATCCAGGGCAATGCAATCTGCTTGAGTGGCACCACATCAACAAATATCTGTTCCCTCCACCACATCTCAGTAGGAGCAGTGTACACGATCAACAAGATACACTGTGGAAATTCACCAATGATCCATTCTTGGAAACATTTTTAGTGTGTTTACTGTACTGATGCATTTTTAGTGTGTTTGCTGTGTTGATGGGACAGGACTTACCTGGGGGAGGTGATAGAGAAGTTTGGGACAATGTAAGGTATGATTTAGTGAATATGCCTGTTCCTTGGATAGTTTATAGGATAGTTCCCCTAATTTTAGCATAAGTTCCTGGACAATAGAGCAAAGGACTTTGTAGTGTTGACTTACACTTACCTATGTTGTTTCTCATGCCTTAGTTAAAGATAAGTGGTCCATTTGTTTTATTTTAAAAGATTTCATATTTCTGTGATGGCTTGATCTACTTTTGTGGCTTGTTCAGACATTTCGGAGGGCTTACTTGAGTCATGAATGACATGTTGGCCAGACTGGATATTAGGTGCTGGCAAATTTCATTCTCTAAATACACTAGAGAATCTGATAGATTTTTGATATTGTTTGGCAGTTTTACAGTCACCATAACTTATATTAACTTTTTATTTAAAATTTACTGAATTTTAAAATATGCAATGGAGGGATTTGTGTTTTTTTCTGTTGATATGTGGGAGGTAGACATCACTGGCTGGCCAGCATTTATTGCATGTCCCTCGTTGCCCTTGAGAAAGTCTTAGGAGAAGGTGAAGACTGTAGATGCTGGACAGTCAGAGTTGAAAAGTGTGGAGCTGGAAAAACACAGCAGATCAGGCAGCATCTGAGGAGCAGGAGAGTCGACATTTCAGGCATGAAGGACTGATGAAGAGCTAATGTCCGAAACGTTGACTCTCCTGCTCCTCGGATGCTGCCAGACCTACTGTGCTTTTCCAGAACCCCACTTTTTGACACTTGAGAAGGAATTAATGAGCTGTCTTTTTGAACCGTGCAGTCTATATGCTGTAGGTCAACCCACATTACCATTAATGAGGGAATTCCAGGATTCCAGAACAACAGCGAAGGAAGGTGATATGTTTCCTTGGATGGTATGTGGCTTGGAGGGGAGCTTGCAGGTGGTGGTGCTCCCATGTATCTGCTGCCCTTGTCCTTTGAGATAGAAGTGGTCATGTGTTTGGAAGGTACTGTCTCAGGATCTTTGGTGAATTTTTGCTGTGCACGTTGCAGAAAGTACACACTGCTGCTACTGAGTGTCAGTGGTGGAGAGCATGCATGCTTGAGGATGCAGTACCAATCAAGAGGGCTGCTTTGTCCTAATTGGTGTCAAGCTGTACCCATCCAGGCAAGTGGGGAGTATTCCATTATAGTCTTGACTTGTGCCTTGTAGACGATACACAGACTCTGGGGAGTCAAGAAGTGAGTTACTTGTTGCAGTATTCCTAGACTCTGATCTGCTCTCATCGCCACCATGTCTCTGTGGTGAATCCAGTTGATTTTATGGCCGTTGGTAACCCCAGGATGTTGATTGTGAGGGATCCAGTGATGGTAATGTCATGAAATGTCAAGGGGTGGTAATTAGGTTGTCTCATATTGGAGATGGTCATAACTTGGCATTTGTGTGATGCAAATATTACTTCCACTTGTCAGTCAAGGCTGGATATTGTCTAGATCTTGCTGCATTTGAACATGGACTGTTTCAGTCCAAATTATTCGTGCAGTAACACCACCCCTTTTTTGATATTTCTGTTGCTTCACAGGTCCTTCTGCTGTAATGCCCGTTTCGTTAATGTGAATTTGCTGTATTGAGTTTGGCGAGTTGTTTCTAAAACATGAACTTTTAAAACAGGTGTTGGCTGCAATGCAATTACATTGCCAATACTTTAAGCACTGTTTCTAAAGTGATTTTTCTACAATGCAGGGTTGCACAAGAATGCAACCATTGTGTGAAACAAGAACTATCTGTACTTAAATGTTTCAGCATTATTTTAACCTTCAGTCAATAGTTGAGCATCTGAGGTTAATATTTTACTTTATGCTCCTGTTTGATATTTTTTTCCAAATGCAGAATGAATAGAATAAAATTGCATATCTCCCATATTTGTCTAAAAAACAATTTTTGAAGAATCTGTCTGCATGATTTCTGTTTCATTATACCTGCAGCATAATCATTAATTATTATACTTGTTATTAGGATAGTTAGATTGACAGAAAATATCTGAAACTTTTGGATGGTGTTTTAACAAAAAAAAGATATAAAAGGACTAGTTTATTTTATGACCTTGTCAGCCTCTGGACTCTCCAGTTGTCTCTCGATTAAGTAAATTAACAGACGTGATAGTAATCATACTGCATTTGCCATAAGATCACATGCTGTCTGGAAATGGAGTCGGACTACAGGTGCACAGGAATGTGAAGCTACAATCTGTTCTGCAGAGATACAGTACAAATTGTAGGCAGAGGAACACTGCTTAATTTGTGATTCATAATAAAATTATATAACTTCATTAGGTTCGTGCTTGTAACATTTCAGAATCAGCAATTATACCACTAATAAGCTGTTATCTTTTTGAATTAAATTTTTGGTTTAGATAATATTGTACTGACTGTAAATGGCAACCCTAATTTTCCTTAAAAAACCAAACAATGTAAAAACAAAACCATGTGCCTCTTTCTTTTAAAATATAGGTTTAAGATTGTCATTTTTAAACCAATGTACTGGTATTGAATACACCATACAAGAGCAAATTATGGGGAAATAAATTTGTAATGCTCTCAAAGATTATCTGAATTGTTTTAAAATATTTCTTGAAGATAACTGCAATGATTATATACTACTCATGATGCAAATCAATTTACTGATTTTTAATGTTTGTTTGCAAAGTGCCAGAGGAAGATAAATTTATTTTAATGAAATATAGAATATCGATAGCGAATTTCCAGAATTCTACTAACATTTTTGTCCAATTGCTGGGATGAGTGCTGTTCCAATAACAGTCAAGGTGTTCGACAAATTCAGGAAAAACAACTGCCTGATTGACAAACCAACTTAAACATTTGTTTCCTTCACCACCAATACACAACGACAGCAATGCATGCTTCTCGAAGATGAACTACGACAACTCACCAGCAAGGCTCCGTTGACAACTTTTTCAAAACTGCAACTTTGACCATTGAGAAAGACAAGGTCAACAGGTGTTTGGGAAAGTTCCTGTCCAACCCACAAACCTCCTGACTTGGGACTGTATTGCCATGCCTCCGTTATTGCTGGGTCACATTTCTGGAACTCTATTATTACCAGCACTGTGGGCATACCTACACAACATGGACTGTACTGGTTCAAGAAGGCAGCTCAGTGCATTTAGGATTGGGGAACAAATGCTGGCTACACTCTGTGAACAAATAAAACAGAAGATTTTGTACCTTTTAACTGTCACAATGGAATGATTATGTAACAATATAGCAGAACAGATATTTTAAAGGGTTGTTATCTCAAGTTTCCCCTAAATACATTCTAACTCATCAAAAACTCTACATTCAATCCATAAAAAGGAAAATTCCTCCCTTCAAATTTTGGAACACTTCATCACCTTCCTGTTCCTGTGGTGCACTGATTTCAAAATCCTTGTTCGCACTTATAGATCCCTCAATATCCTTGCTGCACCTAACATAGAGTCAGAGAGTCATACAGCCAGTCCATGCCGAACATAATCCCAAACTAAACTAGTCCTACCTTCCTGCTCTTGGCCTATATCCCTCTAAACCTTTCCTATTCATGTACTTATTGAAGTGTCTTTTAAACATTGTAATTGTACCTGCATCCACCATTTCCTCAGGAAGTTTATTCCATAGGCGAACCACCCTCTGTGTAAAAAATCTGCCCTTCATATCTTTTGTAAATCTCTCTCCTCTCACCTTAAAAACATGCCATCTAGTCTTGAAATCCCCCAGGGAAAGGACACCCACCATTACCCTATCTATATCCATGATCGTATAGACCTCTGTGAGGTCACCTCTCAACCTCCTATGCCCCAATGAAAAAAGTCTGAGCCTATCCAGCCTTTCTTTATAACTCAAACCATGCATACCCAGCACCATCCTAGTAAATCTCTACTGAACGCTCTCCAGCTTAATAATATCCTTCCTATAACAGGGTGACCCGAACTGGACACAGCCCTCCAGAAGAGGCCTCATCTGTACAGCCCCAACAAGACTTCTCAACTCCTACACCTAACCAAAATTCAAATTCACACATTCTGCCTTTCTGCATCACTCCTCCTTCCATTCAACTGGTGGTTGAATTTTCAGTTATCATGGTCTTGCACTCACAAAGTTTCCTCTGAACCTTTCCTTATTTCTAAATCCAATTACGCCCTCAAAACAAATCTGAAAACCTACCTGTTCAAAATAGGAACAGAAAGTGCTGGAGAATCTCAGCAGATCTGTCAGCATTTGTCAAGGGTGAAACAGAGTGAAGGTTAGAATCCAGTCTGACTCTTGTTTAGTTCCACAGGTGCTGCCAGACCTGCTTGTTTTCTGCAGCACATTGTGTTTTATTTCAGATTTCCAGCATCTACTGTATTTTACTTTTAATCTATCTGTTCAACTCTGGTTTTCTAAGTTTTTTACACATTTGTCTAATGCTCACTCAGTTCCTCCAGCTGCATTAAAGGCATTGCACACGTGTAAGCTGTTGGATGGTAACGTTATTTAATTGCATGTTGCAAAATTATTTTTTGTTTGAGTAAATTGAAAGAACTGAAAAACTTCCCACCAGTACCCTGATCCTATTTACACGCAATTTATGCCAAAGTGACAGATGTAGGAGGTTCACTCTTGCATCTATTACTTAATCATACATGGAGGCGCAAATGTTTCCATAATCATTTGACTGGAGCAGCTTTTACACAACATTGCTGTCATGACTGATATAAGTACAATCAGTAAATTTGAACAAAACAGAGGGGATGGAAGGCTTCCCTGAAAGGCCATCAGACGTGTGTGACACGTGATGATAAAAAAAACTATTAATTGCTGAACTAATTTTAAGAATGCTTTATTCAAAGTAAAATAAGCAGAGAATGCACTGTACTAATGCTGAACAAATTAGCCAAAACTCAGGCTCAATATCACAGAATAGCAGGATGCAGATTCCTCAAACAATGTTCTCATATTGGTTCATGTCATCAAACCTGTATCCCTGCAGCGAATGAGATCAAATAAAACCCATGTTATCCAGGGCTCCATTTGTGCACCTGTTGGTCGCTGGATCAATAGCTTTATTGGAAGAGGTGAAGGAGTAGCTTCCCTGGTTTCCTGTTGATCAAGAAATAGGAATATTGTGTGCCAATATCTGAATATGCATATACTTTAATTGAAATATGATTGAATTATTCAATTTTTAAAGATTAATGGATATATTGTTCAAGAGAGGATGTAGATTGTGCTGACAAGACCTCAAAGGAAGGAGATTGTTAAAAAAAAGTGCTGCCTGAATTGGAAGTTAATTATAAGCTAAAAACAAAAATGGAGTTGTGACCAATGTATACTTTTTGAACTGAAGAATGTAAACAATGTGGTTCTCCTGGTCAGGCTATTGATGCTGGAAGCCCAGTTGATGCAATTTATAGATGGTTTTTAAATGGATACATGATTCACCTGCTGTTTTTGGCAGGGGCTCCTTAAAAAAGTACTTAAATTGGTATCTGACATCATCCATTCATATCAGGTATTTGGATGTAGGTTTGCTCACTGAGCTGAAAGGTTCATTTCCAGATGTTTCATTACCTTACTAGGTAGCATCTTCAGTGGACTTTATGCAAAGCAATGCTCAAACTTCCTGCTTTCTATTTATATGTTTGGGTTTCTTTGGGTTGGTGATGTCATTTCCTTTGGTGATGTTATTTCTAGCAGTGAAGTCACTTCCGGTTCCTTTTTTCAGGGGATGGTAAATGGGGTCTAACTCGATGTGTTTATTGATAGAGTTCCGGTTGGAATGCCATGCTTCTAGGAATTCTCGTACATGTCTTTGTTTGGCTTGTCTAGGATGGATGTATTGTCCCAGTCGAAGTGGTGTCCTTCCTCATTCGTATGTGGATACTAGTGAGAGAGGGTCATGTCTTTTTGTGGCGAGTTGGTGTTCATGTATCCTGGTGGCTAGTGTTTTGCCTGTTTGTCCAATGTAGTGTTTGTTACAGTCCTATATATTTATTATATAGGTATATAGTTAGCCACTGGTCTCAAAAAGATCATCAGTGGCAGCTCAGGTAAAAGACCAGAAGTTAGTCATGAACATAATATCATTAATGAAGGACCAGGAAGCACCATCTGTGAGGTAGAGAGTGACCAGGGTACTCTGATCACAACGCTGGGTGGGAAAGCAAATTGTGAGGATGTCACAAGAGACTGCAAAGGGATATCGCAGAATCACAGAATTGTAATGGGCAAAAGGAGCCTAATTCAGCCAATTGTGTCTGTACCAGTTCTCTGAATATTTCAACTTAGTGTCAGACTCCTACCTTTTCCCCATAACCCTGCACTTTGTTTCTAATGAAACCATCATTAAATGGCCTTCTAAATGTCTCAAACAAACCTGCATTCACTACACATCCAGGCAGTGCATTCCAAAGTCAGATTACAGTTTGTGAAAGCATTTTTCTCACCTCATATTCATCTTCTTTTACAAAACATTTTAAAACTGATTCTCAGTTCTTTTATGAGCGAGAACAGTTTCTCCCTATGCACCGAATAACTTTGAAAACTTCAATCAAATCTCCTTGCAGCCCTCTCCTCTCCCTGAAAAACAGTCCCAATCTCCTCAATCTATTCTCATAACTGAAGTTTTTCATCTCTGGGAACCATTCTTGTAAACCTTTTCTGCATTCCATCCAATGTATTCAGATACTTCCTAAATGTGGTGTTCTGAACAATGCACAGTACTTCAGCTGAGGTCTAATCAGTGGTTATACATAGTAGAGGTATATCTGTGAGTGAGCATAATTTTGCAGAATTTATAAAGTGAGAAAATATGAAGGTGTCCATAGAAAAACCAAACATTACTTAAGTGAAGATAGACTTCCACATGAGGTCCCCAGTCTTCAACCTAATCAGGCTCAGTGGTTAGCATTGCTGTTCACAGTGCCAGGGACCCTAATTTGATTCCACCCTCAGGTGACTGTTAATGTGGAGTTAGCACATTCTTCCTGTGTCTGCATGGGTTTCCTTTGAGTTCTCTGATTTCCTCCCACAGTCCAAAAATGTGCAGGTTAGGTGGATTGGCTGTGCTAAATTGCCCTGTAGTGTCCAGGGATGTGGAGGTTAGGTGGATTTGATTAGATTAGATTAGATTACATTACAGTGTGGAAACAGGCCCTTCGTCCACACTGACCCGCCGAAGCGCAACCCACCCATACCCCTACATTTACCCCTTACCTTACACTACGGACAATTTAGCATAGCCAATTCACCTGACCTGCACATCTTTGGACTGTGGGAGGAAACCGGAGCACCCGGAGGAAACCCACGCAGACACGGGGAGAACGTATTAACTCCACACAGTCAGTCGCCTGAGGCGGGAATTGAACCTGGGTCTCTGGCGCTGTGAGGCAGCAGTGCTAACCACTGTGCCACCGTGCCGCCCATGGGAAATGCAGGGTTACAGGGATAGGGGTCAGTGGTTCTAGGTGGGATGCTCATCGGAGGATCGGTGTGGACTCGATGGGCTGAATGACCTTCTTCCACAATGTAGGGGTTCTGTGATTTTATGAATTCAATTCACTCCTCATGGTATGGAGACATGGCTGAAGGCACTTCATACTGAAAGACAATAGGTCTGATGACATTCTGGCAATAATACTGAATAACTGTACCCTAGAAATATCTGCATCCACAGCAAAGCTGTTCCAGTGCAGCTACAAGTTTGGTATCTATCCAACAGTGTGGAAAATTGCCCAGACACATTCCTGTTCATAAAAAGCATGATAAATCCAACCTATTCAATGATTGCCCATCAATCTAATCTCAAGCACCGGCAAAGTGATAGAAGGTTTCATTGACAGTGTTGTCAAGCGGCACTTGCTCAGCAGTAACCTGTTCACTGATCAGCAATAACCTGTTCACTGATTGTATTTGTATTCCACCAGGGCCACTCATCACTAATCTTATTACTGCCTTGGTCCAGATATGGACAATAGAGGTGAACTTCAGAGGTGAGGTAGAAGCAACTGCTCTTGATTTCAAGGCAACAAATCACCAAATGTGGCACCAAGGATCACAAGCAAAACTAGAATTAGTCGGATTCAGGTGGAAGTTCCATTGACTTGGAGCCACACTTAGCACAGAGGAAGATGGTTGTGCTTGTTAGATATTAAACACCTCGGTCCCAGGACTTCAGTGTGATAGTTCCTCAGGATTGTGCCCACAGACCAACCATTTTCAATTGCTTCACCAATGACCTTTTTTCCATCATAAGGTCAGATTGGAGTCCTGTGACCAGTGGACTGCCACAAAGATCAGTACTGGGTCCTCTACCTTTTGTCATTTACATAAATGATTTGGATGCGAGCATAAGAGGTACAGTTGGTAAGTTTGCAGATGACACCAAAATTGAAGGTGTAGTGGACAGCGAAGAGGGTTACCTCAGATTACAACAGGATCTTGACCAGATGGGCCAATGGGCTGAGAAGTGGTAGATGGAGTTTAATTCAGATAAATGTGAGGTGCTGCATTTTGGGAAAACAAATCTTAGCAGGACTTATACACTTAATGGTAAGGTCCTAGGGAGTGTTGCTGAACAAAGAGACCTTGGAGTGCAGGTTCATAGCTCCTTGAAAGTGGAGTCGCAGGTAGATAGGATAGTGAAGAAAGCGTTTGGTATATTTTCCTTTATTGGTCAGAGTATTGAGTACAGGAGTTGGGAAGTCATGTTGCAGCTGTACAGGATATTGGTTAGGCCACTGTTGGAATATTGCGTGCAATTCTGGTCTCCTTCCTTTCGGAAAGATGTTGTGAAACTTGAAAGGATTCAGAAAAGATTTACAAGAATGTTGCCAGGGTTGGAGAATTTGAGCGAAAGGGAGAGGCTGAACAGGCTGGGGCTGTTTTTCCTGGAGTGTCGGAGGCTGAGGGGTGACTTTAGAACATAGAACATAGAAGAATACAGCGCAGTACAGGCCCTTTGGCCCTCGATGTTGCGCCGATCCAAGCCCACCTAACCTACACTAGCCCACTATCCTCCATATGCCTATCCAATGCACGTTTAAATGCCCATAATGAAGGAGAGTCCACCACTGCTACTGGCAGGGCATTCCATGAACTCACAACTCGCTGAGTAAAGAATCTACCCCTAACATCTGTCCTATACCTACCCCCCCTTAATTTAAAGCTATGCCCCCTTGTAATAGCTGACTCCATACGTGGAAAAAGATTCTCACTGTCGACCCTATCTAAACCCCTAATCATCTTGTACGCCTCTATCAAGTCACCCCTAAACCTTCTTTTCTCCAATGAAAACAGCCCCAAGTGCCTCAGCCTTTCCTCATACGATCTTCCTACCATACCAGGCAACATCCTGGTAAACCTCCTCTGCACCCGTTCCAGTGCCTCCACATCCTTCCTATAGTATGGGGACGAAAACTGCACACAATACTCCAGATGCGGCCGCACCAGAGTCTTATACAACTGCAACATTACCTCAGTACTCCGGAACTCAATTCCTCTACCAATAAAAGCCAGTACGCCATATGCCTTCTTCACCGCACTATTTACCTGGGTGGCCACTTTCAAAGATTTGTGTACATGGACACCAAGATCTTTCTGCTCATCCACACTACCAAGTATCCGACCGTTAGCCCAGTACCCCATCTTTTTATTACTCTTACCAAAATGAATCACCTCACACTTAGACACATTGAACTCCATTTGCCACCTTTCTGCCCAGTTCTGCAGCTTATCAATATCCCGCTGTAACCTGCCACATCCTTCCTCACTGTCTACCACTCCTCCGACTTTCGTATCATCCGCAAACTTGCTCACCCAACCTTCTAACCCCTCCTCCAGGTCATTTATAAAAATGACAAACAGCAATGGTCCCAAAACAGATCCTTGCGGAACACCGCTAGTGACAGCACTCCAAGATGAACCTTTGCCATCAACTACTACCCTCTGTCTTCTTCCAGCCAGCCAACTCCTAATCCAAACCTCCAACTCACCCTCAATGCCATACCTCCGTATCTTTTGCAGTAGTCTACCATGGGGAACCTTATTAAACGCCTTACTAAAATCCATATACACCACATCTACTGCTTTCCCCTCGTCCACCTCCTTAGTCACCTTCTCAAAGAATTCAATAAGGTTTGTGAGGCACGACCTGCCCTTCACAAAACCATGCTGACTATCCTTGATCACATTATTCCTATCCAGATGTTCATAAATCCTATCCCTTACAATTCTCTCTAAGATTTTACCCACAACAGAAGTGAGACTCACCGGCCTATAGTTACTAGGGTTATCCCTACTCCCCTTCTTAAACAAGGGAACCACATTTGCTAGCCTCCAATCTTCTGGCACTACTCCTGTAGACAACGAGGACATAAAAATCAAGGCCAATGGCTCTGCAATCTCCTCCCTTGCTTCCCAGAGAATCCTAGGATAAATGCCATCAGGCCCAGGGGACTTATCTATTTTCACCCTTTCCAAGATTTCCAACACCTCTTCTCTACATACCTCAAAGCCATCCATTCTACTTAATTGTGACTCGGTACTCACATCGACAACAATGTCCTGTTCCTGAGTGAATACTGACGAAAAGTATTCATTCAGTGTCTCCCCAATCTCTTCAGCCTCCACACGCAACTTCCCACTACTATCCTTGACTGGACCTATTCCTACCCTAGTCATTCTTTTATTCCTGACATACCTATAGAAAGCCTTAGGGTTTTCCCTAATCCTACCAACTAAGGACCTTTCATGTCCCCTCCTTGCTGCTCTTAGCTCTCTCTTCAGGTCCTTCCTGGCTACCTTATAACTCTCAATTGCCCCAATTGAACCTTCACGCCTCATCTTTACATAGGCCGCCCTCTTCCATTTAACAAGGGATTCCAATTCCTTATTAAACCACGGCTCCCTCACACGACCCTTTCCTCCCTGCCTGACGGGTACATACTTATCAAGGACACTCAATAGTTGCTCCTTGAACAAGCTCCACATATCAATTACACCCTTGCCTTGAAGCTTACTTTTCCAGGCCACACATCCTAAGTCATGCCTCACCGCATCATAATTTCCCTGCCCCCAGCTATAACTCTTGCCCTGTAGTGCACTCTTATCCCTCTCCATCACTAGAGTAAAAGTCACCGAATTGTGGTCACTGTCCCCAAAGTGCTCACCTACCTCTAATTCTAACAGCTGGCCTGGTTCATTACCCAGAACCAAATCCAGTATGGCTTCACCTCTTGTTGGCCTATCTACATATTGTGTCAGGAAACCCTCCTGCACACATTGGACAAACACTGACCCATCTAACGAACTTGAGCTATAGCTTTCCCAATCAATATCAGGAAAGTTAAAGTCCCCCATAACAACCACCCTATTACTTTCACTCTTCTCTTGAATCATCCTCGCAATCCTTTCTTCTACATTTCTAGGACTATTAGGGGGCCTGTAAAAAACTCCTAACAGGGTGACCTCACCTTTCCTATTCCTAACCTCAGCCCAAAGTACCTCTGATGGCGAGTCTTCATCATCGTCCTTTCCACAGCTGTAATACTATCTTTGACAAGCAATGCCACACCTCCCCCTCTTTTGCCCCCACCTCTGACCCTACTAAAACATTTAAACCCTGGAACTTGCAATAGCTAATCCTGTCCCTGTTCTACCCATGTCTCCGTAATAGCCACAACATCGAAGTCCCAGGTACCAACCCACGCTGCAAGTTCACCTACCTTATTTCGTATACTTCTTGCATTGAAGTATACACACTTCAAGCCACTTCCCTGTTTACAGGCACCCTCCTTTGAAAATGATGCCATGTTCCTAACCTCCCTACACTCCAGGTCCTGCACCCTAAAGCTACAGTCTGGGTTCCCATGCCCCTGCAGAGTTAGTTTAAACCCCCCCCAAGAGCACTAGCAAACCTCCCACCAAGGATACTGGTGCCCCTCTGGTTCAGGTGCAGACCATCCTGTTTATAGAGGTCCCACCTTCCCCAGAAAGAACCCCAGTTATCCAAATACTGGAATCCCTCCCTCCTGCACCATCCCTGTAGCCACGCATTTAACTGTTCTCTCTCCCTATTCCTCGACTCTCTATCACGTGGCACGGGTAACAAACCAGAGACAACAACTCTGTTCGTTCTAACTCTGAGCTTCCAACCTAGCTCCCTGAAAGCCTGTCTAACATCCTCAGCGCTCCTCCTACCTATGTCATTGGTGCCAATGTGGACCACGACTTCGGGCTGCTCCCCCTCCCCCTTAAGGACCCGGAAAACACGATCAGAGGTTTACAAAATTATGAGGGACATGGATAGGGTAAATATGCAAAGTCTTTTCCCTGGGGTGGGGGAGTCCAGAACTAGACGGCAGAGGTTTAGGGTGAGAGGGGAAAGATATAAAAGAGAGCTAAGGGGCAACGTTTTCACACAGAGGGTGGTACGTGTATGGAATGAACTGCCAGAGGATGTGGTGGAGGCTGATACAATTGCAACATTTAAGAGGCGTCTGGATGGGTATAGGAAGGTTTGGAGGAATATGGCTCAGGTGCTGGCAGGTGGGACTAGATCGGGTTGGGATATCTGGTCGGCCTGGACGGGTTGTACCGAAGGGTCTGTTTCCATGCTGTGCATCTCTGTGACTCTATATGCTGATGTTTGTTCAATGTTTAGCACTATTTTTGACTTGTTAGATACTGAAGTAGTGTTCATTTGCAGCAAGTGCTGGACAACATTCTAGCTTGAGCTGACAAGTGGCAAATAATATTTGCATTAGTGCCAGGACATTACTATCTTAAACAAGAGATATTCTAAACATCATCCACTGATGTTCAATGGTATTGCCATCACTGAATCCCCTCTGCTATCAATATCCGAGGAGCTGACCAGAAACTGAATTGGACCAACCATGTAACTACTGTATTGAAGTTGGTATTTGACAATATGTCATTGTTGAAGATTGCATTCTTCCACATACACCATTTATGATATCCAAACAAATAATATAACTTTTGGTAATATGAGCAATTTGCCACGAAATCTTATTTAATGTTTTGTTTTTAGCTGAATTTAGATTTCGCTTCATCGGTTACAATTAATAATTTTACAGATTATAATGTAATTGAGATAATGGAGGTACATTGAATTGCATCCAGATGCATTGATCTTATGTTTGGCTAGATACATTAGAGAATAATGTTGATTAGTCCAATATTGCACTCAAAAAGAAATTGCATTTAGAAAATGGAATCTATTAATGTTCTCTTGAATAATGATTCAGCAATAGGTGTTAATACGGATAAGTAGCACTTTGCCTATACTTTGTAAGAATGCAAACATTTTCGGTCATCCCTGACACAAGTGGATAGGGCAGTGAATGGGATCCATGGATATGGAATGAAGTTTGTGGTATGTGCCAAAAGGAAGGGTGATTTAGAGGATGAAAAATGCTGAGGGTTCTTCAACATGGACACTGAGACAACTATCAATTTGGTGAAAGACACTCTTTGGTCCGCCCAAAACTTGTTGGTCTTCCAGTGCAAAGAGTTGACCTCGACCGAATGTTGCAGACTGACACATTCCACGGTCCAGAACAATGTCTGAGGGATGTAATAGAGCTTGAGGCAGCTGCCAACGAGGCACAGTAGGGAAAGACCACCTTGTAGGATGAGGCTGCCAAACTAGAATTGGGGGTCCATTTAGTTGTCAAACCCTCTCGTTGCCTCAGTACATGTATGTATTATTCTAAATAGTAAGAAATGCCTTTTAGTTTGCAAATGAGAGGTAAGTCTGATTCAATTTTTTTTATTGATATGTACAGAACAACTTTAGTACCTGTGGATAAACATAAAGATTGTTTTATGAATAAAGTATATTTGCAATAAAAAATTGCTTAGGGAAAATAATCAGTATCAATTCTTGTCTCAATATTTGTTGATAGTCACCATCACATAATGTTGTTTCTCACTAGTAAACTGGTGGCAGGATAATGATGCTGTATTCACCCTGATTTTAAACTTTGGCTGCACAGCAAATGTGCTTGTGCCTATTCCCTCTGATGTCTCTGAATTATTAAGAGGCACCATCAGAGTCACTGTTGCATTGCTGCTCAACACCCTGACATACTTGCACATTGGTGTCCTGATACATTTGGACCATTAATCTTTTAAACCTCTTGGCCCTTCACTTCTTTACTTGCCTAGCTAGACCAATTGTACTAGCACCAAGAAATGAAAAATAACTAATTTCAATTTTAGACCAAATGAGTTTTGAATTTATATTGTTAATGCAAGTCCTGGTTAACTCTGCGGGTGCTGTTGAAGTTGTAGGTGGGGACGGTCACCAAGTCATCTTTTGATCCTCTAATTGAGGTGGGATGTGACTGACCCTTGAACCCATCATATCCCCGGGAAGCGATTTTATGGGTCAAGATTGGATATATAGCATCAGTGGGCTAAAGGTCATGGTATACTTAACAACAAAATTCTTCTCATATACATAGAAACATTGTTGAAATGTTCAGAGGTAAGCAAAACCACAGCAAGTTCTTTCATCAACAATACATTTTTAACAACGAATCTCAGAATTTTTAAAGCAAACTTTAACAATTCTTTGGCATATTTCTACAGATAGGAATGATGATTATGAAATACAATGCTTGATCAGTTATTCAAGTATAATAGTAGTCATTTAAAAAAAAAATATTTTTATTGAAAATCTTAAATTTTTTACAAAACATTTATATACAAAAAAAAGAATAACACCATTAAATCAGAAAAAAAAGGCAATACAACAAAGTCATAACACAGTACTATTGTTAATGAATGGCTTACTATTCTACCAGAACAAACATAGGTACTTAAACTAAACTACAAATATATTAAATAAATACTAACTTAAACTAAATTGAAATAACTTAAATTAAATAATATCTCACTACTTTATTCTATCACACTCATCCCACCTCCATTGAAGCTCCCATCCCTGGCAGCACCATCTACAATACCCGTATTCTTTTTCTCCCAGTCTCCTCCTCCCAGGGGTCCACAGGCACCCATACTGATTCCCATGGCTATACCATGGCCCTAATTAGTATTGCTGATAAATCAATATAATTTAAAAAGGGCAACTACATCTTGTAAAACTGCTCTGTTTTGTGGTGCACCATTTATGTGAGGTAGTCTTGAGGGAGATGCTCCATAACCAGCCTACGTCCACCCCATAAGACCTGGTTGCTTTTCTGACGTCCAATTCAGTAGAATGTTCTTCCTTGCACAATGGGTAAGAATGTTATGCAATCTTTTCCTGTGTTCCCCCAGAGAGCCAAATTTGGCAACCCCAGAAGAAGAAAAAGTGGATCCACGTTAACTTCAATTCCCAGGATGTCCTTTAGCTCCTTAACTATAACACTTCAGTATCTCTGGATCTTACAACATGACTGGTAGAAATGTGTGAGAGTTCCTAATTTTACATTTGGGATACCCTAAGTTCCTCTCTTGAACTTAGCTAACCTCTCTGGCGCCATATGAGCCCTGTGTCAGATCTTCAATTGCATGGCCTGTGCTCTGTTACATACTGTGATTTTTCTTACATTCTCCCAGCTGTCTTCTTATACCTCTGATGAAATATCCTCTCCTAACTCTTGATTCCACATCCTACAGAGTCCTTCTGTGTTCCCCAGGGCATGACCTTTCTGTAAATGATATGAAGTACTGAGTGAAAGAGCACCTGTACACCGGTGTACTCTTTTCTCCATGTCTGATTTGTAACGTGGAGGAGCGTGGTCTTGCTTTGTATATAGTCCCTTATCTGGAAGTATCAGAAAATGCCCCTATTAGACAATCTATATTTCTGACTTAACTGACTAAATGACATCAGGATCTCCCCCTCGAATAAATCTTCCAGACAGAAGATTCCCTTATTCTCCCATGTCTTAAAGCCGGTGTCCATTGCCCCAGGTTTAAATACTTGGGCTCCTACCAATGGGGTACATGGCGAAGTCTTAGACCAATTGCCCTCGTCTTGTCACATTATCCTCCAGGCTTTCACCGTATTTAAAATAATTGGACTTTTACACTGCTGGGTCATGGATTTCATCTTGTCCATGAATAATAAATTAATTAAAGGGCATCCCGACTGTGAGGCTTCAGTATCAAGTCAAATCGACTCAAGTTCCCCTGTACCCAGTCACCAACGTATGTTAACAGGGCGCTTATTTGGTATTTCTTCAAATCCAGAAGATCCACCCTCCCTACCCTGCGAAAGCTGCAATTTGGTGAATTTAATTAGAGGATGCCTGTTGCACCAAATAAAGGACCGTAGCCAACCACTAAGCCTCCGTAACACTTATCCAGGTAACAACAACGGGAGCATTCTCATTTGGTACAGCAGTTGAGGAAGAACTTTCATTTTAATCAGGGCTATTCAGCCCAACCACAATAACGGTAATCCCTCCCACCGCTGCAAATCCTGTTTTATCCTTTCCGGTAGTTATACATAGTTAGCTTTATACAGCTGGTGGAAGGAAGGGGTAATAAAAATTCCCAAATACCTTTTGATAACCATCTAAACGGGATTTGTATTCCATCCTTCAGGTTAGGCACCTCCAGTAATCCCCTTGCCAGCATGGCTTCCAATTTTGTAAAATTCATCCTGTAACCTGAGAAACCACCATACACATGAATTGTTTGAACCAGTCGAGGAACAGACTTCTCCGGATTGGCCAACAGTAAAAGGATGTCGTCAGCATATAGGGTGATCCTATGGTCCTCCATTCCCATCTTTGCGCTTTTATTTTAGGATCCCTCCTGATAGCTTTGGCTAGTCATTGCTTTTTAATGTGCAGTGTGTACGATCTACAAGATGCACTGCAGAAATTCAGCAAAGATCCCTAGACAGCATTTTCCAAATCCACAACCACTTCCATCTAGAAGGACAGGGCAGATACATTAAGAGGCACCATGAGAGTCACTGTTGCATTGCTGCACAAACCCTGACATTTCTGCATGTTGGTATCCACCTGCAAGTTCCCCTCCAAGCCACTCACCATCTTGAAAATATATCTTGAAAATATATCACTGTTCCTTCATTATTGATGAGCCAGAATCCTGGAATTCCTTTCTTAAGGGCATTGTTGATCAACCTACAGCATGTGGATTGCAGTGGTCAAGAAGGCAGCTCAGCACTACCTTCTTAATGGCAACTAAGGATGGGTAATGAAAGTGCTGAACAGCTAGTGGTGGCCATGTTGCACAAGTGAAAGATAAAAAAAATCAATAGAATGACCTCTCTGTGAACTACATCAGGAAAGAAAATAACAAAATCATGTCTAAACGTTCAAATTCTCTTTGAAATATAAGTTATTGCTAACAAAGAAAAATAATAATTAGAAATGAATTTTAGAACTTAGTTTACAAAGTCCCCTTGGCCAGTACATGCTTCACATGGTTTTATGTTACTGTGTGATGTAAGTTGTGTTGTAACAGCTGGGCAGAAACCAGTGGAGATTTATGTCAGGCTGTTTACAAAGGCTGGATTTTATTTACTTTAATTTATTACAAGGTGCTCCTTTTTATTGCTGCCGGTGCTGAGTAGACAAGTTTACATTATTATTATATTGTTTATTTTCATTTAGTTTAGGTCCTTCCCAAGTAGCCTCTTCCATTTAACCTTTTGTCACTTCCCAATATTTTATTCTGTGTTTCAAGTGTCTGCTGCAGAAGCCATGTTTACAGATTTAAATCACTTTTAAACACATTATTAGAGAAATGTATATGATGTATGATTACATATGACTAAATAGGAAATATGAGTACATAGGACATATGGAACAGAAACAGGATATTCGGCCTTTCTTGTCTAAAAGATCTTTATGCTCCCTGAGAGTCTCCATTTTTCTTTATCTTAATCTCTTATTGTAACCCTCGAGTTCCTTAACCCTGATGTGCTTATCTAGCATCCTTTTAACTACATCTATACCAATTGTTTCGACCACTCCCTCGCTCTGGGTCCTGTCTTCCACACACACCTGTTAAGAACATAGTCTGATTTTATAGGTCATTTGTTCAGCTCACAGAAACTGCCCTTTCTCTGGAAACTCAAACAAGAAGTGTTGCACGAAAGCTCTTTCACTAAGTTAAGGGTGAAATATAAATTAGAAAGGATGAGGATGATTGGTATGATATTCAAGTGAGCAGAGTGAATCAGTTTAGTCCATGGGAACTGCTCATTTACCAGTCTGCCCCTTTGTAGCTATAAATTCTGATCACTACAGAAGACGAGCAGGTGAAAGAGACAGGAGACTTTGTCAAGAATGAAGTTAGATTTCTGTCAAATTATGTTAACTGCTGATGTTTAATTTGTTGTACAGGATGTTTTCTTTGCTTTTGCCCCTTTGAATCTATTGCTTTTTAGCTAACACAAAAGCTTGTCACTTGAAATTTTGACAATTACTGCATTTGAAATTCCAAAAAATTGTTTAATCCGTATCCTATTGGCGCCAATCTGAGTAACAGACAGGATAGCACAGAAAGGGGAAGATGTATTTAATTACTGAGACATCACATCATCTTATTCTTTAAAAAATGATTTCAAATTACAACTAACTCAGTGTAATTACTATATTGTTTTTAAACGATTTGTGCTCAAATTAAAGGCACATTATAATTGTTGCCTATATTTTTGTGGATAAGTTGAATATCTTAACAGCTTGCAGCAAAACAACACCATGTTGGTTTCCATGAAACAGGTAGTGCCCTGCACAGTCTGTACTGTATCTGTTGCAATGTGACATTATCTCTGTTTGCTTTAATGAAAGTAAATTATTTAAGTAATGACATCCATAATAGCCACTTTGATGCTGACACAAAAAAATAATTGTTTGGGTGGAGCAGGGAACACAATGTATCACATATATTTCAAGATCAAGTTTCATCTTTCATTATAATATACTTTTGAACTGCGTAATCAGAAAATTACTCAGTACTTCAATTACTCAGCACGTCACCGAAAAACAAGACAACAATATAATCCCTTTTAGATTCTTTTTGAGTTATGCTTCTTTTTAAAAAAGTGTGCAAACTACAGTGGGGAAACAGATTATGTTTATCTGTTGATAAACTTCTAAAATTATAATTTTCAAAATTTTCAATTTACAAGAGACAAAAACATGCACACTAGTACGCACACATTTATTTTTCTTAACATGGGGTATCATTTTCAGTCCAAATTTGATCAAATTATCTGCCAAGTGCTTTCTTTCAGGAAAGCACAACATGCAGATTAAAATAATGTATGATATGATACTCCGTTTGAGTGCTCCTGACAAAGAACATAAGAATAGGAGTTGTCCATTTAACATGACAAGTCTGTTTTGTTATTCAATGAGATTGCTGCAGACCTTTGACTTAATGTTGAATATCAACCATTGTTCCAAATCCCTTAGTATCTTTGGCTAACAAAAATCCATCAATCTTATCTTTAAAAGTAACAATTGCCATTTGTGGAAGAGAATTCAAAACTGCTACCAACTTTGTCCCTGGAGCCCAGGCTGAGGAGTGACATTATAGAGGTTGATAAAATCATGAGCGGAGTGGTTAGGGTGAATAGCCAAGGTCTTTTTCCCAGGATGGGGGAATCCACAAGTAAAGGCAAAGCTTTAAGATGAGAGAGGAAAGACTTAAAAAGGACCTGAGGAGTAACTTTCATTCAGAGGATGGTGTGTGTATGGAATGAGATGCTAGAGGAGGTGATGGAGGCGGGTGCAATTACAACATTTAAAGGCATCTGAGTGGGTATATGAATAGAAAGACTTGAGGGATATGGACCAAATACTGGCAAATGGGACTAGGTCAGATAGGGATGCCTGGTTGGCATGGACAAGTTGAACCAAAGGGTCTGTTTCTGTGCTATATAACTGTATAACGTTATGACCTTCAGCATTTACCAACTTCACTGAAAGGTCCACCTCTAATACTTAGATCATGATTCCTGATCCTAGACTGTTTAAAGAGCAAAACTTGTTATATGTTATCCAACCTATCTCTTCCTGTTGATACCTTGAAAATTCTATTGAGATTACCCTAAATTTGAGGGGATACAACTCTACTTCTGTAACTTTAACTTGTAGATTCGGAATCTGTGCATTATTTTCGTGAACTTATGGTTCATCTTTTCCATGTAAATAGTTTTACTAAGTTGTGTTGTCCATAATTATTTACAGTACTTTAACTGTGGTCTAACTAGTGCTAGGTGTTCCATTAGATTTTTAAAAATTACTTCTTGGAATTTTAATATTATGTACCCGCACAGTGTTTTTAACTTCTTGCCATTTAGAAAACACCCTGATCTATCAGATTTACATTCACAGAGATGACATCATGTTGAAACCCATTTGCCATAGTTTTTCATCTATTAGTAGGTGCGTAATGGGTTTAATTTATTTATTAAATAGATAATTTAATGTAACAATATCTAGTTTGGAAGGCACTACCTAACCTTTACAAATCTATGCTGGCTCTCTCTGACAATCTGAAAACAGACATTAGGCTAACTGGTCTATAATTATGTGGGTGGATTCTTCCCAGCCCCAAACAATGTGTGCAGTGGCAAGTCTGTTGGGAAAATATCACAAGATGAAATTCTTTACGGGCGGCACGGTGGCCCAGTGGTTAGCACTGCTGCCTCACAGCGCCAGAGACCCGGGTTCAATTCCCGCCTCAGGCGACTGACTGTGTGGAGTTTGCACGTTCTCCCCGTGTCTGCGTGGGTTTCCTCCAGGTGCTCCGGAGATGTGCAGGTCAGGTGAATTGGCCATACTAAATTGCCCGTAGTGTTAGGTAAGGGGTAAATGTAGGGGTATGGGTGGGTTGCGCTTCGGCGGGTCGGTGTGGACTTGTTGGGCCGAAGGGCCTGTTTCCACACTGTAATGTAATGTAATCTAATCTAGTCTTGACGTCAGAAAAATAAGGCATTTTAAGATGTCCCTTCCCTGGCAGGCAGATAACAAACCAAGCTGAGTTCTTGATCCTGCCTACATCGGGTGCTATTCATCCCCTTAAACATTGAATCCTCTCTAATTACCACACTAGTCAGGTGCTCTTCTGCCCTCCCAGGTAGCGTTATAGCTGTTAGACAGCATTAATTTTTGAGGATTCTCATTCATTGTCTCACCTAGATTTCACTTTTCTGTGCATAGTTACACTGATCCTGTTTTAAAAGTGGACCACTTCCCTCTCCTATGTGTCGTAGTGTGTCCAACATGTACTTCTGCTCTGTGATTCTGAACCAGAGAGTTTCAAAATGGTGACAACTACTGCAGATATGTTCACTCAGGACAGTCTCGCCATCCACAACCTTCCATGTACTGCATACTCTGAACATGCATCCTGCCCTGCCAAATCTTATTCATGACTGTTTATGTTATAGAATTAAAGGATGATAGCGGCACTGAAGAAAACCATTCAAATTGTTGTACTTGTACCAGATCTCTGCCAGAGCAGCTCAGCAATCCCACTGCCCCACTTAACACCGTTGTGCCAGCAATCTTTTCTTCTTTTCAGGTGCCTATCCTGTTCTTGTTTGGAAGTCTGTATCTGCCCCCACCACATTCCAAGATGGTTTATCCAGACCCTAACTAGTTGTGGTGTGCAAAAGTCTTTCCTCATGTTGCCTTTCATTCTTTTGCAAATCATCTTAATTCAATGTCTCTGGTTCTCAACCCTTATGCCAATGCGAACAGTTTCTCTCTTTATCTGCTATGTCAAGACTCCTCATGATTTTAAACACTTCGATCAAATCTCCTCTCAATAACATTTGATCAAAGGCGATCTACACCAAGTTCTCTAATTTCTCCACAGAATCTAAGCCCCTCTTCCCTCGATCCACATGAATGAATATTTATATCTACTTTTCAGTTTAATGGAAGTTTTTCTTTCTGCACTCTGTCATGCACTAAGTACTAAACCACTAAACATATGTTTTAAATACTGTCCAAAGCTTTACAAGCCTGGAAGCAAAGGCCAGAATCTCATTTCCTCTTCTGCATTAAACTTCCACTCTCAGAAATTCCTAATCTTAAGACTGTTGGATATCGGAGAAGAAGTAGATCATTTGGCACACGGGTCTGTTCTGCTAATCAATGGGATCGTGGCTGATCTGATAATCTTAAACTCCACTTTCTTGCCCCATTAAGTTGATTCCTTCACTGATTAAAAATGTGTTCATCTTTGTCTTGAATATGCTTAATTAGCCACCCTCAACAACCTTCAGAAGTAAAGAATTCCACTGATTAATTCCAGTTTAAAATAAAAAAAACTCTCCTCATCTCTGTCTTAAAAGGGCTTTGAGATTGTGCCCTCCAGTGTGAGACTCTCCAAAAGAAAAAGGAAAATAACTTTTAAGACCATAAGACGTCGGAGCAGGGTAAGCCCATTAGCCATTTGAGCCTGCTCTGCTATTCAATAGTATCATAGCTGATTTGACATTTTTTACTTCAACTATCCTGCCCTTTTCCCATAACCCTTGATTTCCCTCCTGATCAGGATCTGATTTATCTCAGCCCTCACAGCTGTCAGTGGCAAGGAGTTCCAAAGCCTCACAACCATTTGAGAGAAAAAATTCCATTACATCTCAGTCTTCAATTGGAACCTCATTATTCTGAGATAATGCCTCTGGTCCTAGACTCTCCCTTGAGGGGAATCATTCTCTCAGCATTTACGCTGTCAAGCCTTTGAAGAACATTTCAATGAGATCACTTTTAAATTCCAATGAGAGTTCCAACTTGTTTAACTTTTGTTCATAAGTCAATCCCTCTATGTTGGGGATCATCCCAGGGAATCTTCCTTGCACTGCCTCTGATTAAATGATATTTTTCTTTAAATAAAGGGACCAGAATTACTCACAACATTCCAGACATGATGCAAGGTGATCTGAGACAATTGCAGTAAGACTTCCCTACACTCTTTGAAATAAGAGCCAGCATTCCATTGGCCTTCCTGTTGCATCTGTGTGCTAAGTTTGTTTCCTGTGCAAGTTTCCTATGTTGTACCTTTGTGCAGTTTTTCTTCATTTAAATAACACTGTTCTTTTGTTTTATCTTCCATAATGGACAACTTCACATTTTCCCACATTATACTCCATTTGCCAAAATTTTGTCTACCTACTTAAGCTATTAGTATCTTACAGTAAACTGTTTACATCCCTCTCACAACTTGTCTTCCCACCAATTTTTACATCATTTGCAAATTTGGCTATAGTACATTTGATTCCTTCCTCCAAGTCATTAATATATATTCATAAACAGTTGTGGTGCCATCCGTGGAACCCCTGTGGAATCCCACTGGTTACAGGTGGTCAACCTGAAAAAGAACACCTGATCCCCACTTGCTGTTTCCTGCTCATGAGCCAATTCTCTATCCATATCAATAAACCACTTCTAAAATGATAGGCTCTTATTTTGTAACTTAACCTTTTGTGTGGTATCTTGTTGAATGTCTTCTGGAGCTCCAAATAAAATACATCTTACATTCCGTTCTATCCACTCCAATTCAGAATTCTTCAAAAAAACTCTAATTAGACAGACACTATTTCCCATTTGTGATGTCATGCTCACTCTGCTTGATTAGATTATGATTTTCCAAATGTGCTGTTATTGCTTCCTTAATAATTGATTCCAACATTTTTCCAACAATAGATGTTAAGTTAATTGGCCTATAATTACGCACTTTTTGCTTCCTTCCCTTTTTGAATTGTGGTGTCACAGATCGGCATCCCTTTATTCTGAGACAATATCTGCTAGTTCAAAACTCTCCCTTGAGGGGAACCATCATCTCAGCATTTACCCTGTCGAGCCCTTTAAAATGTTTCAATAAAATCATTTCTCATTCTTCTAAATTCCAGTGAGAGTTCCAACCTGTTTATCTTTTGCTCATTAGACAAACCCTAGAAACTGGCAAATTTTTAATCTTCCAGTACTTCTCTAGAATCCAACCACGCTAGATTGGGCTTTATCTCACCAGAGTTTATAAGAATGAGAGGACACTTTATTGAAACATGGAACATTCTGAGGGGGCTTGACAGGGTACATGTTAAGATGTTTCCCCTTGTGGAAGAATCTAGTTATGTTACATTCCATTTTTGATGGTTTGTGTTACCACTCTTTCTTTTGAACTTGATTTTCAAAATATTTTGAAAATGCATAGAGCTTGATCCCACAATGATCAAAGAGATTATTGAGTAGTTACCTGTTTCATGAATATTAATTGGTTGGTAACTGTTTATCAGAATATTTTGAGAACTCCCTGCTCTTATGCATAAATTTGCCATGGGATCCTGCTGCAGTTGTGAGAAGTTATTGAATATCTTTCCAAAGTCGGTCTCTGGAGTCCTGAGTCTCTTCCTCACAATATAATCAATGAGAATAATCCATGCAACATGTATCAATCAAATTTCAACTATTACATTGTGACAAATTTAACCATTATATGTTATATTTGAAAAAATATGAAAACAAAAAATCTGTCTGATCTCTACTTCACCTGAGGAACTGATATGAGCAGTCATCGTGCAATTGATTTCAAGAATTAACAGCAATTAAGGTTAACATTAACAGCAGAATAACACATCAGGGCTATGTTGCTCATGTCCCCTGAGAACACAAGGCCTGTACTAGCAAGAATGACCGCAAGTGCCAGAGCTTTCTGGCTGTTGAAAATACTCTACAAAGGCCAGTATCCTGCCACCATTTACACATGGCGGGTCCTTGTCACTGATCCAGCTTCCTTAGAGCCAGCTCACCGAATGGGCAGAACTTCTGACACTCCTGTTTATATCTGCCATCCAGGGCTCCCTGATTGGACCAGACTAACAGCCCCAGTTGGGGAACTCATTATGTGAGGTCCTCCTGGCTGACCTTGTTGCAATCATTACAGTAACATGTGTGGGTGCTTACTTCACAATGGGGACTCTTCCAACTTCCATGGAGATGGACTAAGAGGTGAGACTGTGTGAAAAATGGGACAGTTACACGTCAGGTTGCCTCCCTGAGCAATCCTGCTTAGAAACCAGGTCTGACAGCTACTTAATTGGTCATGCAGATTGGGGTCAAATTGGTAACACTGCTGGCATCCAAAATTTGTTGGTAGGCCAGTGGCATGCACCCAACAATACGATTGTATGGTTAAATTGCTGCAATTATGTGAGGGTCATTAGAGTGAACCAGTAGATGTAGCAATGCCTTGCCCTTGAACTTATTGATGTTACTGGTCCAGTTAAACTTCTGGTTTCTTGATGATTAGTTGATTCTTGATGAAGTTGGTTTTGAAGCTTGGGGCAGTTGGTTCTGTTTTTGAATATTGCTGAAAAGACAGACATGCTGTTGAAGTTTTTATGTGCTTTCATCAAGACACACACAAGAACACTAAATTTCAAAGGAAAAAAAATTATACTGCATGTGGAATAGGTTGCTAATTGGTTGGCAAGCAGACTTAATTGCCAGGTATGTCGGCAATGTGTCTGAACAACTATTTGATTGTGTCCATCAGCATGTTCCTTTAGCATTGTGTAACAGGAAGAATTCTAATTGTACTCAACTAGCCTCTGTCCACAAATGTTAGAACATACTGTCCAATATAATGTGATTCTGTGATTAGGCAGCATTTATTGGACAATCCTGAATGTGCCAAGAATTATGCAAATAGCCAATTTAGGATTATCAATCAGGCTTGCAATGTGGCTCATTTCAGCTTGCTTAAAGCTGCATATAATCATATATAGAACTCATTCTTCTGTAGCCAAAGGTAATTTGCCCAGACATTGCCACTTTTCCACTTAACCAAAAGCTAGGGCACTGATTACTAGTGCACTCCCTGCAGCACATCCTGACCAATCAGAATTGACTTGTTTTGTTTTAACAAAAGCTGAGTTGCCTGCCCCTCTTCCGCGGTTACATTAGAGCCCGGGTGTCCTTGGAGAAGGAGCACGCGGTGTCCACCAACACCCTGGAGGAGTTCAGGGAGAGGTGGGCGCCGCAGGGAGTGGAGTGCATCATTTCTCTCTCCAACTCTATTTTGATTTAGTCCCTACCCTCCCCTTCACTGTTTTTGATCACACAGCACTGCCATTTGATGTGAAGGGCAGTGTTTGTCACTGGCCACCCGGGTGTTTTCCTATCTTCCTGGTGGTGGAAATTGAATAAAGATTTGTGCACTTTGTGTCTTTCACTGTGTCTCACACCTGCACACACACACCATGGGTGCTGGGGAAAAAAAAAATAATAAGCACTACTGCACTTAGGTGGTAGTGTGAAAAAGAAAAAAAAAACAAAAGCTGAGTTTCTGTTCATTGTACGTTCACCATGGGCATGCCCTTGACTTACCTTGAGTCTACTTGCCAACCAAGCAGCATCATTTTTCTCATGCAGTGTAAATCGTTATTCTTTTTGAAATTTGGTGATCGTGTGTCTATCCTGATGAACATAAGATACAAAGCTTCAACAGTATATGTCATATTCCAGCAAAATTCAAAGATATATTTCCCTTGTTTGACATACCTGCAACTTCAAATGTGCAATTATCACCTTCCAGTTATGAATATAGGGTAGTAGCTATGCAATATGAGATGTAATGTAGGAAATAAATGTGTGAAAATAAATCCACATGTTTGTATACCTATACTTGTTTCTGTAACACAAAATAAGTACCTTATACATAGACTGGGCTATGAATATGACTGCTATCTAAACAGGAATGAATATATAATTTATGCAATCTTGTGTTCAAGCAATAACATTGACATTTGCGATTAACAGTTCAAGCTGTTACAAGGTTTCAGTAAATAGTGTAAAAATCTGTCAGTCAATATATCACCTGCTGTCATGCATGTTGCACCAATTAATGCCTGCATCTGCAGTTGAATTTGTCAGATGGACACATATTCACAGTTGGAGATTAGCATGCCCTCAAAATAACCATTGTTGATTTCTGACTTGGATAGTGAGTGTTGGTAAGCTTTTCAACCACGATACCAATGCAAACACACTTTCTAGCAAATACCTTTGTTATCTACCTTCACTGTTTTCAAGTTTCACAAGTTTTACTCTCTCTATCATGTCTTTTTCTCTGTATGAACATAGAACATAGAACAATACAGCGCAGTACAGGCCCTTCGGCCCTCGATGTTGCGCCGATCCAAGCCCACCTAACCTACACTAGCCCACTATCCTCCATATGCCTATCCAATGCCTGCTTAAATGCCCATAATGAGGGAGAGTCCACCACTGCTACTGGCAGGGCATTCCATGAACTCACGACTCGCTGAGTAAAGAACCTACCCCTAACATTTGTCCTATACCTACCCCCCCTTAATTTAAAGCTATGCCCCCTTGTAATAGCTGACTCCATACGTGGAAAAAGATTCTCACTGTCGACCCTATCTAAACCCCTAATCATCTTATACACCTCTATCAAGTCACCCCTAAACCTTCTTTTCTCCAATGAAAACAACCCCAAGTGCCTCAGCCTTTCCTCATATGACCTTTCTACCATACCAGGCAACATCCTGGTAAACCTCCTCTGCACCCGTTCCAGTGCCTCCACATCCTTCCTATAGTATGGCGACCAAAACTGCACACAATACTCCAGATGTGGCCGCACCAGAGTCTTATACAACTGCAACATGACCTCAGTACTCCGGAACTCAATTCCTCTACCAATAAAAGCCAGTACGCCATATGCCTTCTTCACCGCACTATTTACCTGGGTGGCAACTTGGTTGGTTGGTACTCTGAATAAAGCATGGCTTTCTGTTTTTGTAAAGATAAGCACTTTGCTTGTCGGAATTTAACTTTAAAGAGTACCAAGTTTCAAACTTTTGAAGTGTTTAGGAAATAAAATAAACTCAAGCTTACTGTTCTTTGACATCAAGGTTATTGACTCTTGAGTTGCTCTGGATAGATGAATTGAAATATTTCTCCACAATATTTGTCGACTGAAACTACAGCATCCTGGAAATTGCTCGACATGTAGAATTGTGGGAAATTGCAGTTATCTCAGTCTGACCAAATGATGGCTTTGGCAATATCCAAGAAATAAATTCCTGGATTTCTCAGATAAACGCATCTCTATTGGAATTGGTCTTAGACAAATTTAGAACACAGTAACTGCAACAGCAGGTTTAGTATTTTGAGGAGACAATTTAAAAACTATTGGTCTTTTTCATTTCTACAACTCTGAGAGAGAGCAAACTTCTCGATCTTGTCCATAATAACGTCAGCATGGTGGACATCAGAAAAATGGCCTTTCTAATAATTTTCTGACATATTTTATAGTTTACTCTCTAAAATTGATAACAGAGAGTTGACGGATAAAGCATCCTTACATTTTCAGAAGGCTTTTGATTAGAAACCCCCAAAGCAGGCTGGTTAGAAATTTTAAAAGCTATAGCAATGGAGGTAATGATCTGGCATGGATTAATGATTGGCTAAGGGACAGAAAACAGACAGTTGGAATAAATTAGCTATTCTCACTTTGGCAGGCTGTGATTTTGTGCCTGAGCTCTTCACAATGCACATTAATGATTTGAAGGTGGGGACCAAATATGATATTTCAAATTTTGCAGATGAGACAAAGGTGAGTGGGAATCTGTGTTGGAAGGAAACTATAAGATAGCTTCAGGAGAAGGATTTGGACAGGCCTAGTGAATGGAGAAGAACATGGCAGATGGAATATAATGTGGAAAAATGTGAGGTTATCTAATTTGGAAGGAGGAATATATATGTAGTGTATTTCTTAAATAGTATGAGGTTTGGAAAGTGTAAATGTGAAAAGGGGCCTAGGTGTCCTTGTTAATAATCCCCAAAGGCTAATAGACAGAGGCAGAAAGCTGTAAGGAAAGCTAATGGAATGTTAACCTTTATTCCAACAGGACTTGAGGACAGGAATGGTGAAGTCTTGCTTCAATTGTATAAGAGCTTATGTTAGACTGCACCTGCACTTTTGTGTGTAGTTTTGGCCTCGATATCTCAGGAAAGAGAGAGAGCAATGAAGGTTCACCAGACTTTATGCCAGGAAAGCGATACTGTCCTCTGAAAAGAGATTTGGCAATCTGGGCCGATATCTCACTTTGTGGTGAGGAGTGATCTAATTAAAACTTAAAGGGACAGATGGAGTAGATACAAGTGAGATATTTGAGGAGTCTGAAAACAGGGTGCACAATTTAAAATGGAATATGCCACTTAGATGAGGAGGTCCAAGATGAGGAGAAATTATTTTATTCAGAGGGTTGTGAACTTTTGTAATTCTCTACCCCAGGAATTGAAGATCAGTCTTTTAGTATGTTTAAGGTAGATTTTGATAGATTTCTGATGACCAGTGGAACTAAGGGTCATGAAGATGGGGTGAATAAAAGTGTTCAATCAGCCATGTTCATATTGAAGATCATGTGCTTGAATAAGGGGTCTATGATAGACTGAGGGAGGACCTGGCTCAAGTAGACTGGAAACAGAGACCTTATGGTGCGACAGTTGACGAGCAGTGGGGGACCTTCAAAGAAATTTTTCAAACTGCTCAGCAAAACTCCAGTGAAAAGGAAGGACTATAAGAGGAGGCGTAATCTGCTCTGGGTGTCTAAAGAAATAAGACAGGCTATCAAAGTGAAAGAGAAGGCATACAAAGTGTCCAAAAACAACAGGAATCTAAAAGATTGGGGAAACTTTAAAGGTCAACAGAAACCCACAAATAGTGCAATAAAGAACAGTAAGATAGAAAATGACAGAAAAACTAGCACAAAATATAAAGACAGATAGCAAAAGTTTCTATAAACATATAAAACAAAGAAGAGTAACTAAAGTGAATGTTGGTCCTTTAGAGGATGCGAAGGGGCAGTTAGTTATGGGATATGATGAAATGGCTGAGGCATTGAACAGTTACTTTGCATCGGTCTTCACAGTGGAGGATACTAATAACATGCCAGTAAGTAACGAAGAGACAAAGGTATGCGAGGGCAATTATTATTATGGAAGAGTTAGTGTTGGACAAGCTTACGGAGCTCAGGATAGATAAGTCGCCGTTCCTGATGTAATGCATACTAAAAGAGATGGCAGAAGAAATAGCAGGTGGACTAACGGTAATTTTCCAAAATTCGCTGGACTCTGAGGCAGTCCCAGCAGATTGGAAATAGCAAATGTGACACTGTTTAAAAAGGGAAGTAGACAAAAGACGGAGAATTATAGACCAGTGAGCTTCATGTCTGTAGTGGGGAAGATGAGATTATCAATGAAGAAATAGCAGGGCATCTTGGAAAGAAACTGTCCCATTGTACCGACGCAGCATGGGTTCATGAAGGGCAGATCATGCTTCACAAATCATTTGGAAATTAATGAAGACATTTCAAGCAAGGTGGATAACATAGACCCAGTGGGTGTGGTGTAATTAGATTTCCAAAAGGCCTTAGACAAGGTGCCGCACACGAGGCTGTTGCGTAAAATAAGGATGCACGGTGTTAGGGTTAGAGTATTAGTGTGGATTGAGGATTGGTTGACTGACAGGAAGCAAAGAGTAGGGATAAAAGAGTGCTATTCTGGCTGACAATCAGTGTCTAATGATGTGCCTCAGGGATCAGTATTGGGACCACAATTATTTACAATTTATCTTGATGATTTGAATTGGGGACCACGTGTGTGGTGTCAGAATTTGCTGATGACACTTAGATGTGTGACAGAGCAAAGTGTGCAGAGGACTGTGAAACTTTGGAGAGGAACAAAAATACATTGAGTGAATGGGCAAAGATGGAATGCAATGTAAATAAATGTGAAGTCATACATTTTGGTATGAGCAACAGCAAAATAGATTATTAGTTGCATGGTAAAAGTTGCAGCATGCTGATTTGCAGAGGGACCTGTGTATCCTTGTGTATGAATCGCAGAAGGTTGGTCTGCAGGTACAACAAGTAATTCAGAAGGCAAATGGAATTTTGTCCTTCATTTGGAAAGGGGTTGAGTTTAAAAACAGAGAGGTAATGTTACAGCTGTACAAGGTGCTGGTGAGGCCACACCTGGAGTACTGTGTGCAGCTTTGGTCTCCTTACATAAGAAAGGATGCACTGGCACTGGAGAGGGTACAGAAGAGGTTCATTAGGTTGTTTCCGGAGGTATGGGGGCTGGCTTATGAGGAGAGGCTGAGTAAATTGGGATCATTTTCATTGGACTTTAGAAGAATGAGGGGGAATCTTACAGAAACATAGAAGATTATACAGGGAATCAATAAAATAGAAATAATATGATGTTTCCACTGATAGGTGAAACCAGGACAAGAGGGCATGGCCTCAAGATTAGAAGAAACAGGTTTAGAACTGAACTAAGAAGGAACTTCTTCACCCAGAGGGTTGTTAATTGATGGAATTCCTTGCCCAGTGAAGTAGTTGACAGTACTTCAGTAATTGCTTTTAAAGCTGAGGTAGATATGCTTTTGAAAAATAAAATAATTAAAGGGTATGGTGAAAACACGGGCAAGTGGAGCTAAGTCCACAAGAAGGTGAGCCATGATCTTTTTCAGTTGCAGAGCAGGTTTGAAGGGCCAGATGACCTAATCCTGCTCCTGGTTCTTAAGTTTGTATGTTCTAAGATATGGGCAGGCTTGATGGGCTGAATGGTCTACTCCTGTTCCTTTTTTTTCTTTATTTGTCTATTTTATACTAAGTAGAACAGTGATGTTGAACGTTTTAACTTATTTCTTTATTTTACTATGTTTGTATCTAAGATTTTGTACCTAGATACCTTTGTACCGAAGACAACGCTGGAAGTGGTGACTTTGTACACTTTTCACGTACTCCTTTACCCCTACACCTGAGTACATGTGACAATAAAACCTAATTCTAATTCTAATTCAAATCCTAATATTCCTTATCCAGCAGCACTGACCGAAGCAAGAGTAATGACTGAGTTTGGATTAAAGACAGCCATGTTCGGACGATCAGTGATTTAGAAGAGCTTGAGATGAAGAGGAAGAGGCATAATTTGTGAAGAGATTTAGAAGACACCTACCATTGACAAAGAAGCATTTTGACACAGCTTTCAGGTGTCCAGCACTTTTTTTGTAACTGGCACAACATGGGCATCACAGACTGAGTTAGCATTTATTTCTCATCCATAGTTGCCCTTGAGAAGGTGGTGGTGAGCTGCCTTCTTGAATCACTGCTGTTGGTGTGCTTGTCCCATAATGTCATTAGGTAGGAAATTCCAGAACTTTGATCTGGAATGGTGATATATTTCAAGGTCTGGTTCATGAATGGCATACAGTGAAATTTGAGATGGTGGTGTCTCCATGTATCTGTTGCACTTGTCCTTCTGGATGGTAGTGGTTTGGGTTTCAGAAGGTGGTACACGCTGCTGCCAGTGGTCAGTGATAGAGCTAGATGTGGTGTCAGTCAAGTGGGCGGTGTTCTCCTGGATGATGTCAAGCTTTTTGATTGTTGTTGGAGCTGCACTTACCCAGGCTGTGAATATTACATCAACACTCAACACTGGAGCCCCCCCCCCGGGGGTGCATACTTAGCCCCCTACTTTACTCACTGTATACCCATTACTGCGTCGTTAAATACCAGACTAATGCCATTTACAAGTTTGCTGATGACACCACCATATTTGGTCGAATCTCAGTTGGTGACCAAACAGACTATAGACAGGAGGTGGAAGACCTGGAAAAATGGTGTACTGAGAACAACCTAGCTCTCAATGTCAGCAAAACCAAGGAACTCATTATTGATGTTCAGCGGGATGTTACTCATGTGCCCACCTACACGTTAACAGCACAGAGGTGGAACGAGTGGAGAGAGTCAAGTTCCTGGGAGTGGTCATCCACAACAAGCTTTCTTGGACCTTCATGTGGACGCACTGGTTACAAAGGCCCAACTACATCTCTGTGACTCATGTGACTCAGCCAACGTTGTCTATCTTATACGTTGCAGGCAAGGCTGCCCTGAGGCAAGGTATATTGGGGAAACCGAGCAAAGGCTACAGCAACAGATGAATGGGCACCGCACAACAATCAACAGACAGGAGTGTTCCTTCCCAGTTGGGGAACACTTCAGCGGTCCAGGACATTCGACCTCAGACCTTTGGGTGACCATCCTCTAAGCCGGACTTCGGGACAGGCAGCAGCGAAAAGTGGCTGAGCAGAGGCTGATAGCTAAGTTCCATACCCATAGGGAGGGTCTCAACCAGGACCTTGGGTTCATGTCACACTACATTGCACTATACACACACACACAGACACTCCAACACACACACACCCACACACGCACTCCTATACACATACGGACTTACATAGACACAGGCACGCACACAGACACTCACACACACCCTTACAGACACACACACTCCCACATGCATCCTCTCAGAGACTTGGACTACTCTACACTTACGCACACCCATATACACTCTCTCTCACAGACACTCACAACCCCCCCACCCCAGACACACATGCACCCCCTCACAGACTTAAGACACTCTACACTCACATACACACACATATACACTCTCTCTCATACTCACGACCTCCCAACCCAGACAGACAGACAGGCAGAGACACACACACACACACACACAGACCCACATGCACACATATACATATACATTTGTGGGGTGAATTTGTACTTGCAGAGTTACATTGTACTTTGCTCAAAAACTGCATGAATTCGTGTAAAACTCTGTTATCTCATTTTTTAGATTAGGATCAATCGAAATATCATGGCACAGACAAAGAACACAGGGGGCTAACACCTTCAACATATTGTCTAGCTAACATCAATTGTTACAGTTAACCTGAGAATGCAAATTTTAAAAAAAGGTTTTGTGATTTACATGTGAAAGAAGTGAAACTATCATGATATTCGAACAAATGAAAGACTCAACAGACAATCAAGGTATTTTTCAATGTATAATTTCAGTTACATCCCACTGTAGACTTTTGCTATAAATTCTGTGTCTTACAATTGTGTCCTCCACAACCACCTGATGAAGGAGCGGTGCTCCGAAAGCTAATGCTTCCAATTAAACCTGTTGGACTATAACCGGGTGTTGTTTGATTTTTAACTTTGTACACCCCAGTCCAACACTGGCATCTCCAAGTAATGAGATCAGGAACTGAGTGTATCGAGCATAATCCAAACTGGGTGTCAGTATCAGGTTGTTGCTGAGCAGATGCTGCTTGATACCCCTAATGTCCTTTTAAAATCTTTCTCCTCTCACCTCAAAGTACACCCCCTCACTTTGAACTCCCCCACCCGAGGGAAAAAACCTTTGCTATTTTCCTTATCCACACCCCTCATGATTATATAAAGTCACAACCCCCCAGTGTCCTCTGCTCCGTGAAAAAAATCCCAGCCTACCCAGCTTTTCTTATAACTCAAACCCTCCATTCCTGGCAACATCTTGATAAATGTTTTCTGAACTTCCCTCCAATTTAATAATGTCCTTCCCTTAGCAGGGCAACCAGAGCTGTGTAGTTCTTAAGAGAATCTTGCAAATGAAGGCCCGTAAGGGGAATATGTTTATTGGCTCCCTGCCTGTCAATGCACTGAATTCAGAGTTCTCAATTTATAAATCTTTCCATGACATGATACTGACTTAATTATGTAACATTTTCAACCTAATACCATTTTATGTACCCTCCAGTAATACTGATGCCACACTAAGGCTTGGCAATGACCATCTCTAACAAGAGAGAAGCCAACCATCTCCCTCTGATATTCAATTGATTATTATTGCTGAATCTCCCACTATCAATACAATTGACTAGAAACTTAACTGGACTAGGTACATAAATACTTTGCCTACAAGAGTAGATCATAAGTTTTGAATTATGCAGAGAGTAACTTAGATCCTAATTCTCTGAATTGTGCCATCTACAAGACACAAGTCAGTTGCATGATGGAATTCATTTGGAAAGCACAGTAGAAATTCATCCCAAGCAAGAAAAAAATACTAAAGAGAGGATAAGGCAACTGTGCCTGACAAGTCATAATAAAAGTGAAAGAAAAAGCATACAATATTGTGAAGATTAGTGGGAAGCCAGAAGACTGGGAAGCCTTTAAAAACCAGCGGATGATAACTTAAAAAGCAATAAGTGGGAGAAGATGAAGCATGAACATAAGCTAGCTAGTAATATCAAAGCAGATTGCAAGAGATGTTTTAGATTTATAAAAGGTAAGACAGAGGCAAGTCTGGATATTGGACCATTGGATTATGAGGCTAGAGAACCAGCAATGGGGAACACAGAAATGGCGGAGGAACTGAATAAGTACGTTGCATCAGTCTTCATAGTGGAAAACACCAGTAGCATACCAGAACTTTAAAGAGTCAAGGGACAGTGGTACGTATAGTGGCCATCACTAACGAGAAAGTGCTGGGAAAGCTGAAAGGTCTGAAAGTGAATAAATTACCACACTAGATGAACTGCACCCCAGAATCTGAGGGACATAGCTGAAGAGATTATGGAGGCGTTGGTGGTGATCTTTCAGAAAACACTGGAGTCAGGAAGGGCCCCAGTGGACTGGAAAATGATAATGTAATACCCTTGTTTAAGAAGGGTAAGAGGCAGATGGTGGAAAATTATAAACCAGTTAGTCTGACCTCCGTTATTGTGAAGATTTCAGAGTCTACTATTAAGGATGAAATAGCAGAGTACTTGGAAATGCAAGCTAAAATAGGCCTGAATAAGCATAGCTTTGTCAAGGGGAGGTCATGCCTGAGAAATCTGTTAGACTTCTTTGAGGAGGTAATGAACAAGTTAGAAAAAGGAGAATCAGTGAATGAGATGTAATTGAATTTCCAGAAAGCCTTTGACAAGTGTTGCACAGGAAGCTGCTAAGTAAGATGAGAGCCTACGGTGTTAGGGCAAGGTACTGCCATGGATAGAAGATTGGCTGACTGGTAGAAGGTAGAGATTAGGGATAAAGGAATCTTCTTCAGGATGGCAGCTAGTCACTACTGGAGTTCCACAGGGGTCAGTGTTGGGACTACAACTATTCATGTTATTCCTTAATGATCCTGACAAATGAACTAAGGGAATTGTTGCTAAGTTTGCAGATGACACAAAGATAGGTGGAAGGACAGGTTGAGGAGGCAGTCAGATTGCAAAAGGATTTTGACAGGCTAAGCGAGTGGGCAAAGAAGTGACGGATGAAATACAGTGTGGGAAAGTGCTATGAACTTTAGTCAGAAGAATAGCAGAGTTGACTGTTTTCTAAATGGGGAAGGCTTTGAAAATCTGGAATTAGGAGTTCTAGTTCAGTATTCTCATAAGGTAAACATGCAGGTTAAGTTTACAGTTAGGAAGGCAAATGCAATATTTGCATTGATTGCAAGAGGACAAGAATACATGAGCAAGGATGAAATGCTGAGGCCCTATTGACTCTAGTCAGATCACATTTGGAATATTGTGAGTAGTTTTGTGATATATTCCTAAGGTAGGATGTGCTGGCATTGAAGAGGCTTCAGAGGAAGTTTACAAGAATGATCCTGGGCATGAAGGCTTGTCATATGAGGAGTGATTGAGGACTCTGGGTCCGTATTCAATAAGGGTTGAGAAGAATGAGTGAAGATCTTATTGAAACTTACAGGCCTGGATAGAGTGGATGTGGAGAAGATGTTTTCACCAGGAGAAGAGACTATGACCCAAGGGCACAGTCTCAGAATGAAGGGATGACCCTTTAGAACTGAGATGAGGAGGGTTTGCTTTTGCCAGAGGATAGTTAATCTGTGGAACTCATTGCCACAGAGGGCTCTGGAGGCCAAGTCATTGAATTGATTTAAGACCGAGATAAATAGATTTTTGATTAGTAAGGGGATCATGTGTTGAGGGGAGAAGCGAGGTGAATGGGATTGAGAAACATGTTAGCCATGATCGAATGGTGGAGCAAATTCGATGGTCCAGATGGCCTAATTCTGCTGTTGCATTCTATAGTCCTAACAGTTAAAGGTTTTCTTTGATTTGGTAAGCAGGAATACAAACCTTTGTTAATTCATCTACCACTAATTAATTCATTCAAAAAACGTCATAGATAAACTTGTTTCTGGGTTTATGAATTAAAGCTACCTTCATAGCAACAACTTTGTATAAATTAAACCTAGATTCTTTCCAGACCATGCAAGTAAAAGTCTTCATATAATTGACAAAAGAATTTATAGGGTGAATTTTTTTTCGTATTGATAAAATCTGGAATGTGCTACCTGACAGGATGAGTAATTAGTTTCTATACAGAAATTCAGAAGCCAATTGGCCATGTATTTGAGGTGGACTAATTTGTAGTTATTTGCAGAAAAATACTGTGGTATGGGACTAAAATACATCGCTCTTTCAAAGAGCAAGACCAGACAAAAAAGGCTGAATTGATTCCTATGCTGTAATATTTAATGATCTCCATTAACCTATCTGCCACAAATAACACTAGTATTAGAATGTTTAGTATCAAGTGTACTTATCTCTGTCTGCATCTATAACTTCAACTCCCCCTCCCACTCCACCAAGGACATGCAGGTCCTTGGACTCCTCCATCGCCAGACCATAGCAACACGACGGTTGGAGGAAGAACTCCTCATCTTCCGCCTAGGAACCCTCCAATCACAAGGAATGAACTCAGATTTCTCCAGTTTCCTCATTTCCCCTCCCCCCACTTTGTCTCAGTCAAATCCCTCGAACTCAGCACCGCCTTCCTGACCTCTCTGCCCCCACCCCCACTCCAGCCTATCACCCTCACCTTGACCTCCTTTCACCTATAGCATTTCCAACGCCCCTCCCCCAAGTCCCTCCTCCCTACCTTTTATCTTAGCCTGCTGGACACACTTTCTTCATTCCTGAAGAAGGGCTCATGCCCGAAATGTCGATTCTCCTGCTCCTTGGATGCTGCCTGACCTGCGCTTTTCCAGCAACACATTTTCAGCTCTGATCTCCAGCATCTACAGTCCTCACTTTCTCCTCCTACATCTATAACTTACCAACCTGCAGTTCACATTGAAACTGATGCAAAAAGCTCATAACAAACAGCAAACAAAACAGCGGATGTCAATGTTCATTGTTTAATTTACAAATAAAAGGAAATTGTGTACTAAAATTTACTAAAATTCGGTGAAGTGTCAATTTTGGGAAGCTTCATGTTGGGTTCCTCTCCACTGAGTTATCTCCTGCAATTCTCTGTTGCCCAACTCATTATATATGCACCATACTTCTAGTGCAGTTTTTGTATTATCTTGTTAGTGCTAGGACCCCCTATGATTTCTGTCTGTGCACCATATGCAAAGTTAAATTATTGCCAGCCACAAATAGCCCTTTGCAGTACCTGAATTGAGACCAAAACTAAAAAGAAAAGCTTCTGAGGGCACAGAGATGACAAGAGTGACACTTTATTGGAAATAAAGTCTCGCATTAGTAAGATTTTTAAAATCAATTGTCAAATCAACTGTTACTGTAACTGCAGCTACAAGAATGAATTTGAACAGGCTTCCCATTCTTAGTACTGTACCATGTTAGAACACTGTCTGAGGGAGTGCTATTCTTTCCCTAACATCCCGCACTGCAGAACCTGCTGTCATTGCTTAACCTGGAGCATCATATGTTGGAAGTCTTCTAATGACTGAAAATCTTAACATTTATTAAGCAATAGGAAAGATGAAGAAAAATAACAAAATTGCTGCATTTGCTTCTGGGCCTGCTTGCAATCACAGATCGCCCAACTCAGATCTATTCAAAGTGAGTGTCAAAAAAGGCTGTCTGGCTTGTTGCACCCAATAATGCACTGCTTTGACATGCTGAGGGTGACGCTCCGCCCACTCAACATCTTCATCTTCCTATTTGAGGGACTGCTGCCACTCTTCTAGCTCTTCAGCATCCATCATATTTCTCCATTGCCTGTTCCAATTCTGCAGAGCACAGTATGCAATGATTATGTGATACAATGTATCTGGAGTGTACTACATGCCCTTACACTATCTTATCTTAAAGAGGCTGATGATTGGTTGAAGATTGTATCCTCAATCTCAGTCAGGGAATTGCATAACTGCAGTTGCAGAGGGTAGCCCTTGTTTCCCAGTAGCCAGCTTTGTAAGCCCTTGAAACAATGGAGAAAGGTGAGACTTCTGAAGGATATAGGCATTGTGGCAGTATCTGGTGCAAATTTCTAAGATGTGGTACTATTGATCACAGATAACCTGTACATTGATGGAATGGCACCCTTTTTCGTTGGTGAAGTTAGCTGGTTGCAATATGGTGCTATCTGCAAAATATGTGCAGAGTCTATAGTACCTACAGGAAGTCAGCTATGATGACAAAACACACTGCCCAGGTTGCAATACTGACTTCATCAAATGGAAGCAAGACGAGGCATTGTGATCTGTTGAAATGGCAATGGTTAACACTTGGATAAACTTGTGGTTTGAGGACTGAGATATTCCACACAAGTCCCCAGTACATACTTAGAAACAACCAGTTGCATAAAGATGTAGTACAGCTGTCACCGTGATGATCACTTACATAGGGCGGCCACCCACTCATTCAGGTTACAGTCCTGCTCTAGAAAATGGCATCGTTCTGTGTTTGTGTCCAGGGAGATCCTTAGTCTGTTGTGATATTTTGTTTTGCACATCTGGAAAAAATGTCAATAGAATCTGGAACTCTTGAATATCCTGAGAGGACCTTCAACTGTGACCTATTCATGTGGAGGCTGTTTGGTAGCTGCTAGAGATTGATGCTCATCATGGGCTAGCTGGCTCAGTTGATCCTCCACAATTTCTCTGCACCTTTGTAGCATCACAGCCACAGTGACTTCCACAACTTGCTTACCACAGCAGTGTCTCCTGATTACCCACCCTGACTTTCAATGAACAGACCCCTGTGACTGACTTGGGAAAACAGTATTGACTGGTGAGTGACAAGATACCCTAGCTCACATTTATGCAACTTCTCAAATGACTTACTCCTGTTCCTCTGGTTGATTTTGATTTGTGGGGCTTATCATGACCCACTCCCTGGATTGTAAATATACACAATCCTTGACTGCACCAAGTGACTGATTGGTTGTGTCCAATCTCCTGGACTGAGATTGGACACTGCTCTTGACTGTGGTGGACCTCCAACTGATGACACTCTCCTTTGTCTTGACTGAAGACTACTTCCCTTTGACTTTGGCCATTGATTGAAGCATAAAATGCTGGCGCATGGTGTCAGTGTAACATTGGCATAGCATGGTGCTATGATTGTGGAGGGCTCGATCGTAACATTTAGCACAGTGATAATGCCACACAACACAATGGAGGTTATTCTCAATGTGAAAGCAGGACTTTGTCTCCACAAGGGCTGTGCAGTGGTCGCTCTTACCAATACTGTTACGGACAGATCCGTGTGAAGGAACTCCCTCACCCGCTAAGAAACAACCATGAATGGACTGAGCAAGTGAGTGCTTTGGTGTAACATTGGAGCTTTTTCTGGATAAGGGGTGGTGGGTGGCGGGGGGGTTGTCTCTGGCGGGGTGTGGTGGCTTATATTGTCTCTGTGTTAGCTGCTTTTGTTTACAATCCTAGGCACTGGCGGCGAGTTTGTACTGAATGTAATAACTGCAAATAAACTACCTGAGTTTCTCAGATTAAAGCTGGAGTGTTTTAGAGCTCAGGCAGACCTGGGATCGCGGGTAGACCTGGGATCATGGGTAGACCTGGGATCGCGGGTAGACCTGGGATCGCGGGTAGACCTGGGATCTCAGGTAGACCTGGGATCTCAGGTAAATTGGGATCTCAAGTAGACTGGGATCTCATACAGACTGGGAGCTAAATAGATGCTTATGTTGTGGAAAAGTGCTGAGCATGTTTTAAGGTTGGCTCAATTTCCTGTTGTTCGAACATTAACATGGTGTACGAGTAGGGGAAGAAGGAGAGCCCTTCAGAGAGTGTTGAGTTGGATTCAGGATGAGTGAGGGTCAGAGGGTAGTCCCAAGGTCAGGGGTTGGTCACAGTCAGGGAGTGCTCACAGGGCTGGCGTGGTCCCTAGGTCATGGTGAGTGGTCATTGTTTCATGGGGTTGGATCAGCAACTGATGAGATGTTTGATCTCTTGTCTTTTTCATATAAAGTGATGAATATGATTGGTCTGTTGTTGGGAAGGGTTGGGCTGGGCCTGGGTCGTGGGAGGTTATATTGGGGATTGGGTTTTAAATGGGGGAAGAAAGTGAGGGTTGGAGCAAATGTGCATTTTAATTAAATTAATCTATAAAAAAGCTAGACTGATAATGAAATCGCTGTTTGGTTGCTGTAAAAACTCACCTAGTTTACTCAAGTCCTTGAATAGCACATGAACGAAGCACTGAGATGGGCAGGGCAGAGCATGAACTTTGGGTGAGTTTCATTGTCCAGCACCAAGAGTGACTCTGGCAGTGGTACTAACCAAGCTGGTCGGGTCCTAATGGACATTCCTGTTAGACTGGGTCTACGTCAGGTGGTGACGTAATCAGCAAAAGAGAGAAAAATTTTCTTCATCTCATCCTTTAACAACCTCCTCATCTGAGCAGATCCGGTGTATGCGTAGGGCTTGTCCATAGGGAATGGATGTTTTAATATGTTTTGGGTGGAAGCTGGAGAAGTGTAGCATTGTGAGGTTGTCTGTGGGTTTGCGGTAGAGTGTGGTGCTGAGGTGTCCATCCTTGATGGAGACACACGTGTCCAAGAATGAGACAGACAGTCGAGAGTAGTCCATGGTAAGTTTGATGGTGGGATGAAACTTGTTGATGTCACTGTGTAGTTTTCTCAGTGACTCCTCGCCATGGGTCCAGAGGAAGAAAATGTCATCAATGTACCTGGTGTACAATGTTGATTGGAGATCCTGCATAGAGAAGAAATCTTGTTCGAACCTGTGCATAAAAATGTTGGCATATTGGGGTGCAAATTTGGTCCCCATGGCTGTTCCGTGTGTCTGGATGAAGAATTGGTTGTCAAAGGTGAAGACGTTATGATCGAGGATAAAGCGGATGAGTTGTAGGATGGTGTTTGGAGACTGGCAGTTGTTGGTGTTGAGTACTGAGGCTATTGCCGCGATGCCATCCATATGGGGGATGCTGGTGTAGAGTGCGGAAACGTCCATTGTGACGAGGAATGTTCCCGGTTCGACTGGTCTGTGGGTGCTGAGTTTCTGTAAGAAATCTGTAGTGTCGCGACAGAAGCTGGAAATCCTCTGTACAATAGGTTTCAAGATGCCTTCCACATAGCCAGAGAGATTCTCACATAGGGTCCCATTGCCCGAAACGATGGGACATCCCGATGTGTTGGCTTTTTTTTTAGATTAGATTACAGTGTGGAAACAGGTCCTTCGGCCCAAACAAGTCCACACCGACCCGCCGAAGCGAAACCCACCCATACCCCTACATTTACCCCTTACCTAACACTACAGCAATTTAGTATGGCCAATTCACCTGACCCTGCACATCTTTGGATGGTGGGAGGAAACCGGAGCACCCGGAGGAAACCCACGCAGACACGGGGAGAACGTGCAAACTCCACACAGTCAGTCGCCTGAGGCGGGAATTGAACCCGGGTCTCTGGCGCTGTGAGGCAGCAGTGCTAACCACTGTGCCACCGTGCCGCCCACTGCCACCGTACCTTTGGAAGGCAGTAGAAGTCGCCTACACGAGAAGTACGTGGGATGAGGGCGCGTAGGGAGCTCTGAAGGACTGGGTCCAAAGTTCTGATCAGTGTGTTTAATTCTTGGGTGTGTTCTTTGGTCGGATCAGTTGGTAGTTGCCTGTAGTGTTCATGGTTGTTCAGTTGTCGGTACACTTCCTTGCAGTAATCTGTTCTATTCTGAATGACAATGGCTCCTCCTTTATCTGCTGGTTTGATGACAATGTTGTCATTGGTTTTGAGAGCCTGGATGGCATTGCGTTGTGAACGGGTGATGTTTTGCTCTACCTTGTGGGTACGGCTGATGAATCTGGCATTTATATATTTCCTAACAGTTTGAGCATACATGTCAAGCCCAGGGCAGCGGCCCTCCGGTGGGGTCCATATTGACAACTTTTTTGGTCGCTCCTCTACAGATCCCTGTGATGACTGTTCTAGTTCATCAGTGGGCTCAGTGGGATCACTGCCGGCATCTTGAAAGAATTCCCGGAGTCTCATTCGCCTGATGAACTCCTCTGTGTCTGCTGCCAGAACCAACGGGTCCATTTTGGTGGTGGGGCAGAAGTTGAGACCCCTACTCAGGACTTCAATCTCTTCCGGTCGAAGAGTGTGGTCTGATAAGTTGACAATAGACTTCCCCGTAGTGATAGTGTTGTCTATTGTGGTTCCAGGGTGGGCTTTGCTATTACTGGTAAGAATGCCAAGCTTCTCCAGTTTTTTGTTCTTGGCGTGCATGTACGTGGTGTAGTTTTGTTGCCTTGTCTGTTTGGCAATGTCTCATAATTGTACTGACGTATCCGGTGTGCAGGCTGTGAGTGTGGACTCCATCTGAATTTCAAGATTGTGGTGCCTGCTGTAGATTTGGTGCACGAGATGATTGAGGAGTTTACGAGAGGTGCGGTGGCAAAGTCTCTCTGCGTAGTCTGTGTTGTAGGTCGACCTAAGTGGGTTCGTGATCCATAATCCTTTCGGGATCTTTCCTGCTTGCCTGCATTCCTGTAGAAACTTGATGTCTGTGTCGATATGTGCAATCTTCTTGGAGATCCTCTCCACTTTAAGCCGGCGGTTATTGGTGTCAATAGTAGTCATGATTTGGAGATGCCGGTGTTGGACTGGGGTGTACAAAGTTAAAAATCACACAACACCAGGTTATAGTCCAGGTTTAATTGGAAGCACACTAGCTTTCGGAGCGACGCTCCTTCATCTCTGTTATCTCACTTTTTAGATTAGAATCAATCTAAACATCAGGTCATAGGCAGAGAACACAGGGGGCGAACACCTTCAACATATTGTCTAGCTATCACCATTGTTAACAGCTAACCTGAGAATGCAACTTTTTGAAAAAAGGGTTTTGTGATTTACACATGAAAGAAATGAAACTATCACTGTATTCTAACAGATGAAAGGCTTAACAGACAATCAATTTTTCAATGTATAATTTCAGTTACATCACACTGTAAATTTTTGCTATAAATTCTGTGTTATGATCGAGCCCTCCACAATCACATGATTTTAAAAACCTCTATAAGATCACCCTTCAATCTCCTACACTCCAGGGAACAAGTCGCAGCCTATCCAGTCTCTCCTTATAACTCAAACTGTCCAGTCCCAGTATTAACTTTGTAAATCTTTTCTGCACCCTTTTCAATTTAATAACGTCCTTCTGAGAGCAGAGCGACCAGAGCTGTATGCAGTATTCCAAAAGTGGCCTCATCGATGTCCTGTACATTTGCAATATGATGTCCCAACTCCTATACTCAATGCTTTGACCAATGAATGCAAGTATGCCTTTACCACCCTCTCTACCAGTGGTGCAACTTTGAAGGAACTATGTACATGCACGTCTCTCTCTGTTCAACAACAGTCCCCACGGCCCCACCATTAACTGTGTAAGTCCTGCTTTAGTTTGTCTTACCAAAATGCTATACCTTGCATTTGTCTAAATTAAACTCCACCTGCCATTTCTCGGTCCATTGACCCAGCTGATTAAGATCACATTCTCCAGGTAGTTCTTCTAAAACATGATGGTTGCCTTCTTCTGCAGCCCTGCATTATAGAAAAATCACGCTTTAGGAACAACGTTTAAAGTATTGACCAACACACGTTTTAAAAGTTCACTCTTTAGAAACAGTGTCCCCAACTCTTCAATCGCATTACAACTAATTCGAGTTAATGAAACGTGCATTACAGCAGAAGGACCTGTACTCGAAGATAACCTTCTTCACTGTCTACTATACCACCATTTTGATGTCATGCACAAACTTACTCACCATGCTTCCTATATTCTCATCCAAATTGTTTATATTAATGGCAAACAGCAGTGGACTCAGCATCGATCCTGGCAGAATGCCACTGGTCAGAGGCCTCCAGTTCAAAAAACAACCCTCCATTATCCCCCTCTATCTCTTACCATTAAGCCCTAAGAGAGCAATTGAAGAGTCTTGAGATGTATCCTGTTCTGATGCATGAAATGGGTGCCTATCCCTGCCTGTAAAGATGTCAGTGAACTCCAAAGTGGTGAACTATACGAAGTGAGTTGGAGATATGCTGTGATAATGTGGTATGGCTGGTGCATGTCCAGTGTCAACTTCTGTAGATTGGGACTGCACGCGGTCACTTCCCATGGAGCCTGGCTGGAGATGTTGTGCAATGTTGGTCAGGAAGGAGGTTCTGAGGAGCAAGTGGTGACATGGAGCTGCCAGGTTACCTGCTCTGACTTGCATGTTTGTAATTGCCATTATCTAATTTCTCTCTGGCTTGTGGGGGGAATACAAATTGCATACAAATAAGGTGAGGATAAGGTGAGAATAGATAATAATGAGATGTATATGCATGCACATAGACGTCATACCACTCAGTAGTCAGATTCTCACCTCGCTGTTAAAACTTTGGGAAAAAAATTGGACTTTTTTTTTCTCACTGTCTAGAATCTCATTTTTCTGATCCTGCCATATTCCTGATGAAGGGCTTTTGCCCAAAACGTCGATTTTACTGCTCCTCGGATGCTGCCTGAACTGCTGTGCTCTTCCAGCACCACTAATCCAGAATATTTTTCCGACTGATGTGCCATTGTCCACATTGGTTAGGGGCTGAGAACATTCCATTTCCATTTGCAATCCCATTTCTACTATGCCGTGTCTTTGATTTGTTTTGCACCGCAACTTGTAACATGACAGTGGTTAAAAGAGCAAAACTTTTGTTTCTTTTACTGACCTAGATAATGCAGATTAAGAGCAAACCAATCACAAAATGTAATTATTTTGCTCCTAAGATTAGTTTAGCAAAATACATTTGACAAATGTAACACTAAAAGCTTACATTTAAGTTACAAATGTAACTTAAAATGAGTACATAGTGCCTCGAGTTCCAAATCATATATAATATGCAAGGTTTTCTTTAACTATATTGAGCCTGTTACAAAGTCAGAAAAATAGTGTGATAATATTCTATTATTAGACTGATTTATCAAAAATCCTGAGGTAATGTACTCTCTTCCTAGCTTCTTAACTAATAAACACGTATACTGGTAACTTATTTAACAGAGTATTGCATTTGAGTACTCAATTGAACACATTTCCTGTTTGTCTCAATAAACACTAAGGAGAAACACTATTTTCACTTGGGAATGTGTAATATTTACAGTGAGAAATTCACCAATTCTGCTCATCCTACACATCAGCCTTAAAAAATCTTCTGTCTTTGTCACAGTTATCTCTGTTTCAGCAGTGGTTGAAACTAAAATTTGCTATGTATATGTGTTGATGAGTTTCATAGCTTTTCAATTAGATGCAATTCCAGGAGCAGGACCAATCTAACAGCTGCAGCACCAGCAACACCAGGAGCAGTAACAATGCCAATAGCTCTTCACAGCTCCTCATTCCCCAGGGATGGTCACAGAACTCCAATTCAAAGGAGACAACACTTCTAGCACAAGTGATACAGTCAGATCGAGAGTTATCTTAACATTAAGGAACAGCAATGTCTTAAGCTGCACAATAAATTGTGTTAGAGAGGAGGCTTTGGCTCTTGTGCTAATTTGTTGTAGACGTTTGCAGCATCCTGAAAGAAGATCACTTCCCAATTGGGTCAAGTGGACATATGTTGTCAGTGTGTTGCAAGGTCAAATAATTTTTTTGCTTCCTGTTCCTTCCAAGAATGCGGCAGTGACATCACAATGATGTTTTTTTCTGCTGACTTTAAGTGTATCTGCAAGGTCACGCAATACCTTCTTTTCTAAGATTGCCACTATGTCAATGTTGCCATGGATGAGGCCAGTCAGACAAACAGGGGCTGCAGACTTCAGCACAGTGGCTGTATTCTCACAAATGCCTGAAGTGCTCACATGAGGCATTGCAAGCACTCTTCACTTAGGCAATAGTGTTCATTAATCATAGAATCACCACTCTGATGTTTAGAGTCCAGGCAATTTGCAATAGAATTCTTGGATGAATCATCTCATGCATTCTCTGGCTGGTCCTACATCCTCAATCCTTGTCATGATGTCTTCTGGCAGCCTCATAGGTTATTCAGTCAAGAGCTCAAGGTCTGATTTGGAGTGGACCAAAGTGCCACAGCAATAAGTCAATCCACTCTTTGTCTATCTGTTATAGCTATTGTTAATATCTGCTTTAGTGTTTGTTACAATTGCTCTGGTAGTCCTGAAACCTAAGAGTGATATGGTCTGTGTAGCATTTTCCTTTTATAAACTGACTCTCGATTCCAACCACTTTGCTAGTGAATGGATTTTTCGATCCAAATCTATCTGTTTGTTCTATCTACCTACCTATCTACCAACCAACTTCCCAACATATCAAAATTTGTGCCACCACATTGGCTGAACAACTCTGACAAATGCTTCAAAACATCAGGTAAACTGGTTAGTGATCACTGAACCAGTAATTCTTTCCTAGGCTCAGGGCAATGGTTCCATAAAGTACATATGGTATTTTTCCCATGACTCCTGGGGTTCGGTTAATTATCCATCATATTGTTAATCAGGCATCCTTCATTATCCTGGAAATATACAATGCATCTCTGGTAATAAATTGCTGTCTCTCTTGCTGTACCTGGCCACCACCAACATTGGATCACACTGATTAACCATGATGTAATGCACCATGGTACATAGAGTCATAGAGTCATACAGCACATAAACAGACCCTTTGGTCCAACCCGTCCATGCCGAACATAATCCCAAATTAAACTAGTCCCATCTGCTTGTTCCTGGCCCATATCCCTCCAACCTTTCCTATTCACATACCTATCCAAATGTGTTTTAAATGCTGTAATTGTACCCACATGCACCACTTCCTCAGGAAGTTCATTGCACATGCGAACCATCCTATGTTAATCTAATCTAAATCTAAAGTTCATTGCACATGCGAACCATCCTATGTGTAAAAAAGTTTGCCTCTCATGTCTTTTTTAAATCTCTCTCCTCTCACCTTAAAAATGTGCTCCCTAGTCTTGAAATTCCCCATCCTAAGGAAAAGACAACTACCATTAACTCTATCTATACCTCCTCATTATTTTATAAACTTCTATCAGGTTGCCTCTTAACCTTCTACACTCCAGTGAAAGATGTCCCAGACAATCCAGCCTTTCTTTATAACTTAAACCTTCCATACCCAGCAACATCCTGGTAAATCTCTTCTGAACTCATTGCAACTTAATAATATCCTTTCAATAACTGGGCAAGCAGAACAGGGCACAGCATTCCAGAAGAGGCCTCACGAGTGTCCTGCATAACCTCGACATGTCTTCCCTCCTATAATCAAGGTCTGAGTTTGAGAGATGCTGATGTATACAGTGATGTGCTCCTCCCCTACCATCTTTACGTCACACCTGCACTTGTCCCCAGAGTATCTTTAAGTAAGCCTATAGTGTCGACTTCCTCTGGACCTTTGGCAACTGTTATATGGTTGGCATGATTTTATGAAGGGTAAATCACATTTCACTAATTTACTTGAGCTGTTCGACAATATAGCAAGCAAATTGGATAATGGGGATCCTGTAGATGAGTTTATTTAAAGTAGAGGTTGTTAGATTTCTGATTAACAATGGAGAAAAAGGTAATGAGGGTACTGTGGGTAAAAGACATTGAAGTGTTCAATCAGACATGATCATATTGATTGGCAAAGCAGGCTCAACAGGCTGAATGGCCTATTGGTCTTATGTTCCTATGCTGTGCTAGTTACAGATAGAAAATCACAAAGGCAAATAACATTGTGTTGGTTAGGAATAGAAAATCACTCAAACAGAGAATGCTGTGCAAATTAGATATCCTGCAGGTCTGAAAGTATAAAAAGGAATATAAAAGAAAATCATGGCACAGACATAAAAATCAGATCTGGACTCAGGCTCAGAGGGCTCCATAATGGGATATTCAGCAATAATAAACAAATTGACAAAATGAGGAGTGGTAGCTGGACCTGATAGACCCCTGGAAGCCCAGAAAACAGAATGCCTAGCATGCAATTTGAATAAGGAAGACAAAAGAGTAATAATTCTGATCAATTTGTATATAGGTCTGCGTGGACAAGTATTTATTTACAAGGTATTTATTGTAGGTTGATTAACCATTTCTATCTTGAAGAAAAGTAACTTGATCAAACAGGAAGAAAAGCCCCTCAGGATGCAAAACTGCATGGGATCTCACTATGATAAAATAAAATATTCAGTATTTTCTGTTGAATGTGACAAAATTATGAGAAGTTTCATTAGTGGATGCTTTCAGATCATGATAGCAGGCACTGAAATATGCTAATGAGATTATTTTTATTAGCTGTCACAGTAATATTGAACAAAACAGAAATTGCTGGAAAATCTCAGTAGGTCTGGCAGCATATGTGCGTAGAAATCAGAATCCTACGAAGAAGGGTCACTGGACCCAAATTGTGAACTCTAATTTCTCTCCACAGTTGCTGCCAGACTTACTGAGATTTTCCAGTAGTTTCTGTTTTTGTTTCAGATTTCCAGCATCTTCAGTTCTTTCGTTTTCTTTTGTTTAGCCATGTTGCAGCTGTCATCACAGCTAGTTAGTTGTAGATACATGAAATGAAGGGATAGTCATGTCATTTTATATTTCAACTTATTGATTCTATAAGATTGATAGCCATCAAGCCATAACATAAGCTTTTTTAAGTATTAAAAGAACAGTCTGAGATGTGATGAAACCTTTTTGTAGATTTATTTTTCATTTGGAACTTGAAGGAGCTTCTTAAAGAATTTCAGTCAGTCTTGTGTCTTTAATTACATAATTTGATGCATCAGGACATTAAAAAATAAAGTTAAAACTCACACAACACCAGGTTGTATTCCAACAGGTTTATTTGGAAGCACTCGCTTTCAGAGTGCTGCTCACAACCACCTGATGAAGGAGCTGCACTCCGAAAGCTGGTGCTTCCAAATAAACTGTTGGATTATAACCTGGTGTTGTGTGAGTTTTAACTTTGTACACCCCATCTCCAAATTAAAAAATAAAAAAAGTGCTTATTTTACATTTGTATTACACTTTACACAACCACAGGACTTTTCAAAGTGCTTTCAAGTAATTAAGTACTTTTGAAAGATAGTCATTATTGTAATGTAAAAAAGAAAAAGAAGCTATTCAAAAATAATATTGTTTAAACTAAAATTAAAATGACAAAATCTATTTCATTATTATGTATTCTGTTGGTATCAGCTGCCTTCTGTGAGATTTAACAATATGAATCCAACATGGCAACCTTTTCTAATCTAATTTTCTCATTTCCGAGAATTGCATCCTAATAGACCAGTAATATAATTTGGCAAAATGAATCATGTCAGTATTGTTAGCTTGATTAGCTAAAATAAGCAAAACTATGAGTGGCTTCTTGAGATCATGATCAGACCCATTTCTGATTTCTGCACTCTAAGTGCAGCAGTACCATAAGATTCCTTTTGCTCTGCCCATAAAGGACCACAGAAATTATAATATTTCAAAGCACACCTCCTGCACCAGTGTGACATTTTGTTTTCTCACAATCTATTATAAGACCAGCTAACGTAACTCCAAGGCAAACTACTAGACTGAAATCAGTCTTGCTTGATCATTTTTTTTTAGTATTGTGGTCTTTCACTGATACATAAACATGCAATATTACAGATGTGGGTTCAATCATACAAACAGATGTTTATTGCATATAATGGAATAAATCAAACTGTTTACAGATAACACAATTTGAAAGATTTTATAATAGATGGCAAAACAACATCGCATGTATTCCCAAAATCCCAAAATACTATCTCTTTAAGTACTCAAATACCAGAGAAGGAGAGAGTTCCTTTGCTGTCACATCTTGTCTTAACTGTTTCAATTCATAGTTTTGAGAGTTTGATAGCCTTTTGATAGCATTCACAGAACTGAGTTTAGGCTTTCTTAGCTTGAAATAAACTATTCAGGATTATAAACAAACACTACAAGTCTGGAATGTTCAAATGAAAACTCTAAAGTAATCTGTTTCCTAACTGTTCTGAACTAAATTTTTTTCTAAAATAAACTGTTGTTATATCTGACCCCAGCCAGAACAGCTGTGAACTTAACTAAAAGCTTTCCAAAATATGGGTTTTTTCTCAGTAAAAATCAATTCTTGATTCTCCTAAACCAAAAGCAAGCTAATGCCTTTCAAAGTTTGCTGTCTCCAATCATAAAACTCTTACAATACAAACAAGCTCATTGAATTAGGCTGGTATCCTGTCACCAAGTTACCCTTTATTTACTCATGGAGATTACTTCACACTGAATACAGTTTCCTCAAAGCCAGCTCTCAAAAAGAACAGGATACCTGACACGCCTTATCTGTCAGCTAGGGCTCCCTGATTGGACCAGATTAACAGGCCAAATCAGGGAACTCTTATGAGGACCACCTGGCTGGCCTCATTAAATCACTACACTTTGACTATCCTCAGTTATTTTCTCTCTAACATATACTGGGTGAAAACTCATGGCTCAATAAAGGCTGAAAAGTTAATTAGTAACAACCCACTTCATACACATAAGTCAAAATGCATATGCCACTAGTTGGAAATCCAAACTAAAATATTTGAAATTAGTGTATACAAATCACACACCTCACATCATATTAGCTCCAATAAACTTTCTAGATGTACGTGTGAGGATTGTGTAAATTTTTGCCAAATGTTGGAAATTTCAAGAGGGGAACCTATACCCATTGGAAACTATCATGCTTAGGCTAAGTGAGCAGAGAGAGGAAGCTTTCATGTTATTAGTTTTGAGATAGATTGGAATCCAGTTTTCACAATTCTCAGAGCATCATGGGCCTCCTTTTGGCCATTTTGATTGTCAATCTCATTTTGTTTCCTTACAAGATTTTGGACAGTATTATGAACTTAATTGTTCATGGGAAGAATATTTCCTGGAAAACATTTTAATTAAAATCACTGTCATCAAAATTGTATATTTAATTCTTAACAAAAGCGAAAATAAGCTTATATAAATATGAGTAAATTATTCCTTGTTTCTCTTAAATGTTGGCTTGCATCTGTTCCTTTCAACTGATTTAATTTCATGTCAGTTTTCTCCTCCTTGGAGATGTTGTTTCCTTGTTGGGATATAGTTCGGCTTGTATTGTTTGCCCTCTGGTACTTGATATGCGATTATTATTAAAATGCTAGAGTTAATAATGAGTGGAGACAAGCTGTTAATCCAGAGGACATAACCTGTCAACCCTCATCGTCTCCTCCCCGGGTGTCTCTAATTTGCACTTAGGTGAGGATTTACTGGAGCATAATCATTGAGAAGTAACTCCAGCCAATATTCTCCTCACTATTATCAGTTCCTGAAGTGACTTTGGTTCAACAGCATTGACGAAATTAAAGTGCAATATAGTTCAATTACTAACTGCTAAAACCTGCTAAATAATTAGCAGATTTCTTAACAAAACAAAATTTGGTTCAGTCATTTGTAATTCTGTAAACCCAAAGTTCTATATATTGACGCTTTACAAGCACATATTAGGCTAACAATGTGTGATATTTGTGTTTAGACCAGAAGATACAAGAGCAGAAGTAGACTATTCAGGGCATTCAATAAAATCATGGCTGATCTGGTCTTTCTGGGTAAATTCCTGATTTCTTTACTGAATAACAATCTAGCTATCCTAGATTTGAGTATATTTAACACCCCAACGTTGACAGCCATCTGCAGCAAGGAATTCCTTAAATTCTCTACTCTCTGGGAGAAAAAAATCACTCCTCATCTATGTTTTAAAAGGGCCATCCCATATTCTGAAATTATGCCCTCTCGTCCAGGAATATCCAGAAAGGGAAACAACTTTTTTGGATCAACCCCATTAAGTTCCCTAAGAATCTTGTGTGTTTCAATAAGGTTCCTCTCATTCTTCGAGATTTCAATGATTACAGGCCCAATCTACTAAACCAGTCCTTCCAAACCCTGGATCAACCGAGTAAACATTCTCTGGACGGACTCCAATGCTAGTACATGCTTTCTTAAATAAGGGGATTAAAACTGTTCACAATATTCCAGCTGTGGTCTAACTAGTGTGTTCTATACTTTAAACAAGACTTCCATATTTTTATACTCTGTTCCCTTTGAAATCAAGACCAACATTCCATTTGCCTTCCCTAATATCCATTGAGCTTGTATGCTAAATTTTTGTGATTTACGTATGAGGACTTCCAAATCCCTCTTTGCTGCAGCTTTCTGCAGCCTTTCACAATTTAAATATTTCTGTCTCTCTATTCTTTCTGTAAAGCACATAACCTCATATTTTTCCAAGTTATACTCCATCTGCCAACTTTTTGCCGATTCACTTAACCTGTCGATATCCCTCTGTAAACTCTTGGACTCATTCTTACCACTTGCCTTTCAAACCTTCTTTGTGCCAGTTACATACTTGGCTATCTCTGCAGTGTTGCTGTTCAATTTGCAAGAATTTCCATTACAAAAATGGATTATTTTGTAACAATTCCTATTTAAGAGACAGACATGTCAATGATTCATGATTATTTATCTATAGTTAGAATCAATTTGTTTGCAATAAATGGTCATTCTTGCTAAGTACAGAGACCTAGCCTGTGTTTTCTGTGAACTTGGATCTAAACCATCAGGGAAATTAGGGAATTGAGCATCCTTTCCATAATCTTTAACTTTTATGATGACTCCAGAATTGCTTTTCCAGTGCTCTACCCAAGTGAGGTATAACATTGACTCAGTGTCAAATTTACTTTGATCATACTCATGTGAAGCACTTTGGTATGTTTTCCTACATTAAAAGTGTTATACAATCTAAATTTCTGCTCTGTGTGGAAGGAGAATGTCACAAGGACACTGTTATATTAGATAAGTAGGTACAATCAAGTTCAGTACAGGGAAAGTATCAGGTTGTCTACATTGGATTGATGAAATATTTTCTAAAAGCAAGAAACTAGGAATTGTGGAGGAGCAGAGACATTTTGGAGTCCAGGTACAGAAATTATTAAAAGTAATTGGACTGCCACAAAAATAACTCATAAGACTAATGGCACGCTAGTCTTAATCTCAAAACAGTTGGAATATAAAGAAATAGGAAGATATTTTCAAACAGCACTGCTGGCACACCAAACAATCAGTAAGGTAATTTCATCCTTAATGTCACCAAGTTTCTGATTGCCCTTATTTCTTAAATAGACAGAAAATCATAGGTTACCATGGCAATTTACTGAAGCAGTCTTCTGGTATATACAGTGAGGACAAGGCAAAAATTCTCCTCAATGCTTTTGAGCAATTGGAAATAACAGAATTGCCTTTGCTTTAATGAAGGTCACTGGGAAATTCCAATGTAATAACTCAACCACTGCAATTAGGAAGAACTGATTTTGTCTACACTGAGGCTGTATGATATGAATGAAGCTGATAAATGCAGAACACAGAGGAACCTCGATTATTCAAATGATACGAGTGGGGAGTATTTTATCGTAAAATCAAATGTTCAGATAATTGAATGCCAGATAATTGAGATTCCTTTGCATAACCATCAGCAGCAAATGGCTTGGATTGGAGGATGAGTGAGGGAGGTCACAGATTTGATGGAGGTATTACATAGAATAAAGAATAGAACCATGAGAGACACAAATAGAAAGTGAATTAGAGTATAGCTTTGGTAAGAGGCCCTTTGATGATAGATTGTGTTTACGTACAATTCTTATCAGCATAAAACCTCTCACCAACAACATTCAGTACAGTGTTTGTGTTATTTCCACCTCATTACTTCAAATTTGAAAATTGTGCATTGAAGACTCATAATATTTTAAGTAGGATGCTATTTAGTTAATTTTATTTTACAAACAGGTTCTTGATACAGAGTTGTTTTGAAAATATTAAACCACGTTTAGAGCAATTGAAGATTTTTGCTGAACTAAGCAATACAAAATTGGGCATTTCTTGGAATTGAAGTGGGGTTGGCTCGAACATTTTCTTCATATTGATCTGAGATCACTACAAACTGGTGATGTGTAAAATCCATAGGATGTAGGAATTGGTATAGCCATTCAATTAAATCATTACAGATATGCATCCAACTCTATCCACCCATCTTGATTTAGAATATATAATTAAATAATTGCTATCACTTTTAATTTTCAAACATTCAAGTGACCTTGCCTCAATAACATTATAATGTTGAATTTCAGATGCAAAGTTGAATGCTTATTTGGCATCTAAACCTGGATGAGGAAAACAGGATATAATTTCACGAGATACAGTTTAGTGAAGGTTATCCTATGAGGAAATGTTGGACAGGTTGGCTTTTATCTACTAGGGTTTAGAAGTGAAGTGATCTTAATGAAACATACAACTACAAAACATCATTGATCTGTGCAGTCATGTGTGTTAGATATATGTCCTGATTGAAGTATCGATGAAAGTTAATTCAATTTCTTTACTAAGTCCCTCAATGTTCAGTTTCCTGATGCAATTACTAGCAAAAATTATACAAGGTAATGATTGATTTGGTGCAGTGTTTACAGCACATGGGTTGAGAGGAAGCCGAGGTTTCCACAGCTGTTCAAGGCGGGAGACAGAAAGCAATGTCTGCTCCTGCTGAAAGTGAACCTGATTGCCATAATGAGTAAGTGCAATTATCATAGCACAAACCAGAAACATTGTTATCTGCTTGAGCATTAGCATCAGTCAGGCTTTATGGAGCATGACCTTCCACCATATGATATCCATAATGGCATGTAACAAGGTGAGGAGTTTATCTGTTTTAGGCCAATCATCAGTTTGTTTTGATGGAAGCTATTGAAAGCTATCTATGTCAGCAAATGAAAGAACAGCATGTGCTGATTGAGGTGTTTGCATAGAGAAGCAACAACTGTATGACTAACCATGAAAGGTAGGATATCTCCATTGCTGAATGTGGACAAACAATCATTTTGTCTAATTAACTCTTATCAATGTGGAAGGAAAACAATGTTATTTTCTGAGTTACTCTTAAACAGCTCTGCCTTTTTCAGTTTGTTTAATTTTGTTAAAGAGATCCTTATGACCTTTTTTTAAATGCCTCAGCCCCAGATGCTATTGGCTGCACTCATGTTAACATTATTCTTCCATGAGGTTATTCAAACATATGCTGGCAAACCCTTTGGGTGGACATTTACATTAATAAAAGTTAATTGACACAATCTGCACACAAAATAAAATTGTAAGTTAAATTGATATTTATAACTGAAAACAACAAATGGGGGAGATCATAGCGAGTCAGACAGCATCTGTGGAGAGAGCAAGCTAATGTTTCGAGTCCAGATGTATCTTCATCAGAGCATCTAAACTCAAATTGTTAGCTTGCTCTCTTTTCATGGTTGCTGTTAAAAAGCACACAACACCAGGTTATAGTCCAACAGGTTTATCTGGAAGCACTAGCTTTTGAAGCGCTGCTTCTTCATCAGGTGGTTGTCATGGATGCTGCCTGACCTGCTGTGATCTCTGGCATTTATTGCTTTCAGTACAGATTCATCATCTGCAATAATTTGTTCCTTCATATTTAGGAGTTGTGATAATTGACCATTATCTTTATTGCATACCTTGGAACACTATTTTAAATCAAACACCATCTGCACTTCCCTCCAAACAGGGTGTCTTGTGGAATACATATCTATCTCCCATAGAACTGCCTTTGTTTGTTTGGACAATCTGCTTAATAATGGGTTACACTTTTGGCCCATACAGACAGTTATGCAACCATAATAATTTGAAGAGCTTTGATTAGTGTTTTGATTTGCACATTTCATAGTAGACTGGCACTTTGAGCATTATTTGTAGCACTTGCATGCATAACAAAGAGTTAAATACTAATTCAACATGATTCTTGAAGCTGTTGTTTTGATTTTGGTTTGTCAGTTGTGATGAATCCTAGCTATGAAGAAACCTGTGTGTTATTGTAAGTATGCTAAGAATAGTGGAAGAAATAATTTAATGAACACTGTGCTCAGAACAGATGAAATCTCATGGTAATCAACAGCATGTCTTGTTAATTAATTGTCACCTAGTAGTACAAGACTTGTGGTGAGGTTGGTTAGCTCAGTTGGCTGGACAGCTGGTTTGGAATACAGAGTGATGCTAACATCATGTCAGCTGAGGTTATCATGAAGGGATTTCTCTGTCTCAATCTCTCCCCTGCCCTGAGACATGATGAGCCTCAGATTAAACTCACCAGCAGTCATCACTCTCTAATGAGAGAACAGGACTATGGCAGCTTTACCTTTACTGGACTTGTGTATTGCTGCAAGTAGAGACATGTAACTGATACTTTGTCTGTTTGCTGCAATTAGGACAAACACAAGAATGCCAAATTTCAAAAGATCACAATTTATACTGCAGGAGAAAAGACCATAATGCTTTGCCAGAACCGAGGCATTCTTGGAAGATTACCAGCAATGCATCTTCCATCTCTGTAGTTATTTCCTGGGGTGCTGGTTAATTGGCAAGCCGACTTGGCTTGGCTGAGGAATTGCCATGGAGAAAGCAGTGGTGAACTATAACCTTCCCATGCTGCTGGGTAATTCAAAATTCAAACTTGACCATGTTCCATTTGATTGCAGAGAAGAGGTCTGTGTGGATGAACGTCTGCCATTTCTAACAAGTGTAAATTATCTATGTTATGAGCTCAACTAATTATAATGTCACAAAGAAGCATTTCCTCAAGGTAGTCCATGAATTAAGAATGAGCATGTGAATGAGCAAGAGCTCCCTTTTAATTTGTGAGTGATTCAGTTAAAAAATAACCAGCAGCCAAATATTAGTTTATCAGAAATAAAAATACTTAGTTCTTGTGGGCAGCACGGTGGCACAGTGGTTAGCACTGCTGCCTCACAGCGCCAGAGACCCGGATTCAATTCCCGACTCAGGCGACTGACTGTGTGGAGTTTGCACATTCTCCCCGTGTCTGCGTGGCTTCCTCTGGGTGCTCCAGTTTCCTCCCACAGTCCAAAGATGTGCAGGTCAGGTGAATTGGCCATGCTAAATTGCCCGTAGTGTTAGGTAAAGGGTTAAATGTAGGGGAACGGATGGGTTGTGCTTCGGTGGTTCGGTGTGGACTTGTTGGGCCGAAGGGCCTGTTTCCACACTGTAAGTAATCTAATCTAATCTAAAAGTACAAGTCGTTATGCTATAATGCGCATTCTGTCAAGACAGATCGGCTATAATGTGATTGACGAATGGGGCGCTGCTTCTAAAGCATGTGTTGACTATAATGCAATTGCAATGTCAATACTTTTAAGTGCTATTTTTATTGAGCAATTTTCATATAGTGTGGGGTCGCACAAGAACGCAACCACTGTGTTATAGAAGAACTACCTGTAATAAATTTATTAACTAAATACATACAAGGATGAAATGAGATAAAGATGAAAATTATTTATAAATATTAAATTCAGTTCAATTTATGATATCTTTGCACACCGATAGCTTGCATTTGAGTATTGGTTCTTTGGATTGAAGGGTTGAGGTTAAAGTGTTGTGTTCACTGTTGTGTTCGCAGCTGCTTCTGTAGTTAAGTAGTCAAAGATTTCCTTTGTAGCTTGACTCAGTATGTATAGCAACCTCAGGGATTAAGTGAATATTCCGTTTCCTACTGGTTTTGCTGTCATAACACTTGGAAACTGTCTGGATTCTTTTTTAGTGGAACAGGAAGGATTTCTGGGCACCTTTCTCTGTAACTAGGCACAAGTGGGTACTGCAGATGCTGTAGATCAGTCAATATTAGAGTGGAGCTGGAAAAGCACAGCAGGTCAGGCAGCATCCGAGGAGTAGGAAAATCGACATTTCGGGCAAAAGCCCTTCATCAGGAATGAGGCTGGGAGCCTCGGGGGTGGAGACATAAATGGGAAGGGGGTGGGTCTGGGGAGAAGGTAGCTGAGAGTGCCGTTGGTGGATGGAGGTGGGGGTGAAGGTGATAAGTTGAATAGGTGGGTAGAAAGATTGACAGGTGGGACAGGGCAGGAAGACTGTACTGAGCTGGAAGGTTGGAACTGGGGTAAGGTGGGGGGAGGGGAAATAAGGAAACTAGTGAAGTCCACATTAATGCCATGGGGTTGAAGGATCCCAAGGCAGAAAATGAGGCATTCTTCCTCCAGTTGTCGTATGGTGAAGGAGTGGCGGCTGAGGAAGCCCAGGACTTGCATGTCCTCAGCAGAGTGGGAGGGGGAGTTGAAATGTTTGGCCGTGGGGCGGTGGGATTGATTAGTGCGGGTGTCCCAGAGATGTTCTCTGAAGTGCTCTGCGAGAAGGCATCCGGTCTCCCCAATGGAGAGGAGACCGCATTGGGAGCAGCAGATACAATAAATGACGTGTGTGGAAGTGCAGGTGAAACTTTGGATGTGGAAGGCTCCTTTGGGGCCTTGGATGGAGGTGAGGGGGGAGGTGCGGATGCAGATTTTACAATTCCTATGGTGGCAAGGGATGGTGCCGGGAGGGGAGGGTGGGTTGTTGGGGGGTGTGGACTTGACTAGGTATGCGGAGGGAATGGTCTTTGTGGAAAGTGGATAGGAGTGGGGAGGGAAATATATCCCTGGTGGTGGGGTCCTTTTGGAGGTGATGGAAATGTTGGCGGATGATGCGATTTATGCGGAGGTGGGTGGGGTGGAAGGTGAGGACCAGGGGGTTCTGTCCTTGTTGTGGTTGGAGGGGTGGGGTTCAAGGGGGGGAGGTGCGGGACATGGATGAGATGCATTGGAGGGCATCTTCAACCACGTTGGAGTGGAAATTGTGGTCTTTAAAGTAGGAGGCCATCTGGTGGTGGAACTGGTCCTCCTGGGAGCAGATACGGCAGAGTCATAGGAATTGGGAATATGGGATAGCATTTTTGCAGGAATTCGGGTGGGAGGACTTGTAATCCAGTTAGCTGTGGGAATCAGTGTGTTTGTAAAAAATGTCAGTGTTGAGTCGGTCATCGTTGATGGAAATGGAGAGGTCCAGGAAGGGGAGGAAGGATCCTTTGGTGCCTTAGATGGAGGTGAGGGGAGTGGTGTGGGCGCAGGTTTTGCCCTTCCTGTGGTGGATCCTTCCACATCCAACAGAAATTTACCTTTACCTCTACCAATGTCTTCTACTGTATCTGTTGCAAACGATGTAGTCTCCTCTACATCGGGGAGACAAGATGCCTCCTTGCAGATCGTTTCAGAGAATATCTCTGGGACACCCGCACCAACCAACCCCACTGCCACATGGCTGAACACTTCAGCTCCCCCTCCCACTCCATCAAGGGCATGCATGTCCTGGGCCTCCCCAATCACCAAACTCTTAACACCTGACGCCTGGAGGATGAACGCCTCATATTCCACCTTGTGAACCTGCCACCACATGGGATCAATGTGGGTTTCAACAGTTTCCTCATTTTCCCTCCCACACATTATCCTAGTTTCAAACCCCTAACGTGGCACCGCCCTCCTCTAACCTGTCCATCACCTTTCCCATCTATCTGCTCCACCCTTCTCTCTGACTTATCACCTTCTCCCTCACCTTATTCTATCTATTGCATTCTCAGCTACCTTCCTCCTAGCCCCCCCCCCCCCCCCCCCCTGCCATGTATGTATGAGCCCCTGGCCCACAAGCCTCATTCCTGATGAATGGTTTATGCCTGAAATGTTGATTCTCCTGCTCCTCAGATGCTGCCTGACCTACTGTGCTTTTCCAGCACCACACTCTCGACTCCTCAGAACTTAGCCTGGTTTCCTGAATTACTAGTCGAGAGACATTACCGCTATGCTACCACCTTCCTGACTGTTCAAACTTTTGAGATACTTCGCCCTTCCAAGATAATTTTAGGTAGACTGGGCACTTTTCAAGGGTCTAGAGTTGTCCTCAACTAAGGTTGCAATGAGGTCAGGAGCTGAATGGCCATGGGAGAACACAAAATAAGTAGGTTCTTGCTGAACAGGTCTTGTTTGATAGCACTATTAACACCCACTTTTTTCCTTTGAGAGTAGACTGATGGGGTGGTAATTTGCTAGATTAGATTTGGTCGATGTTTTGCCGATATGACAATGTTCCACATTGTCAGACAAATGCCAGTGTTGTAGCTGTGTTGGAACAGCTTGGCTGGGAGTACAGCTAGTTGAGGAGCACAAATTTTCAGTAATATTGTCAAAACTTGTTGGTGTTCATTATCTTTGGAGTGTTTGGTGCCTTCACCTAGTTATTGATAACATAGAGTCATAGAGTCATACAGCACAGAAACTAATCCTTCAGTCCAACTAGTCCATGCTGAATATAATCCCAAACTTGAATTTATTGAAGATTGACTTCTGTGATGCTGGAAACCTCACAATGTGATCAAGAGGGGACATTTACTTAGTTCTTATGGCTGAAAATGCATGTAAATGTTTCATCCGTGTCTATTACACTGATGTGCTGGGCTCCCCAATTATTTAGGATGGGGATATTTGTGGAGCCTCCTCCTCCTGTTAGTTGTTTAATTTTTCACCACCGTTTGTGACTGAATGTCTTTGTATTGTACGCGTGTATCAAGCTCGCAAGCCTGATGCCATGAGATATCATGGGTTTCAGAATCAACTTTGAGGACCCTTGACTGTATACAATTATGCCAAAACAAGGACTGTAGATGCTGGAAACCAGAGTCTAGATTAGAGTGGTGCTGGAAAAGCACAGCAGGTCAGGCAGCATCCGAGGAGCAGGAAAATCGATGTTTTGGGCAAAAGCCCTTCATCAGGAATAGAGGTTTTTTTTACCCTGTATACAACTATGCCATCACCTCAAATGAGTTTGTCCTGCTAATGGGGAATACTGGATGGTGGGATGTTTGCTGAAAAATATGGATTCAACAAGTATAACCATGCCAGACTAATAAGGCAGTTTTCATAATTTGGATACAAGTCTCCCCAGATGTTATTTTTTTAAGCAGGTCTTTGCAGGATTGATATAGCAGGATGTGCATTTTTGTTTCTGACGTCAGTGTTGATGCCAGGTAGCCCATCTGATTTTATTCTTATTCAACCTTTCTGTGGCAGTCTGATACAACAAGTGGTAGCAACATTCTGGTTTAGGCTGTAAATTACATTTGTTCCACCTAAGTGTTTGGGAATGACCAAGCTCCAAAAATAGAGTGATAAATTATCTGCTTCTGACTTTCAATGGTTTTATCTTTATTGTATTCCCTACTATCAAGAGCTAGGGGATTATCATTGATTCGCAAAGTAACTAAACCAATCATCAAAATACCATGCTATAGAAACTGGTCAAAAGCTTGCAATTCTGTGGCAAATATTTTACCTTCTGATTCCTCAAAGGCTGTCTATCATCTACAAAGCACAAGTCAGGGGTGCGATGGAATTTTCTCCTTTTGTCAGGATGATGCCACCCAAGTTGAAGTGGCCGGCTTGATGGCACATTATTCTTCACTTTTAAAATTCAATTGCTCTAGCATTCGCACAACCTGCCTGCAGTGTGTACCATCCACAAGATTTTCTCCAGCAACTCGCCATTGTTCCACCAATAGTACCTTCAAAAACATGCTTTATCTCTGCCATTTTGAAAAACAAGAGTAGTATACAAATAGGAATGTCACCACTTGCATGAACCCTTCTAAGTCACCCACTGATCCTAACTTGAAAATAAATCATCATTCCTTCATTGTGGCTGTGTCAAAATCCTGGAATTCCCTCCCTCCCTAGCACTGTGGATTCGTCTTCACAACATGGAATGCAGTGTTTGAAGAACATATATTAAAGATGTGTAGTAGGTGTTACCATTGCTAGTATCCATATTTCATGAACAAAGTTTAACAAAGAGACATTAAAAATTATGGGTGGAATCTTCCCAGGCTCTCTATGTTGTGAGATATGGTGAGATGAGTGGTAGAATTATGCCTGATATTCAGTGAAGCTGATTTCACCATATCACCACATCTTGTTCACTTTTCTCATGTAGTATGCTGAGATTCTCGACTGAGAGCAGCAAGTTCCCAGTTGATGACCATTGTTGCTTGTTAAATGCCTTGTTATTTGCCCAACTTGCCACAGATTGCAATCTTACCATGATTGCATACAAGCTAGCCATTGAGTGGCGTGGTTGCACAGTGGTTAGCACTCCTGCCTCACATCGCCAGGGGCCTTGGTTTGATTCCAGCCTCAGGTGACTATATGTGTGGAGTTTGCATGTTCTCCTTGTGTCTGTGTGGGTTTTCACTCGGTGCTCCAGTTTCCTCCCATGTCACCAAAGATGTGCAGGATTGGCCTTGCTTAATTGTCTGCAGTGTTCAGTGATATGTAGCTTAGGTGGATTAGTCATTGTAAATGCAGTGTTGTGTGGGTCTGGGTGGGATGCTGTTTGGAGGATTTTAAATTTGTAACCCCTTATTCTAAAACAATGAGCTCTCGTTCCAGGTTGTCTCACAAGAGGGACCATCCTCTCTATGTCTAAACTGAAACTTTCTGGTCCAGAGTTAGGAACAGAACCAGGAATGAACAGTACATGGAGCCTTACCTCTATCCTGACAACAAGTTTTAAAAAGGTTGACACAGTAAACCAAGGTGGAACAAATAGTTAATGGAGTTGTAAATAAATTTTCATTTTAACTGCAGTACTTCGACTCTATGCCCATTTATCCTCATTTATTTATTTCATGCCCTGGAGCATCTGCTGTCGAATAAAAAAGTCCCAAGATGTACTTTACAGTTAAGTAAATAATTGAAACCATTGCTCAGTAATACCTGCGTCCTTTTGCTTCTTTTCTTCATGTGCTAATTGTGACTGTGGTTCCCTTACCAAACCCCCACTTAAACTGGTATTGGGACAAACTCAGCAGTAAATTCAGATTTCATAGAGTCATTCACCATGGAAACAGTTCCGTCAGTCCAACTAATCCATGCTGACCAAGTTCCCAAAGTAAACTAGTCCCACCTGCCCCTGCTTGGTCCATTTGCCTCCAAATCTTTCCTATTCATGTACTTAGCCAAATGTCTTTTAAACATTGTAACTGTACCTGCATCCATCACTTCTTCTGGCAGTTCATTTCCACATACAAATGATTCTCTGTGTAAAATAGTTGTTACTCATGTCCTTTTTAAATCCTTTTCTCCTCACCTGAATAATATGCCTTCTAGTTTTGAACTCCTGTACCCTAGGGAAAAGACTCTTGTCATTTACCCTATCCATACCCCTCATGATTTTATAAACCTCATTAAGGCCACCCCTCAACCACCAATGCCCCAGTGAAAAACGACTCAGTTTTTCCAGTCTGTTTCTATATCTCAAACTCTCCTTTCCTGGCAACATCCTGGTAAGTCTACTTTGAACTCTCTCCAGTTTAATAATATCCTTCCTATAATAGGGTGACCAGAACTACACTTAGTACTCCAGAACAGGCCTCACCAACATCCCATCCAACCACAACATGACTTCCCAACTTGTATAGTCATAGGTCTGAGGAAAAAGTGAGGTCTGCAGATGCTGGAGATCAGAGCTGGAAAAGCGCAGCAGGTCAGGCAGCATCCAGGGAACAGGAGAATCGACGTTTCGGGCATAAGCCCTTCTTCAGGAAGGTCATAAGCCCTTCTTCAGTCATAAGTCTGAGCAATGAAGGCAAGCGTGCTAAATGCCTTCCTAACCACTCTGTCTACCTCAAAGAATTATGTACCTGAACCCCTAGTTCTCTGTTTTCTACAACACTACCCAGGCCCGACTGTTAATTGTGTAAGCCCTGTCCTCTTTTTAACCAAAATACAATACCTCAAATTTATCCAAATTAAACTCCGTCTGCCTCTCCTCAGGCCTTTGACCCAGTTGATCAAGATCTCTTTGTAATCTTAAATAACCTTCTTCACTGTCCACTGTACCACCAATTTTGGTATGATCTGTAAACTTACTAACCATGCCTTCTATATTTTCATCCACATCATTTATATAAATGACAAACAAGACTGGATCCAGGACCGATCCCTGTGGGACTACTGGTCACAGGCCTCTAGTCTGATAATAGCCGTCTACACAATTCTCTGTCTCCTGCAGTCAAGGCAATTTTGTATCCAAATGGCAAGCTCATCATGAATCCCAAGTGATGTAACCTTACTAATTAATCTTCCTTGTGGAACCTTGAAAAAGGCCATATAAACAATATCTACTGCTCTGTCCTCATCAATCCTTTTGGTTACTTACTCACAAAACTCAATCACATTTTTGAAACATGATTTCCCTCACACAAAACCATGCTGACTATCACTAATCAATCCTTGTCTCTCCAAATGCATGCAAATTCTATCTTTCAGAATCACCTCCACTAACTTACCCACCACTGATGTCAGATTCAAAAGTCTATAGTTTCTTTACCTCTCCTTCTAGCTTTTCTTAAACAATGGTACAATATTAACCACCCTCCAGTCCTCTGGTAATTCACCCGTATTTATAGATGATACAAACACTTCTGCAAGGGTTTCTGCAATTTACTCCCTAACTTTCCACAACATCCTGAGATATACTTGATCAGGTCCTGCTGATTTATCTATGTTTATATTTTCTAAGATCCATAGCACGTTTTCTTTCTGTAATATGAACTGTTTTCAAACAATCAATATTTATTTCCCTGAGTTCCCTAGCCTCCATTTCTTTCTCAAAAGTAAAAACAGATGCAAAATATTTGTTTAATATCACTCCCATCTCCTGAGTTTCAACACAACGATGACTTTAAGGGATCATACTCTCTCTCTGGTTGCTCTCTTGCTCTTAATGTATTTGTACAATCGTTTTGGATTATCTTTAATCTTATCTGCCAAGGATATCTCATATCCCCTCTTTGCCATCCTGATTTCTTTCTTAAGAATGCCCCTACCATCTTTATACTCTTTAAGAGACTTAGTTGATCCCAGTTATTGAGATCCAATGTATGATTTTTTTTATTCTTGACTAGAACATCAATACCTTTATTCATCTATTGTTGCCAAATGTTACCAGCTTTGCCTTTCAGTCTAACAGGAATGTAATGCCTCTGAACCCTTGTTAGCATAGTTTTGAAGGCCTCCCACTTGTCAGTCATCCCTTTACCAGCGAACAGTCAACTCCAATCAAGTTTTGAAAGTTTTTGTTTCATACCCTTAAAGTTTGCCTTACTCTAATTGAGAACTTTAACTTTTTTGGAAGACTTATCCTTTTCCCTAAGTATTTTAAAACTGATAGTATTATGGTCACTAGTCCCAAAGTATTCCCCTACTAATGCTTCAGTCACTTGCCCTGCCTTATTTACCAAGCGAAGAACAAGTTTTGCTCCTTCTCTAGTAGGAACGTTTACATATTAATAAAGAAAATTTTATTGAGCACATTTAACAAGTTCTTCACCATCCAAACCTTTAACACTATGGCAGTCTCAGTCAGTGTTTGGAAAATTAAAATCCTTTACCATTACAATCTTAATATTCTTACATATATTTGAGATCTCTCTACATATTTGCTTCTCAATTTCCCTCTGACTATTGGGATTATCCCTTTCTTATTTCTAATTTCAGCACATACTTTCACTGAATGATCCCTTAGAAATATCTTCTCTAATTGCAGTAGTAATGTTTACTTAATCAAAAATGCCTTTCCCCATCCTCTCTTGTCTCTCTTTTTATCCTTCCTATAAACCTGGAACATTGAGCTGCCAGTCCTGTCCTTCATCCAGCCAAGTATCTGTAATAGGGCTTATGCCTGAAACATCGATTGTCCTGCTCCACGGATGCTGCCTGACCTGCTGTGCTTTTCCAGCACCACACTCTCGACAAGTATCTGTAATAGCTATGATGTTCCAGTCCCATTTTCCCATATATGCCCTGAGTTAATCAGCCTTGCCTGAAAGACCTCTTGCATTTAGATAAATGCAATTTAATTCTTAGAGTTATTTCATTCTCTGACTTGGTCTTGACCGTCTTTTCTAATTAATTTACTCTTTTCTAATTCAGAACTGTCCTCATCTTTCCTTCTATGTTCATTTTTCCTTTACAGGCTCCTGACAAAGAACTTGCAATCTCCCCACCAGGATATTGGTCCCTTTCCAGTTCAGGTGGATATCTATTCTTTTTGAATAGTCTTTTCTGTCCCAGAAGAGATCCCACTGGTTTAAGAAACTGAATCCCTACACATTGCACCATCAAATTATCTCCCCTATTCTTTTATTCTTTCCCTCATTAGAACTTGAGACCAGAAGTAAACCAGAGAAGACTACTTTTGATGTTCTGTTTTCTTTAAACTTCTGCCTTACCTCTTATACTCACTCTGCAAAGACTTAACCTTTTCCCGAACTGTGTCATTGCTAGAGAGGAGAAGGTTGAGAAGTGACTTAATTGAAACATACAAGATAATCAGAGGGTTAGATAGGGTGGATAGTGAGAGCCTTTTTCCTCAGATGGTGTTGGCTAGCATGAGGGTGCATAACTTCAAATTGAGGGGTGATAGGTATAGGACAGATATCAGAGATAGTTTCTTTGCTCAGAAAGTAATAATAGCATGGAACGCCCTGCCTGCAACAGTAGTAGACTTGCCAACTTTAAGGGCATTTAAATAGGCACCGGATAAACATATTGATGAAAATGGAATAGTGTTGGCTAGATGGGTTTCAGATTGGTCCCCAGGTCGATGCAACACCGAGGGCTGAAGGACCTGTACTGCTTAGGGTGAAGGTTTGCTCGCTGAGCTGTAGGTTTGATATCCAGACATTTCATTACCTGGCTAGGTAACATCATCAGTGGCGACCTCCAAGTGAAGCGAAGCTGTTGTCTCCTGCTTCCTATTTATATCTTTCTCCTGGATGGGGTTCCTGGGTTTGTGGTGATGTCATTTCCTGTTTGTTTTCTGAGGGGTTGATAGATGGCATCGAGATCTATGTGCTTGTTTATGGCATTGTGGTTGGAGTGCCAGGCCTCTAGGGATTCTCTGGCATGTCTTTGCTTAGCCTGTCCCAGGATAGATGTGTTGTCCCAGTCGAAATGGTTTTTTTTTCCGTGTGTAGGGCTATGAGGGAGACGGGGTCATGTCTTTTTGTGGCTAGCTGGTGTTCATGTATCCTGGTGGCTAACTTTCTTCCTGTTTGTCCAATGTAGTGTTTGTGGCAGCCACCAGGATACATGAACACCAGCTAGCCACAAAAAGACATGACCCCCCCTCTCCTTCATAGCCCTACACATGGATGAAAAAACCCACCATTTTGACTGGGATAACACATCTATCCTGGGACAGGCTAAGCAAAGACATGCCAGAGAATTCCTAGAGGCCTGGCACTCCAACCACAACGCCATAAACAAGCACATAGATCTAGATGCCATCTATCAACTCCTCAGAAAATGAACAGGAAATGACATCACCACAAACCCCAGGAACCCCATCCAGGAGAAAGATATAAATAGAAAGCAGGAGACAATAGCTTCGCTTCACTTGGAAGTCGCCACTGATGATGTTACCTAGCCAGGTAATGAAACGTCTGGATATCAAACCTACAGCTCAGCGAGCAAACCTACACCCTAAACCTCAACCTGAGCTACAAACCTTCACAAACCTTGCAACCTGTACTGCGTTGTCATTGCTCTATGTTCCATGTACCCATGTGTACAAAAATTTTATATTGCTTTGAATTTGTAATATTGATAGAAACACATTTGTTAATTTACAAAAAGCTTTAAAAGAATCTTAAATATAAATTTAGTTACAAATTTATGTTCATAATTTCATCGCTGATCATGCAAGGAGATTAAAAGAGATTTTGTATTTAGGATCTATCTGCTTTATTCCATGTTGCTTATTTCATCAGATTATTTCATTACTATGTTTCCTGTGAATACAGCTGAAGGAGTAGAATGAGGAATATCACAAAAGTCACATTAGTTTGATTACATCTCAGATATAAATCAATATCTGTGCTCTTTGCAAATCTTTGTTTCTCCACGAGGTTTCAATTGTTCTCCAAATGTTAGATGTCAAGGATGCTCAGTTTTCTGAAAACTAGATTTGTGCCACTTCAAATTGTATGCTAGAAGATACTTAAGAGCGATCCAGGTTCAGCTGTCTCCTGTTTTACAGTCTGACTTCTTTGGAAATGCTTCATCTGTGCTCAGTGCTTCCTGCTGATGATGAGGCTGCAGTTTTTAAAATTAACAATTCATGAAGGTGACTTAAAACTACTTCTCAAAAAAGTCTCCAACCTGTTATCAGGAAGTAAAACATAGAACATTACAGCACAGTACAGTCCCTTTGGCCCTCAATGCTGCACGGACCTGTGGAACCAATCTGAAGCCCATCTAATCTACGTTATTCTATTCTCGTCCATATGCCTATCCAATGACCATTTAACCGCCCTTAAAGGTGGCGAGTCTATTACTGTTATAGGTAGTGAGTTCCACGCCTCTACTACTCTCTGAGTAAGGAAGCTACCTCTGACATCTGTCCAAAATCTATCACCCCTCAATTTAAAGCTATGTCCCCTTGTGCGAGCCATCACCATCTGAAGAAAAAGGCTCTCATTTTCCAACCTCTCTAACCCTCTGATTATCTTATATGTCTCAATTAAGTCGTCTTTCAATCTTCTTCTCTCTAAAGAAAACAGTCTCAAGTCCCTTAGCCTTCCCTCCATACCAGGCAACATCCTAATAAAGCTCCTCTGAACCCTTTCCAAAGCTTCCACATCCTTCCTATAATGTGTTGACCAGAACTTTATGCAATACTCCAAATGTGACTGCACCAGAGTTTTGTACAGCTGCACAATGATTTCATGGTTCTGAAACTCAATCCATCTACCAATAAAAGCTAGTATGCTGTATGCCTTCTTAACAATCCTATCAACCTGGGTGGCAACTTTCAGGGATCTATGTACCTCGTTACCAAGATCTCTCTGCCCATCTACAAGACCAAGAACCTTACATTCACCTAGCATCTGCCTTTCTGTTACTCCTTCCGAAGGGAATCACCTCACACCTTTCCGCATTAACCTCCATTTGCTACCTCTCAGCCCAGCTTTGCAGCTTATCTATGTCTCTCTGTAACCTACATCTCTCGTCAATATCAACAACTCTACCGACCTTAGTATCATCTGCAAATTTCTGAACCCATCCTTCTATGCCCTCATCCAGGTCATTTATATAAATGACAAACATCAGTTTGCTGTACCCCACTAGTAATTGAACTCCAGGATGAATATTTCCCATCAACCCCACCCTCTGTCTCCTTTCAGCTATCCAATTTCTAATCCAAACTGCTAAATCACCCTCAATCCCATGCCTCCATATTTTGTGCAGTAGTCTACTGTTGGGATACTTATCAAACACCTTACTGAAATCCATATACACCACATCAACCACTTTAGCCTCATCCACCTGTTTGGTCACCTTCTCAAAGAACTCAATAAAGTTGGTGAGGCACAACCTACTCTTCACAAAACCATGTTGACTGTCCCTAATCAACTTATTCCTCTCCAGATGATTATAAATCCTATCTCTTATAACTCTTTCCAACACTTTACCTACAACCAAAGTAAGGCTTACAGGTCTATAATTTCCAGGTTGTCTCTACTCCTATTCTTGAACAAGGGAACAACATTTGCTATCCTCCAATGTTCTGGCATTATTCCTGTAGACAATGACAATGTAAAGATCAAAGCCAAAGGCTTAGCAATCTCTTCCCTGGTTTCCCAGAGAATCCTAGGATAGATCCCATCAAGCCCAGAGGACTTATCTATTTTTACACTTTCCAGAATTGCTGACACCTCCTTATGCAATGCAATCCCATCTGGTCTAGTTACCGTATCTCAGTATTCTCCTCAAACACATTGTCTTTTTCCTGTGTGAATACTGACAAAAAGTATTCATTTAGCACTTCTCCTATCTCCTCTGACTCCATGCACAACTTCCCACTGCTATGCCCTAATTTTATTCTCGTCATTCTTTTATTCCTGATATAGCTATTGAAAGCCTTAGGGTTTTAGAACATAGAACAATACAGCGCAGAACAGGCCCTTCGGCCCTCGATGTCGCACTGACCTGTGAACTATTCTCAGCTCGTCCCCCTACACCATCCCATCATCATCCATGTGCTTATCCAAGGATTGTTTAAATCTCCCTAATGTGGCTGAGTTAACTATATTGGCAGGCAGGGCATTACACGCCCTTACCACTCTTGAGTAAAGAACCTGCCTCTGACATCTGTCTTAAATCTATCACCCCTCAATTTGTAGTTATGCCCCCTCGTACAAGCTGACATCATCATCCTAGGAAAAAGACTTTCACTGTCTACCCTATCTAATCCTCTGATCATCTTGTATGTCTCTATCAAATCTCCTCTTAGCCTTCTTCTTTCCAATGAGAACAGACCCAAGTCTCTTAGCATTTCCTCATAAGACTTTCCCTCTAGACCAGGCAACATCCTGGTAAATCTCTTCTGCACCTTTTCCAATGCTTCCACATCATTCCCAAAATATGGCGACAAGAACTGTACACAATATTCTAAGTGTGGCCGCACTAGCGTTTTGTATAGTTGCAGCATGATATTGCGGCTCCGGAACTCAATCCCTCTACCAATGAAACCTAACACACCGTAATGTCTTCTTAACAACACTATCAACCTGGTGGCAACTTTCAGGGATCTATGTACATGACTCCAAGATCCCTCTGCACATCCACACAACCAAGAATCTTTCCACTAACCAGTACTCTGCCTTCCTGTTATTCTTCCCAAAGTGCATCACCTCACATTTAGCTGCATTGAATTCCATTTGCCACCTCGCAGCCCAATTCTGCAGTTTATCCAAGTCCCCCTGCAATCTGTAACATTCTTCCAAACTGTCCGCTATTCCACCGACTTTAGTGTCATCTGCAAATTTACTAATCCATCCACCTATGCCTGCGTCTAAGTCATTTATAAAAATGACAAACAGCAGTGGTTCCAAAACAGATCCTTGTGGCACACCACTAGGAACTGGACTCCAGACTGAATATTTTCCATCAACCAGTTTCTAATCCAAACTGCTAAATCACCCTCAATCCCATGCCTCTGCATTTTCTCCAACAGCCTATTATGTGGAACCTTATCAAAGGCTTTATTGAAGTCCTTGTACATCACGTCAACTGCCCTACCCTCATCTTCATAGAACATAGAACATAGAAGAATACAGCGCAGTACAGGCCCTTTGGCCATCGATGTTGCGCCAATCCAAGCCCACCTAACCTACACTAGCCCACTATCCTCCATATGCCTATCCAATGCCCGCTTAAATGCCCATAAAGAGGGAGAGTCCACCACTGCTACTGGCAGGGCATTCCATGAACTCACGACTCGCTGAGTAAAGACCCTACCCCTAACATCTGTCCTATACCTACCACCCCTTAATTTAAAGCTATGCTCCCTCGTAATAGCTGACTCCATACGTAGAAAAAGGTTCTCACGGTCAACCCGATCTAAACCCCTAATCATCTTGTACACCTCTATCAAGTCACCCCTAAACCTTCTTTTCTCCAATGAAAACAACCCCAAGTGCCTCAGCCTTTCCTCATACGATCTTCCTACCATACCAGGCAACATCCTGGTAAACCTCCTCTGCACCCGTTCCAGTGCCTCCACATCCTTCCTATAGTATGGCGACCAAAACTGCAAACAATACTCCAGATGCGGCCGCACCAGAGTCTTATACAACTGCAACATGATCTCAGGACTCCGGAACTCAATTCCTCTACCAATAAAAGCCAGTACGCCATATGCCTTCTTCACTGCACTATTTACCTGGGTGGCAACTTTCAAAGATCTGTGCACATGGACACCAAGATCCCTCTTCTCATCCACACTACTAAGTATCCGACCATTAGCCCAGTACCCCATCTTTTTGTTACTCTTACCAAAGTGAATCACCTCACACTTAGCTACATTGAACTCCATTTGCCACCTTTCTGCCCAGTTCTGCAGCTTATCTATATCCCGCTGTAACCTGCCACATCCTTCCTCACTGTCAACAACTCCTCCGACTTTCGTATCATCCGCAAACTTGCTCACCCAACCTTCTAACCCCTCCTCCAGGTCATTTATAAAAATGACAAACAGCAATAGTCCCAAAACAGATCCTTGCGGAACACCGCTAGTAACGGCACTCCAAATGAACCTTTACCATCAACTACTACCCTCTGTCTTCTTCCAGCCAGCCAATTCCTAATCCAAACCTCCAACTCACCCTCAATGCCATACCTCCGTATCTTTTGAAGTAGCCTACCACGGGGAACCTTATCAAATGCCTTACTAAAATCCATATACACCACATCTACCGCTTTCCCCTCGTCCACCTCCTTAGTCACCTTCTCAAAGAATTCAATAAGGTTTGTGAGGCATGACCTGCCCTTCACAAAACCATGCTGACTATCCTTGATAACATTATTCCTATCCAGATGTTCATAAATCCTATCCCTTACAATTCTCTCTAAGACTTTGCCCACAACAGAAGTGAGATTCACCGGCCTATAGTTACTAGAGTTATCCCTACTCCCCTTCTTGAACAAAGGAACCACATTTGCTAGCCTCCAGTCTTCTGGCACTACTCCTGTAGACAACGAGGACATAAAAATCAAGGCCAATGGCTCTGCAATCTCCTCCCTTGCTTCCCAGAGAATCCTAGGATAAATGCCATCTGGCCCAGGGGACTTATCTATTTTCACCCTTTCCAGAATTTCCAACACCTCTTCCCTACATACCTCAAAGCCATCCATTCTACTTAATTGTGACTCAGTATTCACATCGGCAACAATGTCCTGTTCCTGAGTGAATACTTACGAAAAGTATTCATTCAGTGTCTCCCCAATTTCTTCAGCTTCCACACGCAACTTCCCACTACTATCCTTGACTGGACCTATTCCTACCCTAGTCATTCTTTTATTCCTGACATACCTATAGAAAGCCTTAGGGTTTTCCCTAATCCTACCAACTAAAGACCTTTCATGTCCGCTCCTTACTACTCTTAGCTCTCTCTTCAGATCCTTCCTGGCTACCTTATAACTCTCAATTGCCCCAATTGAACCTTCACGCCTCATCTTTACATAGGCCGCCCTCTTCCATTTAACAAGGGATTCCAATTCCTTATTAAACCACGGCTCCCTCACACGACCTTTTCCTCTCTGCCTGACAGGTACATACTTATCAAGGACACTCAATAGTTGCTCCTTGAACAAGCTCCACATATCAATTACGCCCTTGCCTTGAAGCCTACTTTTCCAAGCCACGCATCCTAAGTCATGCCTCACCGCATCATAATTTCCCTGCCCCCAGCAGTGCACACTTATCCCTCTCCATCACTAGAGTAAAAGTCACCGAATTGTGGTCATTGTCCCCAAAGTGCTCACCTTCCTCTAATTCTAACACCTGGCCTGGTTCGTTACCCAGAACCAAATCCGGTATGGCCTCACCTCTTGTTGGCCTATCTACATATTGTGTCAGGAAACCCTCCTGCACACATTGGACAAACACCGACCCATCTAACGAACTTGAGCTATAGCTTTCCCAATCAATATCAGGAAATTTAAAGTCCCCCATTACAACCACCCTATTACTTTCACCCTTCTCTTGAATCATCTTCGCAATCCTTTCTTCTACATTTCTAGGACTATTAGGAGGCCTGTAAAAAACTTCTAACAGGGTGACCTCACCTTTCCTATTCCTAACCTCATCCCAAACTACCTCAGATGGCGAGTCTTCATCCATCGTCCTTTCCACCGCTGTAATATGATCTTTGACAAGCAATGCCACACCTCCCCCTCTTTTAACCCCACCTCTGACCCTACTAAAACATTTAAACCCTGGAACCTGCAACAGCCAATCCTGTCCCTGTCCTACCCATGTCTCCGTAATAGCCACAACATCGAAATCCCAGGTACCAATCCACGCTGCAAGTTCACCTACCTTATTTCGTATACTTCTTGCATTGAAGTATATACACTTCAAGCCACTTTCTGTTTACACGCACCCTCCTTTGCGATTGATGCCATGTTCCTAACCTCCCTACACTCCAGGTCCTGCATCCTAAAGCTACAGTCTAGGTTCCCATGCCCCTGCAGAGTTAGTTTAAACCCCCCCAAGAGCACTAGCAAACCTCCCCCCAAGGATACTGGTGCCCCTCAGGTTCAGGTGTAGACCATCCTGTTTATAGAGGTCCCACCTTCCCCAGAAAGAACCCCAGTTATCCAAATACCGGAATCCCTCCCTCCTGCACCATCCCTGTAGCCACGCATTTAACTGTTCTCTCTCCCTATTCCTCGACTCTCTATCAGGTGGCACGGGTAACAAACCAGAGACAACAACTCTGTTCGTTCTAACTCTGAGCTTCCAACCTAGCTCCCTGAAAGCCTGCCTAACATCCTCAGCCCTCCTCCTACCTATGTCATTGGTGCCAATGTGGACCACGACTTTGGGCTGCTCCCCCTCCCCCTTAAGGACCCAGAAAACACGATCAGAGACATCACGTACCCTTGCACCTGGGAGGCAACATACCAAACGTGAGTCTCTCTCGCCCCCACAGAACCGCCTATCTGTGCCCCGGACTATCGAGTCCCCAATAACTATTGCTCTGCTCTTCTCCACCCTTCCCTTCTGAGCAACGGGGACAGGCTCCGTGCCAGTGGCCTGACCCCCATTACTTACCCCTGGTAAGTCGTCCCCCCCACAAGTATCCAAAACGGTATACTTGTTTTTGAGGGGAACGGCCGCAGGGGGTCCCTGCACTGGCTGCTTCCTCCCAGTCCCCCTCACTGTCACCCATCTGTCTGCAATCTTTGGAGTTACTACTTCCCTAAAGCTCCGATCTATGACCCCCTCTGCCTCCCGAATGATCCTAAGTTTATCCAACTCCAGCTCCAGTTCCCTAACACGGTCATGGAGGAGCTGGAGATGGGTGCACTTCCTGCAAGTGTAATCAGCAGGGACGTCCATGGCATCCCTCACCTCAAACATGCTGTAAGAGGAACATTGCACTGCCTTCACTGCCATCCCTCGAAAAGTAACCTTTTTTTTAAAAAAAAACTGGGTCTAAAGAATAGAACAAGCAAAATGCAGCACTTACCTACTTACCACAACGGGTCTTATTATTAGGTTAGAGGAGGAGGGAGGGTGGGAGGCACTACCTCTGTAGTGCCTCGGGTTCTTCTCCTGCGCGCTTTTCTAGGGAAAAAAACCTATCCGGCTGCCCCTCTGGTCGTCGTCACTTCCCCCTGCTGCTCCCGCTCTTTCTGTGAAGAGAGAATAAAAAACACCGCTGCCCGCTACTGGTAAGTAATTTTAAAACAAACTGTCTCACCTTAACTGTAGCCGTCTGGGTTCCTTTACACTCTGCTGCTGCTCGCACTCTTCATGCTAGGTCACCTTTTTAAAATAACTCAATGAGGTTTGTGAGACATGAACTGCCCTTGACGAAACCATGTTGACTATCTGAAATCAAATTGTTGCTTGCTGGATGATTATAAATCTTATCTCTTATAATCCTTTCCAAAACCTGTCCTACAACAGAAGTAAGGCTCACTGGTCTATAATTATCTGGGTCATCTCTACTGCCCTTCTTGAACAAGGGCACGACATTTGCAATCCTCCGTCCTCTGATACCAAACCTGTAGACAATGATGATTCAAACATCAAAGCCAAAGGCTCTGGTAATTTCTCCCTAGCTTCCCAGCAAATCCTTGGATAAATCCCAGGGGACTTGTCTACTTTCATTCCTTCTAGACTTGCTAACACCTGTTTGTAACTAACCTCGATCCTTTCTAGTCTAATATCTCGTACATCATTCCTCTCCTCTTCAATATTCTCCTTTTCCTGAGTGAAAACCGATGAGAACTATTCGTTTAGCACCTCTCCGATCTCCACGGGTCCACACTGAACTTCCCACTTCTGTCGCTTTGACTGGCCCTATTCCTACCTAAATCATCCTTTTATTCCTCATATACCTATAGAAAGCTTTAGGTTCTCCTTTATTCTATTTGCTAAAGACTGCTCATATCCTCTCTTTGACCAGCTTAACTCTCTCTTTAAATCCTTCCTAGCTGATCTGTAGCTCTCCATCCCCTCATCGGAACCATCTTGCCTCATCAACACATAAGCCTCCTTCTTCTTCTTAACAAGAGATGCAATTTCTGTAGTAAACCACAGTTCCCTTACCTTATCACTTCTCCCTGTCTGACAGGGACATACCTATCAAGGACACGCAATATTTGTTCCTTAAACCAGCTCCACATTTCCATTGTCTACATCCACTGATTTTGCTACCCCATTCTATGCATCCTTGTTCTTGCCGAATCGCATTATAATTGCCCTTGCCCCAGCGATAATTCTTGACCTGTGGCATGTACCTATCCCTTTCCATCGCTAAGCTAAATGTAACTGAATTATGGTCACTCTCTCCAAAGTGCTCACCTACAACTAAATCAGACACATGGCCTGGTTCATTACCAAGCACCAGATCCAGTGTGGCCTCCCCTTTTGTTGGCCCTTCAACATACTGTGTCAGGAAACCCTGACACTAGAGTTATAGCATCTCCAGTCAATGTTGGGGAGGTTAAAATTGCCCATTCCTCTCACTCCTACCCAGAATAATTTTGCCAATCCTCTCTTCCACCTCCCTGGAACTCTGCAGAGTCTGTAAAAAACTCCAAGCAGTGTGAGCTCTCCTCTCCTGTTTCTAACCTCTGCCCACACTTCCTCAGTGGACAAGTCCTCGTCAAAAGTTCTTTCAGCCACCCTTATACAATCCTTCACTAACAAGGCCACAACTCCCCCTCTTTTACCGCGTTGCCTGTTCTTAATGAATGATCTAAACCCTGGAACCTGCAACATCCATTCCTTACCCTGCTCTATCCATGTCTCCGAAATGGCCACAACATCGAAGTCCCAGGTAACTATCCATGCTGCAAGCTCACCTTATTTCAGATACATGCGGCGTTGAAGTAGATGCACTTCAAACCAGCTTGCTGTCTGCCAGCACATTCCTGTGACCATGAAATCCTGTCCCTGTCCTCCCTACTCTCATCCTCCTGTGCACTGCAACTACACCTCGGTTCCCATCCCCCTGCTGAGCTAGTTTAAACCCACCCAAATAGCACCGGCAAATTTCCCACCCAGGATATTAGTACCCCTCTGGTTCAAGTGAAGACCGTCCTGTTTGTACAGGTCCCACCTTCCCCAGAATGAGCCCCAATTATCCAAGTACCTGAAACCCTCTCTCCTGCACCATACTTGTAGCCACGTGTTCAGCTGGTATCTCTCCCTATTCCTTACCTCGCTATCACATGGCACGGGTAACAAACCAGAGATAACAACTCTTTTTGTTCTAGCTCTCAGCTTCAACCCTCACACCCTGAAATCCTGCCTCACATCCTGTCCCTCTTTCTACCTATGTCGTTGGTACCTACATGGACCCATGACTTGAGGCTGGTCACCCTCTCCCTTCAGGACCCCAAAGATACAATCCGAGACATCACGGAACGTAGCACCTGGGAGGCAACACACCAACCGCGAGACTCGTTCGTTCCCAACAAACCTTCTATCTGAACCTCTAACTATTGAGTCCCCAATGACTAACACTCTCCTCCTTTCCCTCCTTCCCTTCTGTGCAACAGGGACAGCCTTTGTGCCAGAGACCTGGGCCCCACTGCATACTCCTGGTAAGTTGCCCCCCACCCCCCAACAGTATCCAAAACGGTATATGTGTTTTTCAGGGGAACGACCACAGGGGATCCCTCCACTGACTGTTTTTTTACCCCTTCGAATAGTCACTCAGCTTTCTTCATGCCTAGGAGTAACTACTTCCCTGTAACTCTTATCTATCACAGCCTCTGCCTCCCGAATGATCCGAAGTTCATCCAGCTCCCACTCCAGTTCCCTAACACGGTCTTGGAGGAGCGAGAGTTGGGTGCACTTCCTGCAAATGTACTTGGATAGGATAGTAATGGCGTCCCTCACTTCAAACATCATGCAGGAGGAACACTCCTCTCCCTGCACTGCCATCCCTGCTAGTCCCCTTATCACAAAGTAAAAAAGAAGAGACACTTACCTGATGTGTCCCTGGTCTTTGAGGTTAGAGGGAGAGGTTGGGTGGGAGGCCCTACAAAGATAGGGTCTCAGATTTAGAAAACACTGACTTATATAGCTGGATGGAAATAAAAAGAATTCCCTCCATTCCCTGAAACCTCTGGTCTCTGATTTCAAATATAAAGGCTCAAATCAGTGACTCCCTGCTCCCAGCAGGCTCCTCGTCCAAGCTCCCACCCTTCTAGTTGCTGCTGCCACTGAAAAACAGAAATGGCAGCAACTCGAAGATCCTATTCGCCAATGATTTCTCATATCCCCTCCGGGATCTTCTTAGCTTTCTCTTTAGGTCTTTCCTAGCTAACTTGTAAATATCAAGCACCCTTGAGGATCTAAAATCTGGATTTAGGCTGTTGTCAGGAGCAACCATTTAATGCATGCTTTTACTGACTACAAATGGCTTCTTAATGCAAGTAACATAAAATAACATAACAAAATGGCTTCCAGGAGCAATGGCATCTATCTCTGCTGAAAACTGCATTCCTGAACTAATTGAAAGAGATTAGCAAGAATTAACTAAGCAAGGTATGACATTATTAAAGTATCCGAGCTGGCTCTGTCGATGCAGGTGCAGAAAGAGGTAAGAACATGCAAACAAGTCAGTTCCAAAGATAGATCATTAACTTAGTTTTACGTCTATTTGTCGTATCATTTCATTTTATTGGATTAATTTTGCAATTAAGGCTGTTTTGTTTGTTAAGAGACTGATAAAAGTTGTCTGTGTTTTAAGGTTGTGCGCAGCTTTTCCAGAGTACACAGAGGTGTTTAATCCCTGCATTGCTGGATAACCTATGCCAGGCATCATAATAAATTGTTAAAACTTGCTAAAAGAGACTGAGCTGCAAGTGTTTATTTGACCGATCGCAGAACCGAGAGGCCCCTCCCAAGGGTCTAAATTTATACCCTAACTGATCCATCACATCTCGTCCTCACATAAGCCTTCTTCTTCCTCTTGACAACAGATTCAACTTCCTTAGTACACCATGGCTCCTGCGCTTGACAACTTCCTCCCTGCCTGACCAGTATATATTTATCAAGGACCTGCAGTAGCTGGTCCTTGAATAAGCTCCACATTTCAATTGTGCCGATTTCCTGCAGTTTCCTTCCCTGTCCTCTGCATCCTAAATCTTGTCTAATCGCATTGTAATTGCCTTTCCCCCAGCTATAACCCCTGCCCTGCAATATGTATGTATGCCCTTCCATCACTAAAGTATACATAAAAGAATCGTGGTCACGATCACCAAAGTGCTCACCGACCTCCATATCTAACATCTGGCCGGGTTCATTACCCAGTACCAAATCTAAGGTAGCCTCGCCCCTTGTTGTTGGCCTGCCTACATCAGCATTATGGAAATGACTGTCTTTTTATAAACATTATTTTGATCAAATATATAGGCAATTTCAGGTTCTAATTGACTCCTGAACATTCTTAATAACTATTTAAATAGAGCCTTGTGAGAATGGCTGTCTGTATTCTGCTGCTAGTCACTTATCTGATAGCTAATTTCCAGTGAAAAATACCTGTCTTTGATTTATTTGGTATTTTTTCTTTGTTTATATTTTAATGTGACAATATAATACTGAAGCATAGGATTATATACATGCATATGCTGTGAAATAAAGGCTAGTGTTCCTGCCTCAGAGGGAAAGTTCCAGGTTCAAGTTCTATTCCCGCACTTGATGGCAAAGAAAGATGCGTTCATAATGTGACCAAACAGTTAATGAGGTAAAAACAATGACTGCAGATGCTAGAAACCAGATTCTGGATTAGTGGTGCTGGAAGAGCACAGCAGTTCAGGCAGCATCCAATGAGCTTCGAAATCGACGTTTCGGGCAAAAGCCCTTCATCAGGAATAAAGGCAGTGAGCCTGGAGCATGGAGAGATAAGCTAGAGGAGGGTGGGGTGGGGAGAAAGTAGCATAGAGTACAATGGGTAAGTGGGAGAGGGGATGAAGGTGATAGGTCAGGGAGGAGAGGGTGGAGTGGATAGGTGGAAAAGGAGATAGGACAAGTCTGGACAAGTCATGGGGACAGTGCTGAGCTGGAAGTTTAGAACTAGGGTGAGGTGAGGGAAGGGGAAATGAGGAAACTGTTGAAGTCCACATTGATGCCCTGGGATTGAAGTGTTCCAAGGCGGAAGATGAGGCGTTCTTCCTCCAGGCGTCTGGTGGTGAGGGAGCGGCGGTGAAGGAGGCCCAGGACCTCCATGTCCTCGGCAGAGTGGGAGGGGGAGTTGAAATGTTGGGCCACGGGGCGGTGTGCTTGATTGGTGCGGGTGTCCCGGAGATGTTCCCTAAAGCGCTCTGCTAGGAGGCGCCCAGTCTCCCCAATGTAGAGGAGACCGCATCGGGAGCAACGGATACAATAAATGATATTAGTGGATGTGCAAGTAAAACTTTGGATGTGGAAGGCTCCTTTAGGGCCTTGGATAGATGTGAGGGAGGAGGTGTGGGCGCAGGTTTTACAGTTCCTGCGGTGGCAGGGGCAAGTGCCAGGATGGGAGGGTGGGTTGTAGGGGGGGGGGCGTGGACCTGACCAGGTAGTCACGGAGGGAACGGTCTTTGCGGAAGGCGGAAAGGGGTGGGGAGGGAAATATATCCCTGGTGGTGGGGTCTGTTTGGAGGTGGCAGAAATGTCGGCGGATGATTTGGTTTATGCGAAGGTTGGTAGGGTGGAAGGTGAGCACCAGGGGCGTTCTGTCCTTGTTACGGTTGGAGGGGTGGGGTCTGAGGGCGGAGATGCGAGATGTAGACGAGATGCATTGGAGGGCATCTTTAACCACGTGGGAAGGGAAATTGCGGTCTCTAAAGAAGGAGGCCATTTGGTGTGTTCTGTGGTGGAACTGGTCCTCCTGGGAGCAGATCCGGCGGAGGCGGAGGAATTGGGAATACGGGATGGCATTTTTGCAAGAGGTAGGGTGGGAAGAGGTGTAATCCAGGTAGCTGAGGGAGTTGGTGGGTTTGTAAAAAATGTCAGTGTCAAGTCGGTCGTCATTAATGGAGATGGAGAGGTCCAGGATGGGGAGGGAGGTGTCAGAGATGGTCCAGGTAAATTTAAGGTCAGGGTGGAATGTGTTGGTGAAGTTGATGAATTGCTCAACCTCCTCGCGGGAGCATGAGGTGGCGCCAATGCAGTCATCAATGTAGCGGAGGAAGACGTGGGGAGTGGTGCCAGTGTAATTACGGAAGATCAACTGTTCGATGTAGCCAACAAAGAGACAGGCATAGCTGGGTCCCATACGTGTGCCCATGGCTACCCCTTTGGTCTGGAGGAAGTGGGAGGATTCAAAGGAGAAATTGTTAAGGGTGAGGACCAGTTCGGCCAAACGAATGAGAGTGTCGGTGGAAGGGTACTGTTGGGGACATCTGGAGAGGAAAATACGGAGGGCTTGGAGGCCCTGGTCATGGCGGATGGAGGTGTAGAGGGATTAGATATCCATGGTGAAGATGAGGCGTTGGGGGCCGGGGAAACGGAAGTCTTGGAGGAGGTGGAGGGCATGGGTGGTGTCTGGAACGTATGTGGGGGGTTCCTGGACTAGGGGGGATAGGATAGTGTTGAGGTAGGTAGAGATGTGTTCAGTGGGGCAAGAGCATGCTGAGATAATGGGTCGGCCAGGGTGGTCAGGCTTGTGGATCTTGGGAAGGAGGTAGAACCGGGCAGTGTGGGGTTCCCGGACTATGAGGTTGGAAGCTGTGGGTGGGAGATCTCCTGAGGTGATGAGGTTCTGTATGGTCTGGGAGATGATGGTTTGGTGATGGGGCGAGGGGTCATGGTCGAGGGGGCAGTAGGAAGAGGTGTCCTCAAGTTGACGTTTGGCTTCAGCGGTGTAGAGATCAGTGCGCCGCACTACCACTGCGCCCCCTTTATCCGCTGGCTTGATGGTGAGGTTGGGATTGGAGCAGAGGGATTGGAGGGCTGCGCGTTGTGAGGGTGAGAGGTTGGAGTGGGGGAGGGAGGTAGACAGGTTGAGGCGGTTAATGTCCCGGCGGCAGTTGGAAATGAAGAGGTCGAGGGCAGGTAATAGGCCAGCGCGGGGTGTCCAGGTGGATGCACTGTGTTGGAGATGGGCGAAGGGGTCCTTGGAAGGTGGGCGGGAGTCCTGATTGTGAAAGCATGCTCGGAGGCGACAGAAGAATTGTTCGACGTCACAGTGTGTATTAAATTCATTGATGCGTGGACGGAGGGGGATGAAGGTGAGTCCTTTGCTGAGGACTGATCGTTCATCCACAGTGAGGGGGAGGTCTGCGGGGATGGTGAAAACTCGGCAGGGCTGGGAGTTCGGATCTGGTGTGGGTGTAGAGTTGGGTGTGGGGGCGGAACCTGTAACTGGAGTGGGTGTGATGGTGGGGGGAATGGGTGTGGAGTCATGAGCAGGGGTAGTGTTCCCCTCGGGGTTCTGGGGGGTGGGGATAGTGACAGTGGGGTCTATGGGGGGCATGTCTGCAGAATGCAAGTGAGTGGCGCTGGTGGGGGTGGAAGTGGTGGTGACAACAGCAGTAGGGGTGGCAGAAGTCACTGAGCATGTGGCATCAGCGATGATGTGAGGACCGGAAGTGATGTCATGTGTGATGCATGAGGAATTGTGAGGGGTGGAAGTGGTTGTGGGAGTGGCCATGATGGGGGCGGAAGTGACATCATCAATCAGCATGGAGGTGGCAGCTGCATCAGCCGCATGGCTAATGGCGGAATAGGTTCCAAGGCCAGGGGAATCTTCTGGAATGTTTGAGGAGCGCTGGTTATGGAGGTGGGTGGATAAAAGTTTGTTGTACTTACAGTTTTTGATGTTTGAGATGGAATTGAAATACTGTTTGTTGAGAGTATGAATTCTCCTGAGGATGTAGTACAGAGTGGGTCCTTTGCAATTCTGAGAGAGTGTGGCCCTCAGCTGAGGCAGGGATGACTGTAGAGAGGTTAGGTGCCGACGCATTGCTGCAAGCGTGGAGCGGAGGATCTTGACGGTGAACTGTTGCTGGTATTTTTGAATCTGTACTCTGTACTGTTTGTCCTGTTCGGGTCCGAACTCTGTTGGTTTAAAGGTGGTCCGGAGTCCGTGTGGGATGAGTTGGTTATGGAGGCAGGCACTGAGGAAGCAAATGTGGCTGTGGTAGTGAGTTTGTTTCACGACATGGTTGAAGAGCTTCAGGGCAGAGGAAATGACCTGGGAGTTGCAGCGGGAGAGGGACTCCCTGAGATTCTTGTAGAGAGAGGAGGAAAACTTTTTCAAGGCAGGCATCCTTGCAAGAGGATTCGCAGTAGGGTTAAAATCAACGAGGTAAAAACAATGACTGCCGATGCTGGAAACCAGATTCTGGATTAGTGGTGCTGGAAGAGCACAGCAGTTCAGGCAGCATCCAAGGAGCTTCGAAATCGACATTTCGGGCAAAAGCTCTTCATCAAGAATAAAGGCAGTGAGCCTGGAGCGTGGAGAGATAAGCTAGAGGAGGGTGGGGAGAAAGTAGCATAGGGTACAATGGGTGAGTGGGGGAGGGGATGAAGGTGATAGGTCAGGGAGGAGAGGGTGGAGTGGATAGGTGGAAAAAGAGATAGGCAGGTAGGACAAGTCCGGACAAGTCATGGGGACAGTGCTGAGCTGGAAGTTTAGAACTAGGGTGAGGTGAGGGAAGGGGAAATGAGGAAACTGTTGAAGTCCACATTGATGCCCTGGGATTGAAGTGTTCCAAGGCGGAAGATGAGGCGTTCTTCCTCCAGGCGTCTGGTGGTGAGGGAGCAGCGGTGAAGGAGGCCCAGGACCTCCATGTCCTCGGCAGAGTGGGAGGGGGAGTTGAAATGTTGGGCCACGGGGCAGTGTGCTTGATTGGTGTGGGTGTCCCGGAGATGTTCCCTAAAGCGCTCTGCTAGGAGGCGCCCAGTCTCCCCAATGTAGAGGAGACCGCATCGGAAGCAACAGATACAATAAATGATATTAGTGGATGTGCAAGTAAAACTTTGGATGTGGAAGGCTCCTTTAGGGCCTTGGATAGAGGTGAGGGAGGAGGTGTGGGTGCAGGTTTTACAGTTCCTGCGGTGGCAGGGGCAAGTGCCAGGATGGGAGGGTGGGTTGTAGGGGGGGCGTGGACCTGACCAGGTAGTCACGGAGGGAACGGTCTTTGCGGAAGGTGGAAAGGGGTGGGGAGGGAAATATATCCCTGGTGGTGGGGTCTGTTTGGAGGTGGTGGAAATGTCGGCGGATGATTTGGTTTATGCAAAGGTTGGTAGGGTGGAAGGGGAGCACCAGGGGCGTAAGTTCTTTCCCAAACCCATGCATTACACTCCCACTTCTGGGTATCCCCAACCAGTTAGTGGGCGGCACGGTGGCACAGTGGTTAGCACTGCTGCCTCACAGCGCCAGAGACCCGGGTTCAATTCCCGCCTCAGGTGACTGACTGTGTGGAGTTTGCATGTTCTCCCCGTGTCTGCGTGGGTTTCCTCCGGGTGCTCCGGTTTCCTCCCACAGTCCAAAGATGTGCAGGTCAGGTGAATTGGCCATGCTAAATTGCCTGTAGTGTCAGATAAGGGGTAAATGTAGGGGTATGGGTGGGTTGCGCTTCGGCGGGGCGGTGTGGACTTGTTGGGCCGAAGGGCCTGTTTCCATACTGTAAGTAATCTAATCTAATCAGTTAGGGAATATGAGTTAGATAACATCCCTAAACAAGTAACAAAGGATCTCTATTTAAATGGACACCTTACTGAAAAGGTTCAACATGACAGCACTGTCTGAAGCATTAAGGCAATGGAAGCCTCTTTATGAACAATTATTCCTGTCTTATTTAATATGACCCTGACAGCAAGGTGAATGCAATCATCAACCCCTGAATCTGTGTAAATCCTGCAAATTAACTGATGCCCCCTCCATCAGTGCTTGGGATTTGACTGGCTTGATCTGTGTCAAAATGAACATAGTATAGCAAGGCTTTGGGGCGGCACGGTGGCTTGGTGGTTAACATTACTGCCTCACAGCACCAGGGACCTGGGTTCGATTCCAGTGTCGGGCAACTGTCTGTGTGGAGTTTGCACATTCTCCCCGTGTCTGTGTGGGTTTCCTCCGGGTGCTCTGGTTTCCTCCCACAGTCCAAAGATGTGCAGGTTAGGTGAATTGGTCATGCTAAATTGCCCATAGAATTAGGTCTGAAAATGTGTTGCTGGAAAAGCGCAACAGGTCAGGCAGCATCCTAGGAGCAGGAGAATCGACGTTTCGGGCATGAGCTCTTCTTTTCCAGCAACACATTTTCAGCTCTCATCTCCAGCATCTGCAGTCCTCACTTTCTCCTCATAGAATTAGGTGCGTTAGTTAGGAGGAATGAGTCTGGGTGGGTTGCTCTTTGGAGGGTCGGTGTGGACTGGTTGGGCCAAAGAGCCTGTTTCCACACTTTAGGGAATTTAATCTAATCTAATCTAAACATGTTATCGGTATCTTGGCTTCAGATTGTGAAATTTTGGAGTTATCACCAACTGATCCCCTATTAGGAACTGGACATGAAGAAATTGACGACTAAGGTTACCTTGACAACCTGGCCATTTGCTTCCAAAGGCTGTAGATACCTATGACCATCTGCTATGAGAGTTTGTGCCTCCTGTGGTACTCTGTTTGGAAAAATCAAAGAAACAAGTCCACGGTCTAAACACCTCTCTCAATTTGCACCTCTGTATCCATCCAGCCCTCTGTCTTGTTCATATCTGTGGGGAAGGCACTGCTGCTGCTTCTGAAGTTACAACTCCATTGCGATGGGGAGCTCGCTGCAGCCTAACCTTAATAGTCTATGTCACTGCAGAGTAAGGAGTCCTTGCATTGCAAGGAATTCTCACAGACAAAAAAAGTTGAGATTGAGCTCAGTGGGCTCAAACCACATAAAATTTATTGAAATGAAGCTGCAGTTCCTAAAAAGAATCAATGACTTTCGGTTGAAAGAAATGCTTCTGTCAGTGTTAACCTTTCACTGAAGCTGGCCATAGACCTGTTGATTTAAACCTTAAAACTAATGCTATCAGTTAAGTTTCAGTCAATGATTTATTGATGTTCACTCAACCCTCCAACTTGGCGAGATGTTGCAACTTTATGGAACCTGTGCATTGGCTGGAAATGTCAGAAGGCAAATTTAAAGACTCTCCAAAGTCTGTACTGTATATCCCAAGGACTGCAAATTATGTTAAACAGCATATCCCTTCAGTTGTTAGCAACAAGCAAGGTACTGACTGTACCCACCCAGCCAATATTTGAAAAACTCAAACCATATTGTCCAACATTAGATGGGATTCTGCAGTTGGACAGCAATTGCTAAATGATCCTGTGCATGAAATATGGAACTATGCAACTACATATATTAATATACAATCCTTGTTCTTTGCAGACTGATATAACATATTCATGACTCAACAGTTGGCACCTATTTTCTGGTTCATTTCTTGGGGTAATATCTTGTCTGATTAGATTCAACCTTCCTGGTTTAAAATTTGCCATTTAATTATCAGTCATCTTCTCACTGCTGTGTTTCCATTCTATGAATAAGAGACTAGTTGTGTTATCTTCTCACACAGTTTAAAAAGTTATTTTCCCTTTGCATTGGTAATTCTTGTCAATTGCCCTGATGACTGCAAGGTGAAAAGCTGTCAATGAAATGTGTCTTTTATCAGCAAAACGCAATCTACTAATTGTCTTAATTGGTTCCCTGCCAGACCCAAGGGAGATTCCTCACTAGACATGAAACTTAGGCCAGGAAAAGCTTGAAGAGTTTGATGAGATTTTGTATCTGAACCTGACGTCGCTTTTAGGGATTCAATCTGAACATGCACAAAAATCCATCTTATCTGATAAAACTTCCACCTTCATAGGCAGAATTTCATGGAGCCTGCAAGAATGAGTATGATGGTTGGGGTTTGTGAGAGGACCCCTATCTGATTCCTGGCATTGTAAAAACTTAACTGAGCAAAGGGTAGGAATGGACCAATGTTGGAATGGGCACGATATCAGTTACATTCATTAATGCACCAGTTGTAATTAATATCTCTGATATCATCATGATTTAATGGTGGTTCAGGATTTAGTGGGACCCAGTCGAGTTTCTGGTTCCTCCTGAAAGCTGCCCAGCAAATCTTGTCAGGTTTGCTCTATGGTCCACCAGATTGGTGTGTCCTCCAATGACAAGTGATTGCCCTACCATCTGACACCCCTCCCCAAATTGCTGATGATCTCACCTCTCCATAATCACCATCCTGCCCCCTCATCTCTCTAGTGATCTAGCGATAGTCCATGATGAAGATCCCAAAGCATTATTGACAGCAACTATCATTTTGGATGGCTCTGCATGTAATGGAGAGGCTGTCAGCTCTTGAGGCAGGATTTCCACAGTTTTGGGGCCTTGATTGCATGAAGAAGACAGCACTCGTCAGTTAAGTGCTACGTAACTAGAGTCCAACCTTCTGGATAGAGGAATGTGCAGCTCCCACATGTGCTCTCTGCATCACAGGAACTAATTTTCATCTTATACATCGCCTAAGTCATTTCAAACTTTGATGTATCAACTTAACCAAATGTCAATAAAGTAGTAAACTCACCAAACAGTCTATTTAATGAATCAATGTTAAAATTAAGTTATTGTTTAACACTTCTTATGTCTAATTTTGCTCAATTTTACAGTTTAATTTAACAGTAGGTATCCGTGATCTCACCAGGAACGTAACCAGAGAAATTTAGAGTTGAGGGGGGAATTGAGAAGAGCACTGAAGAATGTTTGGTTAACAGCTCAAGGGCAACTAAGATTTGGAAATAAATATCAGCTTTGACAGTCACATCAATATATCTACATCGAAAAGGAGATTCATTGATGTTTTATTACTGTTTCCCATATTGTTGGAGGCTGGAATTTATCCCAAGTCAGTTTTTCTAATTATTACATTTGCACTCACTACTTAATATTGATCTTTAAATAAGTTATTTATAGAAAAGTTTCTCACTATTGCAGTTCACTCATCAGATGTAGTGATTCAGTTCTAAACCATTTTTGGTTTCTGTGGTTGCAATGGATATGTACTGCATGGAAAAACATATTGTACAGAATAGATATAAAGCTTCTGGTGATACAGGTATTTGTTTCTGCATGAAAATAATGAATACATGAATATGTACATTTAGTACAGGTTAGTTGAGGAAAGCATTTAAAGGGGTTAATGTCAGTTTACAACGTATGGTGATAATCCCAATGGTGTTGCATAGGAGTGGGAATGACTTGTCAATAATGCTGAAGCTTAAACCTCCCCTTATGCCCCACATGAAAATATAAACCAGCAAGATCCCAGTTTTAATTCCCAATCTTTGCTGTGTACATTATAATTAGTTACAATGCCTCTGAGGTAGGGAAGAGGAGATTAGTTAAAGTTCCTTCAAATGCATATTTGAATGCTGGACAAAAATAATGGCAAGTGTGGTGATGATTTTTTTTTACTGAATGTATCGTCAGCACCTATGTTCTAGGAATGAAAGGGTTAAGAGTTTTGTGGAAGCAGTGAGGCAGCATCATCAAAATGCTAGCTGACACAGTAATGAACAAATGCATTAACGTTCTTTATGTCTTCCTGCTTTGATTCAAACTTTATTTATGATTCTTTGTAGTTCTCTGCTGCTGACTAGATTCTATGTTCAATAAAATGCAATAGGTCATTGCAGAGTTCTGATGGACGATTGCAGTCCGGGTTTGGGTATCGGGGAAGTGGGAGATGATTCAAGCTCGTCAAAATGTCGATGTATCTTAACTACCTGACTAACTTGATCGCAAAATGGATTCAAGAAGTTAGACTGGGGTAGATTGTACAACACTTACATTCAAATCTATTCCAGATTGGTTTGGTTAGTAAAAAAAACTTCCATAGTCAGGTTGCTATAAAGGCTCTCTATAGAATCATAGAAACTTAACAACACAGAAGGTAGGCACTTGACCTTTTTTACTTTTGCTATCTCTTAGAAAGAGCACTTAGTTGTTGCTCAGATCCACAACCCAACTGTTCTTTGTATGGAGACCTTGGTTGCATTATGAGGAGGATAGCCTGAGCTCACAGGAGGATATAGATGGGTGGGTCAGATGGACTGAATAGTGGCAAATGGAATTTGATCCAGAAAAATGTGTGATGATGCACTTGAGCAGGACAGACAAATTCAAGTGAATACATGATAAATATTAGGACCCTTGGATATCAAGGGTCCCTTAAGATATCAAGACTGGCGGATAAAATGGGTTAAGAAGGCAAATGATATACATGCCTTTATTAGCTGAGGTATAAAGTTTAAGAATAGGGAGGTTATGCTGGAATTATATAAAACGTCAGTTTGGCCACAGCTAGAGTATTGTATGCAGTTCTGGAATCCACATTGTAGGAGGGATGTGATAGCACTGAAGAGGGTGCAAAGGAGATTTACTAAGATACAGCCTGAGGTGGAGAGTTTCACTTAGGGAGGCAGATTAGACAGACTGGAATTGTTTACCTTGGAGCACAGGACATTGAGAGGGGACATAATGAGAGGCATAGGTAGGGTAGACAGGAAGAGACCTTTCCCCTTGATGGAGGATCCATGACTACAGTGCATAGATTTAAGGTAAAGGGCAGAAGGTTTAGAGATGATATGAGGAAAACTTGTTTCACACAGAGGATGGTGGGAATCCAGAACTCACTGCTTCTAAGTGGTAGAGACAGAAACCTTCATAACATTTAAGAAGTATTTTGATGTACATTTGTGATACCAAGGCTTACAATGCTATGGGCAAAGTGCTGGGAAGCGGGATTAGAATAGTTATGTTGTTGTTTTTGACCACTGTGAATGTAATAGGCTGTAGGGCCTTTTCTGTGCTGTACATCTCTATGACTCTATGATCCTGATCAAATATCTATCCAATCACTCATTAAAAATATTATCAAATTTGTTTTCATCACCTCTTCAAGTAGTTAGTTTTAGATTTTGATGACTTTCTGCATGAAATAAAATCTCCTCTTGTTTTGAACAATAGCCAAAATTTTAAATCTATGATTTCTAGTTATTGAGAGACTTCCCAGCGGGAATAGCTTTTTGAAGAAGTGTCATATTGGACTTGAAACATTAACTCTGTTTCTCTCTCCACAAATTTGCTGAGTTTTTCCAGTGTTTTCTGTTTTATTTGAGATCTGAAGTGTCTGTCGTACTTTGATTTTAAGTGAAAGTTTTATTTCTGTCTAGTTTCTCCCTGGGCTGATGAATCTCACTTATAAACCCTGGATATACCTTCTTGTGAAACCTATGATCTTCTAGCCTGAAGTACCAGCAACACACACGACTGAGCTCTCACACCCCTAGGAGTGATGGAACTACCAATCCTCCCTGTTGAGGGGTGGAGGTCCCACTATCAGACAACCTGGTCTGCCAGTGTATTATTATAGTATATTGAGTTTAGGCAGTCTGAATTGAGTTCTAAACTTACAAGGTCAACCACTAAGTGATACTAATGTAGGAAGTGGAGAAATCACAAGGTACAGTGGGAGAAAATGAAATGCTAAGAGAGACAAGAGGAAGCTTTACTCTGTATCTAACTGGTGGCGAATCTGAAAGTGAATGATCCTTACAATGATGTGTGAAATAGAAACCTTTTCATTTCCACAGGACTTAACACTCAGTTGGACATTAAAAAAAAATCAGACAAAAATTGCCTTTTGAAAATGGCATTTGATATATAGTAGAGATTCTTGGATTATTGCTTTTTAATAATATCTTTATTCTTTATACAGCAATAGAATCCCTACAGTGCAGATAGACCATTCAACCCATCAAGTCTATATTCCAGAGAGCATCACACATTCACAACCCCTGCAACTGTATCCCCATAATGCTGCATTTATCATACCTAACCCACCAAGTCAGAACAACCTTGGACACTACCATTTAGCATGGCAAATCCACCTAACTGGCACATCTTTGGACTTGCCTTCCTTATTGTCTTGAGAATTTGAGACACAATGTGCCCAGAGATAATACAAGTCCTTTCTGAACTTACAGAAGATTAATGTACATTCATGTACCAACTATCCTTATCAATTGTTATGCACTGTGTGCAAGCATGTGATAACTGTGCTGAAACCTACCACAAAATGTTATGAATAACATTATAAATAATTCATTTCAATTTATTCCAACATGCCATTTTGATCATCTCCTTTAATCATGCATCTGCTTTTGTCTCTCTGACAAATTGTCAGTGTACCATGCAATGTTTCCATGATGTGCAGTATGCGTGATACAACAAGTGTTAATCTCCAAAGACTTGTACTGTGATCTGCCTCCTGCAAAGCTTAAAATCTAAATCTTACTTACAGAATATTCGATCTGTACATTATAACTGTCCCAGTGCTGGCATGTCTTCTAAGGTTTGACTTTACAGAAATTCAAATGATTGCCCCAACTATTTTTGAGAAAGCTATAAGTGTATTTTGTAAGACTACAGCCACAGACTCTATTTCATCTCGATTCATATAGCTAGCCAATTTTTTCCCTCCAAACTTCCCAAGATAATTTTGCAATTGGCAAAAATAAAGAAAATTTAGCATTGTTAAGTGAATGAGAGTACGATCCATATAAATACTTCGGGCATCACACATCACCTGCACATCCCAAGAAGTGTACATTCTTCCAGATACATAACCAGATATAATCAAACACAGAATTAGGAAGGAAAGTAATAATCTCACAAAAGCTTTAATTTCTGTCGTTGCTATTGGGATTTTCAGATATTGATGCAATGAGAAATTTTTCTGAGCAAAAATAAGGCACTGGCTTGAGGAATTACCATACCACATGCAAGTCCTTAAAATTTAGGTGATGATTTTCATTCTTGAAAAGTTCTCAGGAAGATCCCCAGTCAATAAATCTGCTTTGAAAAATGACACTCCTCCCTTTCAATTGTTGGTTTGGAGGGTTGGAACAAAGTGGATTGGGAGGTGGTCCAGGTGACCCAGAAAGACCGTAAGAGTCTGCCGGTTCTTGAGGCAAGGTGGGTAGAAAGCCTTTTCTCAAGGTTCCAATACAGTGGTTAAAGTTTAAAGATAAATATTTAAATATAAACATCCTACTTCTCTCAGCCCATTATTCTCAATGCCCCATCTATTCCCTCTACCCATTCCTCTTGGTCACTCATACACTATGCCAACTTTGTTCCTGCTTCTCCCATCATTCTTCCCTGCTTCACGTACCATACCAACTAATTGATTTCCACAAGAACCTCTTACCCCCCCATCAGCATCTACCCTATCACCTTCCCCCTACCCCCACCCTTCAATTTATCCCTCAGCTCCCTTTCTCTCCCCCCCCACATTCCTGATGAAGGGCTTATTCCTGAACTATCGATTCTCCTACTCCTCGGATGCTGCTTGACCTGTTGTGGTTTTCCAGCCCTACACTTTTCAACTGTGATCTCCAGCATCTGCAGTCCTCACTTTCTCCAATTACCTCTGCACACAGGAGAAAAATATTCTTCAATTACTTATATTTCTGTATACTCTATAGAAAAATACAGTCTTAATCATTAATACAGATTTTGACATTTAATTTGAATTCACTGGAGGTAGCTGGTCATTTCTTTGGCCACCCTCCTTTGGAACCATGCAATTGCAAACCAGGGCCATTCCCTGTAAAAAATTAGAAATGCTGGATTTCGGAAAGGGACTTATGACTTCTAACTTCTGGCATTTTTGCCACATGAAGATGTTCTTTGGAAATGCGAGAATTGGAGCCTTTATATTTTCGATAGTAGAAATGTGCTTTTGGTTTTTCACCCATCAGTCATTGTGAAATGTATAAAGAGTTCTGAGGCACTGTGTGCTCCATATTCTGTCAGTATCTAATCAAGCTTTCAGTTAATGAATTATGGCTCTTTTACAATTTTATGTCTCGATTTTCACAAGGCTTTTAGTGAGGCTCTCATAGGAGGTTAGTGGGTAATATTGAAGCACGTGGGATAGCGATAATATATTGGTTGACAGACAGGAAACAGAGGGGTAGGAACAAATGGGTCTTTTGCAGAGTCCTTGATTAAAGGGAAAAGTGGATATGACAGAGGCAGTCTGGTGAAATGGCTCAGTACGCTGCTGCAGCAAAAAAAAAACAAAATCTTAACTTGCACTGTCTTGATACAGTTACAACATTGGCCTCTAATAGGCAATGTGAAAAATTGTCAATACAATTGTCAACAAAAAGGACAAATCTAACCTGGTCAATTACTGCCCATTCAACTTGCTGTCAATTGTTAGCAAATTTAGGGGAGCGAATGAGTAACAATGTTAACAAGCAGCATTTAATTACCAACAATATGCCTCCTAATTCTCAGTTCGAGTTCTGTCAGGATCACTTGACTGTAGGATCATCTTACAGCTTTGGTTCGAACCTTTACACAAGAATAATGGTGAGGTGAGAGTGATTGTTCAAGTTGTGCAGTAAAGAACCCTATTAAAAATGAACTTGATGGGAATTTGAACTGGTACTTGGTACGAATGATGATAGTTTTACTCATTGGAGGGACACCGTCTTCAAGTACGTTGTTGTATGCGTTTCTCATCACAGATATTTTTAATCAACCAGACATGTTATGATGCCTCGGGAGTGCTTGGGACTTGACCCAAGAGCCTTTGGCCTAGAGATAGGGACACAGCCACTGCACCACCCAAAATAAGTCTAGTGTTTGTCATGGCAGTTTTTTTTTCAATCAATCTATTCAAAGATGTTATTATAAACCTCTGGAGAGGTGAGAGTTGTACCAGGGTCTTTTAGATCAGAGGTAGGGACACTTCCACTGTGTCACAAAACCCAACCTCCTAGGCCCAATTATCTTCAGCTGCATTGTTAATCACTTTCTCTCCACCATAACGCCAGAAGTTGTGCAATCATCTGCAAACAGCCCTATGTTCAGTTCCATTTGTACTTCATTAGACAGTGAAGCGGTCTGAGCCTACCTGTCAGAAAGACCTGAATGACAGCCAGGTTTGAGCCAATAAATATCACATAATATTCAAATCACACAACACCATACAATAAGTAAATAAATACAGTCCACTCACTTCTCCTAATAATAAGTGTTATTATTACCAAATATATTGATGGTGAGGTGATCAGAAAGTAAACCTATAAATATTGTGACCATAAGTGCAATTTGGAAGTGGGATATTCCAAATCAAGTAACTTCTGACTCCTGAAAAACATAGTTATTCAGTGGATGTAAAAGATCCTATGGCAGTGTTTTGAAAGAGTGCTGGGGAATCATACTGGGTGTTCTGGGCAGTATTTATTCCTCAGTTAACATCGCCACATCCATTATCTGGCCATTATTACATTGTTGTGTGTAAGAAGTTTGCTGTGCACAAATTAGCTACTGCATTTCCTATATCACAGCAGTGACTAAAGTTTGATTTCATCGAGTCATAGAATCATAGAGATATACAGCATGGAAACAGACCTTTTGGTCCAACTCATGCATACCCACCAGATATCCTAAATAAATCTAGTTCCATTTGCCAGCATTTGATCCAGATCCCTCTTATCCCTTCCTATTCATATATACATCCAGATGCCTTTTAAATGTTGTAATTGTATCAGCCTCCACTACTTCCACTGGCAGCTCATTCTATAGACATACCACCCTCTGCGTGAAAAAGTTGTCCCTTAGATCTCTTTTAAATCTTTTTCCTCTCACCTTAAACCTATGCCCTCTAGTTTTGGACTCCCTCACCCATGGGAAAGACCTTGTCTATTTACCCTATACATGCCCCTCGTGAATTTAGAAAAGGTCACCCTGGAGTGACCACCCTGGAGATTGACGGCTCCCCCATGGAGATCATGAAGAGAACCAAATTTCTTGGCATATGCCTAGCGGAGAATCTCACCTGGACCTGCAACACCGTCTCCGTAGCCAAGAAAGTCCAGTAGTGCCTCTAATTTCTGTGCAAGCTGAGGAAAGCCCACCTCCCAACCCCCATCCTCACCACATTCTACAAATGGTTCATTGAGAGTACCCTGAGCTGCTGCATCACAGCCTGGTTTGGGAATGACACTGTCTTGGATTGTAAGACCCTACAACGGTTAGTGAGAACAACTGGGAAGATCATCAGTGTCTCTCTTCTCTCCATTACAGACATTTGCTCCACATGCTGCATCTGAAAGGCTAAGAGCATTGTGGAAGATCCCACACACCCCTCACTCAAACTCTTCTCCCTCTTGCCATTTGGCAGAAGATATATGGTTTCTCACGGCTAGACTGTGCAATAGTTTCTTCCCCCAAACCATCAGGCTCCTTAACATAATATAACCAGACTCTTTCCCATCTGAAATTTTGCTGTTACCATTCATCTGTTACACTGTAACTTCCGTGTTTTGCACTTCTTGTGCACTTTATGCCATGTAAGATTCTGTAGATTGTGCTATCCATGTAGCACCCTTGCTACTGGAGGAACGCTGTCTTGTTTTTACTGTATCAGTTGCACGTGGTAGAAATGACAAATAAAAGCTACTCTACTCTACTCAGCCTCCGATGCTCCAGGGAAAACAGCCCCAGCCTATACAGTCTCTCCCTAAAGCTCAAACCCTCCAATCCTAACAACATTCTTGTAAATCTTTTCTGAATCCTTTACAGTTTCCGTAAAGTACTTTGAGGTGTCCAGTGATCATGAAATGTGCAGTGTTTTATCTTTGTATTATGCATTAGCTGTAGGAAGTAATGCAGCAGCTCTCCAAGACTTCTTTGGCAGCACCTCTCTAACCTGTGACTCCATTTTGTTGGAAGACAAGGGCAGCAGCTGCATGGGAACATAATATAACCCCAAGTTCCCTTCAATGCCATGTACAATACTGACTTAGAAATAGATCACTGTTCCTTTACTCTAACTGGGTTAACACCCTTTTTAACAGTTCCTTGCTACCCCTATGATTTGAGTACAAAGCCCAATATTACACATCCATTGAGCACTGGGGAATTTTCTACCTGTTTTGGTCTGCCAACGTAGCTGTAATGAAATACACACATCTTAGAGCCTATTGGCAGAAATTCAGAATTAACATATCATTTTGACTTTTCTTATAATTAATTCAGTTCTGGCCACAGGAGCTGTTTTCTTTGATATATAAAACACAAGTTAGCAGTCACTATCTAGTTCCTGACATAAAAATATAAGACACAATACGTGATCAATAGCTTTTTTTTAATCTTGTTCACTAAATTTTAATATTGCATATTTTGTTTCTTCATGATAAATTACATCAAGTTTAAGAGAACAGGTTCTCTTATTCACAACCAGCTTTTGGTAGTTACTTTATAACTACCTTTTATTGACTTGTGTGTTTGAAACATATCACTGATCAAATGATCATAATTTGGAGATGCCGGTGTTGGACTGGGGTGTACAAAGTTAAAAATCACACAACACCAGGTTACAGTCCAACAGGTTTAATTGGAAGCACACGAGCTTTCGGAGTGACTCTCCTTCATCAGATGATCATAGGTACGAAGAGCAAGGGCAAACCGTTGTCCCACTCTGTTCTCCATTCAATGAGAAATCTGATTATGGCCTTAACTCCCATTTCCTACCAATACCCACAATACTTTATCTCTGGTCAATCAAAATCTATCTAACTCAGCCCTGAATATGTTCAATGGCCCAAATTTTACTACTTTCTGTGGAAGATAATTCAGAAGACTATTGACCATCTGCGAGAAGAAATCCCTCAACCTCTTCTTCTTGAATGCGCATCCCCTTAGTTTTTAGCAACTTGCTTCTTGTTTTAGTTTCTGAATGCCTTTTAACCGTTTCTCACTTCCTCTGACATGGTCAACAAATGATTAAAAAAAACCTATCCCTATGTCTTTCTGATTCCATACACTCCTTCAAACTGTAAGCTTATATTTATGTTGTCTCTCCTTGTTTTCTTTCCAGAATATACCATTTCCCACTTCCCTGCAATAAATTTCAACTGCTGTTTATCCTTTCTCATCAACACTCTTATAAAAAGTGGAACAAAATTTTTCTTCAACAAATCTGTGCTGACTTTCCTTGATTAAGCAAATAACCAGACAGTAACAAAATCCACCAAAGGAAGATTAATTTATTATAATCTCAAAAAATATTAATCAATCCAATTCACCAACAGTTCTAGAACAGCATTTTCTAAACCCATAGCTACTTACATCCAGAAGGACAAGGGCAGCAGGTACATGGGACACTGCTGCCTGCAAGTTCCCCTAGATGCCACTCACCACCCTACTTGGAAACATATTGCTGTTCCATCAGTGTTGCAGGGTCATGATCCTGGCATTCTCTCCTGAATGGCGTTGTGGTTCCATCTACAGCAGGACTACAGCAATTCAAGAAGGCAGCTCACCATCACCTTCTCAAGGGCCACCAGGGACAGACAGTAAATGCTGTCTCAGACAGATGCCCAAGTCTCACAAATGAATAAAAATAGCAAAGCTAACGCTCCAATTCAGCTTGCATCAACTGACCCTGGTTTAGCTGATTCCATTAATGAGTCTTCAAGCACTTTATAGAGAAACAGATGTCTGGCCATTTGTTAATACAGTTGCCTGATGATCTGTTTTTTAATGTCTGCATTGTTGTTTGGACAAGAGATCTAATGTTGGGTAAAACTTTTGTTACTGAACAATTGAATGGCCATACCTGATTAGCACATTTCTAAGTGAATAAGAGCAATAGCTTTTATTCAAGTCCCTTTCTGAATAGTTGCTTTTTTTCACAAACACTTCCAGCCTTGAGTTTGTTATTATATAGCTTAGTGTCCTCCACATAGTGCAGACTGAATTGAAAGGGTGGAGGCAATGAAGTGGCAAGGGAGATATGAGGGGGCATGATAGGAATTTGGGTGATATGAAGAGACATCAATAGGGTATGGCGAGTCAGGGAATTTGAAGCGTGAGGGCCATAGAGCTGAACCGCCTTTACTACAACTGGTCCAAAGTTCCAGACAAACAGGTTGGACCTTCTTACCAGGATCCAAATTATTCCCAGTGTCAGAAGGCCCAATGTGATTATGACTCCACTTTCCTAGAGTGAAAATGGTTCCTGAAGAAGGGCTAATGCCCGAAACGTCGATTCTCCTGTTCCCGAGATGCTGCCTGACCTGCTGCGCTTTTCCAGCAACACATTTCCATATCTGAAAATGGGTTGTGCATGACTTACTTATATGGAGGCAGATGTGTCAAGTTGGAAAATTTCCTGTCTTGGACTTCCTGCCTGGTTCGTGAAAATCCATCTCCACAGCTCAAAATCAAAACAACAAAATGGCTGTGAAGCAATTTGAGGGACGTACCGAGAATAGCTAAGGTGTTATGTATGTGTAAACTCTTTGTTACATTGTTAAGCTGTACTGTGTACATAAACAATCCTCTTATTACCCCCCACTAAGGTTTCTTTAATTCCATTATATGATAATCCAAAAGGTGTGCAGAACAGGTGAATTGGCCATGCTAAATTGCCCAAAGTGCTAGGTGCATTAGTCAGAAGGGGATGGGTCTGGCTGGGTTGCTCTTTGGAGGGTCGGTGTGGACTGGTTGGGTTGAAGGGCCTGTTTCAAAAAATAAAGCAGGTATAGCTCAGTGGTAGAGCATTACCCAGGTAATTATAGGCCAGTGAGCCTTACTTCTGTTGTAGGAAAGCTTTTGGAAAGGATTATAAGAGATAAGATTTATAATCATCTAGTAAGCAACAATTTGATTTCAGATAGTCAACATGGTTTCGTCAAGGGCAGGTCATGTCTCACAAACCTCATTGAGTTTTTTGAGAAGGTGACCAAGCATGAAGATGAGGGTAGGGCAGTTGACGTGGTATACATGGACTTCAGTAAAGCCTTTGATAAGGTTCCACATGGTAGGCTGTTGGAGAAATTGCAGAGACATGGGATTGAGGGTGATTTAGCAGTTTGGATTAGAAACTGACTTTCTGAAAGAAGGCAGCGAGTGGTGGTTGATGGAAAATATTCAGCCTGGAGTCCAGTTACTAGTGGTGTGCCACATGGATCTGTTTTGGGATCACTGCTGTTTGTCATTTTTATAAATGACTTAGACGCAGGCATAGGTGGATGGATTAGTAAATTTGCAGATGACACTAAAGTCGGTGGAGTAGTGGACAGTTTGGAAGCATGTTACAGGTTGCAGGGGGACTTGGATAAACTGCAGAATTGGGCTGCGAGGTGGCAAATGGAGTTCAATGCAGCTAAATGTGAGGTGATGCACTTTGGGAAGAATAACAGGAAGGCAGAGTACTGGGTCAATGGAAAGATTCTTGGTTGTGTGGATGTGCAGAGGGATCTTGGAGTCCATGTACATAGATCCCTGAAAGTTTTTCATCAGGTTGATAGTGTTGTTAAGAAGGCATTATGGTGTGTTAGGTTTAATTGGTAGAGGGATTGAGTTCTGGAGCCGCAATATCATGCTGTAACTATACAAAACACTAGTGTGGCCGCACTTGGAATATTGTGTACAGTTCTGGTCGCCATATTTTGGGAAGGATGTAGAAGCATTGGAAAAGGTGCAGAGGAGATTTACCAGGATGTTGCCTAGTCTGGAGGGAACATCATATGATGAAAGGCTGAGAGATTTGGGTCTGTTCTCATTGGAAAGAAGTAGACTAAGAGGGGATTTGATAGAGACATACAAGATGATCAGAGGATTAGAAAGGGTAGACAGTGAAAGTCTTTTATGAAAAATGTGTTGCTTCTTCAAGGATGCCTTCCTTGAAGAAGCTCTCCTCACTTTCTCCTAGTGAAAGTCTTTTTCCTAGGATGATGACGTCAGCTTGTACGAGGGGTCATAACTACAAATTGAGGGGTGATAGATGTCAGAGGCAGGTTCTTTACTCAGAGAGTGGTAAGGGCGTGGAATGCCCTACCTACTAATGTAGTTAACTCAACCACATTAGGGAGATTTAAGCAATCCTTGGATAAGCACATGGATGATGATGGGATAGTGTAGGGGGACGAGCTGAGAATAGTTCACAGGTTGGCGCAACATTGAGGGCCGAAGGGCCTATTCTGTGCTGTATTGTTCTATGTTCTATAGCACCTTTAATGTAATGAAATGTCTCAACCCACTTTCCAGGAGTATTATAAAGCAAAATTTCACACAGGCGCATAAAATGATACTTGAACAACATCTTGGTCATAAAGGTAGTTTTTAAGAAGATTCTTAAAGGTGGAGAGAGAAATGGAGAGGAGAGAGGTCAAAGGGGGGAGTTTCTGAGCTTGTAGCCTTGAAAGCACAGCTGCTACTGGTGGAGCAATTGAAGCCTGGTTTGTTTAAGAGCCCTAAATTAGATAAGTGCTGATATAAGTAAATTTGCGGACGACACTAAGGTTGGTGGAGTTGTGGATAGTGACGAAGGATGTAGTGGGTTGCAGAGAGACATAGATAGGATGCAGAGCTGGGCTGAGAGGTGGCAAATGGAGTTTAATGTGGACAAGTGTGAGGTGATACACTTTGGACGGAGTAATCAGAATGCAAAGTACTGGGTTAATGGTAAGATTCTTGGGAGTGCAGATGAGCAGAGAGATCTCGGTGTCCATGTACACAGATCCCTGAAAGTTGCCACCCAGATTGACAGAGTTGTTAAGAAGGCATACAGTGTTTTGGCCTTTATTAATAGTTGGATTGAGTTCCGGAACCAGGAGGTTATGCTGCAGCTGTTCAAAGCTCTGGTATGGCCACACTTGGAGTATTGTGTACCACTCACCGCATTATAAGAAGGATGTGGAAGCTTTGGAAAGGGTGCAGAGGAGATTTACTGGGATGTTGCCTGGTATGGAAGGAATGTCTTACGAAGAAAGGCTGAGGGCCTTGAGGCTGTTCTCGTTAGAGAGAAGAAGGTTGAGAGGTGACTTAATAGAGACATACAAGATAATCAGAGGGTTAGATAGGGTGGACAGGGAGAGCCTTTTTCTAAGTATGGGGACAGCAAACATGAGGGGACACAACTTTAAAGTGAGGGGAGATAGGTATTAGATAGATGTCAGAGGTAGTTTCTTTACTCAGAGAGTAGTAAGGGTATGGAATGCTTTGCCTGCATTGGTAGTAGATTTGCCAAGTTTAAGTGCATTTAAGTCGTCATTGGACAGGCATATGGACGTACATGGAATAGTGTAGGTGGGATGGGCTTCAGATTAGTATGACAGGGCGGTGCAACATTGAGGGCCGAAGAGCCTGTACTGTGTTGTAATGTTCTATGTTCTATGTTCTAAGTGATCCAGGATGGTTGTGGGCCTAGAAGGGGCTTTCCTGCCATTAGGCCATGGCAGGATTTGCAAGCAAGGAAGAGAATTTTAAAATCAAAGCGTTTTATGATCTCCTGAACTTAATCTGTTGATTCTGTGCACACTACCTGAGTGTCAGGATTGTGTGAGGTGACTCATTAGTTCCAATTTGAGTCTCTTGGGATTGAGGCAGTACTCATTTCATGGGATCTTTTTCTCCTTAATAAAATACAGATAAAGGGAAATTCTTAATGGGAACCTGGTTATATCCTGAAATAAGGATGGGGCAAATGACAGGTCCCCAGCAAATGTCACAGCAGCACAAGTTTGCAGCAGCAATTAATCTAAAGCAGAATCATGTCATAAAATCCTGTGCATCTTACCAATCCAGTTAAATTGCTCACTGCATTTTGCTTTAGTCCCAAGAATACTCTCTTTTATAGCAGTAAGAAATAAGAGGGGTACTTATTAAGATGGAAATGATGGAACATACAGTGTGGAACATAGCCATGTCATTATGCACATATCACCAAACCGAAAATGAATGAGTGCTTCTCCCAACTGCCAGGCATGAAGGCAGACAATGGACAAGTGCCAAATTAGATGAACTTAGGCTCAGTGCAACTGCAGTCAGGAAGCTTAGTCCCATTCAGGATAACACAGTTGACATAATCAGCAGATATATTGCAGCATTTCACCAAGGCACTACTAGTTGGTGCATATGTGACCTTTACAGTCAGCCAGAGGAATGCTTGCTTGTCCAGGTGTACAATGTTCTCTTAAAGATGGATAACCACTGTGAGGTGAGTTGTCAGATGCACCATATGATGTGGTAAGTAATTAACATGATGGATTTTGTAAGATAGGGCAAGAAAACTTGTTAGGCCTGTCATCAAAAAAACATTCAAAAACTCAATGTAATTCAGACTTCGCCAAATACATGTAAGATTCAGCTCTTAAAGAATTTGAACTCCGTCAGAGATGATTGAAAGCAGCAATTTTTAAACTGGTATATTTGAATTGTAAGTTTGCATTACATGAACATGATTGGCCTGTTTGTTCACTTTTATTTTTTTGACCTATCATTGCTTTCCCAAGTGGCTCTGTGAACCCAGACAATTAACCATGCAGGCTCCACAGCATGTCCATTGCAGTCCCAGTGTACATTTTCAGTCATTGCACGGAGAGTTGGGAAAGGAGTGCTTGTTTTTAACCAGCCTCATTCAGTAACAGTGAGGCCATTTTTGGTGCCTGTATTGTCAATGTGGCTGAGTTCAGACAATTGAATGAGGAAAGAGACCAGAATGAGAATCCCTATATTCTGTACAGCTGACTTCCAAACATGGCTATGTACTTTCCTCACTGAATGATACAGGTCACTAATGGAAGATCTTTCATTAGAGAAAACAATGGTTATTTGCTTTCATGAGTCTTTCTCACAGGTGATTTTATATTCTAAAATCAGGTCAGCATTCTTATGTATGCTGGATTTGGAACTAGTTTGCTTCAAAGTCCTTTCAACTGATGTGCTCCACAAGAAGAAGCGCTTAAAGTGTATAATTCTCTCAACTAAAGATGCTAATAGTCAATGTTATGTTAGCAAAAAATGGATGGTTCACTATGGCCTTGGCATGCTGTTACTCAGATGCTAATGGATTTATGCCCCCATGTGGTTTGCTATTTCTTTCGAGATAATGTTTACTTAGAGCGAGGATTGACTGAATTACCTAAGTATGTACAATAAAGCAGCAACTGCTACTTATGATAACCACTTAGTATATATTCAAGTATTGTATCTTGAAAGAGTTTGGTTCCCAATGGAGTAAATTGTAATTATGTGAAATAAGAATTTGTTCCATCTCGATTCAGATCATTAATTATATTTGATGAGAAAAATCAATTTCCTATTAACACAATAAAGTACTTAAGTTGCCTTTGGCTCTAGTTTACAAGTGTTGATAACGAAAGACATGGTGTCCTAAAGTTAAAGTTCGTTGGTGACAAGAAAGGTAAGCTAAAATGATAGATCTGTCTTCATATTAAAACTCAAGGAGAAAGATCTTTTTGGACTGGAGTTTATACAAAGATACGAGAATGTGTTGCTGGAAAAGCGCAGCAGGTCAGGCAACATCCAAGTAGAAGGAGAATCGGCGTTTCGGGCATGAGCCCTTCTTCAGGAATGCTTCCTGAAACATTGAAACGTTGAAATGTCGGGCTCATGCCCGAAACGTCGATTCTCCTGCTCCTTGGATGCTGCCTGACCTGCTGCGCTTTTCCAGCAACACATTTTCAGCTCTGATCTCCAGCATCTGCAGTTCTCACTTTCTCCTCCTTTGTACAAAGATAGATGTCTAACATCAGGACCATGATTGAATCATCACTGGCATGGAAGTAAAATGGCTACAAGCTTGTGGTTCTGAAATAGGTGTATTAATTGGATCTGTATTTGTTATTGGATCAACCACAACTATCTTTATCTAGAGAAATATGGAGCTATATGCCACAACAGTTATTTCAAAACTTTTAAATGTGCTTGGTTATGCGATGTACATTTGCCAATAGATCTTTAAAGTTGAAAGTCCTGTATCACAATCTTTATCAGTGGAGCCAAGGTTAGGAAGGAAAAGATTCAATATTTTCTTCAAGCACTCATCACGCGAATGGTTTCAATGAAAAAAAATTGATATAACTGTTCTTTCATCTTAGCAGGTACCTGCCCACTTTTGCCTGTGATGATTCTATGGCTTTGAGAGGTGTATTTTGTCCTTTTTTTTTGAAGAGATGTTTTGCACCACAGGTGCCATGTTATTTCTTCCAAGCCAATAAAGTAAACAGCTTGTGAGGCCCTGAGGATTTTTTTTAAGTTAAACAATAGAAACAGCATGAATGGGTGGTTAGTCTCCCTCAGGTTTTAGTTTAGCTTTCAGTTGTTGAGGGTTTGAAATTGGTTGTGTAAGCTGTTACACATCACTCTTTGCCACAGCAAAAAGCTTGAATTCTGTGTCACAGTCAGGATTTTTTTTGGGTCTTCTTCTCTCCTGGACTGGAGAAATATTGCATGTGAAACAATCTGTTTCTGTGAGTTTCTCATTGCCAAGGATATGTTTATGGGATGTTACTGTTTGGTGGTTAAATAATCTGTTATTCTGTTAAGTTTTTTAAATAGAGTTAAAATTATACCAATTCTTTTTGTGTGTTTGTATTTTAACTAAGAGTCATAGAGCCATAGAGATGTACAGCATGGAAACAGACCCTTCGGTCCAACCCGTCCATGCCGACCAGATATCCCAACCCAATCTAGTCCCACCTGCCAGCACCCAGCCCATATCCATCCAAGCCCTTCCTATTCATATACCCATCCAAATGCCTCTTAAATGTTGCAATAGTACCAGCCTCCACCATTTCCTCTGGCAGCTCATTCCATACACGTACTATCCTCTGTGTGAAAAAGTTGCCCCTTAGGTCTCTTCTATATCTTTCCCCTCTCACCCTAAACCTTTGCCTCTAGTTCTGGATTCCCCGACCCCAGGGAAAAGCTTTGCCTATTTACCCTATCCATGCCCCTCATAATTTTGTAAACCTCTATAAGGTCACCCCTCAGCCTCCGACGGTCCAGGGAAAACTGCCCCAGCCTGTTCAGCCTCTCCCTAGAACAAAGAAACAAAGAACAAAAATAATTTACAGCCCTGGAACAGGCCCTTCGGCCCTCCAAGCCTGAGCCGATCCAAATGTACGGTCTAAACCTGTCGATCAATTCCTAAGCATCTGTATCCCTCTGCTCTCCACCTACTCATGCATTTATCCAGACGCATCTTAAATGAATCTACCATGCCTGCCTCTACCACCTCTGCTGGCAACGCGTTCCAAACGCCCATCACCCTCTGTGTGAAGTACTTGCCACGTGTATCCCCCTTAAATTTTCTACTTCTCACCTAGAAACCGTGACCTCTCATTATTGAATCCTTCACCCTGGGAAAAAGCTTGTCTCTATCCACCCTGTCTATATCCTTCTTGATTTTGTAAACCTCAATCAGGTCCCCCCTCAATCTCCTTTTTTCTAATGAAAACAAACCTAACCTACTCAACCTTTCTTCATAGCTAGCACCTTCCATACCAGGCAACATCCCCGTAAACCTTCTCTGCACCCTCTCCAAAGCGTCCACATCCTTTTGGTAATATGGCGACCAGAACTGTACACAGTATTCTAAATGCGGCCGAACCAATGTCTTGTACAATTTTAACATGACTTGCTAGCTCTTATACTCAATAGCCCATCCAGTGAAGGCACGCATACTATATGCCTTCTTGACCACTCTATCCACCTGTGCAGCAACCTTCAGGGTACAATGGACCTGCACTCCCAGATCTCTCTGCCCATCAACTTTTCCCAAGGCTCTTCCGTTCCTTATATAATTCGCTCTAGAATTAGACTTGCCTAAATTCATCACCTCGCATTTGTCTGAATTGAAAACCATCTACTTTTCCGCCCAACTCTCCAGTCTATCTATATCTTCCTGTATTCTCTGACAGTCCCTTATGCTTTCTGCTACTCCACCAATCTTTGTGTCATCTGCAAACTTGGTGATCATACCAACAGTGCCCTCTTCCAGATCATTTATGTATATTACAAACAACAGTGGCCCCAACACTGACCTCTGTGGAACACCACTGGTCACTTTTCTCCATTTCGAGAAACTCCCTTCAACTACTACTCTCTGTCTCCTGTTGCTCAACCAGTTCTTTATCCACCTAGCTAGAACACCTTGCACACCATATGACTGCACTTTCTCCATTAGTCTACCATGGGGAACCTTATCAAATGCCTTAGTAAAGTCCATGTGTATGACATCAACAGCCCTTCCTTCATCTATCAACTTGGTCACTTCCTCGAAGAACTCTATTAACTTGGTAAGGCACAATCTCCCCCGCACAAAACCATGTTGCCTATCACTGATAAGCCCATTCTTTTCTAAATATAAATAGATCCAATCCCTCAGTACCATCTCCAGCAACTGTCCCACCACTGACATCAGGCTCACTGGTCTGTTTATACCCAGAATATCCTTACTACCCGTCTTGTACAGGGGGACAACATGAGCAACCCTCCAGCCCTCCGGCACCTCACCTGTATTTAAGGATGCCAAAAAGGTATCTGTCAGGGCCCCAGCTATTTCCTCTCTTGCCTCCCTCAGCAACCTGGGATAGATCCCATCCGGTCCTGGGGATTTGTCCACCTTAATAACCTCTAGCCTACCCAACACACCTTCCCTACTTATGTCAACGTGATCCAGACTAATCAAACTTCTATCTCTAATCTCAAGATTCATCATGTTCCTCTCCTCAGTGAACACTGATGCAAAGTAATCATTCAGAATCTCACCCATTCTCTAAGGTTCGACACACAGCCTTCCATAGTTATGCTTTAGTGTACCAATCCTTTCTCTAGTTACCTGCTAGCTTCTTATATAAGAATAAAATGCTTTGGGATTCTCCTTAATTCTGCTTGCTAAAGCTATTTCATGAACACTTTTAGCCCACTTGATTCCTCATTTAAGACTTGTCCTACTCTTCTGATATTCTTCCAGGGCTCGTTCTATTCTTAGCTGCCTAGACCTTATGTATGCTTCTCTTTTCCTCTTGGCTAGTTTTACAATTTCTCCTGTCATCCACGGTTCACGAATCTTGCCCTTCCTATCCTTTGCCTTCACTGGGACATGCCTATCCTGCACTGTCTTTAACGTATCTTTGAAAGCATCCCACATCTCAAATGTGGACTTCCCTTCAAATAGCTGTCTCCAATCCACATTTCTGAGCTCCTGTCTAATTTTGATATAATTGGCCTTGGTCCAGTTTAATACTTTACCCTTAGGACCACTCTCTTCTTTACCTACGAGTATCCTAAAACTTACAGAATTGTGGTCATTGTTCCCAAAGAAATCCCCCACCTCAACTTCTAGTACCTGTCCTGGCTCGTTCCTCAGTACCAGGTCCAATATGGCCCCTTCCCTCATCGGACTATTGACCTACTGCTCTAGAAAACTCTCCTGGATGGTTCTTACAAAGTCCACCCCATCCAGACCTCTGACATTAAGTGTATCCCAGTCAATGTTGGGAAAATTAAAATCTCCCAACACCACTACCCTATTGCCTCTACATCTTTCCATAATCTGTTTACCTATTTGTTCTTCTACCTCATGCTCACTGTTGGGAGGCCTGTAATACAGCCCCAACAGTGTGACTCCACCCTTCTTATTTCTCAGTTCCACCCATAATGCCTCACTGCCCAAGTCCTCCATTGTATGCTCCTTCAGCACAGCCGTGATATCGTTCTTGACCAGCAATGCAACTCCACCCACCCTTTTACTTCCCTCCCTGTCCTGTCTGAAGCGTCTATATCCTGGAACATTTAATTGCCAATCATCATGCCCTTCCTTCAACCAAATCTCTGTGATTGCAATAACATCATACTCCCAGGCACCAATCCAAGCCCTAAGTTCATGTGCCTTACACACTATACTCCTTCCATTAAAGTAGGTGCATTTCATGCCACCAGTTTTTTTGCGCTCATCTGCTCTCTGCCTTCTCTTCCCCTTATTAATGCTATCTTCATAATTCTTACAGTCTCCAGTCTCCACCTCGTTGCCTACTTGTTTTCTTGTCTGGTTCCCATCCCCCTGCCATATTAGTTTAAAACCTCTCCAATAGCAGTAGCAAAAACTCCTCCAAAGACATCGGTTCAGGTCTGGTTCAGATGTAGACTGTCCATTTGTAATCGTCCCACCTTCCCCAGAACCGGTTCCACTGTCCAACAAATCTGAACCCCTCCCTTCTACACCGTCTCTCAAGCCACATGTTGCCTATTTTTTCATTTCAATGCTGACTAGCACACGACACTGGTAGTAATCCTGAGATCACTACCTTTGAGGTCCTCCTCTTTAACTTCTCTCCTAGCTCCCTGAATTCTTCTTTCAGCACCTCATCTCATTTTCTACAAATATCGTTGGTGCCTATATACACCATGACAACTGGGTGTTCACCCTCCCCTTTTAGAATGCTCTGCAGCCGATCGGTGACATCCCTGACCCGAGCACCTGGGAGGCAACATACCATCTGGGAGTCCCTATAGCTCAAAAATGCATTTTGCTTAAAGCCAAGTAGCATGACCAATCGAATTACATCTGGGACACTACATCTTACACTTGTCATTAAATACGATAGAAGTTAGTGTCGAGGCTATCTCCTTGATATGTTTGAAGGGGGTTTGGTCTGATCCATAACATGCCTTTGTGAGCTTCAACTGAGACCTTGCTTTTTATTTAATTTTCCCTTTGTTACCATGCACTTATGATTTCCTTGCATATGACATTACTCCATTCTCTGCCTTTCAGGTCTTTGTTTCCTTACAGTCATTGACAGAGTTCCATATGTCTCTCCTTATTGCTACCGTTTCATGTTGCAAGACATGGGTAGCACAGTCTCAACACTCACCCTGTACAATGCTATGGAAGGTTGGCTAGAATTAAAAAAAACAAAACATGGAACTTTGTTATATTTGGAAATGCCACTAAATGTTTTTCCTTACAGATGGGAACAACTAATACTGTACTTAAACTTTTTAATGAATATTTTACAATTGATATTACTCTAGGGCAGGACTGAGTGTTGAATTAATATTCAACAAAATTATTGTCTGATTATTGTCTGTGCATTGAATACACCCAGTTAATATGAAGGTATAATTAACAATACTTATCAATCATCAACTAGAGTCATAGGGATGTACAGCATGAAAACAGACCCTTTGATCCAGCTCGTCCATGCCAACCAGATATTCTAACCTAATCTAGTCTCATTTGCCAGCATTTGACCCATATCCCTCTAAACCTTTCCTATTCATATACCCATCTCAATGCCTCTTAAATGTTGCAATTGTACCAGCCTCCACCACTTCCTCTGGCAGCTCATTCCACCTTAGTTCCTTTTCATATCTTTCTCCTCACACCCTAAACCTATGCCCTCTAGTTCTGGACTCCCCCACCCCATGGAAAGGACCTTGACTATTTATCTTATCCATGCCCCTCACGATTTTATAAACCTGTATAAGGCCACTTCTCAGCCTCCAATGCTTCAGGGAAAACAGCCCCAGCCTGTTCAGCCTCTTCCTATAATTCAAATCCTCCAACCCTGGCAACTTCCTTGCAAATCTTTTCTGAACCCTTTCAAGTTTCACAACGTCCTTTTGGTAGGAAGGAGACCAGAATTGCATTCAATATTCCAAAGTGTCCTAACCAATGTCCTGTATGACCTCTCAACTCCTATACTCAATGCTTTGACCAATAAAGGAAAGCATACCAAACGCCTTCTTCACTATCCTATCTACCTGCGACTGTACTTTCAAGGAACTATGAGCCTGCACTCCAAGGTCTCTTTGTTCAGCAACATTCCCCAGGATCTTACCATTAAGTGTATAAGTCCTGCTTTGATTTGTTTTTCCAAAATGGAGCCCCTTGCATTTATCTAAATTAAACTCCATCTGCCATTCCTTAGCCCATTGGTCCATCTGATCAAGATCCCGTTGTAATTTGAGGTAGCCTTCTTCACTGTCCACTATACCTCCAGTTGTGATGTAATCTTCAAACTTACTAACTATACCTCTTAAGTTCACATCAAAATCATTTATGTAAATGATGAAAAGAGGTGGTCGACATGGACAAGTTGGACCGAAGGGTCTGTTTCCATGCTGTACATCTCTATGACTGTATGACTCAGCACCAATCCTTGTGGCACATCACTGGCCACAGGCTTCCAGTCTGAAAAACAACCCTCCGCCACCACCCACTATCTTCTACCCTTGAGCCAATCCTGTATCCAAATGGCTAGTTCTCCCTGTATTCCATGCGATCTGACCTTGCTAACCAGTCTCCCATGAGAAACCTTGTCGAGCCCCTTAATGAAGCCCATATAGATCACGTCCACCGCTCTGCCCTCATCAATCCTCTTTGTTACTTTTTCAAAAAACTCAATCAAGTTCGTGAGACATGATTTCCCACACACAAAGCCATGCTAAATATCCCCGATCAGTCCTCGCCTTTCCAAATACAAATAATTTTAACTAAGATTTATTTTAAATGAATGATCAGAAAGATCATTCTGTCCATACTTCCCTTAAGTGCTTGACATAAGGAAGCAACTCCTATTATTCTAATTTTATCTACGTGTTTAGTAAGTACATCTGAAAACATCAAATCACAGCACTGAGTTCAATGGGTTAAGAAGAATTTTGCATTGCTGGGTGGATAATCCAGTAGGGACCACTCAATGCCTGAATTGGTGATATGTGCTCCTAGTGGAAATGTAAGTTTATACAATATATTTTTGCAATTTTGGGCAATTTACCTTCAGACAACACCAGTAATTATAATTCAGTGATTTGTGACCCTAAGTTATGAATTGAATTTGTTTCTATAAACAAAAGAGTAAGGAATAATGTCTTCTTTAAAAATGTTGAGAGAAATGGATAATGTTAATGCATTCTTATTTTGCGTTTGGAATGCAGAATTGATCATATAATTATAAAGGTGCATTCTTATTGCAATATTTCATCGTTGGTGCAGAACGGAAGTGGTTTTGCTTTGATGTTAAACATTGAGGTCGGAACTAATTCTGAAGTGAAGTGCAATGGGACTGCATCCTCCTGAGAGTTTCACTAATGTTTCCTCCAGGTGTCAGGTTAGTCCCTGATGTTAGGGAGTCACATTACATCTACAGTGTGTGCATATCATAGATGCATAATACTGCAGAAGGAGCACCATACACCATAAGATGAACAGGTCTTATGCAGATTTGTAGATATTTATAATAAATCCTCAAACACATAGAGATCTGGATATTCTGAGGAGTGGTAGTCACTGTTGGATTGCCACTCACTCATATTTCTTTACTGGAAGTCCTGAGCTCTGCATTCCTCTGGGAATTCTCATCCCTGTGATGCAGAGCATACCTGAAAGCAACACTTTCAGTGCAAGGGCAAGTCACTCAGGGGTGCTGAGATGCTCAGCCAGGCACTTTGGCAGCTCATATGAAAGGATAAATATAGGAAGGGAGGGGAGTTAGGGTGCCAGCTGAGTGATGGATTGCTGAGGATAGATCAGGAGTTGGGATTGTGTGTCTTGGGGCTAGTGACAGATGTTGGAGGATGTCAGGGATAACTGGGCCAGTGGGGATTGTGGGGGGGGGGGGGGGTGGGGGTTGCAGATGATGGGTGTTGGAGCTAGCATGTGAGTTTGATTTTGTCCCAGGGAATCCTGGGTTGGTCAGTGACAGGAGCTTGAAGGGTAGTGGTGAGTGAGAGATGTGGCTGGAGACTGGGGTTGTGTCACATTCTGGGGAACGGCATGGGTTGTGAAATTATGTTGGGTTGTGCTCAGGGGGAAGATGGTGGTGGGTGAGGGGGTGTTGTATGGTAGGTTAGGGGATCAACCTAATAGTTATCCAGGTGCCAGAGTTGGTTTCTAATCATTGTTTATCTTTTCTTGGGCAACTACTGGGTTTCTCTGAAGGGGAACCTTTCGAGTTGAGTGAATTTTTCAAAGGGTTCCTGATGCTTGAGAATTGCCCATTGGAACCTTAAATTTCCCAGGTAATTTTCACAAAATCAGCTGTGTTTGAGATCCTGTAGAGTTTTGATGCTGAACCCCAGTCTATGCTGTTCCATCAACTATCTGACTCAAAATATCCAGGCCACAGTTTAAATTACTTTGCAATGCAGAAGATCTATATTTTTAGTACAATGTGGCCTGGCGCCAATAAAAGAAGATATTAAAGGTCAAGCTTGCTTCAGATCAAATTAGCCATTATTCATGGAGTTAACCAGACTGATAAATTGTATCATTACAATCCGTGCAGTCATTCCTAGCCTCCTGCTTGAATTACACTTTCTACAGTCAGTAACAGTGCCCACAGTGGAGTCAGTATCCTGCAAAATGTACTGAGGATAAAACATTCTTGCATAGACTACTTTGGGTGTGAAATTTGCAACACTAGAGGGCTCACCTGAAGATTTGCAGTATAAATGGGGGGCGGGGAGAGGGGCATCGCAGGTCTGTGGAGCCTGTGCAATGTAACTCACTTGGAGTGAGTTGTGCTCACTTGTGTATCTCCTCCAGCTGCTCAAAGTCGTTGAATGTGTGTGACCTTTGGGCTGATGCAACATTAGGTTACCAAAATTGATCAAAAGGTTTTCTTTATTAAGGAAAAGACATTTTCCTTATTCAATCGGGCAAGAACAAGCATTGGATGGGCTCTGTCTGAGTTTGTGAAAGAAGCCACTCACCTTTCAGTTCATTACCTTCTCGAATGATGCAGCAGGCTTAATGGGCTGAATAGTGTAGTTCTACTCTTATTTCTTATGATCTTATGAGTTGCTTTAACTTACCTATGTTGTGATGTGTTGTCGGAGGAATTTTGAGTACTTATGCTGACCACAGAAAGACAGAAGATTAAATTCCCCTGCATAAGTTTGGGTGGGATGGCAGTGAATTTATTACATTTCTACCTGGTCTTTAGCATGGCGTTGAATTTAAGGTTGGTAATGGAGGTCTTGCTCATTGGTTTGAAAACTGGTGGGAATGTGCTGTCACTCCTGTGAAATATGCCCAACCAATTTGAGTGCTTGTCAGCATTTGGGCCTTTGTTGGGATTTAGCACCCCAGAGACCGAAATCCCACCTGTCAAGAGCTGCCTGTTGACCAGAAGTTGGTAAGGACACCAGGAGTAGTGTCACTGGTTATGCACTCAGTGTCTCTACCAGCCTTTGCCAGGAATTGTTGTTGGATCCCTGGATATAGGTGAGTAAGGGTTGGGAGTCACAGGGAATGGGGTCTGAGGAGTCAGAGGCAAGAGCAATAGGATAGTTTTCAATGGCCGACCCCTTTCTGATGTGGGGCTCCCTTGATCAGGCACTGAGTCCTCAACAAAGGGATCCCTCCTCCTCCAGTCAGTCACTGAGAAACCCAATACAGTTTGCTGGTCAGCCTTCATGAGGCACAGGAAATCTGTGCAACTTTTATTTAATCTTTGACTCACTATTAAGTTCAAGGAGTTAAGGGTGTCAATTAATGAACTTAACTGACATCTGACCTTGAAAGGGTGAGTTTCATGGACCAAATCCTTAACACGTACTCACAGGAGGTTTGTTTTCCCCTTGCAGGCAAATTGTTGTGCGGTCTCTCCTGTGATTAAGGGGACCAAGTGCCATCTTCCCTGCTGTAACAGCTAGAATTAAATTCTGTCTGTGAAGTGGTAGACAGCAGAAGAAGTGGGAAAATTTTGTGAGGGAGGGTGGAGAAAGAGTCCAGTTCTTAGAAACCCCTACTTGAAGAGGGTGTTCATACAGCACCATTCTTCTGCTGGCAACAACCAAGAGCAGAGCATGAGGAGGTTTCGCTACACAAAGGAGGCATTGTCAGAATTGTGTACCATTCTCACAAAGGCTTGGAGTCCCAAAGCCATGTCAGGACAGCCTCCCCAGAAACTCTGAAAATTACCACTGCTCTTTCTTTGTAACAGGATCCTCCCAGATAGGAGCTGGTGACATCAGCAATCTGTGCTTATATCACTGTGCATAGAAGATCCTGGAAGGTGTAAGAGGGTTTCTACAGAAGGAGAGACAATTTTATCCTTTTCTCCTTGGAGAGGCAAGGCCAAAATGAACCAGATTTAGTAGGATAGCAAGATTCCTGATGCTGCTAGCTATATCAACACAGAGTAAATTACGAGGGTTACCCACTTTGTGAATGTGCAGTTGGTTCATGATGAAACCGAAAGATCTATTGCACAGAATGCCCACTATCCTGACAGCACCTACACTGCTTTCATCCTGTGACAGACAACAATTCTTCCCATCTTTGAACCCTCTGACACAGAATGCCAGCTTGCCAATAAGGAATACATTTTTCAGACATGACTCATGAGCTCCTTCCATCACCCTGCCGCCTAAACCTCTTGTGGGCTGCATACTCAATGAACTGATAATTCTGAGGGCCTAGTTATTACCTCCTGGGAATTGGATGCTAGCTTGGGATGAGAAGGAGGAAGGGGATGAGATTCCATACAGCATGTTCACCTAAATGGACTGGGAGGGCCTGTATTGTCATGCTTTGCTCAAATGAAAAGGGGCTTCTCAAACCCTAACATGAACCTGCATCTCGATACTAACCATTTCAGACTCACAATGACAAAGTCCCATTGGCTAATATCACTTACCTTCAGTTAACAAATGTCCATCAAAATAACAATAAATATAAACAAGAAAATCTGCAACCTTTAGTGCCTATTATGCGTGTGTGTGTGTGTGTGTGTGCGCGCGCGCGCGTTGTGTGTGAGGGCGGGGGTGGGGTCCCCTTGCCTAGCCTTGTCCCGATACAGTGATAACCCTGTGATTGCAATTTAAAGTAACAGTGTGGAAAGAGGCCATTCAGTCCTTTGGGTCAGTATTGATCCTCTGAAGAACATCCCACCCAAAGCCAGCCCCTACCCTATCCACGCATCCCTGAATTTCCCATGGCCAATCTGCCTAACCTTCTCATCTTTGGACTGTGGAGGGAAACTGGAGCATTTGGAGGAAACTCATGCAGACATGAAATGTGCAAATTCCACACAGACAGTTACCCATGGCTGGAATCTAACCCTGGTCTCTGATGCCATGAGGCAGCAGTGCTAACCACTGAGCTACTGTGCCATCCCATTTCAATGGTGGGAGGTACTAATTTTCACTGAAGTCTGCCTTGCAGGATGAATTTGAGCAGCTCTGGGCTTGAGATATTGGATTTGATCTACATTACTTTAGCATGGCCTGGTTGGGCTGAAATACAACAGCAAGCAAACTGTTGGAGAGGCAGTGACAGGAGCATGATGATTGTAATCCTGAAGGCAGACAGCAGGTTAGTGCCTCTCTTGTGTAGCAACACATAAGCAATCCTCATAATCCTATAGAGCACAGATTGCTGGATTGCTGTGAAATCCTGCATACCCTGTTGAGTAGTGCAATCTGCAGCAATGATAGCAGCTTTTTGAGCTTGTGTTGCAGACCTAGTTCTTACAATTATGACATTTTCAAGATTATTACGTTTTGGAACTGTTGCTTTACATTTAGAATAAATGAAGGAATTTATAGTCCTATTTTGCGGTTTGCCTGGTAGTAACATTGAGCGCTTTGAATATTAGAGATCCAAAAGCAGGTTTTGATTGTATTACTGATAAAAGCATAAAGTTGATTCTACTTGAAAACAAGATGCTGAGTTTCCCAAACTTTCAAAAAAGGTGTGCAAGTCACCAGTGTGTTGACAGTTTGTGTTGAAAACTGCCAATTTATATCTTGAATGAAAAAGTTAAGGTCAATGATAAATAATAAACATTTCTCCTTAGATAGAAGTTAAATCACGGAAGTATTATGGCATAGAGGGAGGCCATTTTGCTAGTACTGGCACCTTCATAGAATGGAATCCCTACAGTGTGGAAGCAAGCCATTCAGCCCTTCAAATCCATACCAACCCTCCAAACAGCATCCCACCCAGACCCACCCTCCTACCTTAATCCTGTAACCCTGCATTTCCCACGGCTAACCCACTCAACCTGCACAGTATGGCCAGTTTAGCATGGCCAATCCACCTAACCTACATATCTTTGGAATGTGGGAGCACACAGAGAAAACACACACAAACACAGAGAGAGTGTACAAACTCCACACAGGCAGTCACCCAATGCTGGAATTGAACCCAGGACCCTGGCACTGTGAGGCAGCAGTGCTAACCACTGAGTCACTGTGCTGCCTTAAATGAACATCATTACCTCGTGCGAGTCTCCTGCTTTTTCCTCACTCCCTTAGAAACTATGTTTATCTAAGTAATCATTCAGTGCCCAATGCATGTGTTTCATGCTGTGGAGAAGAGGGCAGTGAAAGCCATTTTTGAGATCAGATTACAGATTTCCCAATAAATCATTAAATATCACAGATGGAGAGAGGCCCTATGTGGTCAGTAGAGAGAAGAAGCAGTCGTTCTACAGCTTCTACAGCTGAACGTCAGAAGGAAACATTGTGTGGTTGAAGAGTTGAGAGATTCATCCATAAGCAGGCTTTGTTACTGGTGATAGATTTAAATCACTCTCTGAAAATGGCGTCAAGCGCTCATTGCTGATTATTTGGCAAAATAATGATGGGGGACCCATTGGAAACTGGGAGAAACTGTGGATTATTTGCTAAAAGGATTATATTTTTGTGGGGAGTGTGATGGATGAAAAGCATAAAAGATGCACATAAATAGACAGTTTTGTTTTATTAATAGTGATTTGTAGTCATTTTGCAAAGTGAAACATTTAAAATGTAAAGTGTTGTATCAGTCATTCAGCTATTTAGTGCATGTTGATATTTCATTAAAAAATGTATCAGTCTCCACAAAATTTGTAATGTACTGTTGTCATGATGACATCTGTCTGCTGCATTCTTATGTCAGGATGTATTTTGATGCAGTGGAAACTGAGATAACCAACAGACAGGTCATTATGGATCAATTTGGCAGTGCTTCCATGGATGTTCCCCCACCATCCCACTTCCACAATGGAAAGGGTGAGTTCGAAACTCTGCATGATTCCTGCTGCCCCAGAGGTGGGATGGTGAGGAAAGCAGGAGGTTCACACTCGCTCCATGTACAGTTTCCACTTGATAGCATCTTTCAGGACGACGATGAAGAACAGGTGGAGAAGCTGCAAAATGTAGACACAACTATCATACAGGGTGATCTTGACAGGCCTGAGTGTTCACGGTTATCCTGTAGACCAGCTGATTGAGGACACTGAGGAGTTAGATCCATAATGGTCCTTTTGTCCTTTCCATCTTCTTTGTGTGTGACTTTCTCCTGCAAGAAGAGGGCACACTGTTAGTGAATGTGTGCCAGTGTGCTTAGACAATGTGACTTCCATTGTCGAATAGATGTAGGTGTGTGGAGAACTGGAGAGGTATACATGCTGCCATAATTGGAAGGTGTGCATGGTTGAGGTATAGTGTAAGGATTTTAGCTGGAGAGCCAGCAGAACCCAATGTCACTTCTTTTCTGGAAGACTCATTGAATTAAGTGCAAATCAAGCAACTGGACAGCAGCCGGCTTTCTTGGGATCATAGACACCTTGGACAGAGGTTCTCCCGACCAAGAACTACAAGCCAATTAAAGCCCACTTGAGAGGTTCCTTCTCCTTCCCAATCTCACATCCATACAACAGGTAGTGCACCTCTGCACAGGGGATTTCCCCAATTTGCCTCCAAGTATATTGACTCTGTTTGCTCTTTGGGCCTCCTGTATGGTGGTTTTATGTCCAATAGTGGCTGAGAACCCTATATATGGGTATTAGTTCCACACCATAGGCTTCATCTAGGAAGTGGTGGGAAGGTGCCACCTGACAACTTCCCCTCTGGTGAAGTGCCTCCCTATCATCAAGCTCTTCATGGAAAAGGGTATTAAATTCTTCTCATTGCAGTTGTGTGCACTCACCTTGATCACTCCAGCGTGAGCATTATCCAGCAGCTTACAGTAGATTGCTACATCTTTCCTTGATAGCAACTTCAAAAAGGTAAGCCACCTCACAGCACATGGTTTTCTTCTAAATTTATTAGTCTGCAGGAATGTGTGAAGGACACTGCACAGAAACAGAGTCTGGGGCTGCACAGGAGTTGCTTGTGGCCATGCCATTACATGGTGGGTAGATTAACTTTGTGCATTATCTACCAAAAGGCCTGGTCCAACATGAATGTGGCTCCTGAACCCTGAAATTGGGGGGAATGAAATTTGGGCCCTATATTCTTCTGCCTTAATATTCTTTGTTTTGGTTTATTTTTCTGTGTTTTGAGACGGTGCCAGAGAGTGGTGAGGCTATACAACATCTTTCACTCTATTTTTGACAATAGATAAATCAAATCAGGAAGGAAAATTATTCAGTGATAGAAAGGAACAAATTGTATTGAGACCCCCAGCAACAGGTGACAATGGTGATGGAAAACAGGAGAGCTGATTCCATTTCATGGTTTGGAGATGCTGGTGTTGGACTGGGGTGTACAAAGTTAAACATCACACAACACCAGGTTATAGTCCAACAGGTTTAATTGGACGCACTAGCTTTCGGAGCGCCACTCCTTCATCAGATGGTTGTCCACCTGATGAAGGAGTGGAACTCCGTGAGTTAGTGCTTCCAGTTAAACCTGTTGGACTATAACCTGTTGTTGTGTGATTTTTAACCCTGATTCCCAATTCCATTTTGATTTAACCCCTTCTCTCTTCCTCGCCTTTGGTGGTGACAAGCTTTTCATGTAAATTAATCAATTGGAAAACACATTATTTACTAGTGGTGGTTAAGAGATGAAAAATACTATGGGTGATTTGGTGATGGGGAGAAAGAAAAGTGTGAGAATAATTCTGGATATATAAAAAATACAAGGGAGCTAAGCAGTTTTCAGGGACATCCAGCAGTAGATGGTAATGGAGGGTGGGCTGGAATGGTTGAATGGAATTATTGGGGAAAAAATTATCTTTGGTGGAAGGAAGGATAATGGGAAGGGGGAGCATACAGACAAAATGATTCCTTAGTTCAGTGTAACCCATAGGCTTTGTTCCATGTATATGCTGTTTTATCATCTATTTATTCTTAGTTTTTCTGCCTGTTTGTAATGACCTAATGCCAGTGGAATAAAGAATGCATGCTTCAAGATCTTTGGATTTTCTGTGCGCTTACATCTATTGTTACAAAATAATTTAATAAAGGAGATGGGTTTACTTTAAAATTGAAATAGGAATCAATTGTTTCCTTAGCCCAAGACCTGGATTTACACATTTTTATAATTTTTGTGAACCTATTCCAGCAAAATCCTTTGCACCTTGAAAAAGTAGCAATACTAAAAAATGTTAATCTTTATTTAGAAGCTCTTTTACTTCAACTTTTTGGTCAAGGGTTTAAAGTACCTAGTTAAGTTGAACCTCTCCAGTTCTTGGATGAAGTCAGAGATGTTCGTTATGATATTGTGAAATTTGAGTTTGAATTTCCTTTAATAAAAACTGTTTGTGTGAAATGATACACACAGCTAACAATTAAACAAATGTGTTCCTGTTTAAAGAGAAAGAACAGAATCCATAGTATTTTACATATTTCCCACTTTCTGCCTAGTGTGATATAGGCGAGTCTGTGCTTTAGACTAGGTTTCTTTGTTCTTTGAATTTTAAAAGAGAAGCAGTGATTGCATTAGCTGTCCTCAGATGACCCAACAGCAACACATGTCAACTATGCACTGTGGAAAATAAACATAGAAAATAGAACATAGAAGAGTACAGCGGAGAACAGGCCCTTCGGTTTTCGATGTTGCGCCAACCTGTGAACTATTCTCCGCTCGTCCCCCTACACTATCCCATCATCATCCATGTGCTAATCCAAGGATTGTTTAAATCTCCCTAATGTGGCAGAGTTAACTACATTGGCAGGCAGGGCACTCCACGCCTTTACCATTCTCTGAGTAAAGAACCTGCCTCTGACATCTGTCTTAAAAGTATCACACCCACCCTCCCAATTTGTAGATATGCCCCCTCCTGCAAGCTGATGTCATCATCCTAGTAAAAAGACTTTCACTGTCTACCCTATCTAATGTCTCTATCAAATCCCCTCCTAGCCTACTTCTTTCCAATAAGAACAGACACAAGTCTCTCAGTCTTTCCTCATAAGACCTTCTCTCCAGACCAGGCAACATCCTGGTAAATCTCCTCTGCACCTTTTCCAATGCTTCCACATCCTTCCTGTAATGGGACGACCAGAGCTGTACACAATATTCCAAGTGTGGCCGCACTAGTGTTTTATATTGTTGCAACATGACATTACGCCTCCAGAACTCAATCCCTCTACCAATAAAACCTAATACACCGTAATGCCTTCTTAACAGCACTATCAACCTGGGTGGCAACTTTCAGCAATCTATGTACATGGACTCCAAGATCCCTCTGCACATCCACACAACTAAGAATCTTTCCATTGACCCAGTACTCTGTCTTCCTGTTATTCTCCAAAAGTGAATCACCTCACATTTAGCTGCATTGAACTCCATTTGCCACCTCGCAGCCCAATTCTGCAGTTTATCCAAGTCCCCCTGTAACCTGTAACGTTCTTCCACACTGTCCACTATTCCACCGACTTTAGTGTCATCTGCAAATTTACTAATCCATCCACCTATGCCTATAAATATCTAAATAATTTATAAAAATGACAAACAGCAGTGGACCTTGTGGCACACCATGAGTAACAGGACTCCAGGCTGAGTATTTTCCATCAACCACTACCCGCTGCCTTCTTTCAGGAAGCCAGTTTCTAATCTAAACTGCTAAATCACCCTCAATCCCATGCCTCAGCATTTTCTCCTGCACATAGTCCTGCTGTATATTTCCACAATATTAATGATTTTGTACCAACTTACATGGAAATTACTTGACATCTCCAACAGGTTAAGAGAAAAAGTTAGTTTTTTTTTTGTTTTAGTTCCTGAATGAGTAGAAATTGCTAGCATGGTCACAATGTCACTTTATCAGCGTCCAGATCAAACGTGTCCTCACTGGAAATGTTAGGTGAAAATGTTATATTTGAAAAGTTTTGTTTTAAACTAAAACCTTTTGTTGTACAAACAGTGAACCATGTCTCCACTTTTCTAAGAGCCTTAAAATGTTAGAAGCACCAACTGAGGTGATTTTCTGACAGAATATGTTTGTATTAATTTAATTTTCCATCAGAAGTAACAGAAGGTTCTTGCACTGCGCAGAGAGACAATGCAGTACATATAAATCTGATTACTGAATGACGACCTTGGCAAATGATTTAATATATGAGCTATCTTGTTGCTTCTATTCATAATTAACAGCTAAATCTATTGCAATCTAGACATAAAAAGTGTAGTGAATACAAAAGTAAACCCCCTGTTTGAATGTATCTAACAAATAACAGCGGGCAGGGGAAAAGGGAATGGCAGAATCATGGTTGGTGTGGTTACTTATGATGTAATTTCAGGGTCATGTGATATTAGGTGAGCTGTGACTGGTGGAATGGAAACACATGTGTAATGTAGAGGTACCAAGAACAGATTGCCTGCAAGACATCTTTAAGCTGGCAGTTGTGAGGACTAACGAGCTCAGTACATCTTTGGTGTCTGAGGATTCAGATCACAATCTGATAGAATAAGCAGCCAGATAAGTGAGTCTCTAATTGGATATGATGTTGAATTAAATCAATCTTTACTTTCCTGATGTATTTGTTTGTGACTGCATGCATTTAATATTTTAACACGTAATCTAGTGGAGAACACTTTTTTCTGTTTTCTAGCCTTGATGATTGACTTTTGTTGTGTTGTAAATAATCAGTATTTAATTGTTCAGTATTTTAAAAAAATTAACGAATATGAATTCAGTGTCTTCTTTTTCCACTGAACCTTTACTTTATTTTACTGTCTTTGTCTTCTTGCTATTGTGGAATTGTGGGCCAAGATATTTATGCATCCTTCTTTTGTTTACTGTTTTTGGGTGTGAACACTTCAGTCTTATGAATTCTGCTGCCTTAGGGCAAATAGCTAAGTGCAATTTTATATTATAGTCTGATTGTTTGTTTATTGCTAAGGTATTAGTGTACAGTTATTTTTATTTGATGCTGCATGTAAAACCTCTGTCACTACACCTTCATTTATCTGAAAATTGCCACTGGAGGACTGTGCAGTATAGGAAATTGCCCCACCCTTCCCTTTGTGTCCCCATCTTCTGAGTGATATCACTAAATTTACTTTCGCCTATTTCTCTTCAAAGGTACATTTTTAAAGTCAATGATAAATTCATAGTACATTTTTATATGTAAATAAATTCTCAGTATTCTCATGGACAAAATGTAGCTTTGTTGTGCATTGAGTAATTATGAACTGTTGTATTATATCACATTTCACATTGCTTTTGATAAATAGGAACAATGATGTCAAAAACAAGACCAAGATTTGTGATTATGTGTGGATTTGCAAAATTTGCAGTTTAACTTTATCTGATTTTTGCAAGTTTGTTTTGTGTGCAGTATCCCAGACAAAGTTTTGGAAGATATTTAACACTGTGTGACTGAAATAGTCTAAACTGCAAAGGATTGATTAAAATCAATGCAGCCAGTGTGGTGTGGCTGCTGATTAGCAATTTTGCCAATGAAGGGCATATATTGTTAATGGTATGATTGGCTTATTACAGTAATGGACAGTAGCAATCTGTTTACTCTGGTGTATTGTGGGTAATAATGCAGGTTGCATATAATGTTTTAGCGGATCAGTGACCATAATGTTTGAACTGGAAATTTCCCCAATTAGTTATGTATAGGCATATCAGCTCCTAAATACAACTTGTGGTGCTGATGCATGAGAAATCTTGTAAAGAGACAAAGAGGGAAACAAAGAAAATCATTTAAATTTTGTCGCTGGTGTATTAATGATGGTTCTTAATTTGTTTATTATTGTGCTAACAAGAGAGTGGTAGCATTTGCAAAGGCAGTGCTAAAAGTAAAGATAATCGATAATGTTAAAGCTACAGCAAGCTGAAGCGAATCCTCATTTGTTTTGCATTGGAGGCAAGAATTAAAGTATTGACATTTGTTTTTAATTTGGAGAACTGGCTTCTGTTTTTATTTATTTTCTGAATGTGCATTTTGTATGAATTTGAAAATAACAACATTTGATAAAGAATTACTGAAGTTCAGCATTTTTGAAACTCATGCAACCCCTGTGCAAGATGTACCATACTTTTTTTTATTTTACAGTATATGATGCAAATCTTAAATTTGACAATATTTTCATGTTTGGTTGGAAAACATTTTATTTTTATGAATTATGGTATGATGACTGTTATTGAACTTTTCCAAAAAGAAATATAATTAGGGATGGCATGGCGGCTCACTGGTTAGCACTGCTGTCTCACAGCACCAGGGACCCAATTTAGATTCCAGCCTCAGTGCCTGTCTGTCCATGTGGAGTTTGCACATTCTCCCCATGTCTGCATGGGTTTCCTCCCACAATCCAAAGATGCGCACGCTAGGTGAATTGGCCATGCTAAATTGCCCATAGTTTAGGTTATTAGTCAGGGGTAAATATAGGTTAGGGGAATGGGTCTGGCTGGGTTACTCTTCGGAGGGTTGGTGTGGACTTATTGGACCAGAGGGCTTGTTTCCACACTGTCGGGATTCTAATAAACTACATGGCAAAGAGAAACCAAATGCCAACAGGTGTCATAGGATTGGGGTGAGGTGAATTCTAACACTGCTCAGTCCATGAAAGATCCAGTGTTACTCGTTGTATTATGAATGCAGAATGATGAATTTATAGTGTAATGTGGTGATTTCTACAGCAATCACTAACTGTTACTTAGTCAGACTATTCTTTGGGTATTAGACCTTGTAAACAAGCAGATCAGACTGAGAGTAATGGGAGTGAAGCTTTTCCTATTCCTTGCTTGTCTGTATTAGTTCAATAATGTGAGGAATCCAGCAGTGGTTTCAGTACATTTGTGAGCCTGAGGCTATGGAAGAGTGTCGCTGATCGGAAAATTGTTCAAATCATCAGTCACTTCAGTGTTTGCTTTAATGCAGCATGAAGTTATAACGATTTGTCTTGAAGCAGAATAAAAATATATATAGTGTATTCGAAATAAGCGTGGGTAACCCCACCCTAGCACATGCAACTCAAGTGAGCATGAATGATAGTAGCTGAGACAAATTTTTATTCATGCCTGGAAGTAACTCCCCTGCAGGAGATAGATTTACTTGTTTAAATCCACTGAAATCATTTTCTGTTCTATGAAATTCTGCAGCAGTGAGTTCAATTTATTAAGTCATCCATTAATGGAATAACACTTGGCTGTTCTTTTTGATGCATACCACACTAATAGTGCAGCTCCTTTTGATTTAAGTGACCAAACTGTTCCATTCCTTGTGATTATAAATTCCCACCTTGACCTTTTTCATGTACAACAAAAACCAATGAGGAAATATAGTTAATGTCACAACTATTTGGTAAAGAAACTTGAGTCAATATGTGAAAGTCTCCTCCTCAAATTGACTGGTTTGGATCTCAGTCTAATAGTGGCAAAGTTGAAATGTTTACTTGGATATTTTTAAATTAAAATGGAGGATGCCTGTTGGCAGGCTATGTAGATATAAAAGATCAGGATTCTGCGCACTGCCAACCATCACCCTTTCAAAGATGTCCATTTTAATTGACTATAATATCCTGAATGACCCATATTACTGTTCAATTTTTAAAAAAGTCCTCATCTGTAAATCTCACTAGGATCTTGTCATACTCTAACTTTGCAATGTCTACTAGCAGGATGATCCTGCCTGAAACTCTTTTTTTTTCCTCTGACAAAAGCCTCTATGGATCCCTTCTTCCTTGTTATCCCCTTCAGTTACTTCATTTCTACTGTTTGAAACTTCTCCACTGGTGCTTAATGGTGCAGCACCTCCCTCTCTGTTTATGAAATCTCTTTGTATCGGTTGCAGAGGAGCTCAAAAGGTTGACAAAAATAATGGAAGGTGAAAATGTGGAATGCCCGAATATGCCAGGGTTCATGAGCTTCAAAAAGAAAAATCTCTGTACTGTTCAGAATTGTGTGGCATATGTAATGTGGGAGTCGGCAAGAAAATAAATGCAGTATAATACCTTCAGAGCAGCAGAAAGGAGAGCGCACTTCAGGATTGTGAAAGGCAAATTTTAGGACATATTATTTTACAGAGGGTAATCAATAGAGTAGATTTGTAGGAAAGGTAGATAAAGCCAGGACACTGGATTCAATTAAGTAACAGCTTGATACTAGAATAGGAAGAAATTCAGAATTATTTTGGAAAGATTAAATCAAATTATCTGGCCTCCTTGAGAGACCACGATAATAATAGTACCTCGTTTTCATAATCTGAAAGACTTTATGAACCTTTCAAAATGATGGACAGGAGCCTCCTTATTTTGACAGATCCTATTTTTGGGAAGTGGGACATGATTCACACAAGAGGGAAACCCAAACAGTATCTGCTAGTTTAGTACTGAGTTGAAGCAGATCCTGTTTTTGCTTTTTTTTTAAAGATGCAAACTCTCTCACTGAGAAAAATCAATTTATGGGGTAGACATAAATACTGTTGAAGAACAGAATGTCTATATTACTTTATGATCTGAATGTTGCATTTTTTATGTCATACTTTTCAACTTTTGACAGCACCAGCCTTTTCTATTTAATGAGAATTATACAAAACCCTCTGGACAGTTTAGATTGACAGGCATATGATAGAAACAAAATTTGCAACTTCAATAAAGTTCTTTGACATTTCCAAAGGGCAATCAATATATCATTAAGAATGCTTAATTGATTTTCAAAGGCTACAATTATCTCAGCAAGGATTCAAGTTCAGAATTTGACAGTTAAGGAAGCTATTAAAGTATTAGATTTCTTTGATGTAGGGCCTAGATAGAGTTTTGTTTGCTTTTATAGGTGGGTAATCATTTGAGATTTGAAAGCATAGAATATATTCTATGAATAGGAAATTGTGAGGGGTAGAGATCATGTGTATGAATGAGAGCTGTATTGGTTTGTTCAGAGTATTTTTTCAATTCCATATGACTCCTGATGGATATTATGGAAGTAGCAATGGAGTGGGGGCATGAGTTGGCATTAAGTTGACTTGGAAAGTATACGGTTAGGTGAAGGTTAGAAGATGTAACAGCTTCTGAACACCATGTCTTAGCACTTGCCTGCCTCCATGGGTGCCTGTTCCCTACTTCCCATTGTTAGCTGGCCCACATTCCCCTCTCCCAACCTCTGCCCAATCTTGTGCAGTAAGTGTTGCTCATTTGAGGATAGTCTTTAACAAGGTGGTTCTCACAAGTTGAGGTTTCTCCACTAAAACTACTTCCAACGTCCTGATAAAACAGGTTTGGGCTAAATTTTGGTTGTTTTTTAAGAACTAATTTTACTGTTGGCAGGGATCCTCTAACCATCTCAGCTACAGGGATAAGTTGATCTAAGTATGTGCATGGCTGATGCTTGAGATTATTTTACAATTGCACTATTTTATAAAATTAGGCTCTTTCTAACTATACTCCCTACTCATAGTTTTGTTTCATGACTGCAACCTGTTGAGATCAACTTTCATTTAGTCTAGATGACCATTACAAAACTTCTTTCATGTTTTGAAGTCTTCTGAATGTTTACTTTTTATTCATTCGTGGGATCTTTGCATCATTGGGCCATCAATTAGTGTCTGATTTTAGTTGGTCTTGAGCTGGTGGTGGTGAGCTGTCTTTTTGAAGTGCTGCAGTCCATGTGATAGAGGTAGACCAATAATGCTATTAGGGAGGGAACTCGAGGATGCTTACCCAGTGACAATGAAGGGACAATGATACATTTCCAATTCAGGATGCTAAGTGACTTGGAGGGGAACTTGCAAGTGGTGGTGTTCCCATGTATCTGCTCCTTGCCCTTGTTTGAGAGTAATGGGTTTTGTAAGTATTGTTTGAAGGAGCCTTGGTGAATTTCTGCAGTGCACCTTTGTAGATGTTGCATACTGCTGCTGCTTTGTGATGGTGGAAGGAGTGCGTGTTAGGTGATAATGAAGTGGGTTGCTTTGTCCTGGATGGTGTCAAGCTTCTTGTGTTGGTGTTGCTGTCATCTGAGCCAGTGAGGCGTATTCCACCACTGAAATTACAGCCACAGTATTTATATAGCTAATTCTGTTCAGTAGTAACCCAAGATGCTGAAAACTTGAATGAATCCCCAATCTCCTGGAATTATTGGACCATTGAAAGATATGCAACTTGACTTTTATTCGCATGGAATTTTGTGAGGAAGTTTTATTACTCTTGTTTTAGCCTTCTTTCTTTTAAACTAAAGCTAGATAATGCTGGAGAAATTGAGCAGATATAGCAATATCTGTGGAGAGAAAAAAACAGTTAATGTTTCGTGTCTGAATCGCTCTTCAGAAAATGACAGTTTTTAAAAACCGATGAAGCTTTTCTTTTTCTAAGGATTGTCGTTTTGGTGGAAGCAGAGTCCTTTGATGTTTTCAAGGTTGAGCAAGGGTGGAAAAGATTCTTAGTGCTACATGAAATATAAATTTGAAATTACAACCCATTCAGCTATGATCTTTTTAAACTGCAGAGTAAGCTTGAGGGGCCAAATGGATGACTCAGGCATTTTGTTGGTTTATATGTTTGCATACTTTTTGAAGTAAGCAGATTATCTGCTATAGCAGGCTGTCTCTATTTAGACATGAATTCTGTGATTTTAGCATCTACACAGTATTAGCTAAGATTAATGCAGAAGTTAATTTTATGTCGCCACACCCAACATATCTGGTGGTTGTGGAGAAATCGCACACAATAACTCAGGAGGCCAGCTCACTATTTTCCTGCCCATCCTTGAGCCGAACTGCTGTATTGTAGAGGATGGATAGGGTATCATACAGTCTGTCTGCTCCTAATCCAACTGAAACCCTTAAATTGCCAATTAAAGATGACTCTGCTGGATTAATGCATTGGGTAGGATATGTGGAATGAATGTGAACAGCTTAGAACTTTAGCAGCTCACTTAAAAGATGGGAAGGAAGTGGAGTGTAACTTTGGAAAGGTGTATAGTTTTAAATGTATTAAATCTCCCTTCACCTTATCTGCTCCTTCAGAAAACAATTAAAATTTATTCACAGAACTGAAGCCCACCATCACTGGCGTTATTCTCGTAAATCTCCTCCTTTTAAAGATTAGCAAACCTTAATGTGTGATGTTTGGATTCACTGAGGCCAAACTTTGATGCATGAAGGTTTAGCGTAATTTGTTTGAAGTTTGTCTTCATGCAATATACCCCTCCAAATGATCTCTGATCAAATGTCATTTATTTCAGCCACTCTTTAGATTCTGAGCCACTTGGAAAATCAGATCATTTTGGTGGAGAAGATTGTGATCTCAATTTAGCTTTTAATGTTCATTTAGTAAGCCATTTGCTATCCTTAAATTGCACCCTGATCACATTTGCTGAGAAGAACCTAGCATTCATGATGCTCAGTACTGCAGCCAAAATTTACCTCTCGGCTCCAGAACAATGCCAGTCAATCTCTTTCATCACACCCTTAACAGTTCCTTATTTATTTGGCAGCTCCAGCCTTTCTGTTAGAGCCTGCCTTGTCTTTCTCCATTTTACAATGAAATCTTTGTTTACAAGCATGCTCAGGGAATGGGTGGTGCTGGTTAAACAATATTTACATTTATTTAGGACACAAAGTCCAGGTGCTGCTCTAACGTGGAGAGGAACTGGGCAGGCAAGGTCCCCAGCGCAACAGGACATCACTGTGAAATCTCCACAATTTAAAGACCAGTCTAATAACACCATTTCGGTTTTATTTTCAATATTTGAGGCTGCCTTTCACTGATTGTTCTAAGCAATCTTCGTTCAGTTACAAGAACTAAAACCGACCCGGTTTTAATATCACGTATAAGAACAACTTGTGCATTTGCAACCTGCTGTTGGGATGCAGAGTCGCACAATGGTAGTGTCTCTGGGCCAGAAGCGTCATGTTCAAGTTCCACAACAGAGCCTGTTGGCCATGGAAGGTGTTCTTTTGTAATACGGCCCAACGGGTTGATTATCGGCCTCCCCTCCCTCCCAGCATGGCGGGTAGTAATAGCCTGAGCACCTTCTTGTTGGCCAACCAACAGAGACACACTGCTGTACTTGGAGGTAAATGTGCACTGTCCCAATAGCAGTCCACTGTTCGTCCTTCAGAAATGAGGACTGGAGAAAAGCTAGGCAATTTACTGTTGGTTTCTTTTCCAAGAACTGATTAGGTCAAATTTCAGGGTTCAGATAATGGAGACTCTGGTTACTTAAGAATTCCAGTTGGTTGTGTTCCGTTTGACAAAATATTTACAATGTTTCCATCACTATATTTATTGTTCCACTGATCTTTCATCTGTTCCATCTGTGTTCTAAATATCATTGAGCTCCTTGTAAAACAATCTCATTTTCCCCCTCTCTGGTTCCTAATTGTGTTGAAATTGGCATCTTCAACCACATGAGAAGGGAAATTGCGATCTCTAAAGAAGGAGGCTATCTGGTATGTTCTGTGGTGGAACTGGTCCTCCTGGGAGCAGATATGGCGGAGGCGGAGGAATTGGGAATTCGGGATGGCATTTTTGCAGGAGGTAGGGTGGGAAGAGGTGTAATCCAGGTAGCTGTGGAATCGGTGGTTTTTTTAAAAATAAAAAGTCAGTGTCAAGTTGGTCGTCATTAATGGAGATGGAGAGGTCCAGGAAAGGGAGGGAGGTGTCAGAGATGGTCCAGGTGAATTTATGGTCAGGGTGGAATGTGTTGGTGAAGTTGATGAACTGCTCAACCTCCTCACGGGAGCACGAGGTGGCGCCGATGCAGTCATCAATGTAGTGGAGGAAGAGGTGGGGAGTGGTGCCTGTGTAACTACGGAAGATGGACTGTTCTACATAGCCGACAAAGAGACAGGCATAGCTGGGGCCCACACAGGTGCCCATGGCTACCCCTTTGGTCTGGAGGAAGTGGGAGGATTCAAAGAGAAATTGTTAAGGGTGAGGACCAATTTGGCCAAACGAGTGAGAGTGTCGGTGGAAGGGTACTGTTGGGGACGTCAGGAGAGGTAGAAACGGAGGGCTTGGAGGCCCTGGTCATGGCGGATGGAGGTGTAGAGGGATTGGATGTCGATGGTGAAGATAAGGCGTTGGCGGCCGGGGAAACGGAAGTCTTGGAGGAGGTATAGAGCGTGGGTGGTGTCTCGAATGTATGTGGGGAGTTCCTGGACTAAGGGGGTAGGACAGTATCGAGGTAGGTAGGGATGAGTTTGATGGGGCAGGAGCAGGTTGAGACAATGGATCAGCCAGGGTGGTCAGGCTTGTTGGTCTTGGGAAGGAGGTAGAATCGGGCAGTGCGGGGTTCCCGGACTACAAGGTTGGAAATTGTGGGTGGGAGATCTCCTGAGGTGATGAGGTTCTGTATGGTCTGGGAGATGATGGTTTGGTGATGGGGCGAGGGGTCATGGTCGAGGGGGCGGTAGGAAAAGTTGTGTTTTCGAGTTGACGTCTGGCTTCAGCACTGTAGAGGTCAGTGTGCCAGCGCTCCACAAATATTCCAGAAGATTCCCCCGGCCTCTGGAACTGTTCGGATGCCATTAGCTATGAAAGGGAAATGCACAGCGACCATCCCCACGGTGATCAATAACATCACTTCCGCCCCTATCATGGCCACTTCCACATCCACTTCCGCCCCTCACGATTCCTCATGCACCACACGTGACATCACTTCCATTCCCCATGTCATCGCTGACATCACACGTTCAGCGACCTCCGCCCCCTCTACTGCCGTGTTCACCACGACTTCCGCCCCCACCAATGCCACTCCCCTTCTAACACGCCCCCCCCCCCCCCCCCCCCCATAGATCCCACTGTCACCATCCCCGCCCCCCCAGAACCCTGAGGGGAACACCACCCCGGCTCATGATTCCATACCCAATTCCCCTGACCACCACGCCCACTCCAGTTACAGGCTCCACCCCCCCCTTTCAGCTCCACACCTACACCAGGTTCTAGCTCCCAGCCCTGCCGAGTTTACACCATCCCCCTAGACCTTCCCCTCATCGTGGACAAGTGATCAATCCTCAGCAAAGGCCTTATCTTTATCCCCCTCCATCCACGCATCAATGAATTTAATACGCATCGTGACGTTGAGCACTTCTTCCACCTCCGAGCTTACTTTTACAATCAGGACTCCCACCTACCTTCCGAGGACCCCTTCACTCATCTCCAACACACTCCATCTACCTGGACACCCCATGCTGACCTATTACCCGCCCTCGATCTCTTCATTTCCAACTGCCGCCGAGACATTAACCCCTCCCCCACCCCAACCTCTCACCCTTCCAGCACGCAGCCCTCCACTCCCTCTGCTCTAATTCCACCCTCACCATCAAACCAGCAGATAAAGGGAATGCCGTGGTAGTTTGGTGCACTGCCAGAGGGTCTTTGTTTGTGAATCACAAAGTTAACAAGCAGAATCAGTGAACAAAAAAAAATTAAAAACCGGGAATTGAATGCTACCAGTGCCTTTTTTATTCTAAAAGGATTGGAGTATTGGGGAGGAAGTCTTATTATGATTTTTGTACCATCTTGATGTGACCACACCTGGAGCATTGTGGGCAATGTTTGTATTTTTCAAATAAGAAGTGCAAAGAAAGGATGGAAGTAGACTAATTTCTTGGATGAGGTGATTGTTTTGTGTGGAGAGATTGAGTGGACTCCGCCTATGTTCTTCTAGACTCTAGAAGAATGAAAGGTGATCTATTTGAGACCTTCAGGAATTTTTAGCACCCATTAAAAATGATCAGTTAATAGTAAATAGATTCCTGTGAAATACCACAACACTGACATTCTTAACTAGAGACTAGTCAACCTCCTGTCATTTTGCAGAAAGAGTCCAATCTCATTCTTCTGGGTGGAACAGGGTTTAGAGGGCAGGGAGTAACTGGTTCAAGGCAGAAGATAACTTTCAGACTTTACAAATGGAGATTGAATTACGATAATCCTATAAAGGAAAACATGACCAGCCCCAATGTTGGTACAGTTTGATCAAAACTAGAGAAATTTCAGTGATGAAATAAAGTTATTGGAGCTTGACAGCAGACACTTAGGAAAAAGTTCTGTGTGGGGACCCTTGCAAATATTTACATACTCCCAGAAATGGTGCATGAATACCATCACTCTCAGCAATGTCCTCCGTCCTCAATTGCACTTAGAGTCATAGAGATGTACAGCATGGAAACAGACCCTTCGGTCCAACCTGTCCATGCCAACCAGATATCCCACCCAATCTAGTCCCACCTGCCAGCACCCGGCCCATATCCCTCCAAACCCTTCCTATTCATAAACCCATCCAAATGCCTCTTAAATGTTGCAATTGTACCACCCTCCACCACTTCCTCTGGCAGCTCATTCCAAACGCATAGCACCCTCTGTATGAAAAAGTTGCCCCTTGGGTTTGTTTTATATCTTTCCCCTCTTACCCTAAACCTATGCCCTCTAGTTCTGGACTCCCCCACCCCAGGGAAAAGACTTTGTCTATTTATCAAATCTATGCCCCTCATGATTTTGTAAACCTCTATAAGGTTACCTCTCAGTCTCCGACGCTCCAGGGAAAACAGCCCTAGCCTGTTCAGCATCTCCCTTTTAGGTCAAATCCTCCAATCCTGGCAACATCCTTGTAAATCTTTTCTGAACCCTTTCAAGTTTCTCAACATTCTTCCAACAGGAAGGAGACCATAATTGCACGCAGTATTCTAACAGTGGCCTAACCAATGTCCTGTACAACTACAACATGACCTCCCAACTCCTGTACTCAATACTTTGATCAATAAAGGAAAGCATACCAAACGCTTTTTTCACTATCCTATCTACCTGTGACTCTACTTTCAAGGAACGATGATCCTGCACTCCAAGGTCTCTTTGTTGAGCAACACTCCCTCGGATCTTCCCATTAAGTGTATAAGTCCTGCTAAGGTTTGCTTTCCCAAAATGCAGCACCTCACATTTATCTAAATTAAACTCCATCTGCCACGTCTCAGCCCATTGGTCCACCTGATCGATGTCTTGTTGTACTCTGAGGTAACCTTTTTCACCGTCCACTACACCACCAATTTTTGTGTCATCTGCAAGCTTCCTAACTATACCTCCTGTGTTCGCATCCAAATCATTTACATAAATGACAAAAAGCAGTGGACTCAGCACCGATCCTTGTGGCACACCACTTGTCACAGGCCCCCAGTCTGAAAAGCAACCCTTCATCACCTCTGCTTCAAGGGTTGCTCCATGGCTTCAGCTGCCATCTTATTAAAATATCAGGCTCCTGTCTGCTTATACTGGTGACACAGATGAACATTGAATCGTGCTATTTAAATTTTAAAAGAAGAGCATAGTCCAGGCATATAGCCAATGCCAATAAATGAACTGATTAACTCAGCAGAGTGTTTTTTTTTTGGAGTCTTGCTGTGTTGCCATTTTCAGTTTTGCACAAATTTTCTACAATTGTATTCTAAAATTTCAAAGAAAAACATTTTCCTGCAAAATCTATGGATAGGCATGTTTCAGCAGGCCAGCATATAAATAGACACTAAAAGCTGCAGGGACACAGCCTTTGGGTTTAATACATAATTTGCAAGAGCTATGACAAATTGACCTTTGAATAAAAGATTAATGAATCAGTGCTTTGCAGCTACTGTAGATGCATTTCTTGGCTTACATTGATGCTAGATAATGTAAAGATAAATCTCTTAGCAGAGTTTCTTGGCATTAAAGAGTAGGATGCCAAGAATCAAAAGTTTACTCTGTATTGATGGTAATTCCTGCAAATAAAAATAAGACTTATTATAAAAGAAATGAACCCTGAAAGCTTTTCATCACAGACAGCATATTGTGTGACTAGGCATTGAATTACCATAAGTTGAGATGGAGGGTACCACAGTCATTGGGGGTCAGTGGAAGGGCATGAGTTGGCACAAATAGGATATGGGGAGTATGTGGGGAGGTTGAGTGGGTGCGAAGGATGAGATCTGGAGGACTGCTTTTCATTTTCCAGTACCAGAACATCAAAATAGACCTTTTGACCAGGCCAACTTATTATGTGCAGTCCTTCTGCCTGTTTTTTGGAGATGACGGGCCTGATTTCAGTTTGTATCTGCTCTACTGGAACTTAAAATCTTACCCTTGCTGGAAGTTCATCCCAAGGCAGGCATGCTAATCTGGGTTTTTGCCCGAAACGTTGGATTTTCATGCTCCTCAGATACTGCCTGAGCTACTGTGCTTTTCCAGCACCACTATTTCAGAATGAATTTTTTTCAAACCCAGCACCAGTTTATTGGATGAAAATTAATTCTGCTTTCTCTTTTCATGGATGCTGTCAACACTGAGTTTTTCCAGCACTTCCTCTTGTTAGTTCAAAAGATGTTTTGCTTGCTAATAGCCATAATCAACAAATAAGGCTGGCATAGCAAATTAAGGCGTTCCAATCAGGCTGGTTTTAATTCCTCATTGAGCTTCTCATCAGTGATACGATGTTGAGGTAGCCTATTTATAGAATAACTTGTATGTTCAGACCTGTCTGAAGTACACTTTATATGCTGTCACCAGAATTGTAAAATCTGACACATCTTTATTTTGTAATAGCATATGTTATGCAGGGTTTTGATGGCCCCAATTTGACTATGTTGAAGGAGATTTTCTTCAGTGGAACCTTTTTTACTATGGGATTACTAATTAACCCATCCACATTGCACAGTACTGGTCCTAAATAGGTGTATCCCTTTTGGGGTTTACAAGCTATCATTCCAATAAACTTATAGCATTCCACAAACTCATCTTCTAGACACCTTTGCCAGTTTGTTTGAAGATCAGAACTAATATTCTGCCTTTGTTACGCATTCCAATTATTTCTTGCTTCATGCCCTGTCCAAAGGTTGGGAACCTGAAATTAATCCCATCAACACTTGCATTGCTAGTCCTGATCTCTCTCTCTCTCTACTGATTTTACTTAGAATCTTGCCTCAGAAGATAACTTTCTTACTACTCCCCTTTGTTTCATTCTTTACTGTTCCATAGTAAAGGATTCACTGAAGGAAAAGTCTCTCAATACAATCAAGTTTCAGGTTAGTTTTGAAACAACACATTCGAGTTCATACTCTGTCTCAAATATGAATCTTTAAAACCAGTTTCATAGGCTTGAACAATGTGATGGCTGAGATTGATTGGGTGAATAGACCAAAATGTATGATAAAGATGAGAAACATTTAAAGAAACTATATTAGGAAGTATTTAACAAAAACGTTTTCTGTTATGGATCAGGCTAGACCTTCTTTAAAATATTTTGAAGTAGCCTAGACCCTAACTTTCCTTAATTTAAAGGTAGATGTGAAGTGGGTGTCCAGGTGTGATGCAACTAGTCAAACCACTCTGCTTTTAGCAAAACAGAATTTATTTACACTGTACAGTTAAATTGCGCTTTTTGATCATGTTTCAAAATAACTTTAAAGATCGGAAAACTTAACCAACCTGATACAGCAACTTAACTAATTGTTCCAATACAGTAGCATCCCATAAACACACTCTTTGAATTTATCTTTTTTGCCAAACACGTTCTTGCAGGCAGGAGGGAGCATCATCCAGATAGATGTCAGAGCTTTTAGCACAGATAAGGAGAGTAGCGAATGTAAACATTGTTCGCTTTTGAGACCAAGAGAGGAGGAATTTATTGGGAAATGGCAGAAAGATTGAACAAATTTTGACTGTCTTACAGAAGACTCCCTGCAGGTTGGAGGATAGCTTATGTTACTCCAATATTCAAAAATGGAGGTAGACAAGAAATGGGGAATTATAGACCATTATGTCCAATTGGTCCTGGGGAAAATTCTCGAGTCCGTTATCAAAGACTTTATAGCGGAGCATTTAGAAAGTAGTGACAGAATTAGACAGTCAGCATGGGCTTATGAAGGGGAAATTATGCTTGACAAATCTGTTGGAATTCTATAAAGATGAAACTAGCAGAGTTGACAAGGGGGAGCCTGTTGATGTGGTATTTTTGGACTTTCAGACAATATTTGACAGAATCCTGCATAAGAGATTATTGTGCAAGATTAAAGTGCATAGGATTGACGGGGGGGGAAGTATATTGAGTTGGATAGAAAATTTGTTGGCAGCGAGGAAATGAAGAGTAGGAATGATTGGATCCTTTTCAAATTAGCAAGCAGTAAGTAGCGGGGTGCCGCTGGGACCCCAGCTAGTCATGATATATTAATGATTTGGATGAGGGAACCAAAATGTACCATGTTAAAGTTTGCAGATGACACTAAGTTGGGTGGGAGAGTAAACAGTGATGAGGATGCAGAGATCCTTCAGCATGATCTGGACAGGTTGGGTGAGTGGGAAAATCAATGGCAGATATAGTATAATTTGGATAAATGTGAAGTTATTCACTTTGAAAGCAAACCAAGAAGACAGATTACTATCTGGCTGTAAATTGGGAGAGGGGAGTGTAAAGAGAATCATGGGTGTACATGTGCACCAATCACTGACGATATGCATGCAGTGTAGCAGGCGATAAAGAAGGCAAATGGTATGTTGGCTTCATTGCGAGAGGTCATGAGTACGAGACCCGGGATACATTGTTACAGTTATACAGGGCCTTGGTGAGGCCACACCTAGAATATTGTGTGCAGTATTATCCTCTTTTTCTGAGGAAGATGCTGTGCTCTCGGGAGTGTATTGAGGGTTTACCAGGCTGATTCAGGGATGGCGGGCCTGGTGTATGAGGAGAGCTTGACTAAGTTAGGATTGTTTTTGCTGGGGTTCAAATGAATGGAGGTTGGGATCTCATTCAGACTTAAAATTCTTCTGACAGGGCTGGACAAGGTAGATGCAGGGAGGATGTTCCTGCTGGTAGTGTCCAGAACCAGAGTTAACGGTCTGAGGATTCAGGGTATTCCATTTAGGATGGAGATGAGGAGACATTTTCCTCATCCAAAGAGTGGTGAGCCTATGGAGTTCATTATCACAGGAAGTAGTTGATATCAAAACATTGAATGTATTCAAGAGGCAGCTAGATGTAGCACTTGGGGTGAATGGGATCAAAGATTATGTGGACAAAGCAGGATGAGGCTATTGAGTTAGCTGATCAGCCATGATTATAAATGAATGGTGAAGCAGCAGGCTGAAAGGGCTGAATGGCCTCCTCTTGCTCCTATCTTCAGTGTTTCTATGTGATATGTCAGAATTGGTGGGTAACCCAGGGGATGATTAGTTATGAAATAATGAATGTAGACATTATGATTTTGCAAAATTTCTTTGATTCTAGGATGTTCCTTGCAGATTGTCGTAAGCAAACGTAACTCTGCTGTTCAGGAGGGAAATTGAAAACTGGTATCTACAGAATCATTAGCCTGACACATTATCAGGAAAATGCTAGAATTGCTTGTAGGGGCAAATTACTGCGGATGCTGGAATCTGTACTGAAAACAACAAATGCTGGAGATCACAGGAGATCATCAGCATCCACAGATAGAGACCAAGCTAGCATTTCAAGTTTAGCTGACTCTTCATCTTCACTTCAGCTCTAATGAAAAGTTATTTGGACTTGAAACATTAGCTTGCTCGCTCTCCCCGTTTGATGCTGCCTTACCCGCTGCCATCTCTAGTATTTGTTGTTTCCAGTGCTGGAGTTTCTTATTAGGGAAGTTCTTAATAATATGCTTAGAAAGTTGTGGCATGATCAGACAAATCAATGTGGCTTTACAAATGTTTGACAAATTTTGAATTTTTTTTGAGCGAACGTACACGAGGGTAGATAAAGGGGAACTAGCAGATGTCGTGTCTTTGGATTTCCAAAAATCATTTCCTAAGGTTCCCCAGAGGGACTTGTAACATGGAGTTGGAAAAAAGTGGATATCTGATTAACATGGTGGTTGGACAAGAGGAGGAGAGAGGAATAGTTAGCAGTCTGTGATTAGTAGAGTGCACATAGTCCAGGGCTGAGAGATCTTCTAATTACAATGTGTGTTAATTATTCATTTGGAGAGAAGTGTTTTGCTGGTGATATAAAACCAGTTGGGATTCTAGCTGTAAGGAAGCTGCAAAGAGCTATTGAGAGAATATATGGGTGACCAGCAGGTATCTGACTGAATATCAGGTAAAGTAATGCAAGTTTGAGGTTATTAATTTACATAGCAAAAATAGCAAAGCAAAATACTTTTTTAAATAGGTATAATATTTCAAGGCACTAGAATGTACTCACACAAGGATAAGAGTTAGAACACACGTGCAGCAAGTAATTAGGAAAGATAAACGTCATCATGTTGGGCTTTTATTACAAGGGGTTTAGAGTGTCGGAATAAGGAGGTCTTTGAGATGACACCTTGATTATGGTGAGTGGTTTTAATCTGCACATTCAAGAAAGCATACAGTTGCTTTGGAAGTGGCACAGTGAAGGTTAATGACAGGTTTGTTTTCTCTGGAATGAAATGGTTGTTTTATGATAAGGTTAAAGAGTGGGCTTGTACTTTCTGGTTTAGAAGAGTGAGAGATGATCTCACAGAAGACATTTGACAGGATAGACATTGGAGGCTATTTTGCCTGACTAGGAATCTGGAACACTGGGGCCAATAATTTTATGACTTGGATGAACAGAGATTTTTCACACTAGACATCATGACTCTTTGAAACTATCTACACTGTGGATTGTGGAAGTTCTGTAATTGAATTTGAATGTTGTGTTAGATAAGTATTTAATCATTCAGAGCTCCCTGTTGTGGTACCCAGCATCACCAATACCAGTCTTCAGTTAATGGTATTGGATACTGCGAAGGCTATGGGTCCTAACAAATTTCCAGCAAAAGTACTGAGTACTGTGCTCCAGATTCCTGTGCATCTAATCAAGTTGTTCCAGTAAGCTACAACATTAGCATCTATCTGGAAATATGAAAAGTTGACCATGTATTTCCTGTCCACAAAAAGCAGGACAAGTCCACGAGGCCATCTTGATCATCAATTAAGTGTTGGAAGGTGTGATTGACAGTGTTTTGAAACCACACCCATTTTGCAATTACCTGCTAAATGACACTCAGTTGGGCTCCAGTGAGACAACTCAGCTCCTGATCTCATTGCAGCATTCGTCCAAACATGAACAAAAGATGTGAATTCCATTATTAAAAGGACCTTTGCAATATCTTTTTCATAGAATCCCTAAAATGTGTAAACAGGTCATTTGGCCCAGCAAGTTCACACTACAATGTTCATATTTGCACAGATCTCTAAACTGATGGAAAATCCCAGCAACTCATCCATCAGTTAGAACTTTAGCCAGTGCCCTCAGTCTGGTCCCTACCAATTTCTCCATTACCTTGTCCACAGTTACTCTTTTCTTTTCTCTTTGCTGTGTTAATGTAGACTGGTTATGTCTAATTGTCATGTCTACAACATTGACATTTTTTTCTTAACTCATGCCTTTCAGTTCATTTCTATACCTTTTTTTGCAAAAGTCCCTTGCAAATTGGAGACTTGCTATGGTCCCATAATGATCTCCTTTTTTAATGCATATTCGCATTTAGCACCTTTTTTCTATAGATATTTTCTACACCCCTCTGGAGCAGGTGGGACTTGAACCTGATTCAGAGGTTGGAAATCACTTTTCTATAAATTTTTTTTTAGTGTACTGACACCTGCATCCTTTTAACGGAGTTTTACATTTTACATTACATTACAGTGTGGAAACAAGCACTTCGGCCCAACAAGTCCACACCGACCCGCCAAAGCGCAACCCACCCATACCCCTACATTTACCCCTTACCTAACACTACGGGCAATTTAGCATGGCCAATTCACCTGACCCGCACATCTTTGGACTGTGGGAGGAAACCGGAGCAGCCGGAGGAAACCCACGCAGCCACTGGGAGAACATGCAAACTCCACACAGTCAGTCGCCTGAGTCGGGAATTGAACCCGGGTCTCTGGCGCTGTGAGGCAGCAGTGCTAACCACTGTGCCACCGTGCCGCCCACACAGTGGTTAACCTGAGATGGTGGATAGGCAAGCTGCTAATGTATTTCTGGATTAGTGGTGCTGGATTAGTGGCACCACTAATCCAGAATCTGGTTTCCAGCATCTGCAGTCATTGTTTTTACCAAGCTGCTAATGTAGTTTGAACATAATTAGCTATTTTCCTTCAGACACATCTCCTGATGCCAACAGTACATGCTTAATATTCTGATTAGAGAACTTGGGTCCTTTTAAGGGGAGGCTTTAATGTCTGGATTGTGTCAATTGTAAACTCACAGACTTATCAAAACCTTATGACCTTTGTCATATTCCATTTTGTCATATTCCATTTCTGGATTTATTTCTGCTATTTTTGTACATCACTTGGTCAATTAACATTGCATCTGTGCTGATGAGGTTGTTTAGCACTGCAATTCTTAATGGGTATCACCACTGTTTTTTTTTAGGATTTCAGCATTTTTTGTTATCTCCAAGTCTAAAACAGGTAGCACTCACAAATTCTTTAACCTGACTTCAGTACTTAATGTTTTAACCAATCCAGTCCCCACACTGTGTGGGCGGCACGGTGGCACAGTGGTTAGCACTGCTGCCTCACAGTGCCAGAGACCCGGGTTTAATTCCCGCCTCAGCCGACTGACTGACTGTGTGGAGTTTGCACGTTCTCCCCGTGTCTGCGTGGGTTTCCTCCGGGTGCTCCGGTTTCCTCCCACAGTCCAAAGATGTGCAGGTTAGGTGAATTGGCCAAGCTAAATTGCCCGTAGTGTTAGGTAAGGGGTAAATGTAGGGGTATGGGTGGGTTGCGCTTCGGCGGGTCGGTGTGAACTTGTTGGGCCGAAGGGCCTGTTTCCACACTGTAAGTAATTTAATCTAATCTAATCTAATCACACTGTGGATGTGCAACCAGTGTCCAACACTGATCAAATGAATCTAAACCATAACATTGCTGGGTTGGTTTTTTTTGTAACTGATATACAATTCTCTGTGCCTGATCAGTATCATGTTTCTGGTCAGGACAATTTATTACATAATGGTATTTTGATTTGCATCTAAAATATCCATTTGACCATACCTTGGGCATTCTGGTGTTCATTCTTTTGGTTTAGTCCCCAATTCCTGTTAGCTGTTTATAATTATGAGAGATCTGTATCCTCACTTCTTTTGTAGTTTATTCCCCTTCTCACTTTGATGCTTTTGCCTATATCTGGACAGTCTTGCATTGCTGCTACAATTGAATCATCCACTCTTTGTTACTCCTGAGTGTTCCATTTGTACCTCCAAGACCTATTAGGTTGAAATGTTTTTTTAGATTAGATTAGATTACTTACAGTGTGGAAACAGGCCCTTCGGCCCAACAAGTCCACACCGACCCGCCGAAGCGTAACCCACCCATTCCCCTACATTTACCCCTTTACCTAACACTATGGGCAATTTAGCATGGCCAATTCACCTGACCTGCACATCTTTGGACTGTGGGAGGAAACCGGAGCACCCGCAGGAAACCCACGCAGACACGGGGAGAATGTGCAAACTCCACAGTCAGTCGCCTGAGTCGGGAATTGAACCCGGATCTCTGGCGCTGTGAGGCAGGAATTTATTTTAAAGGATTCTGAAATTTGCTTAAAACTTAGATATCATTCTTAAAGATGTTAATTCTAGTTAATACTGAATTATCCTGCTTGCCACCTTCATATAGTTTTAAAGGCAGCAAGAGTTGGACATGCCCAAAGAGTATTTCTGCAACCTTGTAAGTAGCCTATTAAATTCCAAAGTCTGACCATACCTCATGTGCATTTAGTAGGTTGTCTTTCTTAAAATTTTGTGGACAAATTTTAGAATTTCCAAACAATCTGAGCTGTTGGACCTCTAACGCTGACAATATTTTACATCTGATCTTGCCTTTTAGTAGGAAGCAACAATGCCAACATTTGAATTTTTTTCCCTTCAGTAAGAATGCAATCTCTGTTCACAAATCCACTACATTCTTCCATTGAACATAATGTTCGTCTTCACAGAACATATGTTGGAAAACCTATATCAATTTTCAACCATTCCTCTCAAAAAATAATTCAAATTACAGCCTCGTGTCTGAAAATTACTGTCTCAGATTGCAATCTTCACCTTTTTTTAGGCAACCATCCTCTGATACTAATGTCTGCATCCAATTTGACATAATGATAAGATAGAAACCAAAACGCCTTTTGTGGATTGAGTTTATTAACTACTGAGATTTTTCATTTCTTCTTGTATCGCAATGTTATTGCACACAACTTGACAACTTTTTTTTACCACCACCAAATCACTCATGCTATTTTCCATTATTACTAGTTACTAAACACTACTACCATTAAATCACCCATGTTCCAAATGGTTAATTTACATGCAAAAATGAGACTACCTAATTTTTCCATCTTTCTCTACATACTGCTTGCATTAGTTTCCCCTTGTATTGACCCAGTCAATTAACCCAATCACCCGCTCAACTATTTGCTATATTAAAGTAGGTCAAGGTAAAGTTGCCATTGTTTTAGTGGATCACAGGGCTGCTCTCTAATTCGAGAAATATGACTCTGATGGTTTAACCTAAGGGTCAGATAATGGGTAAGACTGAGAAGGAAAGGTCTTCATGGTAACCATTCTGTGTGCAACTTTTAAATCCACATTGTTGGAGTCACTCTGCATCATAAACCAGCTGTCTAGCTAACTGAGCAAGCTGACTCCTTATGTGAATGATGAGTGACTGGAAGAATTGGTGAGTGATGAGTAACTGGAGGGAGAGTTTGTTGAGTGAGTGAGAATTGAACTGGACACCTACATATCCTTGCTCCTGCTTCTCCCACATACATCTTAATTTATTAGGCTGTCACCATATTCAGTAAGCACCTCATATCCATTGTCTTAAGGTTCAGGACCTATCAACTGTTGCAACATATAGGCCCCTTCTTGTGGCCTGTGAACATTTTGAGATAAAAATAGACACTAAGGTAATCAGACTTTTTTTTAAAATAGAAAGCTACAAGGACAATTCTCGATCTGGGTCAGAGGATAATGTAGAAAGTCAGTTCCTAATTATTTTTGTCAAACAAGGCAATCTTAAAGAAGCACATTGTGAATATTATATATTGACAAGTTGTACTGCTTTGAATGAAGGGAATTTAATAATGATGTTCTATACATTCATTTTTGTGAAAAAGAGCCAGTTAATTACTTGAACCTGGTCTTTAGTTTAGTAGTGTTTAGTGATCTAATTTTTAAGAACAATAGAGCAATGTAGTGAGACATATGTGAGTCACATATGGTAGTATCATTACGGTTCTCCTGTTGTTTGAAATTGTTTAGTATGGACACTGCTAAATGCAAGATTATCCATCTGCTGTAAATGAAATATTAAAGATAAAATCAAACTTAACATTTGACGTTATTGGATATACATAAAATTATTTTCACAAGTCCCTACAAAAAAAACAACTGAGTTACAAAACACCTTCTACACATAAAGGCAATAGCAATTGTGATATCTCCCTGATTTAGTTTTATGCTTAATCTGTGCTGCTGTGTTTTGGATCACTTGGAGTTCATATTGCTGTGGCAATATGTACTTTTACATATTGTAGTCTGGTGCTATAGATAGTGATGGTGGAGGTTCTAACATTTTTTCCATCATGTTATTAATGATTGCACAATGCTCAGCACTATTCATGACTCTTCAGATACTGAAGCAGTAAGACATGGACAATGTCCAGGCTTAAAATGATTAGTGGCAAGTAACATTGTGCTACGCAATTACCAGAGAATTAACATTCAATAGCTTTAGTATCACTAAGTCCCCCACTATCTATATTCTGGGTGTTTCCGTTGACCAGAAACTGAACATGCCATGTAAACACTAGCTACAAGAGAAGGTTAGAAGCGAACAAGTGAATAACTTAGCTCCTGACTCCACAAAGCCTGCAAGACAGGTCATGAGTGAGGTTAAATAGTTTCCACTTGCCTCAATGGGTGCAATTCCACAAACACTTGAAGCACGATGACATTTAGGAGAAAGTTTGACAATCAAGCAAGCTATCACCAACTTCAATATTTACTCCCTCCTGTGTTACACAGTGACAGCAGTATACACCACAGTAACTTACCAAAGCTCCTCTCACAGCACCTTCTAAACCTGTGACCTCTGCCACCCAGAAGGAGAAAGGCAGCAGAGACCTGAGGTCATCACCTCCTGCGAGTTTATTTTCGAGCCTCACGCATTATGACTAGAATTATACCACACTTCCTTCACTCTGTGAGAATCCTAAGACTCCCTTTTCTAACAACACCATGGACTCCTAATAATCCAGACTGAAATAATTCAGGAAGGCAGCTCACCATCACTTTCTCGATGGTAATTAGGGATGGGCTGTCAGTGTTGCCTGTTTAGCAGTGCTCACTTCCCAACAAAATGATAAATGACTTAAAATAAAATTGCTGACCAAGACATCTCTCTCCATCTGCTCTTGATATGTGTTGGAAGGTTTTTAAGTTGTTGATCAAACCATGTTTTGACTTTACTTGGCCATCAGGTCATGGGGTGGGACTTGAATTGAGGAACTTCAGATGCAGAGACAGGGACTGTAAGAAATAAGAACAGGAGTAGGCTGTTCGACCCCTTGTGCCTGCTCCACCCTTCAATGGAATTGTGGCTGATCCGACAATGACATTCCTCATATCCACTTTGAGTCTTTCCCATAACTCTTGATTTGCTGAATGATCAAGAATTTGTCTATATCAGCCTCACTAACCTGTACCACAAAACCACCTCTATTAATCTGTGGTCAATTCTTATATATTTTTTGCTTGAAAATTGGTGAACATTTATTGAAATCCTATGCTACATTTTCCCATGAGAATGAGGGTTAGCTTTATTGAATTATTTGTAATATTTTATATTCACACCTGAGAAATGGTGAAAACAGTATATCGCAAGCTAATTTGTTTTAGACAATATTTAATATTTTAGGCTAAGCAACAGATAAGTTTGTTTTATGAAAGATAGCCAAAGAACTTCTCGATATATTAGTCCCTTTTCAATGTTTTTGTTAAAAGAAATTCAATTAAAGTTAGTAGATTACAGTTTGTTTTGGAACAGAGCTTAGACACACAGGTTTGTAATGTTATTTGCTGTCGATTATTAGCTCCAACTTTCATATAAAGCACAATACAAAACTGTGGATGCTGGAAATCTGAAATAAAAACATAGTACTGGCTCAGTAGGTCTGGTTGTGTCTGTGAAGAGAGGGACAAAATTCATGTGTCGAGTACACTGTGACTCTTCAGGTCTCACTTCTGAAGAAATCTTATTGAACTCACTAAGTTAACTCCTCTCTCCATTGATGTTGCAAGAATTGCCAAATTTTCCTGACATGTTGTTTTTATTTCACACTTTAATGGATCGGGATGCCTTACCATAGTGTTTGCACAGTATTTATTATCACCTGAGCTTGTTTGCTTAGGTGGCTGATTTATGCAACAAATATGAAGATTCCTGTGGATTGATTCTGATTAAGTAAAACCGATCAGAAAAGCATAAACACCACCACTTTAATAATATAGTAGAATGATATGACACACAGGAAGCCATTTGTTCCATTATGCCTGTGTTGACTCTTTTGAAAGCGCTATCTGATTTTTAAGTTAATCCTACTCCTTTGCTCTTTCCCTGTTACGTCACATTTTTTTTTCCTTTTCAGCTATTTGTCCAATTTGACTTTTGAACTTTTTTTTTATTATTGAATCTGCTTCCATCAACCTTTTTTTCTCAGGCAGTGCATTCTAGATCATAGCCATTTTTTAAAACAAAACCTTCTTGTCTCTGCTTCATGTGCTAATGAGATTTCAGTCTGTGATCTCTGGCGGTAGAAAGGTCAGCAGCCAAAGATTGTTTTTCTCCTTATTTACTGTTATCAAAATATTTTGTGAAAGTAAATACCTTTGTTAAATTTCTCTCTTTAGTCTTCTGGGGGGAAAATACCTTTTTTTTTTAAAGCTTTACAAGCACCATCCCCACCTTCTTACACCTAGCCATGTAATTCTTGTCCCAAACGTCTGATATTTGTACAAAAATCTTTTATGTGCCAATTTCTCAAGCCTTCATAGCCCTCCTCAAATGTGGTAACTAGAATTGAATGATTACTCCAGTTGATCCTAACCTGTAATATGTAAAGGATAAGCATAACCTCCTCTGCTTGTTGAGACGATTTTATACAGCCAAACTTCTCTTTTTTTTGTATATGGAAAAACAAACTTCTTAACTTGCCCCGCTCACCTTTTTTTTTTAGAATTTGTATGCATATACTTCTGTCTCTCTGTCAAAATGGATCACCCACATCTCCGTTAAAACCAATTTGGCACTCAAGTACACATTTCAACACATTAACTCTGCGTTTTTAAAGAACCAAAACTTTTGTAGTGTGTAGGTAATAATATGACCCATTTTGAGGTTTTTGAAAGTAGAGAGAATTGAGAAGCTGAAGGGCTACGACCCAAAAGACTTTGCCACTGAACATGAAGTAAAGAGGGAGCATAAACTTATGAATTTCTGACCACGTGAGCTGGAAAATAGAAGGGCTGTAACTGGGCTGTGTTTGGCAGAAAGACATTGTGATACAGGGTGGAACAAATGCATCAGAAATGAAGATTTTGAAATCTCTGTATTCCAGGTTGGCCAGGATGAAATGACAATAGGACAGACCTAACACTGAGTCTTTTAAAACTGGTTACACTATTAATTCAATCAATATCTGCAGTCCAAAAATTAATAAAATAATCTTGCATTAATGTAGCACCTTTTTTGGTGTGGTTTTACTTCTGACAAGGTAACTCACTTGCAGCAATGCTTATGTTACCTCCGTTTTAATACAGGAAACTGGATATCATATTATTGAAGAGTCCAAATACAGCCAACTGTTAGATGCACATCTTTGTTATAATCTAAGTATTGAGCAACATCCTTTCACTAGTATGTCATGCTTAAAGGGATCCCAGGGTAAGTAGAATGAGACCCTTTGTACCCTTCGGCCACATGCTATGATACGTTGATAATGCATGAGCAAGTCTGTTAAAGGTGTGCTGATTATTAGATATAATACAACATTCTCTTTCTTTCAAAGATAAAATCTTAGACCAAACTGAGATGTCTGGTTTACTTGGGCACATATTGTCAATTTCATAGTTTCACAAATGGGCAAAAACAAGTGTAAAAACAAAAAATGTATTAAAGACGAATGCTTTAAATTTCCGTGTAACACATTGGAGGTTTGACAACTTGTCCTGCTCTAATGATTGTATACACTTCTGGAGGATATGCATTGTTCTCAGTTGCATTTGTTCAATGGCTTAGTTGTCTTGCTGTTACTTATCTTGTTGTCACTTGACATCACAGCACTAGCAACATTTATCAGTGTTCTTCTTCACAACCATGGTAAACTGTACTCATGAAGGAAACATGGCAACCAATGTGCAACAGCAAGCTGCCAAAACAGCAATGTGATAAGGTGTAGGTAATCTGTTTTTGTTGATTGAAAGATATATTTTGGACATGACAACTGAGGAAACTTTCTTGGTCTGTTCCGAAATAGCATTTTTGAGTGAGAAACGTCCGCATGACCAGACAATCTGTTTTTGTGATGTTTGAGAGAATATTGGTCCGGACACTGGAAAACTGAGTAGCTCATCACACATAGTAATGTGAGATCAATTACATCTGCTATGGACAGCAGATGGGGATTGTTTTCATCTCTCCTCAGAGACAGTAGCTCCAATAGTGCTGTGTTCTCTGTCATGCACTGAAGTGTCAGACTAAATCGTATCCTTAACTTCTGAAGTTAGATTTGAATCAATGACTTTCTAATTTGAGTATTGCTGAAAATAGACATGTGGACATGCCCTGATGAATGCAATATGAAAAGCTTCAACAACAAAATGAGAGATATTTTTCGGCAATACTTAAGTTCTGTATGACCAAACTACTATTTGCCAACTTCCTAACTTGAGTGTAAGGTTGCAGTCACATGAAATATTTCACGAGAATTTGTACTATTTCTACGTGACACTGAACTTCTGGAAGCAATTGTTTGTTGCTCAATCTCATTGGCCCAATCTTGCAAATTTATTAAACAATTATGCAGTAATATTTAGTTGAGTTGTTTCTCACGTGTCAGGCTGATTTTTCGTAAATGGAAACAAATGTTTCAATGCAATTGCTTGATGTGATGTGAAATGGGAAGTGATTTGGTCATTTTATGATTGAGAGGCAAATAACTTAAAAATGGCTGTCAGCATTGACTGCCAACTGACTGATGAAAATGAGATTATAGGATAAAATAAGAGGTGTATTACCTCTGTAGCACACTAGAAAAAATCTGTTCTTTAAACATTGCAAAAAAGATGAGCACTCGAAAGTTCACTTACCAATCAACTATGATGATTTAGTTATATAAAAGACTTGTAGCTACAGTCAGAATCCACTTCTGTTAATACAATACTTGTAATATTCTACTATAATTAGGATCATATTCTGTCAAACTATAATTTAGAATTGCACAACTGATAACCCAAGTTTGCTATTGTTGTTACATTTCTGTGCTCTGCCATTTGTATTAATAGTTAATCACAACTAGACTTAGAACAATGCAGTTTGAGTCCTGCCAGATTGCCCAGATTTGCTGTGATTGTATCACTGACAGAAACCTAATCTGACTCCTGCTTTTAACTTCCTTTGATACATCCTGTGAATTGACTGTCTGATGGGTAATCAATTCCTGATCCTTGGCTCTGTGCCTATAATATATTGTAATATATTGAAAGAATATGGCTGAATATGCAAGAGTAAGTGATTATGAAAATAACATATAGTTAAATTATATAGTTTATTCAATCGTTTTAAAGAATTCTATAGCAGAATTATATTTTGATCAGAAATTCATAATAACTGATCAATGCTTAAATGTTTTACAATAATTTCTGTTCCTGTGTTCCATTCAATTTTTTGGTTGTATGTCCTAGTTTCAATGCCACCTTCATTTTTTTTATTGACATAAATTGAAAACAAAGAGTTGGAGTAGCCAGTATATATAGTAGTTCTTCACAATTCTATTGCTAATGGTTGCTTCACAAAGCAGAAAGTAAGGAACACATGCAGAGCAACAAAAATAGAAACTGTCAGCAATTAACCTCCTGTAGTTTAAGCAAACATTTTGGTTCCAACACAGCAGAGGAATGAGTAATTTATAGAGTATGTGAGGCATTGTGGCAAAGGATTATCGATATTGATTTTCTGGTCGTTATTTGCGTGGTCTTGTGATCCCTGTTGGGATTAATAACTTTTGGAAAGATTCTTGAATTTCCAATAACCAAATTAAAAGCAACCTGTACTGAAGGCTATATTTCTTTCAGCAATTTGTATTTTAAAATCCAGAAATTTTTTGTTTTGTAAACATCATAAAAAAATTCCTCTCCAATGTCAGACTTACTCTGTCCCTTAAGTGAACAGTTTAATTCCTCATGAGCCAGTCCAACTTTCTTGAACTTCTGATCTCTTTTCTTTTCCATGCCCAGTTGGAAACACTTCTAATCCTTGACTGACTTTGACAAGGGTTACTTTGGAGAACCCTTGCCAGAGCCAAATAGCAAATCTGTCAGTGCTATTTAAATTTTCAAAAACTTGGCCTTCTGCAAGGAGGAAGTGTGGCATGAGGCCACACCTACGTTCTGCACAATGAAATTTTGAGATTTTGGTTCACTGTTTATCAGGTTATCAGGAATATCGTAAGTGGGAAAGAACTCTATATAAGCTCATACTTCGATGGGGTTTAAAGGACTTTTTCACTCTAACAGTCCACTTACATGGTAACTTGAATTGCATAGGTCTTGTTTCCAGTTAGTTATGCTAATTCGCAAAGTTTTCGACCCCCATCTCCATTTTAGCTTGAAAATAAACCGTTTCAAGCATAACCACGTGAATACAGGTGGTGAGCCTGTTTCTACTGAAACAAATCTCACACGATTGTTAATATATATGCTTGGTTGAGATTCCAGTCACAAGCAGTAGCTCAGCAAAGGTTCTATATTAGTCAACCGAATGATGTATTTACATTGCTTGATTGAAATACTTTGTGCCATTATTGTAAATTACTTTCATTAAGACGCATTTTGTCAATCATTGTTCGTTTAGACACGATTAATCATGGCCAAGATTAACTTGCGAGAAATTGCAAAGTTCTGAGATGGAGAGGATTTGGGTGACTTATTGTATGAAACATAAAAGCCTATATGCAGATACAGCGCATAATTAGGAAATTTAATCGAATGTTTTCATTTATTAGGAGGAGAATTGAATACAGAAGTAGGGTAGTTATGCTTCATTTATATAGGGCATTGATGAGACTACATCTGGAGTACAGTGCTGGTCTGCTTGTTTAAGATATAACTGCATTAGAAGTACCTGGAAAGATTGTTTTATGAACAAAGATTGTACAGGCAAGTCAAAGCTTCTGGAATTTAGGGGATAAAAAAGCAACTTGATTTGATTGGCACACAGTTTCTGGAAAATAAGAACAAGCTTGAGGGAGCCAGTAGGTCGAAGATGATGAGTTAAGTATGTTCAGAATCGAGGTTTGGATTGGTTTGGATTTGGTTTGTGTTACTGATGCTGTCAACTTCCTTTTCTGAATGCCACTTTTATATGGTTGTAGGAGCCTTCTGAATGTACTTTTTTTTTGGTGTGATTTTTTATTGTCATTGTATAGTTCATTGGTTTTGTGTACAGTGCATACCATGTGGTGGAGGGACAATGGAAGAACCGTGGAGATGGCATGAAGTATATGGAAGTAGCATGTAGCAGGAATTAAAAACTAGTGAACATGCCTTTCACAAGATTCCTGAACCCAGACCATGGTTCCTCTGAGGAATTGTGAATCATGAATCATGATCCCTGGAGAAGCTGGCCCAACTCCAAAAATATTGTGCGGGGGGGGGGGGAGTGGTGTTTATGAAATGCCTATCCTACAATTAAGCCAGCCAAGTTCACAGCACATGAGTGGTCTGTTTGTTGAACCCTTTAATTTATGCCAGCAAAGTAGTTGGTGCTAAAAATGATGTGGAAGTCTTTTAAGCAGGTCCTGTCACCATTTTTAAAATGGCTCTGGAGTTGTATCTGTTCCACCTGATTGTCAACCCCAAATTAGCACAAATACTGGAAGTCCTATCTTAGAATTGTGTTTATGTTCCAAAAATTGCAACCTTAAGTGAAACAACTTCAGCTGAAACATTGACTCCTGTAGGAATCAGTCTTCAAATTGGACTTCAGTTCAGTTCCCTAGAACAATAAAATGAATAAATAAACATCATTCCTAATAAACGTGGAGCCTGGGGCATAGTATCTGAATGGGAGGAGGACATATTGGTCATTGGCCTCCTGGCTACCTGTGGGAGCCATCACCTGCTCCTGGCTGTGTTGTGGTACTGCCTGATGACAGCTACTTTCAAGGTCTGCAATGCCCCTTCCTGCAGACCTTGTCACCTCCAATCCACCTGTGCACTGTTCTGTGTAGTGGGACAGCTCCTTTGGCTGACTGAGGGACTTTGGCATTCCTTATCCTCCACCTGGCTGGTGAAATGTCAACTGTGACTGGGCTCAATGGCTGTCTGTCCCTTTTCTCTCTGTATGATGTTCTGGCTCTGCCTTGTCTGTTAAGGGCCTGGACTCTGGCATGGCCCCTCAAAGGCATTTATATTGGGTAGCAACTGCAGTGTGGTCAAAACCAAAGACAGCTGGCCCGTTTAGTGCCAGGTCATATGGTCTGCAGGACAAAGAAAGATGCTTTGACCCATCAAGTCTGAGTCAGCCAAAAACAAACACCAAACTATTCTAATCCTGTTTTCCAGCACTTGGCCTATACCCTTGAATATTTCATCATTGCAAAGTACATCTAAATACTACTAAAATGTTGAGGGTTTCTGCCTCTGGCCTTTTTAACCATCTTGTCTACATGTGAGACAGACTTAAAAGAATTATGTACCTGCACCCCTTGGTCCCTTTGTTCTACAACACTACCTAAGGCCCGACTACTAATTACATAGGCTCTACCCTTATTTGTTGTACCAAAATGGAGGAGAGATTGATACAATTTTAGCATGATCAGGTCTGCAACTACAGTAAACGGTAGTAAAATATACCTCTGTCATTGGAACCTGAAAATTCACTTCGCAACATTAAAGTGAAACAGTGCTAAACAGGGCAACATTAAATGTGGAGACCTGAACTCTTCCCACTGAAGATGGGCCTGAACATCTTGCATCAATGTTGTGAGACCCTGTTCAAGTATTTGGTCTTGGTACTGTAAGGAACCTATATTTGAGCGTGATTTGTTTCTTGTTAACCGATTTGTTGGACAACTTTGCACTTTGTTGCATTCTGTTTAATATTATGGGACCTCTCTAGCCTGCCCTGTCCTAATGTTAAGAAATTTCTTGTGCAAGCCGTGTTCATAGCTGGTATGGAGAATACAATTTGCCAGCTGGTTACAGAGCACTGTGTTAATTAGGCATCATTCAACTGTGCTTTGCACTTTCCAGCTATTGAGTTTAAACAATTGCTGTTGTCAAAGTAGAGCTCAAGATAAGGAGAAGTCAGTGTTGTGGGCTGTGAATGCACAATAAATTCGAGTGAATTTACTGCACGGGCAAACCTGTGCGCTAATCTGCTACAGTTGCAGCAATAGCTTTATCACCGTGTCATAGAACACCAGAACACATACATATCATTTTAATTTTTTTGTTATGATAAGCTTTTGGATCAAATTCCCTTGTCTTGTTATGCTCACTCCATGTGAGTTTTTTAACATGCTTTTTCACTAAAGGTTGATGCCATAAACGAAGAGTATTGTAAAGGATTTGCCTGTGGGCTGATTTTTTTCAGCTGTCCAGAGTAGGGCTGGGAGGTGGAGGAGTTTGAAAACCTACTTGCCCAGGTGTGGCCTACCTGACTGGCTGCAGTGATCCCAGATCCTACTAACCAAGTGGGAGTGCAGCCTGTTCCCTTGGGTTCTTCACTGTTGGTGTATTGCTGGACTTCACTAACAGTTCTTTGAGGAAGGTGCCTATCCTTTAAAAGGATTGGAGCAGTGATGGCACCCCAGCAGCTACCAGGCAGCTGAAGAATTTAGTGGTACTAGAGACGTTTGAAATAGGGTTGACCTAGGCTTTCGGGCCTGGTATTGGATCACCTCCTGAAAACAAATTCAGCGAAGGAAATAAAATGAGCAGCAAGCTTAATGATTTATTTTCTTTCAGTGTGCTCCATGTGGAGATTTTCAATTTTAAAAAAATTATGTGTAACTTAATGTCACACATTTTGAATCAAACAGTGAAACACACGTGCCTTTTGTACAAGATTTCAGAGAATGTTTAACTAATGAATGGGCCAAGGATCCCTGCCTTCTCAATTGTGACTCCAGCTGTTAGCAGCCCAGGATAAGGATGTCAGGTGCGTGACTACTAACAAATCTCTCTCCCAGTGCTGTGCATTGCTGCTGCAAAGTGCTGTATTATGGAGCATCTTCAACAAACGTCAGTAGCTTTTTAATGCACAGAGAAAGTTTGTAATTAATATAATACATGACACGCCTGCCCTTCCTCTGATACATATTTCTCTCATTTCCTCCCTTGACGTGCACCTATTATTGAATTCTAGCTCTTATGGGAGGTGCATAGAAGTGTTAGCTTCCTCCCTTGGACTGAAACATATGACATTTAGAAGTGCAGAACAAAGACTCAGCTGTTTCTCTGAAAGAGATCAAAGTACCGTGTTTTTTTTCTCACCCCCATTGTAAACCTCTTGTGACTGCCCTCATTCTGTTTCTCGACTATATCTGGAATGGTCATGTGAGTGCTTTGGAGTTTCAACATGAATATAGATAGTATGTTTTAACTGACAGCACATAGCTGTGACCTAAGTCTTGATTTTAAACCTGTCGATTTAGCAGGAATGCTGCAGATACAATTTTGGTCGGGGTGAACAAAGTAAAGAGAGGCCATTAAGGTGGAAAGGTCACCCCATGTTTCTGTCTGTCCATCCACCATCTTAATGTGTCTCCGGCATAAAGGGGTCACTGTCTGAGGCAGCCAGGGGCCTTTTTTCAATGGAAACATCACAGCCTGATGACTATCTTCCATTTTAATGTCAATTGGAGGTCTGTATGTGATAAACAAATTTACTTGGTGAGGGGCAGCAACTTGACCAGAAGAGGCTATGGTAGTTTCTTTACTGATGTGTTGTGGGCCAGGTAGAGTATGATCCCATACAAACACTTGAAGTTAATCCACTCATGTTTCACATCTCCTGTACCACCACTAATGTTATTCTTGGCCATGTATCTGTCGGTACCTAGCAGTGGCCTCCAATTCAGTTTTACATTTGTGCTGAATTTTTACTTCTGCTTATAAAATCTTGCATTATTCGTGCTGGCTTCAGGCAGGATGTGGTGCAGAAGGACCTAAATGAGGCCTGGTTTTGAAAATAATACAGCATTTGTGCATTGGAAAGTGTTCTTGTGGTGTAACAGTAGTATCCATACCTCTGAATCAGGAGGCCTGGATTTAAGTTCCACCTGCTCCAGAGGTGTGTGATAACATCTTTCTACAGTTCGATGTAGAAGCTATCTTCGTTCAATGGAGATTGACTTTTTTTTAACCAAATTTATATTCCACATAACCACAGACATCCAAGGTCAAATTGGGATTCGAATCATAGCTAGGTGTTTGTATATTTAACACCCTCATCCTCTTTTTGATTTTACTCCTAGTAATAACCCTTTTGTGATTTCTTTTTTTAAAAAAAGTGTAGAATCATCGCGTGTACTGCAGGATTCATTTCAGTTTTCAAAATTATGATGCATTGGTCTTCAACAAAAGCTGGACATTCCTCTTTTTGCATAATTATTTCTGTGTAAGGTAATGGTTCTGAAGGGTTAATGTTGGAGAATGCATTAAGCGCCATGCAATCTAATGTCATAGAGATTTGTTGGGAGAAAAGAGGTATCTAGCTTGATATCCTGGTGTGGTCGGAAGTGCCATCCCAGCTACTGATAGTTGCACTAATTATGCCTAACTAGCCAATGTAATTTGTACCTCTTGCGATCATACAATAAACTACATCTTGCTGTTAAGACTCACTAGAAGTTTATTCTGTACCAGTGCTAAGCAAATAGACCCTTAGCCCCTACAGAGAAAGGAAGATTGGCCATTAGTAGCCTTGGTGGGCACTGCAGAAACTCATGTACCAACCTGGATAATATTTTGATTTGATTTTGATCTGTTTCCACTGACGTACATGTGTGCGTGCGTGTGTGTGTGTATGTTTTGGTTACATTGCCCCACTGGAGCTGTTCTACTCCAACTATTAGCGCGCGTGCACACACACACCCTATACTCCCATGAAATTAAGTGCCCAGATTTATTATTAAAATTACGTAAATGAATAACTTTCATGTATTCAAATGCAATCCTTGTCAATTCTGTATCCCCTTGTAATGTTTAATAGATGCATGTTCCATCACAAAATAAGTGCATAAATTGCTATATATAAATGCTAATTTTGAAATTATCAAGTTGCTTTCAGAGAAGCTTTATGGACCTGGATGTTAGTTCTGGGTAGTTGACCTCAACCACATCTGCAAGTTTAGCTTTCCATGAAAAAACGGTTTTGATGTCAAAGACCTTGCTTATGGTGATGAGAGAGTCGAATTGATCTATAAATCACATTGATAGTAAAACAAAATCTGTGGCTTGTATAGTTAGACATTTACAATAAACTGCAAAATATCCAATTTAAAATGAAAGCAAATGTTCTTTTTAATAATTGTGATAATTTTCTCCACAGTTGTGGTCTCCGATGTATCGCACAGCCAGAACATTTACATCTTAATCTTTTGATAGATGGTTTACAGAACAAGCTCAGGTGTTTAACCTAACGATGGTGTAAAAATTGTTATTCGGTGCACTCCTTTCTGTACCAGCTTGTCTGTCACTTTGCAGCTAGCTAGTTTTCATCTGTTTACTATTGTTCTTCTGAAGGCAATCTGGAGTTCATCTATGAGCACATTTCTTCTTTATAGAATGAAATAACAATCAACCTGATGACTCTTTGTAAGTGATTGCAATCTTTGTCCTCTTCATGTAATGGTCAAATCCAGCAGAGCTTTATTAATGCACAGCAAGTCATTTCTGAGTTGTGTTGACCCATAGCTTGGCAAATCTAGAGTGGATAAAATAGAGCAACTTTTGTTTCAACAGATCTCTTCACCATTGGGATTTCAAATGTCCTAATTTATGACAGAAACTTGTACTAAAAAGCCCTGAAACTGTTGCCTTAAAACCATGCTAATTGTTTTTTAGAAAAGTGTTTTTAAGTAACAGGGTGTTGTTCAGTTTCATACCAATAGCTATGGTATGAAGGCTAACACAACATTTGCTGTCTTCACTGTCTGCTGCACTTGCATGCTTAATTACAGCAAGGACACCTAGGTCTTGTCGCACATCTCCATTTCCCATTGTATTGCTTTTTATTATAAAGGCACGTTTTTCCACATTGCCCTTATTGTTCTTAGTTCAGGCATCTGTCATGTCGCTCTTTAGTAAATGATTTTTGGAAGTCCATGCAATCACATCAAATGCAATGCCTTTATCAGGCCCTTCTATTAGCTCATCAGTAAACCTGAGAGAATTTAGTTAAATGTAAACTTTCCATCAACAAATCCATGCCAGTTGGCTTCAAACCCACATTTGCCCAAGTAACTATTAATTTTCTGATAAATTATTGTTTCTGGAAGCTTCCTCATTTGCTAAAATTGACTGACTGACTGACTGACGAGCTTATAGTTGTAGGACAATCTGTGAATGAAGCTCATTGTATCAAACATTGTTCAAGCAAAGATTACGCATGAAATCTCCTTGTAGTCTACAACAATACCTTTGCACTTGATCAAAATTTAAATTCTGCAATGGAAACATAACTATTACAACCCACCCCATACCTGGTCTTGTTAAGGCTAGTGTTGAGAAATATGAACATTACTAATGCTTTCTCACAGAGTCAACTCCCCTGTCTCAAAATAAAGATTGCCCAATAAAGAATTTATTATTTATATACTTATCATTGTATCAACTTGCATTATTGTAGCTCCTTTATTTAATCCAAATGAGATTCACAGAAGTGTTTGTTTTTTTTAAGAAAAAGTTGTCAAGCTGAAGAAGAGAATATTTGGAAGGGTAGCAGAGAACTTGACGGATTAGCTGAGTGTTGAGAATCTTAAAGGAGGAGTGAGAAGCAGCAAGGCAGATATGTTCCAGAATTCTACTCATAAACACAATGTCTAGATGGTTGATGGCACGGCTGTCAGTTGTGGGAAAAATGGGAAGGATGTGCAAGAGGCTTGAGTTAGAGGAAAAGCTATTTCAGCAGAGTTGTGATCTGGAAACTAGTCCTGGTGAGACTCCAGACCATGGAGGGATTTAGGTGCAAGATTAAGCCATTTAAATTTAAAACAAAAACAACATAAAGGACTTTTAAAGGTTATGAAGAAGCGTCCTAGTACATTATCTCTGTTTTGCTTTTCACTGATGCTGTCAGACCTGTTGAGTTTCTCCAGAATTTTTTTCTATCTCCAAATTGGAATGGGTGCTGGGCGGGTGGGATAGGATATTGGGGCAGCAGAATCAAGGATGGATGATGGGAATGTTGTCAGAGAAGCATTGAATAGCTGTCTGGAGGAGACAAATGAGAGTTTCAGCAACAAATGAGCTGAGGTGGAACAGGAGGTAGGTGATTTACAGAGAGGTGATAAACAGTCTGTATGATGGGTTTGGAAGCTCAGCTCCTGGAGTAATGAGACATTAAGGATGCAGGTGGTCTAATTTTACAGTGACTGGGAAGGAGGGTGGAATCATCAATTGAGAGTTTGTGTAAGGTATGAGCAGGTTGGGAAGGAGTTAAGTTTAGGGTTGTGTGACAAAGGCTCAGCTAGCATGGTTTTTACTGCAAGTTCTTATCTGGTCACCTGAGGTGCTGGGGCCAAGGGTAGTAGTGTAATGAGGTGAAGAACATTTTTTTTGTGAGACACAGTGAAAGAGAACAGGTGTACAAATCTTTATTCAATTTCCACCACCAGGAAGAAAGGAAACACCCAAGTGGCCAGTGACGAGCAGTGCCCTTCTCATCAAGGGCAGTGCTGCATGGTCAAATAGTGGAGTGGAGGGCAGGGATTAAATCAAAATAGAGTTGCGGGGGAAGTAATACACTCCACACCCTGCGGTGCCAACCATTCCCTGAAAATCTTGAGGATGTTGTGGACACCGCATGCTCCTTCGCCAAGGACACCCGGGCTCTGACATATCTGCGGAAGAGGGGCAGGCAGTCGGCCATAACGACCCCTCCACGGCCCGTTGCCTGGACCTGTTTATTGCTAGTTTGGCCAGGCCTAGGCCCAGTGAAGAACATCTATTGTGTAATGCCAGATGGCTTAATCTTTACCATTGACGCTTGCTGATTATAAAGGTCACCCAATCAACACTGATGTTGCCTTATTTGGATGCTGCTCACCGTGTGTGACTATATAATTCCTTTAAGAATCTGCTGTTTGCGAGAAGACCGAGAACTCATGTCCTTGTATATATGGGCGATTCCTCTCTCTCCAGGGTTTGGAATAAAGATGAAGGTAGAGCCATACTGTGTCTCTTAGTGTTTGCTTCAACTGATACAGAAACAGAAATGGGATGACTCCGTGATGTTGCATAGTTTGTGGCAGAAACTAAAGATAATGACTTCTGTTTTCATAGTCTTCAGTGGAGAGAAACAAAATTGAGTTTGTTCTGCTAATTCTCAGAATGTCAGCGCAGACACTAAGGGAGTTTTCCACAGAAGGCAGTGATGCTGACCTTGTAGTTCATTGGCTCCAGCCAGAACTTCCATTACATCATGAGGCTATGCCATCTTTTGAGTGTGACGACTGGTAGTCCATCCAGTTCTGGAAATGGCCCTGATAACCTGACATTGCATTGAAGAGGTGTAAAACCGAGTGATTGACCAAATTAGGGGCGGAGGTGTAGGATTACAACCCCCACACCCTTCTCGCCCATTCCCTTTCCTCCTTGAACTAGCAAGCTGGTGACCTCATCACTTGGCCTGTGTGCACCCCCAATTTTTGGTGAAACTGGCCCATAGGTGAGTGAGCTGCATGGTATATTTATATCGAGTTGTACAACACAGAAACAGACCCTTCGGTCCAATTTGTACATGCTGACCAGACAACCCAAATTAATCTAGTACCATTTGCCAGCATTTGGTCAGTTTCCCTCGAAACCCTTCCTATTTGTATACCAATCTGGATGCCTTTTAAATGTTGTAATTGTACCAGCGTCTGCCACCACCTCTGGCAGCTCACTGCGTACATGTACCATTCTCTGTGTGAAAAAGCTGCCACTTAGGTCCCTTTTATATCTTTCCCCTCTCTCCTTCAACCTATGCCCTACTAGTTTTGGGCCCCCCTACCTTGGGAAAAACAGCTTGGCTATTTACCCTATCTATGCCTGTCATGATTTTATAAACCTCTTTAAAGTCATCCCTCAGTTTCTAACGCTCCAGGGAAAACAGCTCCAGCATTTTCGGCCTTTCCCCTGTAGCTCTAACCCTCCAAACCTAGCAACATCCTTTTGTAAATCTTTTCTGACTCTTTCAAATTTCGCAATATCCTTACTATAATGAGGAGACAGGAATTGAATGAGATTTTCCAAAAATGGCCACCCCCAATGTCCAGTGCAGCTGCAACATGACATCCCAACTCCTATACTCAATGCACTGAACAATAGAATCATTAGAATCCCTACAGTATGGAAGCAGGCTATTCAGCCCATCATGTCCACACCAATCATCTGAAAGCATCTCACCCATGATCCTGTACTTTCCATGGCCAATCCACATAACCTGCACATCTTTGGATTAAGAGAGGAAACCAGAGCATCTGGAAGAAACCCATGCAGACACTGAGAGAACATGCGATTTTCCCACAAACTGTTGCCTATGGCTGGAATCAAACCCAGGGTTTCTAGTGCTGTGAGGCAGTGGTCCTTACTACAGAGTCATACTGATATCCCAACAAAAGCAAGCATACCAAACACCACCCTGTCAACCTGCGGCTCCACCTTCAAGGAACTGTGAACCTGCACCCCAAGGTCTCTTTGCTCAGAAATACTCTGCAAAACTCTATCATTTAAGTTTATACATCCTGTCCTGATTAGCCTTACCAAAAATGTAATGCCTCACAATTATCTAAATTAAACTCCATCTGCTACTCCTTGACCCATCGGATCAAGGTCACATTTACTCTGAGGTAACCTTCTTCATTGACCACTACACCACCAATTTTGGTGTCACCTGCAAACTTACTAATAATTTCTCCGATATTTGCATCCACATCATTCATATAAATGACAAAAAGCAGTGGATCCAGCACTGATCCTTGCAACACACCACTAGTCACAGGCCTCTGATCCAAAAAAAATCTCTCCACAATCATACACTGTCTTCTACCTTAAAGCCCATTTTGTATCCATGTAGCTAATTCTCCTTGTATTCCATGTAATCTAATCTTGTTGGACACCTTGCTGAAGTCAATATAGACCATGTCTACTGCTTTGCCTTCATCAGTTTACATCGTCACTTCTTCCAAAAACTCAATCAAATTATTGATACGCTATTTCTCATGCACAAAGCCACGTTGACTATCCTTAATCAGTCCTTGCCTTTCCAAGTACATGTTCATTCTATCTCTCAGAATCCCTTCCAACACTTGCCTACCATTGATGTCAGGCTCATTGATTTATCGTTCTCTGGCTTTTCCTTAACACCTTTTCTTAAACAATGGCACCACATGAGCTGCCCTCCAGTCTTCCAGCACCTCACCCATGGCTATCAATGTTACAAACATCACAAAAAGTGGCCCAGCAATCGCTTCCCTAGCTTTCCACAAAGTTCTGCCATATACCCAACCAGGTCATGGAGATTTATCTACCTTTTTGTGTTTTAAGACATCCCAGCATTACCATGTAATATGGACACGTTTCAAGATATCACTATTTGTCTCTCCAAGTTCTCTAGCTTCCATATACTTCTCCACAGTAAATACTGACACACAATACTTGTTCTGTGTCTCCCCCATCTCTTTTGGTTCCACACATTAGATTTCCTTATTGGTCTTTAAGAGGCTCTATTCTCTCTCTAGTTACTGTTTGCCTTTAATGTATTTGTAGAATCTCTTTGGCAAACAGGAGAATCCAATGTCCCCATATGCCTTTTCTGCCCTCCTGATTTCCCTCTTAGTGCAGGTAAAATAACTGTGGGTGACAAGTGACTTTTATGATTCTAGGTTGGAGGGGCATTACAATTCTATCCTGTATGTGAGAATATGTCCATTCAATCTTTCTTTCAAAGTTGAGGTGACTAAGATAAAGATGATATTCTGTACATAGTTTTATTATCTATCAGTAATATGCACTGCACTTGGAAGGCAGCCCATTCCCTTTCTTGTTTCTCATTGCCTGTTATCTTACAGAGCAAATACATTTGCTAATGGCGTCTGAAATATCCTGATCTTCAACCAATGACTGTTCTTTTTGTAATTATGCCTTTTTTATTACATAAAATTTGATAGGAGTTCCATCTGCATGAATATCAGTTGCTGCTGCACAGTCAGTTATTTTTCAACAGTTCTGAAATCTTCACAAACCTGACTTGGCCATGACCCTACCCCACCTCCTGGCTCACTTAAGAACCATTTAGACAGAACATCTCCGTGGTGCAAAGCAAAGGAAAATTACCTCTTGCTTACTAATTGCTTTGTCAAGGTTGCTGATGTAGAAAATAAATTGAACCCAGAAATCGTCTGGATCCCATTTTTACCAAATAATTAATTTTTGTTGTCAAGTCAGTTTTTCTTTCTTGGTACATTTTACCATACGTCACCAAATTTATCCTCCTTTTTGGCTTTTGTTTCAACTAAACAGTTTATCAATGACTTTTAAATGTGGTTAACGTGCTACCATATTGACGATCCTTATGAGCCCCCCACCCACTTGGGGCAGGCAGAAAGTAAAACATAATTAAAATCTCAAACCTAAGCTCAATGTACTTGGACAATGTTCGTATTAGAGCAATCTGATGTTGGCGTGGTCAGTTGTCAAAACTTAAAAAGAACTTTTATGTTTCTATTATAAAATGTTTTAAATTTTACCTATGAAAATTGAGCTTTTGATGGTTTGCCTAATCTGGCAGGTACAGGCACTGTCCAATTGAAGAACAAAAAGTGTTTTCTCAATGAAACTTGCCAATACTGAAAGGGATAGATAGGGTAGATGCAGTTAAGGTGCTTCCTCTGGAGTAGAGTGTGAGGTGCAATTTCAAATTGAGGGGTAAGCCACACAAGATAACATTTGGTGACTTTTAAAAAAAAAATTAAACACAGGATTGTGATTCTTTACCCCAAAGGCTGCAGAAGCTCAAACCTTGAACATGTTTAAAGTGGAAATTTGGTATTTAGAAATCTGTCAATAACATCAAGTAATTTGGAGATCAAATGGTGGCAGGGGGGCACAGAAACACAAGTGGATATTCAGCTACTATAGTACTGAATTATGAAGCAGATTTGATGGGCTGAATGGCTAACTCCTGCTCCCATGTTCCTCCAAGCTGTACGAAGCTTCGCTCTTTGAAGCCTCTGGGTGTTTGATCTTGAGTGCCAATGCATACTTAGCTTGCAACCCACTCACTGACTGCTTTTCTTATCATTAAATCTGTTGGGAAAAGAAATGAAAGATGGCCTGCAGTTAATTCCATCCTTATTTCCAGGTTTCCCACTCAAAAATCATCATCTTCAAATCCCAAAATAAAGTAAATATCAGTGCCTTTGTACTTGTGCTTTGGGTGTGAATCAAATTGATGGTTGATGTAAGTCTGCTTTGGCTTTTGCATGAGAGGGTGCTTTACACTGTTTATGCAGTAATCCGGCTACTGGTTATTATGGAGGCACTATTTGATTAATATCTAATTAATATTTGATTCTGAGGGTTGCTTATCCATTCAATTACTTTGAGAAGAAAATTTGAGCTTTGAAATGCTGCACATCATCCATATTTCACAGCACATTGGCATATGACTCTGCTTACTGAAAGGATAAAATTATTAATAGCTACAGAGTGACAATTGTCAGATAGTATAATGCCAGTATCATTTAATGTCTTTGGCTGGGATTCAAGTAACAATGGAATTGTCTGGAAAACTGTGCTAGTAGAAAGTCGATAATGACTTTTGAAAGAGGAAAAGAGAATGAAAGCCAATTGAGTAACTGCACTTTCTTACCACATGTTTGCAAGAATTGATTTCTAAGTGTTTCTCTAAGTAAAAATAATCCTCCTATGCTTTGGAAAAATAACTTCAACTTTCGTAATTGATATTGGAAACTGGCAGTGTATTTGGAATCAGTAGGTTTGCATGGTGACCTCTTCAGGCCTTGGTCATAAGACATTCAATCACTTGCCAATTTGTAAGATAGCATTATGTATAAAGAGCTAGGTTTATTTTCCAAGTTTGGCATAATGAGTTCAAGTTTGGTTCAAACAGTTCGCAGGTACCTTGGATGAGTACACCACCACCATCACAGACTTCATCAGTAAGTGTGTAGAGGACTGCATACCAAGGAAGTCAATCTGGATGTTCCCCAACATGAAACCCTGGATGAACCAGGACATGCAGAACCTGCTAAAAACCAGGCGTGAGGCCTTCAGATCAGGAGGCCCACTCAAATATGAGGAATCCAAGTATGACCTTCCCAGAGCCATTAAGACAGCCAAGGACCAATACCGATCCAAACTAGATCTGTGTGGAGTTTGCACATTCTCCCTGTGTCTGCATGGGTTTCCTCCGGGTGCTCCGGTTTCCTCCCAGAGTCCAAAGATGGGCAGGTCAGGTGAATTGGCCATGCTAAATTGCCCACAGCGTTAGTCAGGCATAAATATAGGGTAGGGGAATGGGTTTGGGTGGGTTTCTCTTCTGAGGGGTGGTGTGGACTTGTTGGGCCGAAGGGCCTGTTTCCACAATGTAGAGAATCTAATCTAATAGAGACCCAGATAGACACCTGACGACTATGGCAAGGACTGAATGACATCACAGGTTCTAAGAAGAGACAGTGCAAGATAAACTATTATATATTCTTCCCAGATCATCTCATGCTTGCTTTGAGCAGAATTCCGGCAGAGAGGTAATACCTATTCTGACAAGACCTGATGAACCTATCTCAACTGTCACTGCATCAGACGTCTGATCAGTTTTCCTTTGTGTGAATCCAAAGAAAGCGATGGGACCAGACAGAATATCAGGTTGTGCACTCAGAGCTTGCGCAGATCAACTGGCAGAGGTCTTCTCAGATATCTTCAACCTCTCCCTGCAGCATGTCACTGTCCCTGCCTGTTTCAAGAGGGCCAACATCATCCCTGTGCCCAAGAAGGCTCATGCAGCATGTCTCTGACTACCGCCCAGTGGCTGTAACATTGGTGGTCATAAAGTGCTTTGAAAGGCTGGTCATGGCAATAATCAACTCCAGCCTCCCCACTACTCTTGGCCCATTCCAATTTGCCTATCAGACCAACAGATCCACGTCAGATGCCATATCACTTGCCCTTCACTCCTCCCTAGAACATCTTGACACCAAGAACAGTTGCGTAAGAATCCGATTCAGCTGACCAAAGAGCACACCCGTGAACTAAACGCATTGATCAGGACTTTGGATCCAGTCCTTCAGAGTTCCCTACATACCCTCATCCCACGTACTTCTCACGTAGGTGACTTCTACTGCCTTCCAAAGACACACAAAGCAAACACACCAGGACGTCCCATTGTATCAGGCAATGGGACCCTGTGTGAGAACCTCTCTGGCTATGTCGAAGGTATCTTGAAACCCATTGTACAGGGGATCCCCAGCTTCTGTCGTGACACTACGGATTTCTTACAGAAACTCAGCACCACGGACCAATCAAACCGGGAACATTCCTCGTCACAATGGATGTTTCAGCACTCTACACCAGCATTCCTCAATAACGGCATCACAGCAACAGCCAACAGCCTCAGTACTCAACACCAACAACTGCCAATCTCTGAGCACCATCCTACAACTCATCCGCTTTATCCTTGATCACAACATCTTCACCTTTTTACAACCAGTTCTTCATCCAGACACATGGAAGAGCCATGGCGACCAAATTTGCACCACTACATGCCAACATCTTCATGCACAGGTTCGAACAAGACTTTTTCTCTATGCAGGACCTCCAACCAACACTCTACACCAGGTACATTGATGATACTTTTTTCCTCTGGACCTATGGTGAGGGATCACTGATAAAACTGCACAGTGATATCAATAAGGCTCATCCCACCATGAGACTCACCATGGACTATTCTCGACTATCTGTCTCATTCTTGGACACTTGCATCTCCATCAAGGATGGGCACCTCAGCACCACACTCCACTGCAAACCTATTGATAACCTCACAATGCTACACTTCTCCAGCTTCCACCCAAAACATATTGAAACAGCCATCCCCTAGGGACAAGCCCTATGTGTACACCGGATCTGTTGAGATGAGGAGGAACGTGACGGGCACCTGGAAATACTCAGGAATGTCCTCATAAGAACTGAGTACAATGCTGAACTCATCGACCGCCAGTTCCGACGTACCACAGCAAGGAACCGTAATGATCTCCTCAGGAGACAGACACATGCTGCAACCAACAGGGTACCCTTTGTTGTCCAGTACTTCCCAGGAGCCAAAAAAACTATACCATGTTCTTTGCGGCCTGCAACACATTATCAATGAGGATGAGCACCTTGCCAAGACCTTCCCCACACCTTCACTGCTTGCCTTTAGACAACCGCCAAACTTCAAACAGATTATTGTTCGTAGCAAATTGCCCGGCTTTCAGGAAACTCCATACAACCCTGTCATGATAGGTGCTGCAAGATGTGTCAGTGTGGATATGGATACCACCATTTACACGTGGGGACACCTCCCACCATGTCTGTGGCAGGTACTCATGTGACTCGGCTAACGTTATCTGTCTCCTATATGCTGCAGGCAACGATGCCCTGAGGCATGGTACGAGTGAAATCGAGCATAGGCTATGGCAATGACTGAATGGGCACTGCAGAACAATCGGGAATATTCCCTCCCAGTTGGAGAACACTTCAGCGGCCCAGGACATTTGACCTTGGACCTTCGGGTGACCATCCTCCAAGGCGGACTTCGGGACAGGCAGCAGGAAAAAGTGGCCAAGCAGAGGCTGACAGCTAAGTTCGATACCCGTAGGGATGACCTCAACCAGGACCTTGGGTTCATGTCACAGTACTGGTGACCACCATTGGACTCTGCGCGCACACACACAGAAACACAGTCTCTCTCTGTCTGTCAGTCTGTCTCTCTCTCACTCACTCTCTCACTCACTCACTCTCTCACTCACTCACTCACTCACACACACCCCCACACTCTCACATGCACCTTCTCACAGACATGGACCACTTTACACTCACATATGCACTCTCTCTCTCAGAATTCACACACCTCCTCCTCCAAATCACTCAGACAGACACATGCACACATACACCTACGTTTGTGGGGCGAATTTGTACTTGCAGACTTACATTGTACTTTGCTCAAAAACTGCATGAATCCATGTAAAATTCTGTTTGTCATCTAAAAATGAATTATCAGTCTAAGCATTATGGCACAGACAGCAGCACATTATCTGGGCTGACAACAATTGTTAAAGTTAACCCAAAAAAATGTTGTGATTTACATATGAAAGAAGCGAAACTAACATGGTCATTCTAAAGAATCAAGGTATTTTTCAATGTATAATTTCAGTTTCATCACACTGGAAGGTTTTTTGCTATAAATTCTGTCTTACAATTGTGTACTGCACAACCACCTGGTGAAGGAGCAGCACTCTGAAAGCTAGTGCTTCCAATTAAACCTGTTGGACTGTAACCTGGTGTTTTGTGATTTTTAACTATAGAGTCATAGAGATGTACAGCATGGAAACAGACCCTTCGGCCCAACCCGGCCATGCCGACCAGCTATCCCAACCTAATCTAGTCCCACCTGCCAGCACCCGGCCCATATCCCTCCAAACCCTTCCTATTCATATACCCATCCAAATGCATAGTTTTCAACAAATTGTTCCTGTACTACTACAAATATTTTCTGCTGCGGATCATATTGGTTGAGTGGAGGCTCATTAGGTCTCAATATTCATCAATCTGTTTTGAACATTTAGTATTTATGAGGTCTTAGTTCCCCTTTCTAATAGCCTCCTGAAACCATTTCCAAACTCTATTAAAACTGGCCAAGGCAGTATTTTAGATCAGAATCGAGGTTACATATGAGAGATGTTCTTGATTGTGGCATAAATAAAGTTACTTTCTTATGCAATTGTGTCACGACACATTCAGTAGAAGGTGGCATCACAGAAAACAATTACTTCATCCATGTTTTCTTTCTGGAAGGTTACAGCATTTTATTTTTAGATATTGTTCAATTGTTTGAATAAAACAGAATTTAGAATTGAACCAAGAGTGAGAGTATTTAACTGAACTTCACATCTGAGCCCTGGCACAACTGGAGTCAGCTGGAATTTTGGCAAAGAAAATCTCTGCTGGTTGGTGTCATAAATATCACAAAGGAAGGTGACTGTGGTTGTTGAGGGCCAACCATTTTAAATACAGGACATCAGTGCAGGAGTCCTTCGGGGTAGTCGCCTAAGCTCAACCAGCTTCGTTCTCGCCCAAGATCAGAAGTGGGGATGTGCAGTTATCAGTAAATGATATTCAGCACCATTCAGGACTCATCAAATACTGAAACAGAGTATGCCCAAATGTATCAAGACTTGGACAATGTGTCTGGTAATGGCAATCTCTAACAAGGGAAATCCAGCCATCTCCCCTTGGAGTTCATTGACATTACCATAATTTGAATTCTCTTTCATCTACATCAGGCAATTACCATTTAACAAAACTTTAACCAGAGACCTGTGAAATACTGTAGCAGCAAAGGTAGGCTCAAGGCCATGATTTCGGTGGTCGGCAATTCGCCATCTACTTTCCCAAAGCCTGACCATTATCTACAAGGCAAAACTGAGGACTGTGTTTGTTTGTGCAGTTCCCACTTCCCTAATGAATATAGCTCTAATAGCACCAAGATGATCAATACCATCCACAAGAAAGCTGTTTATTGACATGGACCCTGTCAAAAATAACATTTGGCTTCAATATTCACTCCATCCACCACTGCCACACTTTTGCAGCTTCTCTTCAACCTGTAAGATGCATTGCAGTTACTTACCCAGCCTGGTTCAACAGCACCATTCGAAAAATGCAGTCTCTCCAGCACCCAGCAACTCAAGTCTATCAGATGTATGGAACTATCACAACTTGCAAGTTCCCTTCCAAGCTGCTCAGCATCCTGAGATTGAACGTAAAGCTGTTTCTTCATTGTCATTGAATCAAAATCCCAGGACTCATTTTCTAACAATTCTGTGTTCGAATACTAGCTGCCCCTTTACCACGTGGACGAGAGCAATTCTGGAAGATTGCTCAAAGCTATCATTTAAAGAGCAATTAGACGACCTTGCAGTGACTCACTAATCCCATGAATAAATTTAAAAAAGGATACCACTTGTCTCATTTTGTACTGCTGATTGTAAGGAGGCACATGGTACTTATATGTTGAAAATGACACAAGGGCTGCTGTGCAATTCAGTTCGGGCTCTCTATAATTCTGGACCTCAACCCTATATCAATTCTCTAGTTGTTTACTATTTCTTTATGATTATCTTACTTACCAGTTCTCATTGCCTTGCTACTTGACTAGTTTTCAGACTATTACTGTCTTTTCTGTCTCTCTGCCGATGACTGCTTAACCTAAGAATAAAATTCAGTTTTATGATTTTTTTTTTTGTTTATTGAATCAAGCTGGTGACAGACTGTGTTTTTATTCTTGCTCTATGTTGAGAAGGAGTGATGATTATTAGTTAATAACCACAAATCCACATTTGCTCAGCTATAATCTTGGATATAGTCATTGCACAGAAATATACATGGGTCCTAATAACACACAACCTTGTGAAATTTTGAAATCTTGAATTATACGTTTGGAACCAGCAATAGTGTGAATCAAAGAATATTAGAATAACGTAGAGTTCTGGCTGTCCTCCAAGCTCCATAGAAACCATACCTTCTAATTAGTTTAGCAGAACAACTAATACTAAACTGCTCATGCAGCACCTATGGTTGAAATATTGGGGCCTACCACTGGTTTTATGTTTGACATTTTAATCATGTACAAGTTAATGCACAACACTTAAAGGCAAAAAGATAGGCAAAATCGTATGTAAATTACTGCAGTACATTCTTTCCCTTGTCTTCAATTCATTTCCTTAATAACCACTAAAATCAGTGTAGTCCGATGAACAGTATTTCCTTCTCGTCTATCTCCAACTAAGTATGCATTCTTCACACATCTCTATGTATAGCAGCATGCAAGTACTTCATAAATGTAAGGAGTGATATTTTATCATTTAAACCTTTAAGGTTATTGTAATCTGTGGTCTTCTATGGAAAATGTTTATCTGCTTTAATTTACCATTTACATAGTGTCTATATCATTTAATATTCATGATACTTTTGCTGCTGAGATTTTATTTGCTCAATAAGGGATGTCTTTATTCTTTTGAGTTTTTTGGTACTGATCTTTTTGTCATAACTCTGTTTTTGCTTACCTGAAGAATTTCTGGAACCAGCATATTGTCCTCTTCCATCCCACGTGCTTTACTTGATCTGTTTTCATAAACACAATGGCACAATGTTTTGTCTGCATTGTTCATATAGAAACATGACAGTGTAGATTACTTATTATAGAATCTACTGTTAATTTCTGTTCTTTTGATGTAAAAGTAAAGTACTACCTGCAATATTAATTATCAGAATACATTTTCTGAGGCCTCATGGGCATAATCTTCATATTTTTGATTCACCTTGAGTGAGGGTGTCCCTCAGTGCATGGGGAAGCTGGAAGTAGCTGCAGGACATTTGTTGGTAGTGCAATGGCTGTATTAACAATGTTTAGTGTGTGGGCATGATGACAACCTTGCATGAGTATCTTTTCAGCTGAACAATTCCATGGATGGTGGCAAGGGAATGCTTCAGTTCATGTGTGCCTCAATAAGCAAAATACCTCCATATTTATAGGTCCTGTCAAAGTTGCTGGAGGAGGAAAATAAAATGAATGGTTTCCTCTGGAGGAGTTTGAGGATGCACCTTCACAAGTTTCCCATGGATCCTGCATCAGCTGAGATACCTGCACCGTGAATGCAATCAGAAGACAGTTGGTGTTTTATCTGGTGTCTTATACACAAGAGAAAGCAGATGACGGAGACAAGAACCGCAATGAAGGAGGCTGGGTCAGAGTGATACTCTGAGCTGTGCTCTGCTGGATGTTGATTCAGGAAATTTCAACAGAGTAGATAATTCTCTAGCAGTAAAAGAAAGTGTGAGGTAGATATAGCCTTACAGCCACACAGCCCACGCCTTGAGAGATTACATGTTTCCATATCAAACCTGTGTCCCAGAATTTTGTAGGTACTTGCAATGACATCTTTGGTCATGGAAAGAATGGATACTGCGTGCGTCTTCCAGTATGGTAATCTAATGAATTTAGGTTGGCACTTAGCACAGACTTGCAGATTCTGAATACCATCTTAAATTGAGTTCGTCAAAAACATAGCCTTAGCCCTTGGGATCAAATTTCTGTGTACCAAATTGTTACATTGTTAACAGGAAAGCGTGGATATGCAACAGGAGGCTAAATGGTAAAATGGGTTAGGAAAGTGCAGACTCTGCTCCTCAAAACATTTCCACTTCACCCCGATCCTACAAACCATGCCCCGTTGCCTCAAGTTGCTGCCATGAGTCTCATTCGTTGAGTCTTCCTCTGCACAGATGCTGATAGCCATCTCCTCTGGAGCCTTTGAGAGTTTTCCAGAGACTAAGAGCATCTCAGTTGTCAAAACATAGATCTGAATATCTTGCCTGTACCCTGCTGAAGTTGCGGGAATCTAATCTTGTTGAAGTAGCATTAAAAGAAATTATGGCTCAGAAAGAGGCCACTGAGTCTACTATGCTCATACCAGTTGAAAAAAAGCTATTCAGCCTAATGTCACTTCTTGGCTCATTATCCATCGTCTCTCAGACTACATAATTTCATGTGCACATTCTAAATACTTGAAATGCAATTTGGCCTCTACCACACCTTTGGCCCAGGCAGTGTGTTCCAGACTTCGATAACTCTCTGGCTAAAGAAAATTCTCTTCCACTCCTCCTATCTTTTTTTATGATACTTTTACTTTAAATCTATATTGCAAAAGAGGCTATTGCAAGCAATTGGGATTTGTTTAGAATTAGCGAGAGAGGGAGATATTAAGAATTGGTTAATGGACAAGGAAATAAACAGCATATATTGCGTTGGTAGGCTGTAACAAACAAGACTATTAAAACCTCAATTTGGGCCTCAATTACTCAATTCATAGCGCCCTTGATTAGATATTAATGAGTGTCATGTATCCATGATTTTTGATGACACAAGTTGGGTGCGAAAGTAAATGGTGGGGAGGATGTACTGATGCTTTGTAGAGATATTTACAGCTTGGGTGAATGGGTAACATCATGGAAGATAGAATATAAATTTGTGGAGGAAAGCAAAATATGATTTGGTGAAAGACTGGGAAATGTTTGCATTCAGAGATATCTCCATGGCCTTGTTTATAATCATAAGAAATTACTCTGAGGGTTCAAAAAGTAATTAGGAAAGCTAGTGATATATGCAAAAGAATTTGAGGTGAAAAGAAAGCTTTGTGGGGCTATACCTTGAACACTGTATCTTTGGTCTCCTCACTAACAGAAGAACAATTTTCTTGAAAGAGAGTGCAGCAAAGTTTTTGTTAGACTGGTTCATGGGATTATGGAATTTTCCGATGTAAGGAGATTGAGTAGTGCTATGTAACCTCCAACCTACAGGAATGAGATGTGAGCTGATTGAATCCATGCAAAATTCTTAAGGGGTGTAAGAGGGTAGATACTGAGACAATATTTCTCCTTTGGGGATCGTAAACATAGGGTCACAGTCTGAGTAGCTGGCAACTTATGACAATGAGGTTTATTCTTTTCTATCAAAGAATTGTGAATCTTTGGAATTTTCTAGCCTAGGAGCTGTGGATGTTTTATTGTTGATTATATTCAAGATGGACATTGGTAGATTTTTGGGTACTAAGGTGTTCAGCCATATGGGGATAGTGCAGGCAGTTGGATTTGAGGTAGAAGATAAAAACGTGAAGATTAAAGTAGCAGAGGAAGCTCAAAGGGTGCTTCTTTTGAATGGTCCCTGCCCCTTGCTTGTTGACCTTCTCACAAAGGGAATCCATTCATTCCAGGATGCTCATAATATTGTGGGCCTTGATTGAGAAGTTTTAGAGTGCATACAAGCAAAGTACCATGTCAAAGGTCACTATGAAAAGTAATAATCCATGGTTTTGCATGTGGTTCGAGGATTGGTTAGCTAACAGCAATCAGGGTGGACATTTTTGGATTAGAGAGATGTAATAAATTGAGTACCACAGAGATCAGACCTGGGACCTTATCTGTTCATAACTTGTGTTAATGACCTGGATGAAGATAGGTAGGAATAAGTTGTGAAAAGGCCATAAGGAATCTGCAAAGAGATATAACTGAGTATGAGTTGGCAAAATTTGGCAGATGACGCATAATATGGGAAAAATAGAAAAATGTGAAATTCTTCATTTTGGCAGGTAGAATAGATAAGCAGCATATTATTTAAATGGAGAAAGATGTCAGAATTCTGAGGTGCAAAGGAATCTGAGTGTTCTGGTAATCACAAGCAGGCACAGCAAAGTGATTAGAAATGTAAACAATGTAACTTATTGAAAGTGATTAGAAATGTAAAAAATTGTTTTGATGTGCTTGTGTATGTGATACAACATCTGGCACTATATGAAAAGGATATAAATGAACTTGATGAAATTTAGAGAAAGGTCATTCAGTTGATTTAACTGGGATTGGGAAAGGTTAGATGGGCTATGTCTGCATCCATTCCGAAGAATAAGGGGTGATCTAGTTGAGACAAATAAGATCTTGAGAGGAATTGACAGAGTGGATGCTGGTGGGATGATCCCCTTGTGGGAGAGACCAGCATGAGGAGGCAGAATAAGGGGTCTTCAATTATGACAGAAATGAAAATAATTTCTTTTTGATGTTTGAGTCTTTGGAACTCTGTTACTTGGAAAATGGTGAATGTATACTTGTTGAATATTTTAAGAAAAAGAACCAGAAGTGATATCACCCAACCCATATCCCTCAAAACCCTTCCTATTCGTGAATTGGTCAAGCTAAATTGCCCATGGTGTTAGGGACTAATGCCAGGGGTGATTGTAGAGGAATGGGTCTGGTTGGGTTGCTTTTCGGAGGGTCGGTGTGGACTTGTTGGGACAAAGAGCCTGGTTCCACACTGTAGGGAATCTGGTCTAATCATATCCCGTCCAGATGCCTTTTAAATGTTGCAATTGTACTAGCCTCCACCACTTCCTCTGGCAGCTCATTTCATATACGTACCACCCTCAGCGTGAAAAAGTTGCCTCTTAGGACTCTTTTATATCTTTCCCCTCTCACCCTAATACCTATTCCCTCTAGTTCTGGACTCCTCCACCCCAGGTAAAAGACTTAGGATAAATAGACAATCATAATTTTGTAAACCTCTGAGGTCACCCCTCAGCCTCCAACGCTCCAGGGAAAACAGCCCCAGCCAATTCAGCCTCTCCCTTTAACTGAAATCTCCAACCCTGGCAACGTCCTTGTAAATCTTTTCTGAACCCTTTCAAGTTTCACAACATCTTTCTAATAGGAAGGAGACCAGAATTGCACGCAATATTCCAACAGTGACCTAACTAATGTCCTGTACAGCCGCAACATGGCCTCCCAACTCCTGTACTCTATACTCTGACCAATGAAGGAAAACATACCAAACGCCACCTTCACTATCCTATCTACCTGCGACTCCACTTTCAAGGAGCTATGAACTTGCACTCCAAGGTCTCTTTGTTCAGCAACACTCTTACCATTAAGTGTATAAGTCCTGCTAAGATTTGCTTACCCAAAATGCAGCACCTCACATTTATCTAAATTAAACTCCATCTGCCATTCCTCAGCCCATTGGCCCATCTGATCAAGGTCCCGTTGTAATCTGAGGTAACCTTCTTCGCTGTCCACTCCACCTCCAATCTTGGTGCCATCAGCAAACTTACTAACTATACCTCTTATGCTCCCAGGAGAAAGTGAGGTCTGCAGATGCTGGAGATCAAAGTTGAAACTTTATTGCTGGAACAGCACAGCAGGTCAGGCAGCATCCAGGGAACAGGAGATTCGACGTTTCGGGCACAGGCCCTTCTTCCTGAAGAAGGGCCTGTGCCCGAAACGTCGAATCTCCTGTTCCCTGGATGCTGCCTGACCTGCTGTGCTGTTCCAGCAATAAAGTTTCAACTCTTATGCTCCCATCCAAATCATTTATATAAATGACGAAAATTAGTGGAGCCAGCACCGATCCTTTTGGTACTCCACTGGTCACAGACCTCCAGTGTGGAAAACAACCCTCCACCACCACCCTCTGTTTTCTACCTTTTGAGCCAGTTCTGTATCCAAATGGTGAGTTCTCCCTATATTCCAGGAGATCTAACCTTGCTCATCAGTCTCCCATGGGGAACCTTATCAAATGCCTTACTGAAGTCCATCTAGATCACATCTACCACTCTGCCCTCAGCAATCCTCTTTGTTACTTCTTCAAAAAACTCAATCAAGTTTGTGAGACATGATTTCACATGCATTAAACCATGTTGACTATCACTAATCAGTCCTTGCCTTTCCAAATACATGTAGGTCGTGTCCCTCAGGATTCCTCCAACAACTTGCCTACCACCGACGTCAGGCTCACTGGTCTATAGTTCCCTGGCTTGTCCTTACCACCTTTATTAGCCAACCTCAACTCTTCTGGAAACTCACCTGTAACTATCGATGATACAAAGATCTCCACAAGAGGCCCTGCAATCATTTGTCTAGCTTCCCGCAGAGTTCTAGGGTACACCTGATCAGGTCCTGGGAATTTATCCACTTTTATGCGTTTCAAGACATCCAGCACTTCCTCCTCTGTAATATGGACATTTTTCAAGATATCACCATCTATTTCCCTACATTCTGTATCTTCCATGTCCTTCTCCACAGTAAATACTGATGCAAAATACTCATTTAGTATCTGCTCCATTTTCTGCGGCTCCACACAAAGGCTGTCTTGCTGATCTTTGAGAGGCCCTATTCTCTCCCTCGTGACCTTTTTGTCCTGAATGTATTTGTACAAACCCTTTGGATTCTCCTTAATTCTATTTGCCAAAGCTATCTCATGTCCCCTTTTTTTGCCCTCCTAATTTCTCTCAAGTATACTCCTACTGCCTTTATCAAACATGTTTTGTTTGTTTTGATGATTTATGCAAAAAAAACTGTTCTATGGCTTATTTTGTTGTTATTCTTATTTGGTGTTTTTCTGCCGCTGAGTCAATTTGGCATGGGAGCAGGGGAGAGCTGGGAGAAGTTAGTTACTGCAAGTGTAAATGGTTATGCAGAGTGTCAATCTTAAAAACATCTGAAGTTGTTTGGAGAGATATATTCACTGTAACTATAACTGATATTACTGTCAAATATCTTAAACCAGCAGTGATGTATCCAGCAAACGGCAAGAACTTGTGCCTTTACATTACTTGGATCTCCAACAGATAAAATCACCCCCAACATTGTTAAAAAGCATATGTTATTTTCATATGTGGATTTTGCTCATTTGCTGTTTCTATGTCATTATGATGTTACAAACATTCTTTTTCCCACCCCAATGTGAGAATTCAATTGTGAGAGAACTTGAAGACATGCAAGGATTTAAAAAAAAACATTTTCAGCAATTTGTTTGCTTTTGAATGGCAAAAGTTTCTGCTCATGCTTGTTTACCCATGGCTAATTTGCAACTTCTGACTTTGTGGAGACTGTTGAGAGAGTTCTGTAAAGAGTGCATGGTCTATTTGGTGAAATTATCACCCAGGCCAGATGTTAAAAAAATTGTCTTTGTTGTTTTCCAACAACCTTGTTCTTTATTGGATGTTTTCCGAGCAGTTTTTCTTGGAACAAACAAATGGAAACCATCTCTCTTCAATTCTAATTTGTTGCTAAGTTATGCATGAAATTTGCAACAATCAGCTACAAGAAATTAGTGTATATACAAGTATGGTAGTGAAACAGATGATTGGGCATACAATGGTTGACTACATTGCATTTGTTTTGGGACTTTGGTATTTGTTTAAAGTTATTGTGGCTTATTTCTTGAAAAGGAGTGCTACAGGAAATAGATCTGTAATGGCCTAGGCGAAGGATTACTTCTGTGTCCATACTATGTGTTTTTTTTGTGTTCAATGCATTTACCTGTTTAAAAAGACGACAATTTGCTTGACTTTATCTGTAACACATTAATTTTTGAAAAATTACTGGGGCATATACCACCAATTTTCCAATAATATCTAGCTGATATAAAAGCTGGCATTAAAATTTATTATAAAGCACCTCGTCTAATTTTTCCAAACACCCTCCTTAACTGATGATTGCCCAACAGGCACTTAGTCAGCAGTGTATCTCATCTATTTTGAGAGACACAGTGCATTTTCAAATTATTGTGGGGATAATCACCAGCCTTGGAGTCAGAGTTGGGGTTCAACAACAGAGTTTATTGTCTAAGGAGCTTTGGGGGTGGGGGGGGGGGGGGTGGAGAGAGAGACACCAACAGCACAGTGGTCAGCTGTGATTCTTCTCTCAACCGGAGCACATGTCAAGATACTTTTATATAAATTTTGTGATATAATAGGTTAGTGATGAGGTTACTGTCTCTGTAACTTTGTTTGTTGTAAACATTTGCAAAATCATTGTTTTGATGTAGTCATTCAGTTCCAGTGTAGTCTTTGTTAATTTCAGTGTGGCTTTTGTCCGTTTCAGTGCAGACATTGTCAGTTTCAATGCCTGCGAGAAGCCCATTGCTGTAGTAATGGGGGCGCTAACCGCTCTTCCTGAGAAGGACGATTACTGCCGTCCTGGCTATTAGCACTCTGTAGTGAGTCCGTATCAGACTTAGCATTTCTATCTGGCTAGACCCAGACACTTTGGCGGGCAATACGTGCTACTTGCGTATTCTCTCCTCCACCATCTTAAACTAATCAACTAGGTTGTGAGTGCATTGTGCTGGTCCCAGGTAGTGTCTTTATTTGTTCTGCTGTCTCCCTCCATATTGTGGTCCAATGGCCATCTTGTGTGTTAAGTGGCCAACTTGTGGCTCAGTGGCCATCTTGTGTGTCTGTATGCCTCGTGTCACCTTGCCCTGTGCCGTCTCTCACTTCCAAATTATATTCTGATGAAATGATGACTGAAATGTTTGAGAGCCTGAGGTTCAGCCACTGTGACTAAAAGCCTACGCTTGTGCAAGTGGCTTCTACAACCCAAGGAGGGTTTTTAACTCTGCAGCCACTGATCAATCAAAGAGTATGGCCTTGCTTTCCGAAGGTTTGGACCAATGAGGACACTTTGCGTATGTTTTAATTTATTGGGATGAAGAGAAAAAAATTTAATAAAATATTTCCAGGCAAAAGACAAATTACCTACGCTTTTAAACAGAATTCACCCACCACTTAAATATGTGCGTTTTCAACAGCCCTGTTGCAAATAATAAAACTTCTAAATATTCTGAACAGTGTATCGTCTATTGAGAAATGCACCTTGTAAGAAACAACATCTGTCTAACTGAACAATGAAATAACAACTTTGAGACCCCACTTTGTACAATTTTACTGAAAATAAATCAAGATTTATTCACTTAAATTCTTCTTGCATAGCTCTTGACAAACCGAGTCCAAGGTTGATTTAGTTGGGAATAATTCAGAGCACCAGTTGATCAATAAACTTAGTAAATTGCTAGGTTTTACCAACACTATAAGATACATTTTTTTAGGTTCTTGAGTATTTATGAGATCACTGAAATAAATAGAACATTTCAACATGTAAAAAGCAAAAATACCTTGTTTGTGTACTATTTTGATGTGATTAGAAATTATATTTTTCTCTGCGGTGAGTTCTATCAGTTGTCAGTAGTAGACTTGCCAACTTTAAGGGCACTTAAATGGTCATTGGATAGACATATGGACAAGAATGGAATAGTGTGGGTTAGATGGGCTTCAGGTTGGCTCCACAGGTCGGCGCAACATTGAGGGCTGAAGGGTCTGTACTGTGCTGTAATAGTCTATGTTCTATGTTTAATGGTGTATCTTTTGGAAATCTTTCAGCAACCTACCTCCCAGATTGAATATGTTCATGGGAAAGAAAAAAACACAATTTTCTTTCATTAATATGCACTCATTTGTGGACATCCTCAATTAGGGATGGATTTCAAAGATTTTGTATTATTTTTAACAAAGCAATTTTTAACTGATTAATAATTGTAAAAAATCTTGATTGTGAGTCAAAATAGTAACAGTTATCAGAGGGTTGCCAGTAATTCATTGCTTGATGATACATATTTGAGTAATATGCACCAGAGCATTAGGCAGTCTCAAGCTTGCAATTATTGTTATGCCAACATTTATAAGCATTGTGCTGCTCAAAACTTGTGTTTTTTTTTAAATGACAAAACTATAAGACATGATATAGTATGGTGTGTGGGGCTGTGAAGGTTAAAAAGCTTTGACGTATTCCATCAGTCATTTGTTTTCAATGGTGGGACAGTCTCAACAGGTCAAATGTTCTATACCTGTTCTTATATCCTATTGGTTATTATGTGTTAGGCTCGAGTGGAGGTGAACCCAGGTCCCTCAGTCTAAGGGTAGGGCTGCTATCACTGCACCATAACAGGGTTTCTCTTAACAGGAATTGTACATAAATTAATCATTTGGAAAACAGGGTGATGTATTGGTGGTGGTTAATAAATAATAAAAATGAAGGTGATTTTGTGATGTGGAAAAATGTTCAATTTTATTTATGAGCATTTCTGGATATCTGAAAAAAGGCTTAATTGTAGGAATAGGAGTTAGTATGCTAATCAATGACTAATTGGTGGCAAAGCATAATTATTTCTTGACATTTTCCTTCCTCCTCTAATGTAACTTTTCATCCTCCAGCTGCACTGGCTACCAGTGCAACATTTTCTTCAATTACTTCCATTCGTAGCTTTATGGCACACCTTGCTCTCTGATTTTTCTGTCAATTTTCTTCCCACCCATGCCCCCTCACCCCCCAACTTCTCTTTCCGCGTCCCCCACACCCAACCAGCTCCCTTAACACGATGTCCTTGATGTTTTAATTATAATTTGATACCCCACTGCAAGTGGTCTTTTTTTCAATATATGGGTAATGAGAATTGATAGACTATTTCAGACTTGCTCAGCATCACAGCAAGTTCCAAATTTTGGATCATCTTGGATTCCGATAGGTACCATTCTCAGCAGGGACCACTGAAAACAATCAAAGTGACTTACAAGCTCATGAAGCTGTTTGTGTGAATAGATCAGGAAAATGACCTGGGCAAAACCAGATTTAATGTAGGGGATGATTTACTGGAAAAAACCCCCAATATCCTTAAGGATTAAAACCAGAGAAGTGAGCTCAAGTGAGGGAAGACATCAAATTCATGATGGACAAACTATCTGGAGCTCACCTATCAGAATGTTGGAACCTCAAATGTGTTCCAAAAATTTGGAAGCTAAATTCTTAGAAAAATTAGTTATTGCAAAATCAATACTTTACAATAAATGGATTGTCTTGAAGAATGAGAACCCCCTCCAATTTCTTACCAGAATTCATGAGTTATTTGGATAATGGCACTTTCCATTGACTGAGAGGTGAAAAAGTATCCCTTTTGTGACACCAGATGTACTTTATCAATATAAAATCATGCCAATTGAAATGAAAACTCCTTCAGCAACATCCCAACAATTAACTATTACAATTATTGAAAGATTATTATATACATTGATGTTTTGGTTATTTGCAGCACCACTTAACTGCAATACAAAGAGCCAATTGTTTTTGTCAATCGAGCTAAAAGTTAATTTTTTTGAATTGAGAGTGACTTGTTATACCACAAAGTGGCCAAAGTATCAAGTGAAACCCAGACACTTGAAAAAAAAATGCGATTTTGGATATTCCTGTACCTAAGTCGAAACATTATCCTGTGATTCAGCGTGTGTGTATTTTACCCAAAATTGTTCCTGATTTTGGCACAGTAGTGGCTACTTTGACACATTTATTGAAGAAAGGCAAAGATTTGATGGACAGTAGAATATCAGTGTGCCCCTAATAATTTGGAAGCTGGGCTAACAGCTTCATAGATGTTGCAACACCAAATTATGAGAAGTCATTCAAACTCACCATTGATGCCAGGAACATTGTATGGCTGCCATTTTCCTACAAGCAGGTGACAGGGATCAAATGACCAGTCAGTATGCTTCTCAAATCTATGTATGTGTCAACAGAAATATTAGATGGTGGAGAAAGAGACCCTAAGCCTTGCATTGGCTCCGCAAATTTCAATGTTTACATATCGAACAACTCTGAAGCGAGTATGATTTATACAAACTACCATCCTTTTTTAGTTTTTTTTCAGAGAATCCGTGACAATAATATAAGTTCCATTGTTATGACCGTACAATTTTGAAAACTGTTCTGTTCATTGTTCTGGCAGATATTACAGCAGACATTTTGTTAGGAGCGAACATGAATTAAGTTGAATGCCATAATCAAAACGTTTAGCTTGCAGCTTTTATGAAAACCAGTGTATATTTCATGCAAGTTTTATTATGGTTAATGTAACATCAACATAACTGGAAATTATTTTGAAAATTCCTTTTAATAGTTTTCTACTTTACCTCCATCTCCCCATAGTATATACCTTTATCATTTTGGGATTTGGATTTTGGTCAGTGTTGTGCAGGCTTATCCTTTCGTGGAAGAGTTAGAATGTCATTTAAAACAAGGACTTAAACACATCACTTTGAAGGTGAAATGCAACTTCAGTTAAGTGCCTGGTCAATCACGTGTGGTATTAATGGATGAAAGTTTTAAATTATTGATAGGCTGTTCCGACTATCTAAATGTAAGAGATTTTAATCATTAGAAAAGAAAAGTGTCCTTGTTACACTTGGCCAGTTTTACAATTTGTTTCTAAAGCAGACTGTAGAAAGCAGTTGGGCAGAATCAGTTAAGTAAGACTTTAAGTGTTGACACAGGAGTCATTTCTCCGGATTATCTCTAAAAGGATAGCATTGGGAAATGGCTTGGAACTTAAAGGAAAACAGCAAAATAGAGCTTTCTCAACATCATAGTCATTTTCTCTCTTTCTGTAATAAACATCTGTGCTGTTACTTAAAGGACATCTGCAACCTCGCAAACATGCTTCAATGACTAACTACCATATTGTGCATATGATCTCTAGAGCTAGCTTTCATTTTCTGATCACCAATACTAGGAAAAGAAGAGCTCAAAAAATTTCTATCTGGATAAATGACCTGAAGGAATGAAAGTGACACAAATCTAAGTTTGACAAAGCTACAAATAGATTTTCATTTGAAGAGATGCAGATAGATTCTGTAGTCGGGAAACAATTGCTCAGTGCTTCCCATCAGGAAGGTTTGTCTCAAAAGGCTAATGCATTTGAAAATGCAGATTGCTTCATTGATTTTTGTTTGGAACAAGAGGAGAATAATATGATCTGATTATAATTAAAAATTCTGTTTTTACAGTAAAGTTCAATTTCTGTATGTTGGCAAATACCAGAAGTTAAAAGGTTGGTTGGATTGAGTTGTCACAAACGACTGGGACTGTCTGGAACTCAAGTACCAATGTTCCTGGAGATTTCACAAATGTGAAAATTTGCTTAAACCACAGAATTGCTGAATTCTACTATCTAATTGAGGCGCAAAGAATATACACACCAGGTTTTTCCCATTAACAAGATCTAATGTAATCAAACAAATTTTAAATGATGGTAAAAAAGAAACACAAATTGCTACCTTAATCTCAACTCCTTTTTAAAACTCCCATTCACATACAACTGACACATAGAGACCAGACATAATACAAAGGTGAGGAAGGGAAAGAAAGTCAGAAGCACAATTCTAGTACTAGCCTGGATCCTGGGCATTGAGTTTCATTCTTTTAAGTTCCTTTTGATTCTTTCTGACCTTTTGCTGATAACACGAGGTTGTGGGCATGTTGATTCTCAGTCTTTCATTCACTGGTTGAGGAGTTGCCCTTGGCGGTGATGGTGGTGGGGTGGGGATGGGCAGAGTTTGCAAAGAGAGCAGCTTACAAAGGAAAGGTTTGAGGGAGTTTAACAAGCTTCTCACAATTTCGTTTGACTTATCCACACAAAACATTGAAAAAGAGAGAGAAGTTTTCTCTTCACAAGCTAGATGTTTCTGTTGTATTCTCCACGCACAGCTGCAGTTATCTACCCAGAAACCAATCAAGAAGCTGCTACTAATACTGAGACTTCCTGAGGCCATAACAGTTGGTCCCAATCAAAAGACTGTTGCTTGACAAAATTGCTCTGAGCACACAGGTAATGCCAATTTAGACCATAAGACATAAGAAAATAAATTAGGCCATTCAGCCCATCAAGTCTGCTTCGCCATTCAATAATGGCCGATAAGTCTCTCAACCCATTTTCCCGCTTTATCCCCATAACCTTTGATCTCCTTGACACTTAAGAACCTATCTATCTCTTTCAGAAATATACTCAATGACTTGGCCTGCACAACCGAATGAATTACATAGATTCAGCACCCTCAGGCTAAAGTTTCTCCTTATCTCCATTCTAAAAGGTCTTCCCTTTACTCGGAGGCTGTGCCCGCAGGTCCTAGTCTCTCCACCAATGGAAACATCTTCCCAACATCTGCTCTGTCCAGGCCATTAAGTATTCTGTATGTTTTGGTTAGATCCCCCATTATCCGTCTCAACTCCAGGGATGAGCCCAGAGTCCTCAAACGTTCCTCATATATTTTCATTCCTGGGACATTCTCGTGAACCTCCTCTGAACAGGGTTCAGAATAAGGTATACTTAGAATAAGGTATCGTCAGCATAGTTTCATCAAGGGGAGGTCATGCCTGACAAGTCTGCTAGAATTCTTTGAGGAAGTGTTGAGCAGGTCAGACCAAAGAGAGCCAATGGATGTTATCTACCTGGATTTCAAGAAGGTCTTTGAGAAGGTGCCATACACAGGGGCCCCCCGAGTAAGATAAGGGTCCATGGTGTTCGAGGCAAGGTTAGTGCAGGGTTAGTGCATTCTTCCTGAAATATGGGGGCCTAAGACTGCACACAATACTCCAAATGTGGTCTGACCAGAGCTATATAGAGCCTCATAAGTACATCCCTGCTTTTATATTCAAACGCTCTCAAAATAAATGCCATTATTGCATTTGCCTTCCTAACTATTGACTCAACCTGCAAGTTTACCTTGAGAGAATCCTGGACTAGCACTCTCAAGTGTCTTTGCATTTCAGATTTCTGAATTTTCTCCTCACTTAGAAAATAGTCCATGCCTCTATTCTTCCTACCAAAATGCATGACCTCAGACTTTTTTCTCATGTTGTACTCCATCTTCCACTACTTTGCCCACTCTTCCAACCTCTCCAAATCCTTCTGCAGCCTCCCTGCTTCCTGAATGCTACCGATCCCTCTACCTAGCTTTTGTATAATCTGCAAACTTAGCCAGAATGCCCTCAGTTCCTTCATCTAGCTCGTAAATGTATAAAGTGAAAAGTTGTGGTCTCAACACTGGTCACTGGTTGCTACCCTGAGAAGGACCCTTTCATCTCCACTCTCTGCTTTCTACCAGGCAGCCAAGCTTTTACCCATGCTAGCACCTTGCCTCGAACACCATGGACCCTTATCTTACGCGGGGGGGCCCCTGTGTATGGCACCTTCTCAAAGGCCTTCTTGAAATCCAGGTAGATAACATCCATTGGCTCTCTTTGGTCTGACCTGCTCAACACTTCCTCAAAGAATTCTAGCAGACTTGTCAGGCATGACCTCCCCTTGATGAAACTATGCTGACGATACCTTATTCTAAGTATTCAGAAATCTCATTCTTTGCAATTGCTTTAGATTTAGATTAGATTACTTAGTGTGGAAACAGGCCCTTCAGCCCAACAAGTCCACACCGACCCGCTGAAGTGCAACCCACCCACACCCATTCCCCTACGTTTACCCCTGCACCTAAAACTACGGGAAATTTAGCATGGTCAATTCACCTCATCAATGGATTCCAATATCTTACCCACAACAGAGGTTAGGCTAATCGGTCTGTAATTTTCCGTCTTTTGCCTTACTCCCTTTTCAAATTTCTTTGGGATTATCCCTTCAACTGCTCCAATAAGGTAACATTGTGCATACAATTCTTTAATGTGTTCTAGTAAATTTCTTTTTAAAAACCAGCCTCTCTCCATTTCATGCTGTTGTGGCATAGTGGTAGTATATCTATCTCTGGTCCGGGAGGCATCTGAACATATTTCTTTATAGAACAAAGAACAAAAGGTTT